>NW_024387492.1:15838294-16438294 GCF_900408965.1 Simochromis diagramma
TATCTCTTTAGTTTCAAACGTTGTACAGCACTTTGTTTGAAAGCGCTTTATAAATAATTATTTTTATTATTATTATTATTATTACATGCTTTTGAATAGGTGGGGCAGTATTTGAAAACTAAAATAAAGTGTCTTGTAGTGCTACTTTAGTTCATTTATTTCTTTATGTGCAGGGGATGGTCTCCTCTCTAGGTGCTGAAGTCAGCAGTGCACTAGATGGCACCACCAGAGGCCTGAAGAGATAAAAGAAGTGGCAACACAAAAGGAACTGATGTTTTGACAAAGAGACGAGAGCAGAGCAAGGAAGAATCTGGCCTAAAAGGTAAAGCAAGCACTGAATACAGCTGTAAACATATCTGTCAACTGTTTATTTCTTGAAAATGCAGAGCAATATGCTTTGTTTAGTTAAGCATTAGTTAAATGTGTTAAACAGTCAAATAAAAGTTCACTGTATTTACACTGCATGCATACGATTAGTTAGAAATAGTGAACAAAGTGGGCTTTTAAATGACTTTAATAAACCTCATGTTCTGTTTTATCCTAAATTAACTCCTAAAATTAATTTTACTAAAACATCACCTTGTTCCATCTTGACTTCTTTTCTTGAACATTTTCACATAGCCAAACTCTCATCTATCATTACTCTTCTTTGCTTCTTGTATTTGAAATGACAGTGGAATAAAGTAGGAATGCTACAATAAGGGAGTAACAAGGCAGGCTTTTACAGGAAAAACAAATACTTATACTGTAAGTACTGCAATTTCTTGTCTAAATGCTCTGTACTTTTTGAGATGTGGGCTGTATTATGTTTCAACCTTCCTTAACTTGCTGGTATTTTGCAGAAAATGAGACCCTTGTTTTGAAGGTTATGTTTGAACAGTGATTGTAAAAAACGAGTTAAATCGAGTTAAATTAGACTTGGCTCCATCATTATAAGGTGATGTAACCCAGCAAATTTACATGGTATTATTTTTTCTTAAAAGTTGGTAAGGGAAAGGCAAGGCTCGCAAAATTTCAAAATCCCTGGTAGCCCTTTGGGCAGGGACTCTTCAGTTTTTGGTAGCCCAAAATAAATTTAAGTAGCCCGAATAAAAAAGAGCAATTTTTTGATTGATGTTTTGTTTCCTGCTTTGTTTCCTTTACAATATTATACATTAAAGTATAATATTGTAACGGAAACAAAACAATCAAAAAATTGTTGAAACACAAATTACAACATTGTATAAAAATTACAATCATCAACTCAAATACTTGGTTCTAATTGAACAGAAATTTCTATGAACTTGTAAGAACTGTGTAGAACATGAATCAGTCTGTGTCAGATCCTGAATTTGAAATTTCCACTGAAGTCACGGGTAAGAGGCAAGTGGAACCAAGATCGAGGCCATTTGCTTTTTGAAGTTTGCAAAGACTGCTAAATTTTGCCAGTGGTAGTTCACTCTTTGCAACATAGTACGCTGTTCTAAACAGATTTTTCAGGCTTATTTTTAGTATGTTATTTGCAATTGGTGTTTGGTCTGGGAAAGATATTGCAGACTGAGCAACAATGCGTTTCTTGCATTTCTCATGGGTTCTAATGGGGGCCTTTCTTAAAATTACTGGCCCAGTAACAAAGGCGCTTGTCGACTCAGAAATCGAGGGAAAACCAACAACACACCCGGCAGAACACACTATGTTATTTGGTTTGGACTCCTTCTGACATTTCTTTGGAGGTGGAGGAACACCAAAGTAATTGCTTAAAGGAGCTTGCTTCTTCGACATCTTTAAGAGTTCTAAACAAATGTCTGTCCTCCTCCAGAAAATCTTATGCACGCAAACACGCGTTGCAACTTCTTATCTTGTGCGCGTTTTTTATTTTGACAGCGAATGCGCACCTGCGGACCACTTATGTGCATCCCTGGTTATTTAGCTTGACATATTGCAGTCACAGAAACCATAAAGCTGCACTTTATTTTGCCTTATAGTCTGATTTGTCATAACTTTTCTGTTTTGTGGTAAGCTTTTCTTTGGCTGTCACTTCTTCACCCTGACCTGTCTTTTTGGCTCAGCAGAACTAAAATATATATCCTGCTGCTTTTACACACGCACTCACATAACGCTCAGCGATTCTCTGCGCGATCAACCTCTCACATGTTTAAGCTTGCTGCCGGAGATTTCACTTGTCATGTTTGCATAGTAAGCTAACGATTGATAAGACGATGTCAGAGGAATTGGTGCGCAAATTATCGTCACTCACCAATCAGTGCTGTCGCTCTCTATACACAGTTCGCGCGATTGCAAAGTGAAAGCAAAAAACAAGCGCAAATTCAAACGCGATTTCAATATGCCACATATTGACAGTGGCTCACCGATGCCAATGACATAATTACCCAGCTACATTTCTGAAAGAATGCAAAAGCATTGACATATATTTTTCCTTCCTATGATAACCCGACGGGCAGGGCAGAGATAGATTTTGGCAACCCGACTGGAAAAATCGCTAGCCCCGGGACGTCGGGCTAGCGATTTTGCGAGCCGTGAAAGGAGTCCTTATCACATGCATATCAATGTAATGAATATTAAATAAAGATGTAAAAAGGCAAAAGTAATCCATTTTATAATATGGCCAATGCCATATTGAAAATACAACATATTTTTAGAGTAGAGGAAAATATTGTTTGTTTTTCTGCAAAATTACCATGAAATTAGAGAATACTTCAAATTACTTATGCACAACTTAAGTTTACTTACAGTATTATTATTTCCTTGTTCATGTAAAAACATAAACCCTTTATTCTAGTCTGCCTACGTTTAAGTATTTAAGTGCAATTACATTATAATTTTAAATGTAACACATTGGAATTTCATTTAATTACAGGAATTTCCCCCTTAGTTGCGAGCCGTATTATAAAGTGCTATCCATAAAACCCCTAATTATCAATCTTGTTTATTAACACGGGCTTCCTGCTTCAGTCTCTGTGCATGCTGATGTAAAACGGGGTGTTTGAGTAAGAAAAATGATCACGGCAAAACACAACACAGGTCCTGAGAGAAAGGCAGAAGACCAGTGCTTCAGAAACCAGTTAATCCTAGTATGAGATGTGTTTCAAGTAGTCCAGAGTGTACTGTTGCAGTTATTGTTTCATCCCCAAAGTGTCAGCTGTTAAACTTTAAACTTGATCAATTTGAACACAAAGTTCTTAGAGGGCATTCAGGTGTGACACTCTTATAGAGAGCGCACAGAGATTTTAAAGTGACTTTATTATTTTTTTTATTTTTGGACAAATTAAAGTGAAATCATTCTCTGTATTGAATAGTCTTTACTACAGTGCTGTAACATATGACAAATTTGACAGAACATTAAACCAAGCATAACAAACAAAAGTACATATACGTGAATTTTCTGCATTTATTTCAGCAATTTATTGGCTTCTTTAGGTTCTATTACTTAAATACAGCTTAACAAACTGCATCTGAAAATTATCTTACCACAGCTCAGAATCTATATCGTAAGGATACCTCAATAAGACAGAGTGTGAACTTCCTGCTAGAGAAGTTTTCTTCACAAAGTTTAAGGACGGACTTAATCTGAGCACAGAATGTAAACAAACAAAGATGCTGGTATTCTGCTTAACTCTTACTCTGCTCTCTGTTCTTCTTCTCCACTTGTGTTTTTTTCCCCTCTTGTTTCTTCTGATTTGAAGGCACCATGAACAACACAGTAAACCTGACCTCTCATCAAGATTTGTGGCGCAATGTGACGATTGGAAACACCACCTGGGTTTACCGTCCTGCTGTGAACTCGGCTCTTAATGATGCCATTTCAGCAGTGGTTATAATCATAATCATCATCAACATGGTTTCACTTGGATGCACCATGTAAAGACATAAACATGAACAAAAGGAGGTGCTAAAAGCTGTGGAAAGTCATTACGCCAGCTGAAATCAGTAAATAGAAAGCAATCCTGCCGCTTAACGCAAACTAATTTCAGCAGTTTCAGTCCCAAGCCTATAAAAAGGTGTCTCATTACCAAGGTGTCACACAAGAAACATCAGATGAAGGGTAAAACAAACAAGATTTCTCAAGACCTTCGCAGCCTTATTGTTCCAAAACATAGTGATGGCATTAGTTACAGATAAATGTCTAAACTAGTGAAGGTTCCAGTGTAGCACTATTGGGGCCATAATTTGGAAGTGGAAAGAACATAATTTCACCATAAAATGGACATGACCAGGTGCTACCAGACAGACGAGAGAAAAGAAACATCAGAAGAGTTCAAGTCCAAGAGTCAAGGACAGAAAGACCTGGAATCAGCAGGTACGATTGTTTCAAAGAAAACAATAAGTAATGCATTAAAACGCCATAGTCTGTAAGCATGCTCATGAAGCAAGACTCCATTGCTGAAGAGAAAGCATTTTGAAACATGTTCAATGTTTGCTGAACAAAATTTAGACACATCTGTGAAATACCGGGGGAATATAATTTGGTCAGACCAAAACAGAACTCTTTGGATGCCGTAATGCACACCATGTTTGGAGGTCAAAAGGCACTGCACATTACCCTAAAATCACCATACCGACAGTGAAGTTTGAAGGTGGGAACATCATGGAGTGGGGGTATTTTTCAGCATATGGCATTGGCATGCTTCATATAATTGAAGGAAGGATGAATGGAAAAATGTACCGGGACATTCTTGATGAAAATCTGCTGTCATCTACCAGGATGATGACGATAAAACAAGGGTGGACGTCCCAAACACAGATCCAAGGAAACTCTGTTAGTTATGGATATGCCTGGTTTAAATTTCTTTGTGTGGATTGGATGGGTTGTTAGTGACATCTGCCTTTGAAATGATGTCAGTACCACCTTTAGAAATATATTCACTTAGCAAATTGGTAAAGTGTTCAATACTTATTCAATACTGCCTTTGAAATGGCAAGGTGTCACCTGAGTGAGCCAGAATAGGTGGCAAGAGTGAGGCAAGACTATGCTTTTCTGCTCCGACTGCTGCCCCATGACCTGAACCTGGATAAGCATCAGGAAATGGAAGGAAGGAAGGAAGGAAGGAAGGAAGGAAGGAAGGACTGATTATTTTTACTCAAACTGGAATAAAATCTTCAAATATTTACAGATACAGGATTTCGGAATAATACTTATTGCTATGAATACAGAAAACTGAAAGTTTACCTTTTTGAATTGAAATGAACTTTTTAACGTTTTGAAGTGTGTTTATATATCCAGTGATATTATTTCTGATCAGTTTTTACCTTCTTCTGTTTCAGTATCACCTCATGAAACCTAAGGGGGTGGCTATTGCAGTTGTGTCCCAGTATGTGATCATGCCTCTTACAGCCTTTTTCTTGGCTAAGGTTGGTATTACGTTAAATAAGATTAGAAATAATACTTCATATAAAGTTAGTTCCCCAAATTTTTGAAGAGATTCATAAAAAATGAGAAAACTATTAAACTGACTTAACCAGAAAGAAGATTAATATTAAAACAAATCAATTGTTTTTTTTTTTTAAAAAAAAAAGCATTTTCTTTTTCCATGCTGTCGGCATACTTCACAAGAGCTCTCATTTTGGGTAATAAAGATCTTTATGATATAAAGGGGCCTGATTATTCATGATTTTTTTATGTGAGGAAAATCATTTTAAATTCAACTCTGAATTTAACAGGGAACCAATGAAGAGAAGCTAATATGAGGGAAATCTGATTTCTCTTTCCAGTGTCATTTAGTACTCTTGCTCTTCACCATATAATACATAGTGGCCCAATATAATTGAATTTGTGTTGCTGTACCAGTATATAACTGACACCAGATCAGCACTGTATCACTGTTAAACCTTGTTACTGGCACCCTGTAAGAGGTTATTGCGATTTTGTGTTACAGGGGTTCCAGTTGAGTGATATAACAGCTGTGAGTGTTCTGGTCTGTGGCTGCTGTCCTGGAGGAACACTCCAACACATTGACTCTGGCACTAAAGGGGGCATGAACCTCAGGTACACATGGGAAGTTATATTCTTGTAATACATTTATATTAAAAATGTAATTTGAGGTGATCATAACCCTTGTCTTTCCCTTCAGCATCTTGATGACTTCCTGCTCCACGTTGTTGGCTTGGGTATGATGCCTCTCCTGCTCTACATCTACTGCCAGGGTTTCCCCAGCGTGCCCGTATGTTCAAATCATCTTATCGTTGGTCTTGACCCTTGTCCCGTGTGGCATGGCATCCTCATCAACACCTACAGCCGCAGTATTCAAGAGGGTCACAAAGGTTTGTGAAGAGAATGAAGGTCAGACAGATCACTAGAACTGATTAACAGTGTTGATTAATCAGTTGGTGCAGGGATGCAAATAATGACTTTAATAACTGATATTTGTTATGTTGTTTAACAAAAAACAAAAGACAATAGAAAACCTGTGGATTCTGTCATCTTAAATGTTAGGATTTACTGATTTTTTTTCACTTGACAGACAGAGAAATTGAATACTCTAGACATCAATCTGTGAACTGATACAATTCCCGAGACTTGTAATTTGTAAGGCTTTGGACACTTTGGACACACATCAGATCTCCAAAGAAAAAAGCATGCTGAATATCTATAATAATGTTAAATGGGTAATGTGTTAGGAATGAAGAAATTCCATCTGATGGAAACGAGAATCATTAACCTATAGAGAGGTGAATTCAAAGACACCCGAAAATCAAAAAAAAAAAAAAATGTAAAAGGTTAGTGCATTTTGCTCAAATTTCATTGTAGTTTGTAGCTTGTCTAAGGATCTCAAACAGATACCTAATGGTAGTCAGAGTGCTGTTGCCTAGCCTGTAGAGGTCTCTGCATTCCTTTGATAAGCCCCCGCTAACCATCACTGACCCACCTGCTCTCATCTGTGAAAAGCACAGGGTGGACCTGCCAATTCTGGCATTCCATGGCAAATGCCAAATGAGGCTCCACAGTGTCAGGGAATGAGCAGAGGTGTCACGGTCTGCGGCGGGCGGACCGTGTGTGGGAGTGTGAGGTTCCAGGTGCAGACATAGACGAGGAGACAGTACTGAACTTGAAACGAAAAGCGAGCCTTTATTTGGGCTGATTAACGTGGCAAACAACAGAAAGTACAGAGGCAAAACTAAACTAGAAGCTGAACTGGGAAAACTAAGAACTGACACTAAACTCAGACAGCAGGGAAAGCGAAGACAGGGTGACAACGATGCATATGGGAGACTACTATGAACAGGACTCTGTGCTGGAACAACAAAGAACTATACACGTAAGCAACATGATCAGCACAGAGTCCTGAAACCTGGCGTAACATGGGGGAAGTTGAACAGACGACGCGGCCACGAACAAAGGAAGACTGAGGACTTAAATACACACATGAGGTGATCAGGGGAAGTGGAGACACATGAGAACACAGCTGACTAGAAGGAAACATAATGACAATACAGGGGAGAGTAACACTAACTACAATGAACAAAGAACACCATCCTCTTTCAAAATAAAACAGGAAACACAGAGACATAGACATGGAGATAGAACATGAACTTAACCTAACCAGAGACATGAAACATGACAGGTAGACACACGGACCAGGGAGAGATGACAAAAGGGACTAAGAAACCAAGGACTAAACTGCAAACTAGAAAACAACTAGATGCGTTAAACTACACATGTGGATAAAAAAATATGCATTAGAACTTAAACCCTGGGCCTCATGGCCCAGTACCGTGACAAGAGGGCCCACTAGAGGACGTCTGGCCCTCAGGCCACCCTTATGAAAGAGACATTCACACAATTTTATAGGGCTCTGACAATGCTCATCCGTTCCTCCTTGCACAAAGGAGCAGATACAGGTAGAGCAGGGTAGCTACCTGAACGCTACTCCAACAGAGGTCATTATATTTTTAATAATTTTACATCTTCACTCCGTACAACACTCTAGCTCCTCTGGAAAAAAGAAAAAGACTCAAATAGGAAGTACTTGACTCCCTGGTATAACTTTCAAACGGGCATCTTAAAGCAGATAACTCGTAGGCTGGAGAGGAAATGGTGTCTCACTCATTTACAGGATCAGCCAGGAAAAATATTTTTTGGCTCAAGAAAAAAAGAGGATTTAAAATCCTCCTGATCACATACAAGGTCTTAAATCTTGAATCGATTTTTAAGACTTCGTAATACCATTTCACCTTAATAGAGAACTTCTGCTCTCAGACTGCAGGCTTAGTTGTGGTTCCCAGAGTATTTAAAAGTAGAATGGGAGGCAGAGCCTTCAGCTGTCAGGCTGTTGCCTCTTCTTTGAAACCAACTCCCAGTTTGGATTCGGGAGACGGACACCCTCTCTATTTTTTAAGATTAAGCTTAAAACTTTTTGACAAAGCTTATAGTTAGGGCTGGATCAGGTGATCCCGAAGCCTCCCTTAATTATGCTGCAATAGGTCTAGGATGTTGGGGCTTCTGAAGAAGTGTTTCTTCTTTACTCACTATGTGTTTATACACCACTCAGCATTTAATCATTGGTTATTATTAATCGATGGCTTGTGACTTTGTCCTGTTTTCCTCCTGTCAATCCGAACTGGTCACAGCAGATGGCCACCCATCAGTGAGCCTGGTTTTGCCGGAGGTTTCTTCCTGTTAAAAGGGAGTTTTTACTTTCCTCTGTGGCCAAAGCGATTGCTCATAGGGGTCATATGATTATTGCTACTTAACTGACCAGATCAATATCCCAGAAGTTTCATTTACTTGATGCTATACTCTGAAAAGTGTTCCTTTAATTTTTTGAGCAACATAGAACCAAAAGAGAAGTCAAACACTGATTTATTCCCTCTCTTGTTGCTGTTGTTAGGTAGGCATCATATCTTGCTGATTTTTACTGTGGTGACCTTGACCTTAGCTATTATTGCAAACGGACGCTACATCCTGACTGTGCTGTCTCCTTCACTCTTGGCCATCGCTGGTCTCATGCCTTTGATAGGCTACTGCTTTGGATATGTCTTCTCTTCAATCTTCAGACTCAGCCAAAGGTAGGTTATTTGCTTAATTCAGTCATTGATCGATATTATCGACATTGATGATCCTATGAGGTTTGGAAAAATATATAAATAGATCTCTCTCTCTATATATAGAGAGAGAGACAGACACACAGGCAGGTAGATAGATATGACTTGTAAATAATCCTTCCTTGCCTTCAGGGAGCGGAGGACCGTTTCCATGGAAACAGGCTGTCAGACATATTGTGCTGTGCTCCACCATATTGAAGGTAGCCTTCCCTGGCGAAGTGGTGGGTCCTCTGTATCTATTCCCGGGAGTCTACTTTGTGTTTCAGTTGTTCGAGGCGGCGATGATCATTATGCTGTTTTTGGTGCTACCAAAGGTTCAAGAGAAAGGAGAAGGTAAGAGTGACAGCAGGTTTCAGAGGTTACATTTTACCACAGGCCTTTATTACACAAGATAAAAAAACAAGAGTTTACAGATGTCTGGCTGATCATTATTTCACAAAAATTCAACTGTGAATTGATCAAGTGTGGGTAACTCCTGAAATACATCCAGGTTTGCAGCATCTTCAGATTGGGGGCTTTGCATTACTGAAGTTGCCATATTTCAAATATATTAGATTAAACATTTTTAAATTTTGTGTTTGAAGAAACAGTACTTTTAGCACTACACAAAGTATAGAGCAGAAAAATACAGATATATTCTTTATTGTACCTTTATGGGCTTGGTAAATTGGGCGATACCTTCTAAGGTACTCTTGTTGTTCCCTTCATGTTGTAGGTTATGGTGACCAGTCTTGAACCACTAATGGCAATATTATACTCATTGTACTGGTACCCCAAACTGACCTTTTTAAAAAAGGTGCCATGTTAGATACAGTGTAATTTATTCTATATATTTTCATTATTAATACTGTATTTGCTTGATTGTTAGTCATTTAAGTGGTTCATTGATCACCAAAGCATTATGCGCCTCACATCTGCCTCAACATGTGGCAACAGTGCTAACAACTGCACCACTCTGACCTGAGACGAACACACAATAAATGTCAGCTGGTGTTAAATGCTCAAGTACGCTTGAGCCTCAGTTAACAGCACAGTTAAATAGTTAAATGCTCATTTTTAAATACATTCTGCATTTAATAATTAGTTAGTAATTATTATTAACATCTGGCACTCTCAAATAGTTTAATTGAGTTCAATTCAATTTTATTTATATAGAGCCAAATCATAACAGTAGATGCCTCAAGGGAGTTAAGTACTAATATATATATTAAGGTCTTGGATTCTAAGTTTTTACAATAATACAGAGAAACCCCCAACAATCAAACGACCCTCCTATTAGGAAGCACTTGGCCACAGCGGGAAGGAAAAACTCTTGTTTAACAGGGAGAAACCTCCAGCCGGCTCAGGGAGCGGCAGCTATCTGCAGCGATTGGTTGGGTTGGAGTGGAGGAAGACCTAGTTTACCTAGTTATTCTAGACACAGGAACTTGAATACATAGTACATTACTAAACACACAGTCTGTGGTTGAAGCAGCAGAAAAAAAGAGGCAGAGAAAATGAACAATTCCACCATCAGGTGTGGATGAGTGAAAACAATACACAAGCTTATGACCTGAGTCGTAACAAACTGCAAGCACCAATGAGCCCACAAAAAGGTTTCTGGCTAAGAGTCTCTGCTGCCTGTTCTTGTTTTCAATTCTACACACGAAAAAATGGCAAAACGGCGCCAAAACACTCCATCGAAGAATAACTTTGTGATTGTGTTTTGTTTACCAAATCTTAGAATTTTACATCTAACCACAGATTGAGCAACTTTTGTGTCAAATCTTGGTTTGTGTTAATGCATCTGCTTATCTGATCCACAGAGCCTTACCAGCCTGCGGCCACTGGAGAGGATCTGAAAGAGTCTGATGTGTGATGTCAATTACCACTCATATTTCTCTATTAGCGTGCACTGTTACACCAAAGGGGCTCCAGATGAAGGAAACAAAATCCTACAGCTTACTGAACAAACAGAAAAAATGTGCACACCTTGTATTTCGTGATATTATACCATATTGTTATTGAACCTTGTTAATGTTGCAGTAACTCCGTTTACAAAGCACCAGTGAAAAGAAAATCCAGTTTTAACATAAATCTTTTAAAAATTAGCGGATTTTTTTTTCCCTATGTTCATTACAACACACAACATTTTCGCTAAACTAAATTCATTATTGTACATAAATGTACTTTTTCCAATGATCTTGTCACACCAAGTACCAACATATCACTGAGGAGCGACGCTATGGACGCATTCAAAAGAACGCCATTCAAAACGGTTCCGGATAAATAGTTGGATACACGTGGAGTGTCTGTGAGGAATCATCTGCTTCTTAATGTAAAAAAAGATCAGACAGACAGTGATCAACTTCAGACGGGAGAGCATGATGATGTGGTGGAGTACAGGTATCTGTCCACAGAGTGGGTGTACACAAACAAGGGGTGAGCAAGGAAACAAATTTATTGATTTAGAGGAGCTTATTGAGTAATAGTTAATATTTTTCCTTTTATTTACTCATTTATTTTCATGAAAGTATTTCCAAGAGGAGGAGCTTCTTTAGCACTTCTCAAGATGCTTAACTCACCTGTGCATTAGATGGCACTTCTGCACAAACAGAAGTTTCCATGTGTCATTTGAAACAGACAAAAGGAGTAAGGAGTGACAACATGAAAGGAATTGATTTTATGACACAGAGAAAAGCGAAGAACGTGGCCCAATAGGTAAACATAGCATTATATACACCTGTAAACATATTTCTCATGTTTAAACTGCAGCTGTTCATTTCTTGAAAATCATCTGGAGGATTTTGGTCATTTCTTCTTTTTCTGCTTTCTGCAGACAGACTTCTAGGTTTAGGCGTGCAGTTCTCACCTTCAACACACTCCAGACATCAGTCTTAACACTTTAATGAAGCTTTGCTGTGCTGTGTTTGTAGTGTGTTTGTGTTTTTGTTTACTTCAACAGAAACAGACATTTGCAATTTATGTGCACACAGCATGTGAGCAACATTTAAAAACCCCTTGAAGATCTCCAGACATCATGCTCTTAGGGAGGTGACGGGTGGTCGCAACTTTTCTTACAGTGGGAGAGGGGCAAGAATGAGCTTGGCTTAAGGTATAGAGATATATGATGTTCTGTTCAATGTTCTTTGTGTAAGCGTGTCTGTGATAGGGTATATAAGATGTAAGGGCGGTGGCCACAATTTAGAGATGATCCTAGTGTTTTGGCTGGGAAATTCTCTCCATATTGTAATATGTTATTAAACCATTTCAAAACGCTCACTGGGTTTGTTGCAGGTCATTGTTAAAATTTCCATAACAATTTGGCGTTGTCGAGCAGGGTTCCTCGTGTTACAGGTATAGTCCTTTAATGAAGGCTGTGGATGGATGTGTGGGACTGCTCCTGGAGGTGTGTGTCTGAGTGAGGGAGAGAGGAAAACAAGGGGATCACGAGTAGCTACGGAAGAAACAGAAAATAAAGGCATTAAAAAGGGAATATAACAACTCCCACAGCAGCCCGAGGTGTGTGCGATGCTCGTTCTGAGTAAATTGTTGGAGCCTGTAGAGATGAGAATATTATTTTACTGTTACTATTCATTACCATTATTATTACTGTTGCATCATTTATGATTTATCATTATCATTTCATTAGAGCATTTATTGAAACTGTTGATGTTACATTAAAGTCTGTATTTCAGGTGTGAGCATAATTACAAAGCATATTTACATGATAATCTTTCATTGCAGGTGCAACCGTAATCATCTTATACAAATTGCATTTTTGTGCTCATTAAAGAGTTGAAGCTCGGTCAAGTTAATTAATGGTTTGAAGCTATGGCCGACGCGATGTTCAACCGATCAATTATGCAAAGTGACCCACAGCTATTGAAAGGATTGCATACATGCTTACAGTACAATTTACCACATATTAAAGGCCCGTGTGCCCTCAGCAGCCTGTTGCATTGAAGTTTGCCTGGTAACAGATGACGCAGAGTAAGGTCATGCACTGAGGTTAAGACACATACACATAGTCTGCCTGAATACACATACACAGTATTTAGACTTGTTTTGCTCGAAACTGACTGCAAAGTTGTTTACCTGCATACGTGACAGTTTAGTTCTACAAATACTTGAAGTGCAGTAAGTGAAATAACAGGAAGCATCCGGCGGTGGTGGAGGAACAGAGGAAGGAACTGTTCTTTTTTAGAATATGGCCTAGGAGGAATTACTGGAATTGATGCATGTTTTTTATCTGCTTGGACGCACAAGGGGCGTTATATTTCCTGATACCCTGATGTTATATATATGACACCCCATTTATTGTTCGGAGAAGATCGATGCTGTTTGAGTGATCGTGCTCGGCTTCCCACATATATGTGCTTCAATAAAATCATTGTTTTGACACACAATGGACCTCCAGTCGTATGTCTCTCCTTTCAAATCACGAATCAGGACAAGCCCACTGTACACGGTGTTTATGCCTTGGAAGAAAATAAAGTTCCGGTGAAGCAGTTTTTCTATGCCTCCTTCTGTCTCTTCAATAGCAAAGTTGACCTGTGCAGTAAGCTTGTTACCGGCTACGAGCCAGTAACGGAACCCGAAGTAACAGCCAGAGGTCTTCTTACTACGGTTTGGGGCCATGGACCTGGTGAGGCAACACTAGGGGCTCTTTTCCAGGATTAAACTCTGCAAAGTGCCAAGAGAGAAGGAGAGCAAACTTGATTTTTTCTCAGACAGCAGAGAGAATGGGGGCGCCGGGAGATGCTGAAGGGGGCGACAAGGTAATGCACTTCAATAACATTAGCAACCCATTTTTGTCAGAATGCCCATAAAGTGGCAAAGTTAATATGGGCCGTGCTACTGACAGAAACAATAAGATCTGTAGTGGCAACCCCTTCATCACAGGCATGGAACTAACGTCAATGGCAAGCGTAGCAGCAGCCAATATGACAGGATTTGAAGCTGCATGGCATCTCACCCCGCCACCTTCAACTCACACCAACCCTTTCTTCACCCCAGTAGCAAAGCAGAATGCAGTGTGTAGCGAGTTTAAGCAGTTTCAGTACTCAGATTGTGAAGGCCCTGGAAATATTACATCTACACCACTTACAGTGGGACAGCATGGCACACATGATCACCTTTCTTGGATTATTACATCCCCCTCATGCAGCCAGCCATTCACCGCCATGAACTGTACCTGCAATGTCCCTATAAAACCACAGTTTACTGAGCCAGAGAAGCTACATATTATGCCAGATACACCCCAACCTGCCCAATTCAGCTATGAAATGCCAGCTCAGGGCTACTTTTCCCCGACACCTCGCATGGTAACACCACCACCAGCAGGGGTGTGTGGGCTTTGTAAGCATGGCCATGGCCACAGTTCAAAACAAGCCATGCCAGGGCCACCAGCACTTGGAGAAGCATCAAGTGCTGGTGGTTCACACAGTTGTGCAGCCTCGCAAGCCCTCTAGCATCCCGATCAGAGTCTTTAGCCCTTGGGCTACAGCTGTTACCTTAAAGTGGGGTGCAGTGGCTGGGGTTCTTCAGCCTGTGCAAGTCCTGGAGAGGTTGGGGAATCACCCACCAAGGGTCTTGGCAATCCTCGAGATTGATAGCACTGCCCCTGCTTCTGTGCCAAGCCATTGGCAGACCCTGTATGCTGAGAGCAGCCCCGGTTTCACACACTTTTCCCATTGCGGACTGACAGGCCTGCTGAGGTCCTATGGTGATGTCTTCTCCACTGGCCCAAAGGACCTTGGTCGCATCAGTGTCATCCAGCATGACATCTTGACCATGCCAGGGCCACCAGTAAAGCACTCGCCATGCAGGATGGCAGGAGACAAACAAATAGCGGCCGACCAGCAAGTACAGCAGAGCCTGGATGCTGGGTCAGCTCAGCCTAGCAATAGCAGCTGGGCTGTTCCAATTGTGATGGTGAAAAAGAAAGATCAGAGTCCCCAACTGTGTGTGGACTATAGACCACTAAATGAGCGAACTCTTAAAAACGCTTAACCCCTGCCACGCATCCAGGATACCCTTGACACGCTTTCTACTGCCAAGTACTTCAGTACACTAGACCTGACATCAGGATACTGGCAGGTAGAGATGGCCTCCAGAGCCCGATAAGATAAGATAAGATAAGATAAGATAATGTAAAGAGATGTACTCTAAAACACCTCTTCAGTAGAGAATCAGAGAAGAGAAACACGCAGAATTTCTTGCTAGCAAGGGCAGCCTCCAGAACTGAGACTCGCCCTGAGGACTGCCCTGGTCCTTTATTTATATGCTTCAGTGAGCGTTTGTTCCATACATTGAAATGTGGAGGTGTACGTGTGTGTGTGTGTGTGTGTGCACTTAGACTAAGACAGATATAGCTACGTTAATCCTACCGTAAAACAATAAGACAAGGTACGACCTCTCCCATGCTCCTAGGATGTGGGGGTGAACGCCAGAACACCCTGGAATGTTACAGACCTCCTAGGATGAGACATTCTTTCAATTTCCCACCAACTATATACTTCTAAACACAAGTGATTACATGCAGTATTCTACCATATGCAAACTTATATCATTAAAAGATTATACTGACTACTAAGTACAATTTTCCATTGACATTCCCTCCTGTTGTCAGTATAACTATAATATATCTAAGTGAGATATCAGTATGTAACACCTTGTTGTACATTTTCTGTCACATCGTCATTAGTCACACAAAGTCTTCATGTTACAACAGGTCGGAGTCATTATCATCACTTGTCACGGCTCTATATGCAGCAACAGTAGAAAATATTATGCGGTTAATCATGAGTTTTAGACATGGCAGGACACATGTTACAAAGACACAAATTAAAAGTAAAAATATTTCAGCTCCGATGAGTAGTCCTTTTAGCACCTGTAACCAGGAGCCAGTGTAAAGCCAGGAAAACCAGTCACTTGTATCACTTACATAGTCCTGATTTTGGGCCTGCTGGATCTGTCTCAAAGCATTCAGGGCGTCAGTCATGTTTAATGAGTGTACATCGTCCGGTATGTAAGTGCAGCAGGTGTTATTGAAGAGGACACAAAGTCCCCCTTTCTCTGCTAGTATCATGGAGTAGTTCTTCCCTGGGAGTTGGTCCAGGAACACATATAGTGTCGGGTGTGTTGACGTACTGGCATATGAGAACAGACATAATAGTCTGTATTTGCCGATTCTGTCTTTGTCCTGTCATGGATATACTTATGGCTCTTCTACTGTCCATCCTCTGTAGAAAAACCTCCTCTGTGGAAAGGGTGCTGGGTCCAGTTATCTTACTGCTGTTATGATCCCAGCAGTCTTCAGTCTGCCATCGTATGCACAGTATAGTGACACAGCATTAGGTGATGTTCATAGGAAACTGCTGTCATCACCACCATAGCTTCTGGTTCCTGTGCTTTCACAGAATCATGATGCCATCCTTAGACTCCCCCTGCGCTGTCGATGGAGCTTGGCACGCTCCCCTCATCCTTCAGGTGCCCGTCCGTTGTCCACAATCTCCTCTGTTGGCCTCTGGAAAGCCCCCTTGGCACAGCTCTCATTCCAACGCAGTTTCGTGGTCCTTGCTGTGGCTCCAAAGTCTGATCTCATGATGGGCCCCAACCAGCTCGACCTTTGACCTCAACCACTGCCTGGGCTTTCAGCTATGCCTGGAATGGTTCTTGCTTCTCACTGGGCCTCTGAAGATTTCTCAGGAGATTACTGCTGCACCTGTATTTCCTTGCTAGGAGGAAAAACTTCTATTTGGAGAGCATGTCAACAATCATCAAACCACATTCTTTTTGTTCAGTGAACTTCACTTATAGGCCATCAAAGCCTCATCTGAACATGGATGCACCACTTGCATAGGTTTAATACCTGTAAATGAACTGTTAATCACACAAATCGCTGCAAAAATCATATAAAACATAATTTAATGTTAATTCATTGTTTCATGTTAATCCTGGACCCCTCCTCTTGACGCATGGACACTCCCATGAGTCAACTCATCAAAACCAGATTCCTGTCTTAAAGAAAAAGGTTAGCTTGATCACGTCCCAGGCAACATCAGGGCGTCTCCTCCTCTGGAGCAGCACCACCCTGGACCTATAATCCTGCAATAAAAGATGTTAGTGTGTTTTGCATATTAAGTTTGCTTAACACCTAGCTCTGCCAGGAGCCTGCATAGGGTTAGGGTTAGGGTTAGGGTTCCATCATGGCCTGGAAATCAAGATCTGGAAGTGAAATCAAACTTCACACCTATAAACAATTGTATCGTAAGAGTAAAAAGCATTCAGCATCAGCAAGACAAGTGTCATGTGCGGGTTTTCTCAATTCACTAAACTACAATTATTTCCATAAGTTGCCTCAGACATGGATCATCCCATGTACTCAGTCAACATTAATGTAATCGGTGACTTCTCTTAAGCAAAGTCACTCAACTCATCAATCACTATGAGCTCAAAAGTGGCCAGCTAATGAGCCCCATATTAAACTATTCCATAAACACTGCACATCTGTTCAATTGTCACTTGTCTGTCTGTGCTGAATCCTTTACAAGCACTCTTAAAGAAAAACAACATTAGCCAAACACACGATTCATACTGGTTGTCAGGTGTCGGCCATCCAGGTTCCAGAGGAGCTGTGAAAGGTCATAATGTTAACACTCGCTGTGGAAAAAGTAACAATGGTCTCGTCTCATCACAGTATGTCTCAAACTGTATTAATTTCTCCCCTGTAACATTCACATTTTCTCCAACATTCTCTCAACAACACAGTGTAATTTCATCATCAACATATAGCCTGTAACTACAATTTTCTTCATACAAAATCTCAGAAATCCTGTAGTAGAAAAACATTAACTAGTCCTCTTATAAATCACATGATCAAACACATGAAGAACTGTAATGCTGTAGAAAAGAAAATGCAAATGTTAGCGCTGCGCAGGCGTATGCATACTTTGTCACAGTTACCTCTGTAAGCAATACAAGGTAGTGAATAACACCCCTGGTAGATGCACAGACACAGAAAGTGGCATTTAAAAGGTTAAATCGTCATGCAACCTTGGATGTTGCTGTCATCTTTCTGCTCCTGTAAAAAGAAGCACATAAATTCATCTGCACCTTTGTCAGGTGGGGGTTAACCTTGAGTCATGGTCAAGTCTTGTCAGCTTTTACCAGTCAGTCAGTTTGTTTTTTATTTCCATTCATTCATTCATTCATCCATTCTTTCTTTCTTTGCTGATAGTGGAACCTATCGTCGCATTTAATTTCCACCTTCAGCAAAATGACGTCATTTCAAAAAGAAAAAGAAGAACTTTAGATCGGATTACCTCGCTGAATCCTTTTTAGGCCGGGACTCTCATTTTCTAATTGTCCCAAATAAGTGGCTTTCTCCTGAGCCCATTTTAATGTGGAGAAACTAACTTGTAACGGTTTTCTCGACATGTTGTATAGCACTTTTAATTCCCGACGTGCAGATCTGCTTCAAGAAAAGAAATTGACAAACAGAAATCAGTGCCTGTTCAAAAAATAAAAATAAAATGAAAAATAACAGAGATTATCAAACAAAACTTTCAGTGCACTGTGAAAGTATCAAAATAAAAAGGCCTTGTTGAGTCATGACACAAGCTCCTCATCTCAGGAGGGTAAATCATACCATTAGCATGGTTTATCATACCATCATACTAATTGGCAGGCTCAACTTCACAACAAAAAAAAAAATCATCAGCTAAATTCACTCCAAACCAAACATCAGCTGCACAACACACAACATAACCCTAATATTTTATTAGATATGAGTTTAATCCCCAGGTCTGTGCTTTTCACTCATTTAGGCCACACACCCATTTTATTCAGTTTTCCTTTTTCCCTTCATCATAAAACGTGACATGTTGTCATGCACTTCATAAAAGAAGTTTGTTCTGACGTATTCAGAGTTGTGTAT
The DNA here is from genome assembly GCF_900408965.1 of Simochromis diagramma. Taxonomy (NCBI): domain Eukaryota; kingdom Metazoa; phylum Chordata; class Actinopteri; order Cichliformes; family Cichlidae; genus Simochromis; species Simochromis diagramma. The sequence continues at coordinate 15,857,256 of NW_024387492.1, forward strand.
CTAGGTACAGGATTCACTCGCACATAAAAACAGGAAACTCAGTGTTTTAGAGTCTCCACTCAACACACAACAAACTCCAACACATCCCATTCACTCGTGCTAGAATTCAGTCACCTTTCCTTAATCTAAGAACGATCAACTAATTTGCATATCAGCTATTAACCCACTAAGATGACAGGACAACCGAAATGCATGTTCAAAATGTTATCACAAAAATAGAATTTCCCTCATACAGTAAATTACTTGTGCTGCATCAATCAAGCAGCAAGCATCTCCCAATTTACTATATCAACGACTAAATTTATTGTCTGATCACTGGTTGGTCAAACCAGAATCTTTTTTCCCACGAAAGTTAAAACTGTTGTCCTGCAACCTAGAGAGTCAATTTTTTGAATTGGATAAATTCAGCATTTGATAACAAGTGTCTGCTAAATTTACACTATTTTAACACTGATGAGAGATAACAAGCTAATTTTCATTGCATGTGTGTTTGTGTTATTAGGTAGGTTTAATGCATGTCCGTGGAGCTGCATATCCAGCAGAGCATGTTCTTAAAGCTGCCTTTCCTACACATTGTTCTGCTATTATTTAATCATTTTGTAACTGATGTGCTATGAGTCCACTGATCTTTGCATCACTTCTCGTCACACTAAGTGACTTGGACAAGATGGTAAACAGTAGGGGTGCAACGATATTCGTATCGATATTGAACCGTTCGATACAGTGCTTTCGGTTCGGTACGCATATGTATCGAACAATACAACATTTGTAATTTATTTTATCAATTTTCCTTCTGACGATGCTGTCTGTGTTGAGCGCTCAGTGAATCTGTGTTCGACTACTCCGCCTAGGCTGCACTGTCGAGCGCAGATCCACTGAGCGCTCAACACAGACAGCATAGTCAGAAGGAAGAGCACAGGGCAAGCTAGCGAGACAGAAGTTAAGCTCTACTTGCAACATTCAGATCTGGCGTTTGGAATTATTTTGGTTTTCATGTGACGTATGACCGTGAAGGTAAGCGAGTCATGGACTAAAGTAAACAGTATGTTGGATGTGCCATGCAATGCTCAATTACATTGGTGTGAACTAGTGTGTTAGCGCAGTTAGCTCGTTAACGTGTTTGCCGTGTAGCCCCATGCACGGAGCGATCGGCGGTAGCTCGTTAACGGAGATTTGCCGTGTTGTGGCGTTAAGGTCATTTCAACGAGATTAACCTGAAAGCACTAGTGGGAACACAACGAATATGACTGCACATTTACGCCGACATCATCCTAGTGCAAAGACAAAAACAACAAGCATGCTACTAACTTTAGCCGAGTCATTTAGACAGCTGTTAGCACATGATTCTCCTTATGCTGCTGAGAATATAGCCCAGAAGAAGCGGATAGTATAGCTTTTATTTTGGAAAGAGCCATTTCTCTGTAATAAACTCTCTTTTCCAAAGATGAGTGATTCCTCAATCAGATACAGGGCTTGCAATATCGCTAGCCCGACGTCCCGGAGCTAGCGATTTTTTCAGTCGGGCTACCAAAATCTATCTCTTCCCTGCCCGTCGGGCTATTGTAGGAAAAATATATGTCAATGCTTTTGCATTCTTTCAGAAATGTAGCTGGGTAATTATGTCATTGGCATCGGTGAGCCACTGTCAATATGTGACATATTGAAGTCGCGTTTGAATTTGCGCTTGTTTTTTTGCTTTCACTTTGCAATCGTGCGAACTGTGTATAGAGAGCGACAGCACTGATCTGTGAGTGATGATAATTTGTGCACCAATTCCTCTGACATCGTCTTATTAATCGTTAGCTTACTATGCAAACATGACAAGTGAAATCTCCGCAGCAAGCTTAAACATGTGAGAGGTTGATCGCGCAGAGAATCGCTGAGCTTATGTGAGTGAGCGTGTAAAAGCATTTCAGTTCTGCTGAGCCAAATAAGACAGGTCAGGGTGAAGAAGTGACAGCCAAAGAAAAGCTTACCACAAAACGGAGAAGTTATGACAAATCAGACTATAAGGCAAAAAGAAAGTGCAGCTTTATGGTTTCATGGACAAAAGAATTTCTGTGGCTGCAATATGATGAGCTAAATAACCAGGGCTGCACATAAGTGGTCCACAGGTGCGCATTCGCTGTCAAAATAAAAAACATGCACAAGGGTTAGGGTTAAATTTAAAAACTGTACTTTTGAGTTAAAATATATATTTATAATTTTAATAAATGACAAATTAAAAAGGCATGAACATTTTTTTTGTATCGAAAAAATATCGAACCGTGACACCAAAGTATCGAACCGAACCGAACCGTGAATTTTGTGTATCGTTGCACCCCTAGTAAACAGACTCACATACTTAAGATGTTGTCTAATCTTCATGAGCTCTCTTGTGTTTGGAAGTGTTAGTAGGGTTAATGCATGTTCTGTTTGTGTGTGTGATTTTGTATGTTTCTTTTTGCAGTGTTTCAGACTCCTTCACAATTTTCCCACTTAAGCAGTCAGTTTTGTTTTTCCCAGGTTTGCTAACCCAAATTTTGATTTCCCAGATTAAATAACAGCATTCTCACTTACTCTCACTGTTGTCCTCTCCCACTTCAACAGTCCAATAGCCGGCAGTTCTCCTTCAGCTTCGTCCTGTGTTTCACTGTCTCTTCTTGCCATTTTCTCCAAAGGTGGCAAATGTCAAACTCCAACAGTCTCCTCAGTTCTCCTCAAACGTTCTTTTCACCTGCACAGTGAATTTGCAGCTTGTTGGAAACACAGTGCCATTCATCCAGTCAGACAGGATGATGGGTTTGCTCTTCTTCTCTGATGCGGTTTGTCCACACTGCTGCTGCTTGCTGGGTCTCTTTGCTCAGGACTTTGCTGCTGTCTCTTTATCTGCCATATTATTGCTCTTTGGAGCTGCATTCCTTGTCTTCAGGGAGGAGTGAGAGCTTGCTTGTGAGGTTGAGAGACACATGGTGCTGTAAATAAGTCAGCCAGAAACTTGGCCTGAATGTTTCCAATGATGTTAAACTATAACTTTCTTCCGACCGCTGCATGTGGAAAATTGATTCAGGTCTGCTTTTCACCTGAAAGTGACAAACTAAGACATTTTTATTATTATTATCACTGCTTAATCAACACACATCTCTCCCTCTCTGTTTTTGTGAACAGTCCTTTCTTAAAAGCAGAAAATGAGATTGTAGTTGTTCTTGGCTGATCAACACAAAACCTTTTTCCTATGATTATTTTTCATCTACAATGTAAATTTTGTCTCTTTTTCACTCTTTTTTTTTTTTTTTTAAATAGCTGGTGACCTGCAGAATCACCGCTCTTACAATCAGAGGCAATTACTTTTACACAGCGCACAAAAGCACTGTGACGTCAGGCACATTCACACTCACTTTTTTATCTGCATAAATAAATCATTTGGCCAGTGGCATGTGCCATGGTGATCCATAAATATGATCACAAGTTTATTTAATTATTTTTCAACCCAACAAAACAAATAAACAGAAACATGATGCTGATGCTATGAACACTCCACACACATGAGTCAAGATGCAGGAAAACTGCTCACAGAAATGCTGCACACTCCAGTTATCATAATTATCATAGTTTCGTTTCCCTCTCTTTTATGAGTTCTCAGCCAGATCTCGATCTGATAATGTGTAGCTTGCTCATCAACTCAGAAGAGACCGCAACGCAACCTCACACAGTGGTTGCGTGCTTTTCCCCACACAGTGGCAAAGACTTGCACTTTCATATTCAATTCAGCTTCTCCATCATATAATTTTCAGCTGCTTCATACAGGGTTCAGCATATTAGTTGTTTTCACAGGTGTGCTCTATATCTCAATGGCTCATAATAAGACGACAGTCTTTCAAACAGGTCAAGTGCCTCTATGCACGTCATTAGTTTAAATATTTACTTATATCACTTCATCTGTCATTGTACTGAATTTGAGCAACCCTGAGCTTAATGCAGATTACTATTAACAACTGGTTAAATTAATGGTCTGGAGCACCGGCTGTTGTTGATCAGGGCAATCTAAAGAATCTGCGTTTTTTTTTTTTTTTTGCTTTTTGTGGATTTCTCCACTTATTTGCACTTATTTTACCTGCTCCACTTTGTTGTTTTTCTAACCATTCCTCATCAGGTGTTAATTTTACTTGTTTATTCCCCATTTTCAAAGATTTTGCTGGGCCGTCGCTGGCACGCTTGACTTCAGAGTGGTTTACTGATACGGCCTTTGACTTCACCCTAACGATGAAGCGGTATCAGTTTTATGAGATGAAACTCAACCGTTCTCCTTTGTCACCAGTACGTGAGCCTCAGCAAAAAAAACAAAAATGGAAGTAGTTCAGCAGCGTATTGTGCTGTAAAATCAACTTACTTCCAGACACATACACACACATAGACATTTGCGCGCTAATTTGTCACGAAGTATTCGGCTACCTTTAACCCTTGTATGGTGTTCGGGTCTGTGAGACCCGTTTTCACTTTTTTTCAAAAGAAAAATGAAACAATTAATTATTTTTTCAACCTGAAATTCATTGGCTTTGGCTTATTTTCTGTGAAGAACATAAATCCGAACTAATTTTCAATGACCTCATACTGTACCTCCCCCCACGCATTTACATTACATACAAGGTGTTCGGGTCCACTGGACCCAGGTCTAATAAAAGTGTTGAAAGTGTAGGTCCTGTGTTCCCATACTCTGTCTTCCTCCTTTCTGGTGCTGCTGATAGTATTTTCTTCCCCTCCTGATCCTGCACAAAGTTGCAACATTGTTGAAAATTCAACTATCAACACCGTCTGCTCTGACATTCCCACACATTTTACCCTCTTTCTTGAGGGATCCAAATTTTATTTTCTCATACCCTGTCCCACCTGCAAATTAGGGGCATAATACTATAAATAAGACTTTGCCAGTGTGGTTCTTTATCACAACTGATCAAGATGGCAAAAGATTATCTGCTGCGAGGGCCATCCAATTGATTTTGGAAGAGAGAGGAGCTTCGGATGATGATGTTGACAAAGAGGTTTCAGAATATTTCACATTTCTGAAAATTCAGAGTCTGACAGTGACTTTGAAGAAGAGGATGAGGTTGAGCACCATTTAGTAACAAAACGAAGACGAGTACCCCATCTGCAGCCAGCTCCAGGACCAGAACAAGCCCACCAGACAGCAAGTGAAGAAATATGGATGTCAATAACTGGTGAAATTGAATGGTCTTCTTGCCCAAGAAATGAGCCGCCCTGCAGAGCTGTTACTGTGATAAGCCAGGGCCAACACGGCTGACAGTTACTCATGTGCAGGACATCAAGTCTTCATTTGAGCTTTTCATCCCAGATTCCATCCAGAAAATTATTCTGGATTGCAGTAATCTAGAAGGAAGGTGTGTTTTTGGAGAGAGGTGGAAGGAGATGGACCAAATTCATCTAAGAACCCCAAAGGCCTACTTTGGGGTTCTTATTCTTGCAGGAGTTTTCAGGTCCAAAGGGGAATCCACAGAATCCCTGTGGGATGCAGAAACCGGCAAGAACTTTTCCATGCATCAATGTCTCTGGAAAACTTCCACAAAATATCCAGGATTATCCGTTTTGATAACCGAGACGACAGACCAGCTCGACGGCAGAAAGACAAGCTAGCTGCCATCAGGACAGTGTGGGATAAGTGGGTGCACCACCTCCACCTGTTTTACAACCCTGGGCCTAATGTCACCATTGATGAGCAACTGATGCCATTTAGTTGTGAAACATATTGCTTCATGTGTAAATGTGTTGTGTCTTTCCACTCACTCCACTTGATTATAACTGATTTATTTTTTTATAACATTTTATAAAAACAAAAAAAAAAACGAGAAGCTCATTGATTCATAAATGTGATCTAACAAAGGTAAAGGGAAAAAATTAACCATGTTTGCCGTTCATATGGCTTGTAATTGGGATGAAGTAAACATCTGTTGAGTAATTTAACATAAAATTGTTTGATAGTGTTAATTTGGAAAGCCAAAACTCTAGCGGGTCCACCAGACCCATGAACACTGGCTGAGTAACAAAAATATGAACACCACACAAGGGTTAAAACCAGTCTAAACACAGTTCCTTTTGGCGAACTTAAACCTATTTTATTACGTTACTTTAAACCTTTGCGGCCGTTTTATACTTGTTTTTATTTGCTTAAACGTATTTTAATTTGTCACGAAGTAATTTCAGCTACCTCTAAAACTAGTCTAAACACAGTTCCTTTTGGCGAACTTAAACCTATTTTATCACATTTCTTTAAACCTTTGCGGCCGTTTTATATACCAAAATAGTGTTTCTCACCCTCCAACTTCTCACTGGAGGTTCAGATCATCAGACTGAATCCCACCGCCGTGGATCAGACTAAAAACACTGGCCCAGACCTGAATTCATGTCCTGGGGCTCTCTCCTCGTCTAAGAGGGCTGTCAACAGACTTCGGTGCTGGCTTCCCACGGCGTCAGGAATCAGTGCTGGATCTTGGAACAGAGTCACAGATAACAGTTCTGATGTTTTCTGATCCGGCTACGAAGGACCAAATAATGTAAAGAGATGTACTCTAAAAGACTTCTTCAGTAGGGAATCAGAGAAGAGAAACACGCAGAATTTCTTGCTAGCAAGGGCAGCCTCCAGAACTGAGACTCGCCCTGAGGACTGCCCTGGTCCTTTATTTATATGCTTCAGTGAGCGTTTGTTCCATACATTGAAATGTGGAGGTGTACATTTGTGTGTGTGTGTATGTGTGTGTGTGTCCCCATAAATGACTTCCCTAAACCTGCTGGACTGGAAGTCCAAGGTACGACCTCTCCCATGCTCCTAGGATGTGGGGGTGAACGCCAGAACACCCTGGAATGTTACAGACCTCCTAAGATGAGACATTCTTTCAATATGCCACCAACTACCTGTATATACTTCTAAACACAAGTGATTACATGCAGTATTCTACCATATGCAAACTTATATCATTAAAATATTATACTGACTACTAAGTACAATTTTCCATTGACATAAGATAAGATAAGATACCTTTACGGGTACAAAAAGCAGCTGCATTTTGTACCCGTAAGTGATTGTTCTAGTGTGATGCCTTTTAGGCTATGCAATGCACCGGCCACATTCCAAAGGCTTATGGACAGAGTCCTGGCTGGGCTGCAGTGGGAGACGTGTTTAATGTACCTTGATGACATCATTGTCCTGGGTCAGGTTAGCACCCAGATGCTGGATCGGCTCGAGCAAGCGTTCATCAGATTGCGTGGAGCCAACCTACAACTGAAGCCATCTAAATGCTGCGTGTTCCGGGAGCAGGTTGCCTATCTGGGCCAAATCATCTCTGCAGGAGGTATTTCCACAGATTCCCAGAAAGTTCAACAAGTGATGGAATGGCCTGCACAGCGGACCGTCACAGCGGCGGTACAGCAGCCCCCGTCCTGGGTTACCCTCTGGACCAGGGTGACTTGTTCCTCGACACTGATGCCAGCGATTGTTGGATCGGAGCAATCCTTTTCCAAGTGCCAGGGGGCAAAGAGCAGATCCTGACTTATTGGAGCAGGTGGCTGTCAGCTACCGAACAAAACTACTGCACGACCAGGCGAGAGGTTCTAGTAGTTGTGGCATTCACTTCCCACTTCAGACAGTATCTGCTGGGTAGGCCATTCACTGTCCAGACTGACGATAGCAGCCTTTGCTGGCCTTAGAGATGAATGGATGGATGGGATGGACCAGCAACATACAAGATATTTGTCACAATTTTGTTTATAAATAAAAAACAAACAAAAGCTGATATATATGTATATATGACATTTTGCAGAGAATGTCACAATTTATTAATAAAAACACAGTAAATAGTGGTGACAAAATTGGGCTTGAAGGCCTTAAAGGCCTGATTTACTCCTTGAATCATACATTTAATTTATCTCTGAGACAAATAAAAAAAAAAAGAATAGACAAAAATGAGAGGTTTGCGGGTAAGTACATGGACTCGAACACAACCAACAACAAGCCACTCTGGTCTTTCGGGAGCTTTCAATTGATCGTGATTTCCACTCATGACTTCACATATAATATCCAAGTACAGCACACACACAAACCACTCCAGCTGTACAGATACCAAACACAATATGTAGATTACTTGTGGTCGGAACAACATATATGTTCTGAGATGAAAATATTACTTCTAAATAGATGAGACATTATTTAAAAACTAAAATAAAGTGTCTTGTAGTGCTATAGTATTATAATATTCTATTTTATTTTAGTTTTATTTGGAGGAGGATGGTCTCCTCTGTAGGTGCTGAAGTCAGCTGTGCACTAGATGGCACCTCTGGACAACCAGAGGCCTCCATGTGTCATTTGAATCATATAAAAGGAATGGCAACACAAAAGGAGTTTATTTTATGACAAAGAGACGAGAGGAGAGCAAAGGAAGAATCTGACCTAAAAGGTAAACCAAGCATTGAATACACCTGTAAACATATCTGTCAACTGTTTATTTCTTGAAAATCATCGTGAGTTTTTTCCTCATTTTTTCTGCTTTCTGCAGAATGACTATTAGGTTTAGGTGTGCAATTCTCACCTGCAGCAAACTCCAGAAGTCAGTCTTGACTTTTTTATGAAGCATTGGTGGGCTGTATTTTTTTTTTTCATACAGCACAAAATGAATAGAAAACACACATGTGCAATCTTGTGAAAGCAATTTGTGTGCACACATGTAGACAAAGGAGTGCGCAATTTGAAACAATTAAATGCTGCATGTTGTTGCTCAGTAGTGCACAGATTAACCAGATTTAAATAGCTTCTAGTGAGGTGGGAGGTGGGACCAAGTCATTGTTTTGCAAGTCTCAAGTAAGTCTCAAGTCTTTATCCTCAAGTCACAAATCAAGTCTCAAGTAATGTCAAGCAAGTCAGAGTCGAGTCTCAAGTCACTTGTGTAAAAGTCCAAGTAAAGTCACAAGTCTGAAACTTTGAATTTCAAGTCCTTTCGAGTCTATAAAAAAAAAAAACACACGAAAAAAGCATGTTGCAGTTATATGCTAAATGTAAATATTAGACCATGTAATTTTAAAATCTGTGTTTTTCTCAACACATGACGAAATAGTGAACTTAGAAAATATACACAAATTGTGAAATTGCACCTCTATAAAATGCAGCTCAATTAAACTTAGCTCCAAGAATAATTTTCACTGACAGTTCTGAGATAAGCTGCATGTTATTCTTGGATGCGCTTGTAGGGCCAGCTTTAAAATCGCATGACAAAAATATCATACACATTAAAAAAAAACTGTATCACCAACGGAGCCTGGACAAGATTTGCTAGTTAGATGAAGTCAGCTATCTCATCGTAGCAAAAAAGAAGCACCACCTACCGTTCTTTATGCAACTTCAACTGTCGGAGAAAGTTGAAAGTTGTTCCATCTCTCTCTGTGATTCTCTTGTTGCATGTTTTGTAGCTTCCAGTGAGGAATATGCATTGTTTAGTTAATTACTCAATTAGTTAGTTAGTTAAACATGTTGTACCCAAGTGTTAAAAGTCAAGAAAAGATTCAGTGTATTTGCACCGTATGTATGTATGTTAGAAATAGAGAAGAAAGTGAACTTTTAAATCACTTGAATTAAATTCCTGCAGGACATGTTTCTAGCTTAAATTAACTCTGCGCCATTCCTAAAATTACTTTTACTGAAACATCAGCTTGTTCCGCATGATCATTTTGACACAGCCAACCTTACATAATCTATCATGTAGTCGTCTTCTAACAAATGGGACTAACAAAGGTTATCTTATCTGGTAATCTTATCTTTACATTGGGAAACAAAATCTGAGTTTACAGCACCATATATGTGTTGAAAGACGTTCCAAAAGAACTTGGAGGCATTTCAAATTTTGACAGTTTGCAGCACATGTAACTGTGATTTTCAAAGCTGGAAAAGTTCTTGTAGTGCAATTAATTTTAAGTGGTGTCTAAATTCTGGGTAGTCTCAAGGATAGGAGACAAACTATACTGTAAGTAATTTTAAGTATTGCATAATGTCTTGTTAATTTTGTGGAAAATCCCTCCATCTTACAGTTGTTGTTTCAACTTGTAAATGCGTTATCATTTCCGAGATGTGGGCTGTATAATGGAGCAGAGTAACATTGCTGGTTTCTTACAGGAAAGGAGACCCTCCTTTGTGAACAGTGATTGTAAAAAACGAACAAATTAAATTAGACTTGGCTCCATCATTATAAGGTCATAAGCCTGCAAATTTTGTTGGTATTAAGTTTTTCTTAAACTTTGGTAAGGGAAAACACTCCTCAGTCTCATGCACATCAGTGTAGTGAGTATTAATTACAGATGTTTAAAAAAAATGATGTAAAAGGTCAAATTATGCATTTCATAATATGACCAACACCCTGGAAAATACAACATATTTTCAGAGTAAGATAGGAAAATATTGTTTGTTTTTCTGCAAACTTACCATGAAATTAGAGAATACTTCAAATTACTTATGCACGACTTAAGTTTACTTACAGTATTATTATTTCCTTGTTCATGTCAGGGTTCCTGGGCCAGTGACCCAGTGTTTTCAGTTTTGTTCATGTTCAGTTTATTTTGCCGCTTCCATGTTCTCACTTCCTGCTTTTCCTGTGTCAGCTCATCTCGTGTCATTAGCCAGATTATGTTCAGCTGTGTACTCACCGGTCTCTAATTATCATCCTCATCGGTCTGTGTATTTAAGCCCTCTGTTTCTACTCGTTCACTGTCGTGTCATTGATGTTATGTTGTCGTTTCCGCCTGCGTTCAGTCAGCCAGCCATTCAGTCAGTTGTCCAGCCAGCCATTTCCTACCTCTGTTCTGTTTGTTCACTCCATCGGCAATAAACACCCACCTTCACCTACCTGCCTGTGAGTCCAGCGTTTGGGTCCTCCTCCTCTCATCCACGACACAAATCCTGACAGTTCATGTAAAAACATAAACCCTTGATTATTTATTCTAGTCTGCCTACATTTAAGTATTTAAGTGCAATTACATTATAATTTTAAATGTAACACATTGGAATTTCATTTAATTACAGGGGAATTTCCCCCTTAGTTGCGAGCCGTATTATAAAGTGCTATCCATAAAACCCCTAATTATCAATCTTGTTTATTAACACGGGCTTCCTGCTTCAGTCTCTGTGCATGCTGATGTAAAACGGGGTGTTTGAGTAAGAAAAATGATCACGGCAAAACACAACACAGGTCCTGAGAGAAAGGCAGAAGACCAGTGCTTCAGAAACCAGTTAATCCTAGTATGAGATGTGTTTTAAGTAGTCCAGAGTGTACTGTTGCAGTTATTGTTTCATCCCCAAAGTGTCAGCTGTTAAACTTTAAACTCGATCAATTTGAACACAAAGTTCTTAGAGGGCATTCAGGTGTGACACTCTTACAGAGAGCGCACAGAGATTTTAAAGTGGCTTTATTTATTTTTTTTATTTTTGGACAAATTAAAGTGAAATCATTCTCTGTATTGAATAGTCTTTACTACAGTGCTGTAACATATGACAGATTTGACAGAACATTAAACCAAGCATAACAAACAAAAGTACATATACGTGAATTTTCTGCATTTATTTCAGCAATTTATTGGCTTCTTTAGGTTCTATTACTTAAATACAGCTTAACAAACTGCATCTGAAAATTATCTTACCACAGCTCAGAATCTGTATCATAAGGATACCTCAATAAGACAGAGTGTGAACTTCCTGCTAGAGAAGTTTTCTTCACAAAGTTTAAGGACGGACTTAATCTGAGCACAGAATGTAAACAAACAAAGATGCTGGTATTCTGCTTAACTCTTACTCTGCTCTCTGTTCTTCTTCTCCACTTGTGTTTTTTCCCCCTCTTGTTTCTTCTGATTTGAAGGCACCATGAACAACACAGCAAACCTGACCTCTCATCAAGATTTGTGGCGCAATGTGACGATTGGAAACACCACCTGGGTTTACCGACCTTCTGTGAACTCGGCTCTTAATGATGCCATTTCAGCAGTGATTATAATCATAATCATCATCACCATGGTTTCACTTGGATGCACCATGGAGGTGTCTAAGATCAAGGTGACCAAGATCAGCAGTGAATTCAAATGTATATGTGGTTTTTGTATATGCAAAAAAGCATTGTGACAAAGCTTGAAAAAATTACACGTAAGCAGGATTTTCGAGGATGTCCTTATGCCTGACAACACATTCCAGTTCCTGCAAGGAATTGCTGGCCATGTTTAGATAAAAAGGATAAAATAAGTAAATATGGTTAATGTGAAATTCTCACCACATGTCGGCAGCAAACCATGCAATCCATTCATGAGAAATGACACAGGGATAAAAGTTGTAAAGACATAAACATGAAGAAAAGGAGGTGCTAAAAGCTGTGGAAAGTCATGACGCCAGCTGAAATCAGTAAATAGAAAGCAATCCTGCCGCTTAACGCAAACTAATTTCCGCAGTTTCAGTCCCAACTGAGCCTATAAAAAGGTGTCTCATTACCAAGGTGTCACACAAGAAACATCAGATGAAGGGTAAAACCAACAAGATTTCTCAAGATCTTCGCAGCCTTGTTGTTGCAAAACATAGTGATGGCATTAGTTACAGATAAATGTCTAAACTAGCGAAGGTTCCAGTGTTGCACTGTAGGGGCCATAATTTGGAAGTGGAAAGAATATAATTTCACCATAAAATGGACATGACCAGGTGCTACCAGACAGACGAGAGAAAAGAAACATCAGAAGAGTTCAAGTCCAAGAGTCAAGGACAGAAAGACCTGGAATCAGCAGGTACGATTGTTTCAAAGAAAACAATAAGTAATGCATTAAAACGCCATAGTCTGTAAGCATGCTCATGAAGCAAGACTCCATTGCTGAAGAGAAAGCATTTTGAAACATGTTCAATGTTTGCTGAACAAAATTTAGACACATCTGTGAAATACCGGGGGAATATAATTTGGTCAGACCAAAACAGAACTCTTTGGATGCCGTAATGCACACCATGTTTGGAGGTCAAAAGGCACTGCACATTACCCTAAAATCACCATACCGACAGTGAAGTTTGAAGGTGGGAACATCATGGAGTGGGGGTATTTTTCAGCATATGGCATTGGCATGCTTCATATAATTGAAGGAAGGATGAATGGAAAAATGTACCGGGACATTCTTGATGAAAATCTGCTGTCATCTACCAGGATGATGACGATAAAACAAGGGTGGACGTCCCAAACACAGATCCAAGGAAACTCTGTTAGTTATGGATATGCCTGGTTTAAATTTCTTTGTGTGGATTGGATGGGTTGTTAGTGACATCTGCCTTTGAAATGATGTCAGTACCACCTTTAGAAATATATTCACTTAGCAAATTGGTAAAGTGATCAATACTTATTCAATACTGCCTTTGAAATGGCAAGGTGTCACCTGAGTGAGCCGGAATAGGTGGCAAGAGTGAGGCAAGACTATACTTCTCTGCTCCGACTGCTGCCCCATGACCTGAACCTGGATAAGCATCAGGAAATGGAAGGAAGGAAGGAAGGAAGGACTGATTATTTTTACTCAAACTGGAATAAAATCTTCAAATATTTACAGATACAGGATTTCGGAATAATACTTATTGCTATGAATACAGAAAACTGAAAGTTTACCTTTTTGAATTGAAATGAACTTTTTAACGTTTTGAAGTGTGTTTATATATCCAGTGATATTATTTCTGATCAGTTTTCTACCTTCTTCTGTTTCCAGTATCACCTCATGAAACCTAAGGGGGTGGCTATTGCAGTTGTGTCCCAGTATGTGATCATGCCTCTTACAGCCTTTTTCTTGGCTAAGGTTGGTATTACGTTGAATAAGATTAGAAATAATACTTCATATGAAGTTAGTTCCCCACAAAATTTTTGAAGAGATTCATAATAAAAATGAGAAAACTATATAAACTGACTTAACCAGAAAGAAGATTAATATTAAAACAAATCAATTTAAAAAAAAAAAAGAAAAAAAAAAGCATTTTCTTTTTCCATGCTGTCGCCATACTTCACAAGAGCTCTCATTTTGGGTAATAAAGATCTTTATGATATAAAGGGGCCTGATTATTCATGATTTTTTTAATGTGAGGAAAATCATTTTAAATTCAATTCTGAATTTAACAGGGAACCAATGAAGACAAGCTAATATGAGGGAAATCTGATTTCTCTTTCCAGTGTCATTTAGTACTCTCGTTCTTCACCCTATAATACTAGGGGTGCAACGATACACAAAATTCACGGTTCGGTTCGGTTCGATACTTTGGTGTCACGGTTCGATATTTTTTCGATACAAAAAAAATGTTCATGCCTTTTTAATTTGTCATTTATTAAAATTATAAATATATATTTTAACTCAAAAGTACAGTTTTTAAATTTAACCCTAACCCTTGTGCGTGTTTTTTTATTTTGACAGCGAATGCGCACCTGCGGACCACTTATGTGCAGCCCTGGTTATTTAGCTCGTCATATTGCAGCCACAGAAATTATTTTGTCCATGAAACCATAAAGCTGCACTTTCTTTTTGCCTTATAGTCTGATTTGTCATAACTTCTCCGTTTTGTGGTAAGCTTTTCTTTGGCTGTCACTTCTTCACCCTGACCTGTCTTATTTGGCTCAGCAGAACTAAAATATATATGCTGCTGCTTTTACACACGCACTCACATAAGCTCAGCGATTCTCTGCGCGATCAACCTCTCACATGTTTAAGCTTGCTGCGGGAGATTTCACTTGTCATGTTTGCATAGTAAGCTAACGATTAATAAGACGATGTCAGAGGAATTGGTGCGCAAATTATCATCACTCACAGATCAGTGCTGTCGCTCTCTATACACAGTTCGCACGATTGCAAAGTGAAAGCAAAAAAACAAGCGCAAAAAAACAAGCGCAAATTCAAACGCGATTTCAATATGTCACATATTGACAGTGGCTCACTGATGCCAATGACATAATTACCCAGCTACATTTCTGAAAGAATGCAAAAGCATTGACATATATTTTTCCTACAATAGCCCGACGGGCAGGGAAGAGATAGATTTTGGTAGCCCGACTGAAAAAAATCGCTAGCCCCAGGACGTCGGGCTAGCGATATTGCAAGCCCTGTATCTTATTGAGGAATCACTCATCTTTGGAAAAGAGAGTTTATTACAGAGAAATGTCTCTTTCCAAAATAAAAGCTATACTATCCGCTTCTTCTGGGCTATATTCTCAGCAGCATAAGGAGAATCATGTGCTAACAGCTGTCTAAATGACTCGGCTAAAGTTAGTAGCATGCTTGTTGTTTTTGTCTTTGCACTAGGATGATGTCGGCGTAAATGTGCAGTCATATTCGTTGTGTTCCCACTAGTGCTTTCAGGTTAATCTCGTTGAAATGACCTTAACACCACAACACGGCAAATCTCCGTTAACGAGCTACCGCCGATCGCCCCGTGCATGGGGCTAGACGGCCAACACGTTAACGAGCTAACTGCGCTAACACACTAGTTCCCACCCATATAATTGAGCATTGCATGGCACATCCAACATACTGTTTTACTTTAGTCCATGACTCGCTTACCTTCAGGGTCATACGTCACATGAAAACCAAAATAATTCCAAACACCAGATCTGAATGAGGGTGGGGGAGGGTGGGGGAGGTGCCCTGCGCTCTTCCTTCTGACTATGCTGTCTGTGTGGAGCGCTCAGTGGATCTGCGCTCGACAGTGCAGCCTAGGCGGAGTAGTCGAACGCAGATTCACTGAGCGCTCCACACAGACAGCATTGTCAGAAGGAAAGTTGATAAAATAAATTACAAATGTTGTATTGTTCGATACATATGCGTACCGAACCGAAAGCACTGTATCGAACGGTTCAATATCGATACGAATATCGTTGCACCCCTATATAATACATAGTGGCCCAGTATAATTGAATTTGTGTTGCTGTACCAGAATATAACTGACACCAGATCAGCACCTGTATCACTGTTAAACCTTGTTACTGGCACCCTGTAAGAGGTTATTGCGATTTTGTGTTACAGGGGTTCCAGTTGAGTGATATAACAGCTGTGGTTGTTCTGGTCTGTGGCTGCTGTCCTGGAGGAACTAACTCCAACACATTGACTCTGGCACTAAAGGGGGACATGAACCTCAGGTACACATGGGAAGTTATATTCTTGTAATACATTTATATTAAAAATGTAATTTGAGGTGATCATAACCCTTGTCTTTCCCTTCAGCATCGTGATGACTTCCTGCTCCACGTTGTTGGCTATGGGTATGATGCCTCTCCTGCTCTACATCTACTGCCAGGGTTTCCCCAGCGTGCGGAACGCTGTCCCGTATGTTCAAATCATCTTATCGTTGGTCTTGACCCTTGTCCCGTGTGGCATCGGCATCCTCATCAACACCTACAGACCGCAGTATTCAAAGAGGGTCACAAAGGTTTGTGAAGAGAATGAAGGTCAGACAGATCACTAGAACTGATTAACAGTGTTGATTAATCAGTTGGTGCAGGGATGGCAAATAATGACTTTAATAACTGATATTTGTTATATTGTTTAACAAAAGACAACAGACAACAGAAAACCTGTGGATTCTGTCATCTTAAATGTTAGGATTTACTGATTTTTTTTCACTTGACAGACAGAGAAATTGAATAACTCTAGACATCAATCTATGAACTGATACAATTCCCGAGACTTGATAATTTGTAAGGCTTTGGACACTTTGGACACACATCAGATCTCCAAAGAAAAAAGCATGCTGAATATCTATAATAATGTTAAATGGGTAATGTGTTAGGAATGAAGAAATTCCATCTGATGGAAACGAGAATCATTAACCTATAGAGGTGAATTCAAAGACACCCGAAAATCAAAGAAAAAAAAAATATAAAAGGTTAGTGCATTTTGCTGAAATTTCATTGTAGCTTGTAGCTTGTCTAAGGATCTCATCCAGATACCTAATGGTAGTCAGAGTGCTGTTGCCTAGCCTGTAGAGGTCTCTGCATTCCTTTGATAAGCCCCCGCTAACCATCACTGACCCACCTGCTCTCATCTGTGAAAAGCACAGGGTGGACCTGCCAATTCTGGCATTCCATGGCAAATGCCAAATGAGGCTCCACAGCGTCAGGGAATGAGCAGAGGTGTCACGGTCCGCCAGTGGCCCACCGGGCAAATGCCCGGTATGCCCGATGGCGATTTTTTTGTTTTTATGGATTTTTTTTTTTTTTTTTTAGGAAGGGTATATATAATGAAAGGTGTTGGATTGGCCAATTGGCCACCTCTTTTCTGCAAAGTTTTCAGCCTTTTCACCTCTCGTCAGCACAATTCTCAGCAGCTTCTGCTCATTTCAGCAGAATTGTCAGTCACTCCACCTGTTCTTTGTGAGAATGACTTTGACTCAGTGAGATGAGTAGCCGCCTTGAGACCAGGAGGGCCAGGTTCAAATCCTGCTCAGGGCAACTTTTATTTTTCACCACTCTTCAGCAAAAATTTCTACGTCTTTACCCCTTTCAGTAGAATTTTTTGCTTTTCACCACTTTTCAGCAAAAAATTTCTGCTTCTTCACCTGTTTTCAGCAGAATTTTCAGGTTCTTCACCGCCTTACAACTTTTTGCAACTTTTCAACTTTTTCAGCTTTGTTACGGCCCTAGCAGGGCCTCCTCCTGAAGGTGCCTGTGTGGGCGTGTCCCACCACCTCTTCTGCCTGAGGTGCCACCTTTCCCTTTTACACAGCTGACTCACGTCAGTAATCAAGGAGATTTAAGCCCAGGGAAAGGTGAGCTCTGGGCCAGAGTGCCATTTGTGTGGTTAAAGCTAGTGAGCTGTGTTTTTGTGGTTTTCAGCTAGTGAGCTGCACTCTTTTTGACTTACTTTGTGCTTTATTGACTAACATTTGAGTTTTGTTTGTTTTCTTAAATGGTGATAGCGGCTTGTCCATCTCTTTTAGTTGAACTACTTTAATAAAACTCTTTAATTTAACCCTCATGCCTTCTTGTCTCCTTTTTCTGACCTGGACACTTCTTGTTACTTCCCCCTCAACGCCTAGACCCCTCAGGGGAACGTAACAAGCTGTTTTCAGCAGACATCTTCAGCGTTAAGGCATCCACACAGCATTTTCGCAGGAAATGCAAATTGTGTGGATGCCCTCATAGGGCATCCACACTATTCAAATTCAAATTCAAATATTGAGTTCCTGTTTCTCTTTCGGCATCCACACTATTGAGATCCTGTTTCTCTTTATTCTTTATTCTAATTTATTGTGTGGATGCCGAAAGGCATCCACATAGTTTTTAAAGTTTGAATGTTTGAATGTTACCATTCAAACTTTAAAATGTTCTCAAATGATTGGGCTATTCCTGTATGATTCAGCTTTTTCAGATCTTCTACCGTTTTAATCTTATCGCTCTTTAAGTTTTCACTTGCAAAATTGTGATTTTTCACAAAATACATGCGTTGTTATGGTTGCTATGCAATTAACTCAGAATGGACAGTGAAACTTTCACAGCAAAATTGTCAGTCTCTCCACCTCTTCTTTGTGAGAATGACTTTGGCTAAGTGAGATGAATAGCCAGCTTGAGACCAGAAGGGCCAGGTTCGAATCCTGCTCAGGGCAATGTTTTTTTTTCACCACTTTTCAGTAAAAATTTCTCCATCTTTACCCCTTTCTGTAGAATTTTTTGCTCTTCACCACTTTTCAGCAAAAAAATTCTGCTTCTTCACCTGTTTTCAGCAGAACTTTCAGTTTCTTCACCGCCATACAACTTTTTGCAACTTTTCAACTTTTTCAGCTTTTTTCAGCAGACATCTTCAGCGTTAAGGCATCCACACAGCATTTTCGCAGGAAATGCAAATTTTTTCTAGTTGCATATGAGAGCATGAGGGTGGGAATGGATGTTTGTATCTGTGTGTGCCTGTATGTCTGTGTCTATATGTCAGGTTGGGTATCAGAAGCCACCTCTCTGGGGACATCTCAGGCCCTCTAAGGTATGGAGGCCTATCTCCCCCCACCACTTCCCCTGCCAGTGGCAGACGCCCTAAGACATTGGTGCGTTGGTGGTTCTTTGTGTCCGGGGATGGGCGCCCAGGTACACACCGGCTCACTCCTTGGTGGCTGCTTATCGGGGCCTAGAGCCTGGGGCTTGCTTGGGCCACTTTGGGGGTGGGGTGCTCTCGGCCTCTCGGCCTGGGGCTCGGTCACTCTGGCGCAGCTGGCTGCCGGCGGAGCTCACGGGCACGTCACTGCAACCCCCCGGCTTCTGCTCCGCGGCTGCTGAGTGACCCCTCATCTGGGACTCTCCTCAGCTCTTTCTGGGATAGTGCCGCAGCTGCCCCTCTGTTGGTCTTCCTTGGTCTCTTGTGTTCTGGGGGCCTCTGGATGTCTGGACTTTTGATCTCCTCCATACCTGCTTCATGCCCTGGTGGACGGGGCTGTGGCTCCCCACACCCTTTAGCAGATCATTACATGAGGGAACCTTTTAAAAACAAGCGCGTCCATGCTCACAGGTGTACAGGGAGTGCAGAATTATTAGGCAAGTTGTATTTTTGAGGAATAATTTTATTATTGAACAACAACCAAGTTCTCAATGAACCCAAAAAACTCATTAATATTAAAGCTGAATGTTTTTGGAAGTAGTTTTTAGTTTGTTTTTAGTTTTAGCTATTTTAGGGGGATATCTGTGTGTGCAGGTGACTATTACTGTGCATAATCATTAGGCAACTTAACAAAAAACAAATATATACCCATTTCAATTATTTATTTTTACCAGTGAAACCAATATAACATCTCCACATTCACAAATATAC
This sequence comes from Simochromis diagramma, assembly GCF_900408965.1. Taxonomy (NCBI): domain Eukaryota; kingdom Metazoa; phylum Chordata; class Actinopteri; order Cichliformes; family Cichlidae; genus Simochromis; species Simochromis diagramma. Next base: position 15,877,056 of record NW_024387492.1, read on the forward strand.
ATTTCTGACATTCAAAAGAAAAACAAAAACAAATCAGCGACCAATATAGCCACCTTTCTTTGCAATGACACTCAAAAGCCTGCCATCCATGGATTCTGTCAGTGTTTAGATCTGTTCACCATCAACATTGCGTGCAGCAGCAACCACAGCCTCCCAGACACTGTTCAGAGAGGTGTACTGTTTTCCCTCCTTGTAAATCTCACATTTGATGATGGACCACAGGTTCTCAATGGGGTTCAGATCAGGTGAACAAGGAGGCCATGTCATTAGTTTTTCTTCTTTTATACCCTTTCTTGCCAGCCACGCTGTGGAGTACTTGGACGCGTGTGATGGAGCATTGTCCTGCATGAAAATCATGTTTTTCTTGAAGGATGCAGACTTCTTCCTGTACCACTGCTTGAAGAAGGTGTCTTCCAGAAACTGGCAGTAGGACTGGGAGTTGAGCTTGACTCCATCCTCAACCCGAAAAGGCCCCACAAGCTCATCTTTGATGATACCAGCCCAAACCAGTACTCCACCTCCACCTTGCTGGCGTCTGAGTCGGACTGGAGCTCTCTGCCCTTTACCAATCCAGCCACGGGCCCATCCATCTGGCCCATCAAGACTCACTCTCATTTCATCAGTCCATAAAACCTTAGAAAGATCAGTCTTGAGATATTTCTTGGCCCAGTCTTGACGTTTCAGCTTGTGTGTCTTGTTCAGTGGTGGTCGTCTTTCAGCCTTTCTTAGCTTGGCCATGTCTCTGAGTATTGCACACCTTGTGCTTTTGGGCACTCCAGTGATGTTGCAGCTCTGAAATATGGCCAAACTGGTGGCAAGTGGCATCTTGGCAGCTGCACGCTTGACTTTTCTCAGTTCATGGGCAGTTATTTTGCACCTTGGTTTTTCCACACGCTTCTTGCGACCCTGTTGACTATTTTGAATGAAACGCTTGATTGTTCGATGATCACGCTTCAGAAGCTTTGCAATTTTGAGACTGTTGCATCCCTCTGCAAGATATCTCACTATTTTTGACTTTTCTGAGCCTGTCAAGTCCTTCTTTTGACCCATTTTGCCAAAGGAAAGGACGTTGCCTAATAATTATGCACACCTGATATAGGGTGTTGATGTCATTAGACCACACCCCTTGTCATTACAGAGATGCACATCACCTAATATGCTTAATTGGTAGTAGGCTTTCGAGCCTATAGGCAAGGCAAGGCAAGGCAAATTTATTTGTATAGCACAATTCAACAACAAGGTGATTCAAAGTGCTTTACAGAGACATTAGAAACAAAAACAAATAAAAAGCATGATTTAAAATTGATTAAAACAAGCAAACAAACAAACTAACTAAACACACACATTTCACACCTGTTCGCGCGATCTGCACCCTTATCGTAAGGGGAGCTACCAGTCCTTCTGTGGACGAGCTACTTTCTATTTTAAATTCCCTGAATTTAAAATACTCTCTAGACCCAGTCTAGACCCAGTTGGGGAGCTACCCAGAGCTCTAATCCCACACCTGTTCGCGCGATCTGAACCCTTATCGTAAGGGGAGCTACCAGTCCTTCTGTGGATGAGCTACTTTCTATTTTAAATTCCCTGAATTTAAAATACTCTCTAGACCCAGTCTAGACCCAGCTGGGGAGCTACCCAGAGCTCTAAACCCACTTAACAAACAAACAAACATACAAACAAAACAGTATATAAAATCAAAACAGATAAAATCAGAACAGTAGATAAAATCAGTAGTTAATGTAAGTTTTGAAATTTAAGCTTAACAAACAAACAAAACAGTATATAAAATCAAAACAGATAAAATCAGAAATAGATAAGATCAGTAGTTAGTGTAAGTTTTGAAATTTAAGCTTAAAAGTGTGGATTTGGTGCTTTATTCAAATGCAGCTGAGAATAGGTGAGTCTTCAACCTGGATTTAAATAAACTGAGTGTTTCAGCTGATCTGAGGCTTTCTGGGAGTTTGTTCCAGATATAAGGAGCATAAAAGCTGAATGCAGCTTCTCCGTGTCTGGTTCTGACTCTGGGAACTGATAAAAGACCGGATCCAGATGACCTGAGGGATCTGGAAGGTTCATACTGGGTCAGGAGGTCACTGATGTATTTTGGTCCTAAACCATTCAGAGCTTTATAGGCCAGCATCAGAACTTTAAAGTCTATCCTCTGACGGACAGGCAGCCAGTGTAAAGACCTCAGAGCTGGACTGATGTGGTCCACTTTTTTGGTCTTAGTGAGGACTCGAGCAGCAGAGTTCTGAATGAGCTGTAGTTGTCTGACTGATTTTTTAGGTAGACCTGTAAAGATGCTGTTACAGTAATCAAGCCTACTAAAAATGAATGCATGGACTAGTTTTTCCAGGTCCTGTTGAGACATCAGATCTTTTATCCTTGAAATATTCTTGAGGTGATAGTAAGCTGATTTTGTTATTGTCTTAATGTGTTTTTCTAAGTTTAGGTCTGCATCCATCACTACACCCAAATTTCTCGCCTGGTTTGTGGTTTTTAGATGTATAGATTGAAGTTCTCTGGTGACCTGTAATCGTTTTTCTTTGGTGCCAAAGACTATTACTTCAGTTTTGTTTTTGTTTAGTTGGAGAAAATTGTGGCACAACCAGTCATTAATTTCCTCAATGCATTTACCAAGAGCCTGTACAGGGCCTCGGTCTCCTGGTGACATTGTGATATATATTTGTGTGTCATCTGCATAGCTGTGGTAGTTTATTTTGTTGTTCTTTATAATCTGTGCCAGTGGGAGCATGTAAATGTTAAACAGAGGTGGTCCCAAGATGGAACCTTGGGGAACTCCACGTGTGATACTTGTCTGCTCGGATGTGAAGTTACCTATTGATACAAAGTATTTCCTGTTTTCTAAGTATGTTTTGAACCAGTTTAGTACAGTTCCTGAAAGACCTGCCCAGTTCTCCAGTCGTTTGAGTAATATGTTGTGGTCAACTGTATCAAATGCTGCACTGAGATCCAGTAAAACTAGGACTGACATTTTTCCACTGTCTGTGTTCAGACATATGTCATTAAACACTTTTGTCAGAGCGGTTTCAGTGCTGTGGTTCTGTCTAAAACCTGACTGGAAGGCATCGTAGCAGTTATTCTGTTTTAAGAAGTAATTGAGCTGTTGAGAAACTGCTTTTTCAATGATCTTACTTAAAAATGGAAGATTTGAGATCGGCCTGTAGTTTTTCATTTGTGTCTTGTCAAGATTGTCCTTTTTCAGTATAGGTTTGATTACAGCAGTTTTTAGTGGTTCTGGAAACACACCTGACATTAAGGAAAAGTTGACGATCTGTAACAGGTCTGACTCTAAAGTCTTTGAGACCTTTTTGAAAAAACTTGTTGGCAGGACATCTAAACAGCAAGAGGAGGAGTTCAGTTGACCTAAGATGTCCTCCAGGTCTTTGCTGTTAATCGGGTGAAACTGTTTGATGGTGTTTAAACAGTTTTTCGGTGGACACAGTACATATCCTGGATCTGCTGTTGATGTACCAACTGCTTGTCTAATCTTTTGGATTTTGCCTGTGAAGAATTTGGCAAAGTCATTGCAGGCCATGGTTGAATGAAGTTCAGCTGCCACTGGCACAGGAGGGTTTGTTAGCCTGTCAACTGTAGAAAATAAGACCCGAGCATTATGGCTGTTTTTAGTGATGATGTCAGAGAAGTAGGACCTTCTTGCACTCCTCAGTTGTAAATTATAATTGTGAAGTTTCTCTTTATAGATGTCATAATGAACCTGGAGGTTTGTTTTTCTCCATCTGCGCTCAGCTTTCCTACACTCTCTTTTTTCATTTTTCACTAGTATGGAGTTTCTCCATGGAGACTTTTTCCTTCCAGAGATAACCTTCACCTTAATGGGGGCAATAGTATCCATTACATTTAACATTTTTGCATTAAAGCTATTGACGAGCTCATTGACTGAACCTTTGGACAGGTCAGGTGTTAATGGGAAGACCTGGTTAAAGATCTCACTACTGTCTTCAGTTATACACCGTTTTGTGATCACTGCTGTTGATATATTTGTGTGGGCTGAGATTTTACTTTCAAAGAAAACACAGTAATGATCAGATAAGCCCACATCAGATGCAGTAATGTTTGAAATGCTCAGGCTCTTGGAGATCAGTAGGTCGAGAGTGTGTCCTCTATTATGTGTGGCCTCTGTTACATGCTGAGTCAGCCCAAAGTTGCCCAGAGTGTTACTCAGGTCTTTAGTCCCTTTGTCTTGAGGGTTGTCCACATGGATGTTAAAATCCCCAACAATAATTACACAGTTGAAATCAACACAGATCACAGACAGCAGTTCACTGAGGTCATTAAAAAAGTCTGTGCAGTATTTGGGAGGCCTGTAAACATTAAGAAACACAACTTTGGATGGGGCCTTCAGCTGTAAAGCCACATATTCAAAAGACTGAAAACTTCCAGGAGATAGCTGCTTACATTGAAATGATTCATTAAATAAGACAGCAACCCCTCCTCCTCTCCTGCTCACCCTGGCCTCACTGATAAAACTGTAGTTAGGAGGGGTCGTCTCGATGAGAACAGCTCCACTGTTACTTTGGTCCAACCAAGTTTCAGTTAAAAACATAAAATCAAGGCTGTGCTCAGTGATTAAATCATTAATTAAAAATGTTTTCCCAGCTAAAGATCTAACGTTTAATAAAGCCAACTTAAGTGTTTTAGAGGCATTACTTGTCCCCTCGTGTTTGGGAGCAGTCTGTGGCACACAAGGTATGTTTACTATATTTAAAGATCTTTTAGAGTGCAGCTCTCTGTGTTTTGACCAGGCTGCATGTCTCCTTCTGTCACCTAAAAGTACAGAGATTTTAAAACCTTCTAGTAAACAGGGTCCCAGCTTCTCCTGGGAAAAGTCACCACTGCCATAATCCTCGCAGCCCGGACCCTCCACACATCACACATCAGACTGCGGAGACAAAGCATGAAGGTGGTAAGGAGGAACTAAGGGGGGCGAGGCTGGGCAATGTGACTTCGATTGCTCTGTTGAGGGTGGGGCTCGGTGGCGAACCTTTGGCTGCTTTGGTGGGGGGTTTATGGGGGACAAAGAGGGATTGGGCTGGGGGGTAGATCTGAGCCCAGCATTGACCCGCTCCATCATCTCTTCAGTGAATTTCAGGTGTGGGGAGGAGGGAGAAAGGGAGGGGGAGGAGGGTGATGGGGGTGATGGCCTGTCAGGGGTTTGGGGGACTGGGGAAGATCCTGGTCCTGGTCGTTGGTGTTGTTGAGAGAGTTGGAGGCAAATAGGGACCCCTCTTCTTGCCTCTTCTTGCCTCAGATGTCTCTCCTTTCTGAGGCTCTTCCCGGGTGGGGGCAGATGGAGCTCCTCCTCAAGGTTTCTGCTGGGCTTTGTCTGTTCTTGGAGTACTGTTTGTTCCTCTTTATGAGATAACTCCTCGTTTATCTCAGCCTTGGCACCAAGCACAGATGGATGACGTATGGAATAAAACAAGTTGGAGGTGAACAGTTTCACCCCTGACTTGTTAAAATTAAATCCATTTGCTTTAAACAGATGCCTGCGTTCCCAAAAAATATTAAAGTTGTTGATAAAATGCACTGAGTGGTCAGCACATGCTGATATAAGCCATTTATTCAGTGTAAACAGCCTGCTGAATCTCTCGTCTCCTCCTCTGACCGGCGGTACAGGCCCACTGATGAATACAGCTGCATTCAGAGAGTTTACAGTGTTTAAACTCCAAGCTGTAAACACTATACAGCTTGGAGTAAGACAACATGCATGAAGAGGATGCTGTGGACAAAATACTCATTTGCCTAATAATTCTGCACTCCCTGTATACACTCTTTCTCACAGTAATCTCTGTGAGCAACACAAGGTAGTGAATAACACACCCATGGTAAATTCACAGACAAAGAAAATTTTAAACTAAAAAGGTTAAATTTGCAGAGTGCACATAGTCATATGACCCAAGTTTCCTCCTGTGGTCTCCTTCTGGTCCTGCAACAGAGACACACACAGAGATACATCCACGCCTTTGTCAGGTGGGGGTTAACTTCACACAATGGTGTTAAGTCAGTCAGTCTTGTCAGCTTCCCCATTTATTTTAAAATTCTCACTCATTCACTCAGTGATTCTTTCTTTTGCTGATTGTGGAAATTATCGTCGCATTCGTTTCCACGCTCAGCAAAATGATGTCATTTCAAAAAGAAAAACAATTTAGACTGGATTTCCTCGTTGAATCCTTTTGGACAGGAACTTGTTTCCTAATTGTCCCAAATAAGTGACTTTCTCCTGAGCCCATTTTAATTTTGGAGAAGCTCACTTTGCAACAGTATAGCGCTTCTGTTCTAATCGTGCAGATCTGCTCAAACAGAGATCATCAAACAAAACTTTCAGTGCACCATGAAAGTAACAAAATAAAAGGAAAGAAAGAAAATAAAGGAAAGCAAAGGAAAGAAAGCCCTTGTTTAAGTCATGACACGTGTTCTTCATGCCAGGGGGATAAATCGTAACCACCCAATTGGCAGGCTCAACTTAGTAACAAAAGACAAATCAACAGCCAGTTTAATCTCAAACATTCATCCAATCAGCCATACACACAACATACAGCATAACCCTGTTGTCTTAGCACATAATAAGTTTCTTCTCATGTAACTAAATGTGTGCCATGTTAAAACTTCTTCACACATCAGAAACTCACAATCAACTCACTCAGCTCACTCATTTAAGACCCCTCATCAGCATTCTGTTTTCTCCTCTATGATGCAACCATCTGTCCTCCTATAATATTCAGTCCACTAGTCTATGTATCACTTTCATCTTACTAGTGACTTGGACAAGATGACAAACAGAATCTCATGCTTAAGATGCTGTCTGGTCTTCATGAGTATCATTTATTGTGTATGTGCATGTAAGGGTTAGTATAGTTAATGCATTTCCTGTATGTTTTTGTGTTCCTCTCTCATCACACTTTCATTATTCTCATCACTGCTTAAACAACACACATCTCTCTCTCTGTTTTTTTTTTTAACTGTCTTTTTCTCCAAAACAGAAAGTAGCATTACAGCTGTTTCAGACTGAGAAACACCAAACACTCTTCATGCTATCATTCATCCACACATCTATTTTATTTCTTTTTGTCCACTGGGCAGGTGATCTGCAGAATCATGTCTGCCCCAGCTGGATACCTTTTCACACACACCGTGACGTCAGACACACTCACACTCACTTCCGCTTAGCTCACAATTTCACTTCATTCGTCAACGATCCACACACCACGTGCTGCCCAATAAAAACTTTGCAGTGTATTCCATCCTCTTTCAAGGCAGACTTACACAGTTTATTCTCCATTACAAGGCAACAATCAGCCACACTCACGCAGACCATGTCTGGCCCGCACACACACAACATAGGCCTATCGCTTGCGTCTACACGCACAGCTAGCGCTCTCTGTTGAAAACTCTCAAACGCCCCATATGGCGGAGAATTCAACCATCGGACACTCTCTAACGCCCCAAATGGCGTGGATTCCGGACTCGCTTCACGGCGGAGTCACCGAACCTAGGTTGTCTCTACGCCCCACACGGCGGAGAAGCCTGCGTCTCTCTCACGCGGCTAGCGCGCTCCCGTACCTGCGTTCAACGCAGGGTCACGTAGCCGCTCTCTAAGGCCTTCTGTACTTACTGTTCGTGTTATTTTCGTTCATGGGAAGAGTCTCTGGATCCCGTCAATCGTCATCCATCCCAAGGGGAGTTCAGGCACAAACTTCACGGCCTGGTAACAAAGCAAAGTGAAACACCAGGGCTTTACGTCAATCATCCCAGACGTTGTGGTGGCGTCCTCTCCCTCTCCTCGGTGGATGCGATGTGTTAGGTTCTGGCTCCGAAGGACCAAATAAATGTTGGGTCTATGTTTCCACAAGCCCCGCTAATTCTAGAGACTTATTCATCATGAAGAAAACAAGACAGTCGATCGATCAATCACTTGCGCAAGGGAGGCCTGTGTCCACCACGAAAATGACCTCGACGACGACCTCCCTTGCTGCCCTTTTTATTGATACACAGTTCACACAATAAACATCAGAACAAAGCCACGCCCACATGGTTCTAAGACAAGGCATTGTATGTATTTGTGTGAACTTCTGTAAGAGTGTGTGTGTTTTATGTGAGAATGTGTGTGTGTGACCTCCTGACCAAAGGGTCGTAAACGCAGGAAGCTTACATCAAAAGAAGCAGATCTTCCAGATAGGATGTATCTGCAATAAAACATTACAGCCCCCCCATCCAGAACCTCGAGAATCTGGGTGGAAGGACAGTGAAATCCCTTTCATCAGAGTTGGCAAGCATAGAAATGACAACATTTAACAATTCACTCTAACAGATAGGTTGGACCACGAAGGATACACCTGACCCATCCTTCAAATGTCGGGAAAAGGAGGATGCATTTGTCGCTGCATTTGGAGGAGTCTTTGAATTTGGACAGCCTTCGTTGCATCGCTGTGATGTTTGCCTTTAAACGCGGCCTTCAAAGCATGCTGCCCCTGAATTTGGACACAGTCAGAATCAGAAGAAAGTGCGTTGCTAGGACTAATTGGAGGCAAATTTAATTTCAAAAGACTACCTCCCAGCCCATTGTTCCTTCAGTCACTTTCAGTCATTATGCAAATGTACTGTTTATAAGATTGGGGAAACCTGCAGTCAGCTGAGACTGAAGAAGTAGAAACGTTTCTCCCACTGAAAATGCTACATCCAGATGAACAGAATAAACTTTTGGGGATAGGGTGAGAAGTTCAGCCATCAGGGAGGGGCTCAGTGTAGAGCCGCTGCTCCTCTGGATCAAAAGGAACCAGTTGAGGTGGTTTGGGCATCTGCCTCCTGGGCGCGTCCTGGGTGACATGTTCCGGGCATGTCCCACCGGGAGGAGGAACCCGGGGCAGACCCAGGTCACACGGGAGAGATTATGTCTCTCGACTGGCCTAGGAACGCCTTGGTGTTCCACCGTACAAGCTGAAGGAGTTGCCTGGAGAGAGGGAGGTTTGGGCTTCCCTGCGGCTGCTGCCCCCGCAACCCGACCCCAGATAAGTGGAGGATGGATGGATGGGATGGACCAGCAACATACAAGATATTTGTCACAATTTTTTTATAAAAAAAAAAAGAAGAAAAAAAAAGCTGATATATATGTAAATATAACATTTTGCAGAGGAGGTCACAATTTATTAAAAAAAAAACACAGTAAATAGTGGTGACAAAAATTGGACTTGAGGGCTTGATTTACTCCTTGAATCATACATTTAATTTATCTCTGTCTGTAGTCAAAAGTTACAGGAAAACCTTCAATTGCCCGATTTGTTATTGAAAAAGACAAAATTTTTAAAAAAGAATAGACAAGAATAGGAGGTTTGGGGGTAAGCACAGGGATTCGAACACAATCAATGACAGGCCGCTCTGGTCTTTCGGGAGCTTTCAATATATCGTGATTTCCACTCATGACTTCACATATAATATCCAAGCACAGCACACACACAAACCACTCCAGCTGTACAGATACCAAACACAATGTGTAGATTACTTGTGGTCGGAACACCATATATGTTCTGAGATGAATAAATTATTTCTAAATTGATGATGCATTATTTGAAAACTAAAATAAAGTGTCTTGTAGTGCTATAGTATTATAATATTCTATTTTATTTTAGTTTTATTTGGAGGAGGATGGTCTCCTCTGTAGGTGCTGAAGTCAGCTGTGCACTAGATGGCACCTCTGGACAACCAGAGGCCTCCATGTGTCATTTGAATCATATGAAACAAGCGTCAACACAAAAGGAGTTTATTTTATGACAAAGAGACGAGAGCAGAGCAAGGGAAGAATCTGACCTAAAAGGTAAACCAAGCATTGAATACACCTGTAAACATATCTGTCAACTGTTTATTTCTTGAAAATCATCTTGAGGATGTTTCTCATTTTTTCCTTTTTTCTGCTTTCTGCAGAATAGCTATTAGGTTTAGGTGTGCAATTCTCACCTGCAGCAAACTCCAGAAGTCAGTCTTGACTTTTTTATGAAGCATTGGTGGGCTGTAGTTTTGTTTTGTTTTTTTCATGCAGCAGAGTAGAAAACACAAATGTGCAATCTTGTGAAAGCAATTTGTGTGCACACAGCATGTGGATAAAGGAGTGTGAAGTTTGAAACAATTAAATGCTGCGTGTTGTTTCTCAGTAATGCACAGATTAACCAGATTTAAGTAGCTTCCAGTGAGGAATATGCATTGTTTAGTTAATTACTTAGTTAGTTAAACATGTTGTACCCAAGTGTTAAAAGTCAAGAAAAGATTCAGTGTATGTGCACAGTATGTATGTATGTTAGAAATGGAGAAGAAAGTGAACTTTTAAATCGCTTGAATTAAATTCCTGCAGGACATGTTCTGTTTCTAGCTTAAATTAACTCTGCGTCATTCCTAAAATTACTTTTACTGAAACATCAGCTTGTTCCGCATGATCATTTTGACTTCTTTTCTTGAACATTTTCACACAGCCAACCTTACATAATCTATCATGTCTTCACATTGGGAAGCAAAATCTGAGTTTACAGCACCATATATGTCTTGAAAGACGTTCCAAAAGAACTTGGAGGCATTTCAAATTTTGACAGTTTGCAGCACATGTAACTGTGATTTTCAAAGCTGGCAAAGTTCTTGTAGTGCAATTTATTTTAAGTGGTGTCTAAATTCTGGGTAGTCTCAAGGATAGGAGACAAACTATACTGTAAGTAATTTTAAGTATTGCATAATGTCTTGTTAGTTTTGTGGAAAATCCCTCCATCTTACAGTTGTTGTTTCAACTTGTAAATGCGTTATCATTTCCGAGATGTGGGCTGTATAATGGAGCAGAGTAACATTGCTGGTTTCTTACAGGAAAGGAGACCCTCCTTTGTGAACAGTGATTGTAAAATACAAACAAACAAATTAAATTAGACTTGGCTCCATCATTATAAGGTCATAAGCCTGCAAATTTTGTTGGTATTAAGTTTTTCTTAAACTTTGGTAAGGGAAAACAGTCCTCGATCTCATCCACATCAGTGTAGTGAGTATTAAATACAGATGTAAAAAAAATGATGTAAAAGGTCAAATTATGCATTTCATAATATCACCAACACCTTGGAAAATACAACATATTTTCAGAGTAAGATAGGAAAATATTGTTTGTTTTTCTGCAAAATTACCATGAAATTAGAGAATACTTCAAATTACTTATGCACGACTTAAGTTTACTTACAGTATTATTATTTCCTTGTTCATGTAAAAACATAAACCCTTTATTCTGGTCTGCCTACGTTTAAGTATTTAAGTGCAATTACATTATAATTTTAAATGTAACACATTGGAATTTCATTTAATTACAGGAATTTCCCCCTTAGTTGTGAGCCGTATTACAAAGTGCTTTCCTTACAACCTCCAGTTATCAACCTTGTTTATTAACACAGGCTCTCTGCTTCAGTCAACACAGGTCCCGAGGAAAGGGTAGAAGACCAATGCTGAGATATGTTTTAAGTATTCCACAGTGTAGTGTTACAGTTGTTGTTTCATTCCCAAAGTGTCAGCTGTTAAACTTTAAACTCGATCAATTTGAGCACAAAGTTCTTAGAGGGCATTCAGGTGTGACACTCTTACAGAGAGCGCACAGAGATTTTAAAGTGGCTTTATTTCTTTTATTATTGGACAAATTAAAGTGAAATCATTCTCTGTATTGAATAGTCTTTACTACAGTGCTGTAACATATGACAGCTTTGACAGAACATTAAACCAAGCATAACAACCAAAAGTACATATACATGAATTTTCTGCATTTATTTCAGCAATTTATTGGCTTCTTTAGGTTCTATTACTTAAATACAGCTTAACAAACTGCATCTGAAAATTATCTTACCACAGCTCAGAATCTGTATCATAAGGATACCTCAATAAGACAGAGTGTGAACTTCCTGCTAGAGAAGTTTTCTTCACAAAGTTTAAGGACAAAACAGAATGTAAACAAACAAAGATGCTGGTATTCTGTTTAACTCTTACTCTGCTCTCTTTCCTTCTTCATCTCCACTTTTGTTTTTTCACTCACAGCTCAGAACCTCATGTTTGTTCTGATTTGAAGGCACCATGAACAACACAGCAAACCTGGCACCTCATCAAGATTTGTGGCGCAATGTGACGGTTGCAAACACCACCTCATTTTACCGTCCTGCTGTGGACCCAGTGATTGCCAATGTCATTACAGTGATGTTTACAATCATAATCATCATCACCATGGTTTCACTTGGATGCACCATGGAGGTGTCTAAGATCAAGGTGACCAATATCAGCAGTGAATGCGAATGTATATGTGGTTTGTGTATATGCAAAAAAGCATTGTGACAAAGCTTGAAAAAATTACACGTAAGCAGGATTTTCGATGATGTCCTTATGCCTGACAACACATTCCAGTTCCTGCAAGGAATTGCTGAGCATGTTGAAATATAATGGATAAAATACGTAATGAACATTACCATTTTTTCTAAGTAAATATGGTTGATGTGAAATTCTCACCAGATGTTGGTAGCAAACCATTTGATCCATTCATGAGAAATGATGCAGGGAAAAAAGTAGCCAACTGAAATCAGTAAATAGAAAGCAATCCTGCCTCATAATGCAAATCTATTTCACCTGGTTTAGTCCCAAATGATAGCCTATAAAAAGGTGTCGCATTACCACACAAGAAACATCAGATGAAGGGTAAAACCAACAAGATTTCTCAAGACCTTCTCAGCCTTATTGTTGCAAATCATAGTGATGGCATTAGTTACAGATAAATGTCTAAACTAGTGAAGGTTGCAGTGTAGCACTGTTGGGGCCATAATTTGGAAGTGGAAAGAACATAATTTCACCATAAACCGCACGTTTCAAAGAAAACAAGTAAAAACACTCAACTGCCATGGTTTGTATGCACACCATACATACCTCAGCACGCAAGACTCCATTACTGAAGAGAAAGCATGTTAAAGCATGTTTAAAGTTTGCTAAACAGCATTTAGACATGCATGTGAAATATTGGGGGAATGTAGTCTGGTCAGGTGAGACCAAAACCATGTTTGAAGGTCAAAAGGCACTGCACATTACCCCAAAATCAGCATACCGACAGTGAGGTTTGAAGGTGGGAACATCATGGAGTGAGATTGTTTTTCAGTATATGATACTAGCAATCTTTGTATAATTGAAGATGAATGGACAAATGTACCGAGACATTCTTGATAACAATCTGCTGCCATCTACCAGGATGATGAACGATGAAGGGTGGACGTTTCAGCAAGACAGTGATCCTAAACACAGATCGAAGGAAACTGAGTTTCTTTCTCTGAAGTTAGACTGGCCCAACAAGTCACCTGGTTTGAATCCAACTGAAAATCTGTGGTAAGAGCTGAAGCTCAGAGTTCATAGAACCTTCAGGATTTGAAGACCATTTATGTGGAAGAATGGCCAAAATCACACCTGACCAAGCCACACGACTAGTTTCTCCGTACAGAAGCTGTCATCACCAACAAAGACTTCTGTACGAAATATTAATAATTTTTCCCTGTGTCATTTCTCATTACTATACATAACTTAATTAATGGACATCTATGGTTTGATTTCTTTGCATGTGTGGATTGGATGGGTTGTTAGCATCTGATGAGAATTTCATGTCAGTAGCACCTTTAGAAATATATTTACTTAGAAATGCTTATTTTACCTGTTGTAGATAATTTCTCCAGTGATTTCCAGGTGGGCATGCCTAGAAAACCTACAAAGGGAGGCATACTAATCACAAATCCAGTGTCTCAAAATACTAGACCATCACCTAAGAGCAGTCAGCAAATTATTTACAACTTCTGGAACAGTTCTTGATTTATACACTCTGCTTGGGTCTTCCATTAATTAGTGCATCGTGGCACTCCTGAGGTGCTATGATGATTTGATAATGGACCTTAGCTCACCTGTAATTTTGCTTTGTTTTTTTTTTTTTCTCTTCCTCTTGACGATACCCCATAGATTCTATGTAGGATTCACCCAAGAGAGTTGGATGACCAGCCAAGCAAAGTAGCCTAATAAAATGGTCATCATAAAAATTAAATTCAAATTCAAATTCAAATTTTATTTGTCACGTACACAGTCATACACAGTACGATATGTAGTGAAATGCTTGGACAACTGCTCGTGACCTAAAGAAAACAAAAAAGGAAAAGGCTATGAATAAGATAGGAAATAAATATGAAAAATTAAAAAGGGTAAATTTAACTAGGAAGGAATAAAATATAAATTAAGGTTAAAAATGAAATAACTGTACAACACAAATTAGAATGAAGGGTAAATTTAACTGGGAGAATAAGATAAAATATATAAATTAAAGTTGAAAATAAAATAACTGTACAACAAAATACACAATATAGAACTATATAAGAATGTATGAACAAATATAAATAAATATATACACAATAACAGCAGCGTGATTTAAGTAATGAAGTGAAAACAATGTCCAGAATGTCCAGTGTGTGTGTAAGAACTGTATGTGTGGGTCAGTACTGTGTGGTGGTGTGATTGAGAGACCGTATCGCCTGCGGGAAGAAGCTCCTCCTCAGTCTCTCTGTGTTGGTCTTCAGGGAGCGGAATAGCTTTCCTGACCTCAACAGAGAGAACAGTCTATTGTTGGGATGGCTGAGGTCCTTCACGATCTTCCTGGCCTTGGTCCAGCACCACCTGCTGTAGATTGAGTGCAGGTCAGGGAGCTCGGAGCGGATGGTGCGCTCAGCTGACCGCACAACCCTCTGTAGAGCTCGTCTGTCCTGCATGGTGCTGTTCCCGAACCAGGTTAAGATGTTTCCCGTCAGGATGCTCTCTATGGTGCAGGAGTAAAAGTTCCTGAGCACCTTGGAGGGCAGTTGGAAGTCTCTCAAGCGTCTGAGGTGGTAGAGACGCTGACGGGCCTTTTTCACCACGGTGTTGATGTGACAGGACCATGACAGGTCCTGCGTGATGTGAACTCCGAGGTATTTGAAGCTGTCCACTCTCTCCACTGGGCACTCGTTGATGACAGGGGTCTGGTAGTTCCTCTCCTGCTTAGTGCTGAAGTCCACTATCAACTCCTTTGTCTTACTGACGTTTAGAAGGAGGTTGTTCCTCTGGCACCAGTTCTCCAGATTCCTAATCTCCTTCAGGTAGGCCGTCTCGTTGTTATCAGAGATCAGGCCCACCACGACGGTGTCGTCAGCAAACTTGATGATGGTGGTGGAGCTGGTAGTGGCCACACAGTCATATGTGTACAAAGAGTACAGCAGGGGGCTCAGAACACACCCCTGGGGGGCTCCAGTGCTGAGAGTGGTGGAGGCTGAGACATGTCCGCCCATCCTTACTGCCTGTGGTCTGCCAGTTAGGAAGTTGGAGATCCACTGACACATAGATGGGCTGAGTCCCAGATGCTCCAGCTTGGTGGTGAGTGTGGAGGGAATTATGGTGTTAAATGCAGAGCTGTAGTCTATGAAGAGCATTTTAACATAATTTCCCCTTCTAGTGTCCAAGTGAGTGAGTGATGTGTGGAGGAGATGAGAGATGGCATCGTCTGTGGAACGATTTGGACGGTAAGCGAACTGTAGTGGGTCCAGTGTGTCTGGTAGTGAAGAAATGATGAAGTCTCTGACCAGGCGTTCAAAGCACTTCATCACTACTGAGGTGAGGGCTACAGGGCGATAGTCATTGAGAGAAGCAGGGTGGGGTTTCTTCGGGACAGGAACAATGATGGACTCTTTGAAGCATGTGGGGATCACCGACTGAGATAAAGAGATGTTGAATATCTCAGTGAACACAGGAGCTAGCTGGTATGCGCAGTCTCTTAGGATACGACCTGGGATGCCGTCTGGGCCTGCTGCTTTCCTGGTGTTCACTCTCTTGAAGGCTCTCCTTACTTCATGCTCGGAGATGACGAGCACGTTTCCGGTGCTGGCAGTATCTTCCTGTCTGCAGCCGTTAGTGCCGCTAACACTAGCATCGTTGGAGTCCTTAGCTGCAGCCTCGAAGCGAGCATAGAAAGTGTTCAGCTCGTCTGCCAGAGTCACGGCCGCGTTCGTCATACCGGTTGTTGGTGCTTTATAGTCCGTTATTGTCCTTAGTCCCCGCCACAGGCTCCTAGAGTCACTCTGTTGGAGTTGTGACTCTAGTTTCCTCCCGTAGCGCTGCTTCGCCTCTTTCACCACCCTCCGCACGTTATATGACGCGGCTTTGTACGGGTCCATGTCCCCCGTCATGAGTCCCGTGTTGTAGGCAGCGGTGCGGGATCTCAGAGCGTCGCGGATGGTTTTATCCACCCACGGCTTCTGGTTGGGAAACGTTGTGATAGTCTTTGTCTCCACGGTATCATCCGCTAGTTTCCCGATGAATCCCACAACCGCTTCCGTAAACACGTTGACATCATCATCGGAGCTGTTTCTGAACATGCCCCAGTCTGCGTCATCGAGTGCGTCCTGTAACGCGGCCACCGATTGATCCGTCCAGCGCGCGACCTTCCTCTGAACCGGAACTTCCTGTTTCAGCCTTTGTTTGTATTTTGGGATGAGGAAGATGGCGGCGTGATCAGATTTGCCAAAAGGAGGGCGGGATTGTGCCTTGTAGCCGTCCTTGACCGTAGTGTAGCAGTGGTCCAGTGTCCTTTCACCTCTGGTGGGGCAGAAGATGTGTTGATAAAAGTTCGGCGCTGCGCGTTTGAGGTTGGCGCTATTAAAGTCCCCCGTCACAATAAGCGCAGCGTCCCGGTGTTGTGTCTGGTGCTGTGTGAGTGCCTCATGCAGCTCGCATAAGGCGGTGACCGTGTCCGCTTGTGGTGGAATATAAACGGCACTTACAATGACCGATGTAAATTCCCAAGGTAGATAAAAAGGACGACACATGATGGACAGTAGTTCCAGATTTGGTGTGCAGGAGCGTGTGAGAGGAACAACGTTCGCACTGTTGCACCAGTTGTTGTTCACCATTAAACACACGCCGCCTCCCCTTGACTTCCCCGAGTCCTGTGTCCTGTCCATGCGGTGAACCGAGAAGAACTCGGCCGGCTGGATGGCGTGGTCCGGCACCGCTGGGTTCAGCCATGTCTCGGTGAAGCAGAGGAGATTGCAGTCCCGAATGTCTCTCTGGAACTTTACCCTGGCCCTGAGGTCGTCAAGCTTGTTCTCCAGTGACTGGACGTTGGCGAGCAGGATGCTAGGCAGAGGTGTGCGGTGTGCACGAGCTCTCAGCCTGTTCCTGACGCCAGCTCGCTTCCCTCTAGGCCGCCGCCGCTTCCCTTTGTTCTCCCTCAAGATCTCACTCGGCCAGCTCGGATCCGGAGTTAAAAACTTCGAATTGTGAGTACATTGTATACCAATAGAAACAAGAGTGTCACTGTCATACCTAATGTACCCAATGGTGGTGATTTTGCCGATTTAGAAACGCTGAAAACTAACTTAAAAAACAAAGACAAAGAAAAATTATCAGTTTTATTTCTGTGTGCAGGTAATAAGTCCTGTTAGAAAAAGAACTCTACATCTCCATAAAGATTGTCAACAGATGGAAGCTCAAAGTCCTCTAAAGTCTCCTGGTAGTCAGCTGAATTTGGATTTTCAATTCAATTTTATTTTATAGTGCCAAATCACAACAACTGTTGCATCAGGGCACTTTATATTGTAAAGTAAAGACCATAAAGTTATACCGTTTACAATTGATAAAGTCGATTTGATTCTGTTTTTGTTCAGACAAACCCTGTATCAAGTATACCCTTATACGCAATACAGGGGTCCACTCTACCCTACCCAGGACAGGGTTACTGGGGTCGTACCCTGGAGGTAATCCTCTCACAGCTCCGAAGTTATTCCTTTAATTGGTAAGGTGCTGAATACCATCCACACCTGTTTGCCTTTGTTGCTGTCTAGGTGTTCTTCGGTCTTTCTCTTGTAGTCTAACTTGGCCTCACGGATACCTCTCTCCAGGTTGGCACATTCTGTGCTAAGCATAAAAGTGAAGCTGTCAATTTACTAGTTAATCTTTGTTTAACCCTCACCCATGGTCACAAGCTATGGGTAATGACTCAAAAAGAATGAGGTCAAGAATACAAATGGGTGACTGAGTTTTCCTTTGGCGACAGGGTAAGGTGCTCAGCCGATCAAAAGGGACTTGGAGTAGCAGCGCTGGTCCCACACATCGAAAGGAGCTAGCTGTGATGTTTTGGGTATCTGACAAGGATGCCTCATGGATGCTTTCTAGGTGAGGTATTTAGGGCATGTTTGTTTTGGGATGAGGGTCTGTGGCAGACCCAGGACTCAGTGGAGAGATTATATCTCTCAGCTGCCTTTGTAATGGCTCAGTGTCCCCCAAATGAGCTGGAAGAGGTGGCCAGGGTGAGGCTAGACTATGCTTCTTTGCTCCGACTGCTGCCCCATGACCTGAACCTGGATAAGCAGCAGAAAAGAAGTGGATGGTTGGATGGAACAAAGAATTCATGGTTTGAGTAATTTACTCAAACTGGAATAAAATATAGAAATATTTTGAGATACTGGATTTCTGAACATTATCTATTGTAATAAATACAGAATATATGAAAGTTTACCTTTTTCAATTAAAATGCACTTTTTTATAGTAATCTTAGTTTTTAAAAAATATATATATTTCATTTGGCCTTTTTCTGCTTTATTAGATAGACTCAGTGAAGAAAGGACAAGAAAGTGGGGGCAGAGAGAGAAGGGGAAGACATGCCGCCGTGTTCATGTTAATATAAACAAAGTGGCATGATACATTTTTGGTAAATTTATGATCAATTTTGCTAACTTCTTCTGTTTACAGAATTACATCATGAAACCTAAGGGGTTGGCTATTGCAGCTATGGCCCAGTATGGGATCATGCCTCTTACAGCCTTTTGCTTAGTTAAGGTTGGTATTTATGTAAAGTTAAATAAGATTACTAACATGCAGTATAAATGATACACATTTGTCTTTACAAAGTTACAAATTTACAAATACAGACAGTGATTTATGATTTGTGTTCCCCACAAAAATCTTTTTACAGGGATTCATACTAAAAAATGTGAAAATTACACTGAGTTAACCAAAAAGAAGAACCAAAAACAGATTTTTTATGTGAGGAAAATGAGTGGAACAGACTCAGGTGCAGACCAGATGAATTTAGAATAAAAGTCACAAGTTTATTAACAATCACACCAAGTGAAACTATTTACAGTGCATGGGACTGAGATTTCGAGGGATCCAGGGATGGAAGGGAAACGGGTCCAAAAAACACAGGCCGCAAGTCCGCCCCTGACTCTCCAGTTTCACAATCCTCTTCAGGACTCACACTCACTTTCACTCCACAACTCACTGCCAGACTCAGGGGAACAGATCAGGAAACAGGGATGGGTCCAGGGATTTATATACAAGTAAATGTAGTTAGAACAGACTAGAACTTCACATGGGAAACAGAGGATAACGGAGCTGTACTGACAAGTGTTACTCAACTCAGCTCAGGCAAACTGGCAATCAGGCAGATTCATGGCAGGTGGGCACATGAGAGGAGACGGTATGGTTTCCAGGAGGTCCAGAGGGAGGAAAATCCAAGCGAGCCATGACAGTCAGGAAGGCAAGGCAAGTGGTGAGTGTGAACCCCATGGTTTGTAGACTGACTGATGTAGTAGAACCGAACAGGACAAGAGCTGAAGAGTCACACGGCAGGAGATGAATCTGATAGGACTGAGAACAGTAAGGCAACGTTAAACCTGGGACAGACGAGCATGAACTTGATCACAAGGAGTCAGAGTTACCACAACAGTAGCTGGACAAACTGGTGGAGGCCTCATGCTGATTGCCGATGAAACGAGGAGCAGGTGAGGTGCTGGAAACTCCACCCCAGAGGATGGAAATCTGGAACTCTTCTAACAAAGAGGAACACCTCCCAGACACTCCCAAGGCACATGACAAAAGTTGCCCAGTATAATTGAATTTGTGTTGATGTACCAGTATATAATTGACACCAGACATTGTGTTTTAGACTATTAGACATTGTTACTATTATTTACAGCATCCTGCAAGAGGTTATTGGGATTTTGTGTTACAGGGGTTCCAGTTGAGTGATATAACAGGTGTGGTTGTTCTGGTATGTGGCTGCTGTCCTGGAGGAATTTTCTCCAACTCCATGGCTCTGGCTATACAGGGGGACATGAACCTCAGGTACACATGGGAAGTTATGTAGTTGTAATACATTTATAATGACCAAAAAGAAGCTAAAAATGTAATTTGAAGTGATTAATGCTCAGGCAGAAAACTTTACAACAGTTATACCAGTCGATTGTGTTTGCAAACTTTCTCACACTTTGTCTGCCTGTCGAGTTTTCAAATATAACACCAAGACAAGCACAATTCAGATAGTTCAGTTAGATTTTGGCATATCTCTATCTGATGTCCAGCACGTCAGTGGAATATTCCAGGAAGCAGGAATATCTCTAGTAAATTGTTTGAACATCAGGTTGACAGGGACATTTAGCGTTGTGCAGTTATGAGAAGGGTTAATGGGGTCAGTAAAATACGAGGAATATGGAAATCATGAAGTCCGTGAGAATCAGATGTCATTTTTAATTCAGAAAGGCTAGTTTCC
Source organism: Simochromis diagramma (assembly GCF_900408965.1). NCBI lineage: Eukaryota > Metazoa > Chordata > Actinopteri > Cichliformes > Cichlidae > Simochromis > Simochromis diagramma. The sequence goes on from NW_024387492.1 coordinate 15,897,688, forward strand.
ATAGCTCAGAGTAAAGCAACGTATTTATCTCACCCTTGTCTTCTCCAGCATTGTGATGACTTCCTGCTCTACAGTGTTGGCTCTGGGTATGATGCCTCTCCTGCTCTACATCTACTGCCAGGGTTTCCCCAGCGTGCAGAACGCTGTCCCTTATGGTGAAATTATGTTATCGTTGGTCTTGATCCTTGTCCCGTGTAGCATCGGCATCGTCATCAAGACCTACAGGCCACAGTACTCGAAGAAGTTCACGAAGGTTTGTGCATACTGACAGGAGACTGAAGGTCAGACAGATCACTAAAACTGATTAACAGTGTTGATTAGTCAGTTGTACAGGAATGGCAAATAAAGACTTCAATGACTCTCATTTTAGATATTTGTTAAACAAAAAAAACAAAAAAACAAAATGGAAAACCTGTAGATTACATCATCCTACAAATTCTAGAATTTGCTGATTTGTTTTCTTAACTTGACACACAGAGAAACTGAATAACTTTGTCTTCAGACAAGTCTAAACATCTTTCTCTAAACTCAAATAATTCCTAATGATGCCTAATGGCAGTCAGAGAGCTGTTGCCTAGCCTGTAGAGTTCTGTGCGTCACTTTGATATGCTTCCGCAGACCATCACTGACCCACCACTATACTAAACAGTATTACAGGCAGCATACTGTTTGCCATGGCTTCTCCAGACCCTCCACAGTGTCAGGGACAGGGTCCACTAGAGGACGACTGGCCCTCAGGCCACCCTTATGAAAGAGACATTTACAGAATTTTTTAGGGCTCTGACAGTGCTCATCCTGTTCCTTTTTGCACAAAGGAGTTACCTGTCCTGTTGATGGGTTAAGAACCTTCTAAGGTCCTGTCCAGCTCTCCTTGACAGGGCCTATTAACTGGCTGCATACCACAGGCCTCCAAACACTTGACCCAGCTGTCTTATCAAGTTATGGGCCACTGTCGAACCTTCCTTTTCTTTCAAAACTTCTTGAAAGAGTAGTTGTAAAACAGCTATTTTCTTATCTGCAGAAAAAAATTGTTTATTTGAAGAGTTCAGTCAGGTTTCAGAGCTCATTACAGTACTGAAAAGCCATTAATGAAGGTAACAAATGACCTTCTTATGGCCTCTGACAGTGGACTCACTTTTGTGCTTGTCCTGCTGGACCTCAGTGCAGGGTTCTGTGCTACGACCAGTTGTGTTTACATTATACAGACAATAACATTAAAGACATAGCATTCATTTTCACTGGACAGATAACACCCAACTTTATCTAGATCTGGATGACCTGTCATTTTCTGCTTCTAAATTCAGATAAAACTGAGTTTATTGTTCTGGGCACTAAAAATCTTAGAAATCAAGTCAAGTCAATTTGCTTTATTGTCATTCCAACCATGTGCAGTGGTACAGTAAAGAGTGAAATGAGACAACGTTTCTCCAAGACCATGGTGTTACATATGACATATAACAGACAATCAACACAGGACTACATAGAACCTGACAGTACCTGACAGTGACTGTACCTGACAGAACAGAACGATACAGACACAACAGTGCAAAAGAAATGTGAAAAAGACTGAGTATTGTGCAAAAAGTAACGTGGTGTATGAAGGTGTGCGTGTGTGTGAGAGAGAGATTCTGCCTATAAGTGCTTGGTAGTGATGTGTATGAAGGTGTGCATGTGTGTGTGTCAGTCCAGTCACTGACTGTTCAGGAGTCTGACAGCTTGGGGGAAGTTACTGTTTCGCAGTCTGGCAGTGAGGGCTTGAATGCTCCGGTAACTCTTGCCAGAAGGCAGCAAGATGAAGAGTGTATGTGAGGGGTGTGTGACGTCCTCCAAAATGCTGGTAGCTTTACAGGTGCAGTGAGTGCGATAAGTGTCCATGATGGCGGGAAGAGAGGCTTCAATGATCTTCTCAGCTGTTATGGTGTCTAACAAGATCAGCTTAATATCACCTCTATCACCTTAATAGAGCACTTCACTCTCAGACTGCAGGCTTATTTGTGGTTCCTAAGGTATTTAAAAGTAAAATGGGAGACAGAGCCTGCAGTTTTCAGGCCTCTCTTCTGTGGAACGAGCATCCAGTTTGGATTCAGGAGATAGACACTATCCCTACTTTTAAGATTAGACTTAAAACTTTCCTTTTTGCTAAAGCATATAGTTAGGGCTGGATCAAGTGACCCTGAATCCTCCCTTAGTTATGCTTCAATAGGTCTAAGCTGCTGAGACTTTCCCTGATGCAATGAGTTTCTTCTTCACTCACCTTTTAAACTCATTATGTGTTTATACACCAGTCTGCATTTAATAATTACTCTCTGGCTCTCTTCCACAGTGTGTCTTTGTCCTGTTTTCCTCCTCTCACACACAGCTGGACACGGCAGATGGCCGTCCCTCTCTGAGCCTGGTTTTGCCAGAGGTTTCTTTCTTTTAAAAGGGCATTTTTACTTCATCTATCACCAAAGCGATTGGTCATAGGGGGTCATATCATTGTTGGGGTTTTCTCTGTATTATTGTAGGGTTTTACCTTACAATATAAAGTGTCTTGAAGCAACTGTTGTTGTGATTTGGAGCTATAAATAAGCTGAGTTAAGTTGAGTTGAATTAAATTTAAATCAATCAGAAATGATGAGGAGGGTAAAATCTAAACGGCCTCCACCTGTGAAACCATTCTGGTTTTGAACATTGTCTTGTTTTTGCATCTCTGGCACACCTATTGTTGATTTCATCAACATCCAAGCCACTAAAACTGATTAACAACCCCCTCTCTACTTAACTGACCAGATCAATATCCCAGAAGTGTAATTTGATTGATCCTATACTCAAATTCTTTTGAGCAACACAAAAGAAGAAGAGAAGTCAAACACTGATTTATGTCCTGTCTTGTTGTTCTTAGGTAGGCATAATTATAATGCTGATTATACTTGTGGGGACCTTGATCTTAATCGCTATTGGAAGCGGACATATCATCCTGACTATGATGTCTCCTTCGCTCTTGGCCATCGCTGGTCTCATGCCTTTGATGGGCTACTGCTTTGGATACGTCTTCTCTTCAATCTTCAGACTCATCCACAGGTAGGTTATTTGTTTAATTCAATCATCAATGGATATATATATATATATATATATATATATATATATATATATATATATATATATATATATATATATATATATATATATATATCCTTCCATATGCCTTTAGGGAGCGGAGGACCGTTTCCATGGAAACAGGCTGTCAGAATGTCCCGCTGTGCACCACCATATTGAAGATAGCTTTCCCTGACGAAGTGGTAGGTCCTCTGTATCTATTCCCAACAGTCTACTTGGTGTCTCAGTTGTTGGAGGCGGCGATGATCATCATGCTGTTTAGGTGCTACCAAAGGTTCAAGAGAAAAGAGAAAGGTAAGAGTGACAGCAGGATTCAGATGTTACATTTTAACACAGGCCTTTTATCACACAAGAAAAAAAAAGTATCTACAGATGTCTGGCTGGTCGTTATTTCACAAAAATTCAACTGTGACTTGATCAAGTGTGGGTGTGGATGTTGTGGACATCTGAAGTGGGCAATGCTAGAACAAAGTTTGGGTTAATTCACTGAACTACATCCAGGTTGCAGCATCTCAGATTGGAGTGTTTGCATTACTCCAGTTGCTATATTTAAAATATTTTAAATTAAACATTTTTTAAATTTTGCGTTTGAAGAAACAGTACTTTTTACACTACACAAAGTATAGAGCAAAAAAATAAATAATACAGATATATACTCCCCAAAGTACTTTATTGTACCTTTATGGGCTTGTAAAAGGGGCAATGCCTTCTAAGGTACTCCTGTTGTACCCTTTCATGTTGTAGGTTATGGAGAACCACTATTGACAATATTATACTCTCATGTACTGGTACCCAAACTGACCTTTTAAAAAGGTGCTACATTAGATATAGTGTAATTTATTCTATATAATTTCATTATTAATAATGTATTTGCTTTGATTGTTAGTCATTTGAGTGGTCTCAATGATCACCGAAAGCATTATGTGCCTCATATCTGCCTCTACAAGAACAAAAGCCCTACTATGTGGCAACAGTGCTAACCACTGCACCACTCTGACCTGAGACGAACACACAATAAATGCACACTTGAGCCTCAGTTACAGGTATGAGGCAGTTAAATGCAAATTTATGGCATTCTGCATTTAAGCATTAGTAATTATTATTAACATCTGGCACTCTCAATAGTTTAAATTCAGTTCAATTTGATTTCAATCCAATTTTATTTATATAGAGCCAAATCATAACAGTAGATCCCTCAAGGCACTTAGTATATTATATATAATATAAATGTATTAAGGTATTATATTCTAGGTTTTTATAATAATACAGAGAAACCCCCAACAATCAAACCACCCTCCTATGAGCAACACTTGGCCACAGTGGGAAGGAAAAACTCTAGTTTAACAGGAGGAAACCTTCAGCAGGCTTAGGGAGCGGCAGCTATCTGCCACGATTGGTTGGGTTGGAGTGGAGGAAAACCTAGTTTACCTAGTTATTCTAGACACAGGAACTTGAACACATAGTACATTGCTAAACACACAGTCTGTGGTTGAAGCAGCAGAAAAAAAGAGGCAGAGAAAATGAACAATTCCACCATCAGGTGTGGATGAGCGAAAACAATACACGAAATTATGACCTGAGTCGTAACAAAAGGCAAGCACCAATTAGCCCACAAAAAGGTTTCTGGCTAAGAGTCTCTGCTGCCTGTTCTTGCTTTCCATTCTACACACAAAAAAATGTCAAAACGGCACCAAAACAAATCAAAGAATAACTTTGTGATTGTGTTTTGTTTAGACAGATGAATAACCAGACCTTAGGATTTCACATTTAACCACAGGTTGAGCAACTTTTGTGCCAAATCTTGGTTTGTGTTAATACATCTGCTTGTCTGACCCACAGAAACTTACCAGGCTGCTGCCACTGGAGAGGATCTGAAAGAGTCTGATGTGTGATGTCAATTACCACTCATATATGTCTCTATTAGCGTGAACGGTTTCACCAAAGGGGCTCCAGATGAAGTAACCAAAAATAGCTTACTTACAGCTTAATGAACAAATAGAAAAATGTGCAACTGTATTTCTTGATTATAAAACAATATCATTATCTGAAACCTGTAAATGTATTAGTAACTTCAGTTATAAAGCACTAATGAAGCCAAAATCCAGTTTTAAATACATTTTTGAAAAATCTGATGAGTCTATCTTTTTCCTACGTCATACAATTACAAGTTTCCACTGAAAATAAATTCATTATGTACATTTATCTTTTTTCAAGCTCTTGTCCACTAAGTACCAATAAGTACCACTGAGGAAATGCCAGGAAACACGTCCACCGTCTCATGGATTACTACATTACAGGCTGCAGTACAGGGAGTGCAGAATTATTAGGCAAGTTCTATTTTTGAGGAATAATTTTATTATTGAACAACAACCATGTTCTCAATGAACCCAAAAAACTCATTAATATCAAAGCTGAATGTTTTTGGAAGTAGTTTTTAGTTTGTTTTTAGTTTTAGCTATTTTAGGGGGATATCTGTGTGTGCAGGTGACTATTACTGTGCATAATTATTAGGCAACTTAACAAAAAACAAATATATACCCATTTCAATTATTTATTTTTACCAGTGAAACCAATATAACATCTCCACATTCACAAATATACATTTCTGACATTCAAAAACAAAACAAAAACAAATCAGCGACCAATATAGCCACCTTTCTTTGCAAGGACACTCAAAAGCCTGCCATCAATGGATTCTGTCAGTGTTTTGATCTGTTCACCATCAACATTGCGTGCAGCAGCAACCACAGCCTCCCAGACACTGTTCAGAGAGGTGTACTGTTTTCCCTCCTTGTAAATCTCACATTTGATGATGGACCACAGGTTCTCAATGGGGTTCAGATCAGGTGAACAAGGAGGCCATGTCATTAGTTTTTCTTCTTTTATACCCTTTCTTGCCAGCCACGCTGTGGAGTACTTGGACGCGTGTGATGGAGCATTGTCCTGCATGAAAATCATGTTTTTCTTGAAGGATGCAGACTTCTTCCTGTACCACTGCTTGAAGAAGGTGTCTTCCAGAAACTGGCAGTAGGACTGGGAGTTGAGCTTGACTCCATCCTCAACCCGAAAAGGCCCCACAAGCTCATCTTTGATGATACCAGCCCAAACCAGTACTCCACCTCCACCTTGCTGGCGTCTGAGTCGGACTGGAGCTCTCTGCCCATTATCAATCCAGCCACGGGCCCATCCATCTGGCCCATCAAGACTCACTCTCATTTCATCAGTCCATAAAACCTTAGAAAAATCAGTCTTGAGATATTTCTTGGCCCAGTCTTGACGTTTCAGCTTGTGTGTCTTGTTCAGTGGTGGTCGTCTTTCAGCCTTTCTTAGCTTGGCCATGTCTCTGAGTATTGCACACCTTGTGCTTTTGGGCACTCCAGTGATGTTGCAGCTCTGAAATATGGCCAAACTGGTGGCAAGTGGCATCTTGGCAGCTGCACGCTTGACTTTTCTCAGTTCATGGGCAGTTATTTTGCGCCTTGGTTTTTCCACACGTTTCTTGCGACCCTGTTGACTATTTTGAATGAAACGCTTGATTGTTCGATGATCACGCTTCAGAAGCTTTGCAATTTTGAGACTGCTGCATCCCTCTGCAAGATATCTCACTATTTTTGACTTTTCTGAGCCTGTCAAGTCCTTCTTTTGACCCATTTTGCCAAAGGAAAGGACGTTGCCTAATAATTATGCACACCTGATATAGGGTGTTGATGTCATTAGACCACACCCCTTCTCATTACAGAGATGCACATCACCTAATATGCTTAATTGGTAGTAGGCTTTCGAGCCTATACAGCTTGGAGTAAGACAACATGCATGAAGAGGTTGATGTGGACAAAATACTCATTTGCCTAATAATTCTGCACTCCCTGTATGTGAGATGAGCAGAGCTCTGAGTTTGTGATATGCACTGCGTGAGCTCCACAGAGCACTGTCCAGTTTTCATTCCTGTTCACCTTGACCACCTTAGACTTTCAGTAGAACTCAAGGTCGTGGTGCCCACAAAACGGTTAGATGTAAACATGATGGTGCTCGACTTCAGAAGGAAGAGCACAGCTACATAGACCATCACTGTCCTGGGATAAGATGATGCCCAGGTACTCCACTAGGTACTCACAGGTACAGGAAGGCAGATCCATCTCCTGCAATTGATTGGGGTGGAGGGGAGGAGGACAAAACAAAAGATCCAGCTGGTCATGGAAAATTACCGCTCCTCTCAGAGCCTGGTTCTGCTAGAGGCTTCTTCCTGTTAAATGAGAGTTTTTTCTTCCTACTTTCACCGAGTAGAGTAGGGTAGATATATGGACAAATTTTGTATTTGATGTCAAGGAAAACTAACATTTTAAATGACAATGGGAAACAGTGGCAACAAAAAAGTTCTGGCTAAGAGTCTCTGCTGCCTGTATTCGTATTCCATTTTCCACAAAAAAGGCAAAACAAATACAAAAACCTCCATCAAAGAGTAACTGTGCAATTGTGTTTTGTTTTTTGCTCAAGACCACTTTTAAAAAAAATCCCAAGAAAGTCTCCATGGAAGCACAAATATAAAGAAACAAGGGGAGGCTCAAGACTTTTGCACTGCACTCTCAGTGCAAAGGGCTGCCTGTGTATGTGCTGCTGGTTTTAAGGGTTTATGAGAAACCATGCTTTGAATGCTCTAGTGAGATGCCACAGCAATCAAAAACAGCACATTTGTCACAGCTGAAACCGCGCAAAGTGGGCCGTCTCAGAACGGAAAACACACGGAGACAAGGGGTGACGTAAAACACAAGAACTTTATTACAACAAGACTATGAATCATGAACTCTGAACGGAATTATCAACAATAATGAGAAACAAGGTCAGAGAAGGTCAGAGGACTATAACTTGGGTATTTTTCAAGATCTAAGGTCACAATGAGAAACTAAGGCTAGAATGGGTCGGAAACATCACCAGACATTAGTGCACTCAAAGTTCAAGGTTTGGTGGAGGGCATGGGCACCAGGAAATGCAACCGGGAGTCTCCGTACACTGCAAGAAAAAAAGAGGAGATTAAGGGACCATGACCCAGAGCCCCGGAGATGGAGAAAGCAGAGTGTAGATTAATTAATCTTACAGTTTTGCAGGTGGTGGACTGGTAAGGTGGGGGAAGGATGAGTTGTCCAGGTGAGCTGATTACAGAGCAGGTGATCCGTAGGGCTCTGTGATGGTGACAGGAGGGCAGGCAGGTAAGCTGAATGAGTGACAGGATAGAGAAACTGAACAGTCACATTTAGACCAGCAGCTGGGTGAGAGTAAGTGTTGTCTAAGACGAAACCTGACAGCCGACTGGAGGTCTGTAGAGACAAACAAAGTCAACAGCTTTCTGACAGAAATCAGCTCTTTAACCAAAACTGTAGCGACTAACACTGACTGTGGTACGCTGAGCACTTGGCGGAGAGTAATGGTGATCGCTGATCCTAAATGCTGACAGCATAATTGCTCCCAGGTGTGGAGAAGCGTCAGAACGGCTTGAGTTGGCGCTATATAAATAAAATTGAACGGAACTGAACGCAACGCAGTGACTCTGCCCAGAAGTGGAGACAGCAAAAAAGAAGAAAACTCCAGCACTCACCCGGACCATGACAACATTATGACCACATGTCTGTAAGAATTTAGAGGAACAGATGTAACATTTAGTTCAGGTGTATGGTGCGTCTAGTACTTCTGGTTGTCCTAACATCTATCTAATCTGTGCAGTTATAACTCAGATCAAGATTTTTTCTTTTCTTCATTTAAGCAATATTAGTCCTTTAAAAGCAGCAGTGGTTCATTATACTTGAATGATTTTTTTCTCTCTCAATAGCGCAGTGTTTTGAATGAATATTAGGCAATGTGAAAAAGTGTAATTCATCTGCATGTTGACATTTTCCTTGGAAATTCAGCAAATAGCTAAAGGATTTTTAAAGAAGGGCACAGGTTTTCACAATGCTGGGTTTTAATTTCAGTATTAGTTCATTATAGTTAAAAATAATAACTTTTAAAAAATCTATATAAATCACTGTTTCTGTCATGGCAGTGGCAGCAGATGTGTGGAGTTATAAGAGAAGGTCCCAAATGCAGGCACAGGCTTTGATGCGAGTGAGCTTTTATTTACAGTACGTGACATTCAAACAAAAACAGGAAATGAGTGGCGTGGAGCTAACAGAACCTTAACTGGGAGAACTAAAACCTAACATGAGCCTGAACTGAAAACAAGAAACCTGAATACCTGGAAGAGGAGACAGAGAGCAGGGGCATGACAGACAGACGAACCGACAACAAGCACAAAGAATAATAATAATAATAATGGATTGCATTTATATAGCACTTTTCAAGGCACCCAAAGCGCTTTACAATTCCACTATTCATTCACTCTCACATTGACACACTGGTGGAGGCAAACCACAGTTGTAGCCACAGCTGCCCTGGGGCAGACTGACAGAAGTGAGGCTGCCATATCGTGCCATCGGCCCCTCTGGCCAACACCAGTAGGCGGTAGGGTAAAGTGTCTTGCCCAAGGACACAACGACCAGGACAGAGCCTGAACTGAAAACAAGAAACCTGAATACCTGGAAGAGGAGACAGAGAGCAGGGGCATGACAGACAGACGAACCGACAACAAGCACAAAGAATAATAATAATAATAATAATGGATTGCATTTATATAGCGCTTTTCAAGGCACCCAAAGCGCTTTACAATTCCACTATTCATTCACTCTCACATTCACACACTGGTGGAGGCAAGCTACAGTTGTAGCCACAGCTGCTCTGGGGCAGACTGACAGAAGCGAGGCTGCCATATCGTGCCATCGGCCCCTCTGGCCAACATCAGTAGGCGGTAGGGTAAAGTGTCTTGCCCAAGGACACAACGACCAGGACAGAGCCTGAACTGAAAACAAGAAACCTGAATACCTGGAAGAGGAGACAGAGAGCAGGGGCATGACAGACAGACTAACCGACAACAAGCACAAAGAATAATAATAATGGATTGGATTTATATAGCGCTTTTCAAGGCACCCAAAGCACTTTACAATTCCACTATTCATTCACTCACTGGTGGAGGCAAGCTACAGTTGTAGCCACAGCTGCCCTGGGGCAGACTGACAGAAGCGAGGCTGCCATATCGCGCCATCGGCCCCTCTGGCCAACATCAGTAGGCTGTAGGGTAACGTGTCTTGCCCAAGGACACAACGACCAGGACAGAGATCGAACCGGCGGCCTTCCGGTTACAGATGCGCTTCCCAACCCCCTGAGCCACGGTCGCACACACGGTAGCTGTGTCCAAATTCATGGGACACATGAGGACCCGGCCTTCGCGGTCTACGTGGGCCGGGTCCTCAGGAGGTAGACCGGAAGTAAACAGCTGGGGAAATTGGACGGTCTAGCCTTCTGATTAGCGTCGTCGCTGTCTCGGTGGAGTTTAATAAACTCGGCCATCTGCTCCTTGCTATCTAAAATATAACAGGACATTGGAGTAAATTCTCAACCATCTCACACTTCTGTTTAATCAGTTTTCTGTTTGACGTTTATTCAGCTGTGTGAAAACAAAGGAGGAACTTGCCCGGGGGATTAATAAAGTTTTATTTAATCTAATCTAATCTAATCTAATCTAATAACTTTAATCTCAGCCAAACTGATTTACTCACGAACAAATAAAACACTGAAAAAAGCCAAACAATAACATTTTTAGGTTGTCTAGGTGACTTATATATTACGTTTAACCTGAGTAGCAAAAGTCCGCGGTGATCTGAAAATGATGTGCCGGGAGTTGTGCCGTTCTCTGCGGCTCTAGTGACCCTCGAGCTCTCGGCTAGCTATCGAGCTGGTGGGTAACAGACGTCTCCGAAAACGTCGAAGCACTTTTGCAAATATGCGATACCTTGATAAACCGAGCAGATGTTTGAAGTTTACACACCCACATTCTCGCCTGAAAATATGTTAAAAGTTTATTTTGTGACCCAGAAAGATTAATAAGAGTAATTTTAAAAACTTAGTAGCGGCCGCCATTGCCGGAAACTGGAGTTTGGCTGGGCCGCGCTATGAATTCTGGGATATGGTAGGCCCACGAAGGACACACCCGACCCGTCCTTCAAATTCGGGGAAAAGGAGGACGCATTTGTCAGCTGCATTCGGAGGAGTCTACGAATTTAGACAGCCTTCGGCGCGTCGCTGTGATGTAATCGGCCTACAAATGCGGCCTCAGGAGGATGCAGCCTATGAATTTTCGACACAGCTATGTACACAGGGAGGGAAAAGAGGAAGTTGCACACAGAAGGGAGACACGGCTTAACCTAATGAACATGACGAGACAGGGAGGACGCAAAAATGAATACACTGACATAAGACACGGACCTTCACAATAAAACAGGAAACAACATAAATATTTAGGCATTAGGATCACTCCAAGCCTCAAGGACATAACCTCAATAAATTATGATCCCCTTGTAGAAGAGGTCACGGAAATGCTAAACCATTGGACAAACCTGCCTGTATCTATGATAGGCCGGATAAATATCCTAAAAATGACAATTTTACCCAAATTTTTATATTACTTCCAAACACTTCCGTTGCCTCTACCAACTTCATTTTTTGACAGTTTAAACAAACTATTTAACCAATTTATTTGGAATAATAAGAAGGCAAGGCTCCGATTACAACTACTTTACTTGCCCTATTAAAGAGGAGGTCTCCAAGTCCCCAACCTCAGATGGTATTATATGGCTGCCCAACTAACATCAGCCACCCATTATTTCTGCCCAACAACACCTCCAGCCTGGGTTGACATCGAGCAAAAATCTGTTCCAGATCTTCCCTTACACACTTTTCTATATTCTTCAGACACTAAGATATTAAAAAAAAATACAAGGAACCCTTTCTTGAAAAATACAATTATAATTTGGCATGCAGCTCATAAATATGTGGGCGATCCTCCATCGCTTTCGCAATTTACCCCTATTTGGGGAAATGAAAAGTTCACGCCTGGTAAAAGTGATGGGGGATTTAAAATATGGAAAAATAAAGGCATTCAAAAAATTAAAGACCTATATGCAGATGGCATGCTGCTCACATTTGATCAGTTGTGTAAAAAATATTTAATACCCCCAAAGCATTTTTTTAAACATTTACAATTGAAAAACTATTTGTCATCAAAACTGCAAAGGATTGCTGAACTTCCACCATTGACAAAAATAGAGGAGGTATGTGTTAAGAATACAAAAGGGAAAGGTTTTCTCTCTATATATTATAATTTACTGATGTTTTCCTCCAAAGACTCAGCAGCAGATAAACTGGATGCTTGGAGAAGGGAGATCCAAGAGGACATAGATGAAAATGACTGGAACCAGGCTTGCTTAAAAGCACAAAAACAAACAATAAACACACGCTTTAAACTACTGCAATATAAATGGCTCATGAGAACCTATATAACACCTGTCAAGCTTCATCATATGTCCAATGATATTCCGGACATCTGTACTAAATGTCTAGTTGAAAAAGGAACTCTTCTTCATTGTCTATGGGAGTGTCCTAAAATCCAGGACTTTTGGAAAGATGTTATCAAATATCTGTCTGAAGTGTTTAAGGTAAAAATCCCTTTAATAGGAAAACTCTGTGTACTTGGAATATATCCAAGGGAATTTAAGCAATCGGGGAAAAAAACTAAATTACTGGACTATGGACTACTTCAAGCCAGAAGAGCCATTGCGCTATGTTGGAAGAGTATGGATGCTCCCTCCATGGGACTCTGGAAGAAGGAAATTGCAATTTCTCTAGGCCTGGAAAGACTGACATATATTGCCAAGGGCAAACAATGGGACTTTGTGAATATGTGGAAGCCATATATGACTATTTTAGGGAGTGGAGGTGAAGGACATTTATGAACAAAAAGGAAAAGAAGAAGGAAAGGAGGGGAGAATCTTGTCTATCCTAACCCATTGTATTTTTGTATTACTGTGAGAACTATGCTCATTTCTACATTTGAATGTGATGTAGGCAGGTTTGATGTATGGATGGATGTGTGAATGTGAGGGTGTTCAACATTTTTTTTTGTATTGTACTATAAAAAATTTCAATAAAAATATATATAAAAAAAAAAAAACAGGAAACAACACACTCGCAAAGAGACAGACTCAGAGACACGGGCTTGATACAGAGACCTGACTGAACTGGAACAGAAGAAATATGGGAATCAAAACCTAGGAACTCGAAATCTTTGCAGAAGACATAACCAAAATAAACTAAAACATACGATAATATTAATTAACACAAAACACTGAGTCAACAGACTCAGGACCATGACAGTTTCACAGGAGATTTTTGTGGCTTTTTGGGTTTGTGCCCCAGTTTATTTTTATTCTGTTTTTGTAGCAGTGACACACACAGAGGTTTCTACTTCAAAACAATTAATGACATTTCAAACAGCATCTTTTTGACTCACAGTAATCATCTCACAGCAGAATGCAGTCTGAGCGGTACGTCAGCTGTAGATCACTTTGAGGGATTTATAGTAAATGCGGGTGGAAACACCAATCACTGCCCCATCTGCAACAAACAGTACCTTCTGCCTTAAACAACAGTAATTCTGATATTTTAAGCACTAAATGATGATTTTTAGTTCATTATTTTTCATCTACAAGCAGAGCCTTAACATTTTCTGTGAGACAATTCACCGACTCCCTTGGCGTGGCATTTTCAGTAGCGAGCATTTCCACCTGCTGCTGGCTGAACTCCAGGGATTCTCGCAAGGATTTAAATTCCCGGTGTAGAATCTCCACCAAGGACAGCCTTGCATCAAAACTGGACAATCGTTGGTCAATTGACTCCAGTATGTCGGCAATATCTTTGCCGGCTAGCGATGTTGTGCCGGGGAATCTGCCGGGCGACATCTTTTCGACCACGGCGTCTCAGATTTGGCTGGGGAATATGCACTCTGGGCCTTCTTCATTACGAGATCCTGGAAGCACTGATCAATGTAATCTTGGAGAGCCTCTAAACTCTCCCCGTTGTTCTCCAGGGTGTTGGAGATGATTTAGACACTGTTATGCCGATGACACCCAGCTCTACCTTTCTTCTAAACCCAATTCACCCCTCCCACCTACCTCCCTCTCAAACTGTCTTATTGAGATTAGGTGTGGCATGGAGACAATCAGCTTGTGGCACTGCTGAGGTATTACTAGGGGCCCCGGTTGAATTGATAATTGTCTTCAGTTCCTCTATTTCTGGGTTTCGGGGTTGCCTGTTTCTCATCTTCCTCATGGATTTTCAGTGGGATTCAAGTCTGGCGAGTTAGATGGCCAGCCAAGCAAAGTAGCCTAATAAAATGATCAGCAGCATAAATGGTAGTAGTTTTTGTTAGCAGATAGAACTATAAAGTTCACACCTCACACCGGACTTCAAACACCTTTGATTCTTCGGCTCTCTACTTTTCCTCATGACTCAAAGACTTTGAATTTCAAATGAAATGCAAAGTTTACTTCAGACCACTGAGCAGCAGACCAGTTCCTTTTCTCCTTAGCCAACATAAAATCTACTAATGCTGTCTCTCATTTAGGAGTGTCTTTCAATTAATCAACTCAAGTCAACTTTCCATTAATATGCTGTAGTTTTTAGCAGTTAGCTTCTGTGGCTTACACTTCTTGCTAGAGGGTTTCGATCATCATCCTTTGAACAGCTGTCAGGTCAGCAGTCTTCCTCATAATTGTATTTGCATGTGGCAAACTAAACTCTGAAGTACACTGTTTATGCTGTTTGAGTCATTTGTATTAAATGTTTTAATAACTGGTGAAACTGGATTTCTCATTTTCATGAGCTATGGTCATAACCTGTGGTCATGAATATAGAACACATGAAAGTTTACTTTTAAAAAAAAAGACCTCCAATTTTCTAAATTTTGGAGGTGCACTAGAGTGTATATATATTTTAATAATTGTGTACTTTCCCCAGTTTCCAGCATTACATGATGAAACCTAAAGGACTGGCTATTGCAGTTGTGGCTCAGTATGTCATCATGCCTCTTACAGCCTTTTTCATAGCTAAGGTTGGTATTTATGCAAAATTTTAAAAAGATTATACAGTAACCAGTTAAATAATGCACTTTTTATTTATGTATTATATTTATTTATGGATTTATGGATATTTTGTTATGATTTGTGCCTCCTACAAAATTTGGACAGAGATGAGCTCAGTTACTTGGTTAATGTAATTTTTTTCCACGCCCATTTATTATACCTCCCGTGAACTCTCATTTATGTCACTGTACTTTATTTCAATACATTAAGTTTCTATAGCTGACACCAGACTGGCATTTGTATTACTATTAGACATTCTTACTGGTATTTGCAGCACCCTGTAAGAGGTTAGTGTGATTTTGTGTCACAGGTGTTCCAGTTCAGTGATATAACAGCTGTGGTTAATCTGGTCTGGGTCTACAGGTGGACATGAACCTCAGGTGCATACACAAAGTTATGCAGTTAATTGGTCAATGTTTAAATAACACACTGATATGTTTTTCTAACATAACTGATTGACTTGATATGTTAGCTTTTCTGTCTAAGCTCACCGGTCTACAAAAATATCCTTTGTTTGCTACTGGGAATTCAGATCAGCTCTGCATCTTTTTTTTCTTCTTTTTTTTTTTACACTGACTCAAGTAAGAACTAAGAGCAGTCAGTCATCATGTTCAGATTAAATTTTCCCTGATATCCATTGACTGTCACTTTTATATCCTGATGTTCATCACTGAAAATGCCCAAATTTGATGGAAAAAAAAGTTGAGATGAGAATGAAAAAAGTTAATCTTTAGTGACATTCTGGCACCCATTAGCAGATATGCTTTCAGCACATTATCCACAAGTTCACTATTGTTATATGCTCTATAAATGCCAAGAAAATTCCTGGCAACTTGCACTAATGCTTTCTGTGCTGCTGACTCAATCAGTTTTCTTTTTGACCTCATTGTCAAGCAATAGTGCATGGATTTCAGGACCGAAAAAACACCTTTCCTACTTTTGGTGACAAAACTTATTTATTAAATGCTGAAATGAATTGCACTTTCTGTCCATTCTTACTATTGTCCGATATTTCCAGTGTCAAGGTTATTACCTGATCAGCCATAGAAATTAAAAAAAGATGCAATACATCTGTGTTGCAACATCAATTAAATGTTCGTCATCGTGGGGGAAATATCTGCCATGTTTTTGTGTACGATGTCAGGAACTTAGCGTTAAAGTGAATGTTCCCAGTTAGAAGTCCTTTTTTCACATGAATACACAATAAGGACGGGAGTATACAATTACTGGGCACTGGATTAGGTACACCTAGTAGTACCAGGTCAGAGTCCTTTGTGTCTTCACGACAACGTTAACCCTTTTTGGCACAGAACCAACAAGGTGCTGGAAACATTTCTTAGAGCTTCTGGTCCATATTGACATAATAGCATCACATAGTTCCCACTGATTTGTCAACTCTAAATCTTCTGCTCCATAAGAGCCCAAAGGTGCTCTATTCAATCGAGATCTGGTGACTGTGGAGGTCATTTGAGTATAACAAGTTCGAGAAACCAGTTTGAAATTATTTAGGCTTTCTAACATGGTGCATTATTTTGCTAGAGGAAACTATCAGAAAATGGGCACACTGCGATCATAAAGGGATGAACAGGGTTCTCAGCTTGGCTGTGACATTTGTGACCTGCTCATATGGTGCTAAAGGGTGTTCTAAGCAAATATCCCTCACACCATTACACCACCAGCCTGAACAACTGATACAAGGCAGGATGAATTGAGTTGAATTGAACTGAGTTGAACTCAGTTTTATTCATATAGCACCAAATTGCAACAGTTGCATCAACAACATGGATCCATGATTTCATGTTGTTTACGCTAAATTCTTACACTACCATCCAAATATGTCTGCAGAAATTGAGACTCATCAAACAGGCAATGTTTTCCTACTTTTCTGCAGCTGTAAGCAATCTGCTTCACGTTTTAACCTCCTAGGACTTGGCGTCCACATATGTGGACATCACATTTTGGGTTGTCTAGACCAAAATACTAAATTTTGCTCTACAAGGGCCTGATATCCACTTACAAGGACATTATACTGCCTCTGTTTTATAGAAATTTAAAACGAATATCCTCATATGTGGCTCTCATTTTTCTTAGAAACAAAAACCAGGTAAAAAAAAATGGAAGAGTTCAGGTCTTAGGAGGTTAATTTGCTGAATGTTCAGAGAGGCTCTTCTGCATACCCTCTTGTAACAAACGATTACTGTTACTGTAGTTACTGTTGCCTTCTTATCAGATCAAAGCAGTCTGGCCATTCTCCTCTGACATCTGTCATCAACAAGGCATTTTCCCCTAAAGAGCTGCCGCTTGCTGGATAGTTTTTTCCTTTTCTCTGTAAGCCCCTCATGCCTAAATGCATTCAGTTGCTTTCCCTCACTCAGTTTCTTTTACTTATTTCACATTTGTATTAATCTAATGTAAAAGAATGTAAAAGTAATGTAAAAGAACCCACCCACCACTTTATTTACACTCTAGCTCTTGTTTTAACATATGGCACAGAAATTGAACATTTAACAGTGTTTCCTGAAAAACCTCTCTTGTGTGATCATTTGCTAATAACATTTAAATTTACAATAATTGATTACATGTTCTAATTCTCAAACATGTAGCTTAAAGCAGATAATTTGTAAGCTGGGGAGAAAATGGCGTGTCACTGTTACACACCGGCCCGAGGCCGGGGTGCAACACAACCAAAAGATAAACCCTACACATAGTAACGACAAAATAAATCACACCGCGGCAGCTTTGACGTGAATTAGTTAATTTATTACTGAACAGGTAGCGAGCTTCAGGGTGGGCGATGCCAAAACAACAAACAAAACACACTAAAAAGAAAAACAAAGCTAACTTACCTCCCCCGATTCCAAAACAAAATACAATTCTCTAACCTGTCTCCCTACCCGAAACAGGAGAAAAGAGGGGAATGAAAGAAAACGGCTTCCCACCCCTACAGCTACCAAGCTCGGGTACACCCTTTTTCAACATTTATATTGCAGCCCCGTGCAGTCATACACCACGACGGTCCCCAGACACACAGCTCACGGGAAACCAGGAAGTCTGCTCGCCGGCCCAGTCCAACCCCTTTTGTAGCTGGCCTCTTTCCTTCCTCCACCAATGGGCGGCCTCCACCTGGAAACAAGCATCACTGAATACAAATACAAACAATAACAACACCATACCGCAAATAATGACCCTGGGTCATAACACCCCCCCACCTAAAATCAAGCATCTCATTAAAGAGATGCGAGATCTAGGCCTCCACCCGGGATAGGGCATCGGCCACAACATTATCGGCCCCTCTGAAATGATGGATGTCAATGTTAAAGTCCTGCAGTAGCAAAGACCAAACGCATGAGACGCTGGTTGCCATTCCTCATGCGAGAAAGGAAAACCAAGGGGTTGTGGTCCGTATACACTGCGGTTGGTATTGTTTTCCTGATTACTGTCTGATTCTAAGATTAGAGTGCGCTGATATCCAGAGGACGGACAGTCCTGTTGTTTCTGACTTGCTGAGGCTCCCCTGCGTGTAGGTCGACCTTGTGTGGTAATGATGTTGTTGACATCAAGAGCAGCCTGTTCTTGAGCTTGCTCTCTCTTTATTCTGACCTTTTTACATTTCTGAATAGCTGGCTGACCATGTACACCAAGCTCTTCAAGCTCCTTCTTCGGAACAGCCACCTGGGAGTGGATGGAGCGGCAGTCCCCCAGCAGTTTCTTGCATTTTCTCCTCACGCCGCAGAGGGCAATGTAACGTTTGAACCTCGCCACCAATTTGTCATCAGACTTTGGTTTTCTGGCGCTCTCATCTTTCTTCACACTCTTCTTCATCTCCTTTTTATCTTTTATTTTATCAGTCTTATTTTCTTTTTCATCTTCCAAAGAAGGTAGTGATGAATCTGAGTCTGGGTCACCGGTTTTCTTTTCCACTTTTGTATCTTCTTTGTCACTGTCAAAAGACCCGTTACTCTTAATTTGGTCACTCTTTTCTGACTTGCAGTCCCCATCTGATTCGTTTTCCGCAACACTCAGTGGTGTTTCCCTTCCTTCATCTTTACTGCTGGTTCTTGTCTCGACGTTCTTTCTCACCACTTTCTTTGGACTGTCACTGCAGTTGCTTTCCTCACTGAGTCCCTCATCAGAAGACTCGGCACTGTCAATTTGACGATTCTCATTTGTCTTTTGTGGTGATTTTTTCACCTCTGGCTCGTCACCATCAGCTTGAGATTTGGCATTTTCATCATCATTGCAGCTTTCTTCACTTTCTGTTTTGTTGTCCTCTTGAGCCTCAGATTCTGATGATGAGCTTGAATGATTATTTTGTGATTTCTTTTCCCTGAATTCATCTTCACTCTCACTCATGACCTCGTCATTTCCATTTTCTCTCTTCCTTTTGTTCTGGAGCTTCTTAGTCTCTGAGTCACCTTCACTTTCTGGAGCACGAGTAACCACACATGCCGGAGAAACTGTGGAGTCACCCAGCTCCGATGGGAATTGGCATAACCGATCCGAAGTAGGACACTCAATAACTTCCGTAATAGCCGGAAACACTTTTCCCCCGGCCAAGTCGTTTCCCAAAATAAGATCAATGCCTTCAATTGGCAACTGATCTCGAACCCCCACCCGCACAGCGCCGGATACGAAGGACGAGGTCAAAGTAACCGTGTGGAGTGGCATGCGTAAAAAAATCATCTTGATACCCCACACCAGCAAATCAGAACCACAGTACGACTGCTGAGAAAAAGGCACGACTCCACGCCGTGCCACCGAATGCTTCGCCCCCGTATCCCTCAAGATGGTGATCGGAACCCGGTCCCCCGCATCACCAGACAACGATAAAAACCCCATCGAAACAAACGGTCGAAACACCACATCTATCCCCCGCGGAACGACGCCAACCGGCAGTAAGCTAGGGCGGGTTACCGCGGAGCAACACTGCACGGCCCCCCCCGTAATGTTCGTCCGCGCCCCCTCCCTCGCCCTCAGCACGGGACAAGAAGCAACGAGGTGACCGAGCTCATGACAAAAAAAACATCGGCGGTCCCCAGCGGCCACCGTAGGGCTACGCCGCGAGAGCGGGGGAGAACGCCCCCCCACCTCCGGCAAAACTCTAGAACCCCGACGTAACGGAGGGGAAAAACCCCTCTTGTGCGTCAAAGCAAACTCATCTGCCAAAACCGCCGCTTTCGCGAGGGACACGACCTTTTGTTCGTTCAAATAAACAACCACCCGCTCTGGCAGACACCCCTTAAAATCCTCCAATAACACTAATTCCCTCAACTGTGCAAACTCCTTAACCTCACTAGCCTGGCACCACCGATCAAAAAGCAAACCTTTCTCGCGCGCAAACTCCACATAAGTCTGATCCCCCCCCCTCTCACACTGCCGAAACTTCTGGCGGTACGCTTCCGGCACCAACTCAAAAGCACGCAATACGGCAGCCTTAACCACACCATAATCTAAGCTCTCAGCTGCCGACAGGCTAGCCCAGACCTCCTGAGCCCTACCCACCAGCCGGCACTGCAACAGCAAAACCCAGACCTCCTCCGGCCACTTTAACGCGGCCGCCACACGCTCAAAAGCAGGAAAAAACGACTCCACCTCCGACTCACAAAAGGGCGGCACCAATTTAATGTGCCTCCCAATATCAAAATCCTGACGGGGAGCCGGGGCGGGACCAGGCGCCGGCGGCGCAGGGAGCGCAGAGGGCGCAGGCGTGGGCGGCGTAGAGTCAAGAACACGCGGCGGAGGCCCGCGCTCCAACTCCAACGCCCTCACCCTCAGATGCATCGCTTCCACCTCCAACCGGTGACTACTCAACTCCACCTCCTTGATGCGGAGCAATAACTGGAGCTCCTCCGCCGACGTCCCCACCACCGCAGCAGGAGGAGCCACAGAGGGAGCGGCCACAGGAGGAACAGGCAACGGAGCCAACGGCTCCACAGCCGCTCCGCCCGTCCCACCAACAAGCGGCTCGCCCGCCAGCAAACCCCGCTCACTCAAAGCCTCCGTGACAAGCCACCGCAAATCATCCTTCTTCACCCCCGCCGGCGCACGCACATCAAAACGGCCCGCAACAAGCAGTAAATCCTCCCTCCGACACCGACTCAACTGTTGCAAAGAAGGCGCCTCAGCAAACCTATCCACATCAAACTCCATCCGCGGCCAACCACACAAACAACCCCCAAAAACACAAAAGAACAACCCCACACACCCACGCAAACCCCGAAAGCCCTCAAACGGACGAGCCCCCATTTATGTTACACACCGGCCCGAGGCCGGGGTGCAACACAACCAAAAGATAAACCCTACACATAGTAACGACAAAATAAATCACACCGCGGCAGCTTTGACGTGAATTAGTTAATTTATTACTGAACAGGTAGCGAGCTTCAGGGTGGGCGATGCCAAAACAACAAACAAAACACACTAAAAAGAAAAACAAAGCTAACTTACCTCCCCCGATTCCAAAACAAAATACAATTCTCTAACCTGTCTCCCTACCCGAAACAGGAGAAAAGAGGGGAATGAAAGAAAACGGCTTCCCACCCCTACAGCTACCAAGCTCGGGTACACCCTTTTTCAACATTTATGTTGCAGCCCCGTGCAGTCACACACCACGACGGTCCCCAGACACACAGCTCACGGGAAACCAGGAAGTCTGCTCGCCGGCCCAGTCCAACCCCTTTTGTAGCTGGCCTCTTTCCTTCCTCCACCAATGGGCGGCCCCCACCTGGAAACAAGCATCACTGAGTACATATACAAACAATAACAACACCATACCGCAAATAATGACCCTGGGTCATAACAGTCACAAATTTAGAAGATCATCATGTAGCCTAAAGAAATAGTTTGGTGATGTTTAAGAAAGCCCTCCGCAAAGCTAGAACATCTTACTACTCATCACTGATTAAAGAAAATAAGAACACAAGAATATTCATTTAAAGTCTTTTTCTCCAATTGATCTTTCTGAGTTAACTTTAGTAATGATTTCCTCCAAACCATCTTTTAGACTCCATTCCCAAAAGACTGCTCAAAGAAGTCCTGCCATCAATTAATGCTTCAATCTTAAATATGATCAACCTATCTCTATTAATCAACTATGCACCACAGGCCTTGAAGCTGGCAGTAGTAGCAGTCTTAGCTAATTATAAGCCAGTCTCCAACCTTCCTTTCATATCAAAAATCCTTGAAAGAGTAGTTGTCAAACAGCTAACAGATCGTCTGCAGAGGAATGGTTTATTTGAAGAGCTTCAGTCAGGTTTCAGAGCTCATCACAGCACAGAAACAGCTTTAGTGAAGGTTACAAATGATCTTCTTATGGCCTCTGACAGTGGACTCATCTCTGTGCTTGTCCTGCTAGACCTCAGTGCAGCGTTCGATACTGTTGACCTTAATATCCTATTAGAGCGATTAGAACATGCTGTAGGTATTACAGGTACTGTGCTGCAGTGGTTTGTATCATATCTATCTAATAGACTCCAATTTGTACATGTAAATGGAGAGTCCTCTTCACACACTCAGGTCAATTATGGAGTTCCACAGGGTTCAGTACTAGGACCAATTCTGTTTACATTATACATGCTTCCCCTAGGCAGTATCATCACAAGACATAGCATACATTTTCACTGCTATGCAGAGGACACCCAACTGTATCTATCCATGAAGCCAGATAACACACACCAATTAGTTAAACTGCAGGAATGTCTTAAAGACATAAAGACCTGGATGGCCGCTAACTTTCTGCTTCTAAATTCAGATAAAACTGACGTCATTGTATTCGGCCCTGAAAATCTTAGAAATATTGTATCTAACCCAGATTCTTACTCTGGATGGCATTACCTTAGCCTCCAGTAACACTGTGAGGAATCTTGGAGCCATTTTTGACCAGGATATGTTCTTCAATGCACATATTAAACAAATACAGGGAGTGCAGAATTATTAGGCAAGTTGTATTTTTGAGGAATAATTTTATTATTGAACAACAACCATGTTCTCAATGAACCCAAAAGACTCATTAATATCAAAGCTGAATGTTTTTGGAAGTAGTTTTTAGTTTGTTTTTAGTTTTAGCTATTTTAGGGGGATATCTGTGTGTGCAGGTGACTATTACTGTGCATAATTATTAGGCAACTTAACAAAAAACAAATATATACCCATTTCAATCCATAAAACCTTAGAAAAATCAGTCTTGAGATATTTCTTGGCCCAGTCTTGACGTTTCAGCTTGTGTGTCTTGTTCAGTGGTGGTCGTCTTTCAGCCTTTCTTAGCTTGGCCATGTCTCTGAGTATTGCACACCTTGTGCTCTTGGGCACTCCAGTGATGTTGCAGCTCTGAAATATGGACAAACTGGTGGCAAGTGGCATCTTGGCAGCTGCACGCTTGACTTTTCTCAGTTCATGGGCAGTTATTTTGCGCCTTGGTTTTTCCACATGTTTCTTGCGACCTTGTTGACTATTTTGAATGAAACGCTTGATTGTTCAATGATCACGCTTCAGAAGCTTTGCAATTTTGAGACTGTCGCATCCCTCTGCAAGATATCTCACTATTTTTGACTTTTCTGAGCCTGTCAAGTCCTTCTTTTGACCCATTTTGCCAAAGGAAAGGACGTTGCCTAATAATTATGCACACCTGATATAGGGTGTTGATGTCATTAGACCACACCCCTTCTCATTACAGAGATGCACACCACCTAATATGCTTAATTGGTAGTAGGCTTTCGAGCCTATACAGCTTGGAGTAAGACAACATGCATGAAGAGGATGATGTGGACAAAATACTCATTTGCCTAATAATTCTGCACTCCCTGTATGTCTCAGAGTGACGCTAAAAAACTAGTTCATGTATTTATTACTTCTAGGCTGGACTACTGTAATTCATTATCATCAGGATCTCCTAAAAACTCCCTGAAAACCCCTCAGTTAATCCAAAATCCTGCAGCAACAGTACTGATAAGGACTAGAAAGAGAGAGCATATTTCTCCTTTCTCTCTTGGATTCCTTCACTGGCTCCCTGTTAAATCCAAAATTGAATTCAAAATCCTGCTTGAATAATCAGGCCCCATGCTATCTTAATGACCTTATAATACTATATCACCCTATTAGAGCACTTCACTACCTTACTTGTTGTTGCTAGAGTATTCAAAAGTAGATTGGGAGGCAGAGCCTTCAGTTTTCAGGCCCATCTTCCACAGAACCAGCTTCCAGTTTGGATTCAGATAGAGTTTGTCTATCTCTGCTTTCAGGCTTAAAACGCCACTGGGGGATTCCCATGATGCACTGAGTATTTCTTCTTCAATCACCTTTCAAACTCATTTTGTGTTAATAGACCTCACTGCACTGAATCATACTTAATCTCTGACTCTCTTCAACAGAATGTGTTATGTCCTATCTACCTTCTCTCACCTCAACCACTCCTGGCAGATGGCCCCGCCCCTCCCTGAGCCTGGTCCTGCTGGAGGATTCTTCCTGTTAAAAGGGAGTTTTTCCTTCCCGCTGTTGCCAAAGTACTTGCTTCTCTGTAAGCGACTTGAGGTAACTGTTGTGATTTAGTGCTGTATAAATAAAATAAAATTGAATTGAATTAATGAGCAGTTGAACAGGTTTACCTAATAAAGTGGCTGGTGAGCAATGTTCCTTCTAATTTTTAGAATTTTGTGTGTCTGAGCAAACACACAAACTCCCTGAGCAGTCCCTTGGACCACTGTGAGCAACATTAGACGTGTGCACTCACTGTGGTCACGCCAGCATCGAATCCATCCAAGTTACATGGTTTATGAAAATAATCAAATTACAGCATTTACAATCTTTTGATTGGTCGACATGGTACATTTTTCCACCAATAGGAAAGGATGGGGGGTTTTTTGGTTTTGTCCTTGCTCACAGGGGGCGAGTGCTTTCGAGCGCTTTCCTTATAAAACGCTGTTTTTACCATTTCTTCCCACAGTAAATATAAATGATAGTATTCAGGAGAAAAAAAACAAACATTGCATTTTTTTTTATCATAACTCTGGTTTTACGTGGCCTATCAACAATATTTAAAAACTGGTATAAAGTCCACACTTTTTCTGTCAATTGTTCCGTCTGTCCTGCTCACATCTCCAATGGTTGCACACGTTGTCATTAACATGGCTTCACTCCACATCATATGGGAACTTGAGGAACCAGGTCAAAACAAATTCAGTAAGTGTTGGGCCAAAAGTGTTTTTTGGAATAACAATGTTCTATATAACCTCTGTACTTCTTACTGTATACTTCTTACTGAATAATTAAAATATAGAACAACATAATTAATTGTTAACGATATAAAACAAGAATAAAAGCTAAACAGTGATTTGTCTTGTTGTTCTCGGGTAGTCATCAATTCAATTCAATTTTATTGATATAGCACCAAATCACAACAACAGTCACCTCACTACAATGGAGATTTTTTTTAGTGGTGATCTTTATCTTAACATGCATTGAAAATGGAGACATCGCCATGGCTGTGCTGTCTCCTTCACTCTTGGCCATTGGCGCTCCCATGCCTTTCATGGGCTTCTCCTTTGGATATCTGTTCTCTGGGATCTCCAGACTCAGCCATGTGTAAGTGGTTTTATTCAGTCACTGATGGATATTGTTAGCGGTCATATGAGCCTTTGTGTATATATATATATATATATATATATAAAAAAAAAACACCCAGCACGCCCCTGCGGGTGGTTTATCCTTCAAGCTCGGGTCCTCTACCAGAGGCCTGGGAGCTTGAGGGTCCTGCGCAGTATCTTAGCTGTTCCCAGGACTGCGCTCTTCTGGACAGAGATCTCCGATGTTATTCCCGGGATCTGCTGGAGCCACTCGCCTAGCTTGGGAGTCACCGCACCTAGTGCTCCGATTACCACGGGGACCACCATTACCTTCACCCTCCACATCCTCTCGAGCTCTTCTCTGAGCCCTTGGTATTTCTCCAGCTTCTCGTGTTCCTTCTTCCTGATATTGCTGTCATTCGGAACCGCTACATCGATCACTACGGCCGTCTTCTTCTGTTTGTCTACCACCACTATGTCCGGTTGGTTAGCCACCACCATTTTGTCTGTCTGTATCTGGAAGTCCCACAGGATCTTAGCTCGGTCATTCTCCACCACCCTTGGGGGCATCTCCCATTTTGACCTCGGGACTTCCAGGTTATACTCGGCACAGATGTTCCTGTACACTATGCCGGCCACTTGGTTATGGCGTTCCATGTATGCCTTGCCTGCTAGCATCTTGCACCCTGCTGTTATGTGCTGGATTGTCTCTGGGGCATCTTTACACAGCCTGCACCTGGGGTCTTGCCTGGTGTGATAGACCCCAGCCTCTATGGATCTTGTACTCAGAGCTTGTTCTTGTGCTGCCATGATTAGTGCCTCTGTGCTGTCTTTCAGTCCAGCTTTGTCCAGCCACTGGTAGGATTTCTGGATATCAGCCACCTCCTCTATCTGCCGGTGGTACATACCGTGCAGGGGCCTGTCCTATATATATATATATATATATATATATATATATTACACATGTGAATTACTCTATCTTCCCTCAGGGAACGGAGGACCGTTTCTATGGAAACAGGCTGCCAGACTATCATGCGGGGCTCCACCATATTGAAGATTGTTTTCCCCCAGGAAGTGATAGGCAGTCTACATGGTGTTTCAGCTGTTGGAGGGAATGGTGCTCACCATGACAACAGATTTCAGAGTTTACATGTTGACAAAGGCCTTTTATGTCTATTAACAGTATAACATTGTATTTTCACAAAGGGGTAATAGTTCAAATGTATTGTTCCATGCAGTGTTGTGTGTAGCAGGCAGGTTAGGACCCAAATGCAGGACTCTCAGGATAGACTGAACTTAACAACAGCTTTAAGGAACTTAAATGGCAGGAACTCGTGGATCCAAACACTGAACAAACACTAAAGGCTGTGTGTCCTGATCAAACAGGACACACAGCACACACAGGTGAAATGACAAGGTGCTTAGAGAGGCTGCAGAGATTGGAGCAGGCCAGGAAAAGGCCAAAACCACTAAACAAGCCTAAAGTATGATAATTACAGTTCATTTGGGCAAGGGAACAACCATCTACTGCAAGAAGACCTAAGCTCAATATCCTCCAAGGTGGCAGATGGGAGTAGACCTGTGAAGGAAGCTGAATATCCCACCTGTTACCCAGGCAACGTTGAGGCCTGACATGGATATCTGATCAGAGCAGGGTAAGGAGGTCATCTGCTCAACTGGGCCTAAAATCTCAAGATACGACCATGAGACATTTCAAGAGCCTAAAATACCAAGTGCAGAGAGAAAGAATGGCAAAAGAGAGTCCCCAGAAAACACTGTATTGTTCACAGGATTGGGGAAGCAGCTGAGTGAGCCTATTGTTGGCCCTGGTATATGGAGGAGGGGGGCTGGGCTAGAAGCCTCGAGGTTGTTTGTAGTGATTTGGCCACCACTGCTGACCTGCCATCAGGAGAGTCAAAATAGTCAGTGAAGGTTGGGTATCATCTGGCAAC
This sequence comes from Simochromis diagramma, assembly GCF_900408965.1. Lineage (NCBI taxonomy): Eukaryota > Metazoa > Chordata > Actinopteri > Cichliformes > Cichlidae > Simochromis > Simochromis diagramma. The sequence continues at coordinate 15,925,357 of NW_024387492.1, forward strand.
ATCAACTCCAGGCTGAAGACCATAATTGCTCTATAGTACCTACAGTTGTGGCATCCTGGGGTGTGTTAAGGAAGCTTGAACACTACATGAACAAATGCACTGGTTCACACTTCTGAAATGGCACTTGCTGTGGTTCCTACATGCTTCCACTTTGCAACAATGATTGTGGAAACCTCTTCCTTCCTGGGAACACAGCGTGGTGATAAGGATGTTTAAAGGATGTGCACAAAGCTGCATCTGGTCAGTCGGCTGATCAATTTGTTTCACCAACTCACCTACACAAGGCAATTTGTAAAGGGCGTAGCAGCCGTGGCAGTTTGTCTTGAAACAGCAATGGTAATCTCCATATTTTGACTTTCTTCTCAAAATAAATCTTTTAGAATAGAATAGAATAGCCTTTATTGTCATTGTACAGAGTACAACGAAATTGGAGTGCCACTCCCTTGGTCCAAGATTCAATAATAAATATAAATGTAAAATATAAAAAGTACAATAAAACAATCGCAAGTACTCAAACAATAGTAAGTACGATATATACAGGATAGCAGCATTAATATAATGACAGTATGAATAGCAGCATAATATAATGGCAGTGACGGTATGGTATAGCTAAGCAGGTTCAATTGTTTTTGTGCTTATTTACTACGGTGATAGCTCTGGGAAAGAAGCTGTCCCTGAATCTGTTTGTCCTGGTTTTATGTGACCTGTACCGTTGGCCTGACGGTAATAGTTCAAACAGTTGGTTGCTGGGGTGAGAGTAGTCCTTGATGATATTGCCAGCTCTGCTGAGGTACCAAGAGTTTGCAGTGACCTCCAGGCTGGGCAGAGAGCAGCCAGTGATCTTCTGGGCTGTGTTGATGACTCTCTGCAGTACTTTACTGTCCGCAGCTGAGCACCCTGCATACCATGTTGTTATGCCGTACGTTAGGATGCTCTCTATGGTGGCTCTGTAAAATGTCACCAGCAGCCTCTCCTTATATTATTCTCAGAATGAGCACCAATGTTTTTTTTTCTTAACATGGCCTTAAGACTCCGTCATACAGAGAGGACAAAAATTAGGACCAATAAAAACTGTGAAAAATCACAGCTTCATTTTTTGTTGGATTGGAGTTTCTTTGATAAGCGACTAAAAGACTGATCAGCTTTTAAAATAGTTGGCTGTATATCTTTTCAATGCATGCGTTTTAAAATTCAGTGACACTTATCTAAGCCACTGGGTGACTTATGAAGCTACAAACTCATTTACAATTTTTCTGTCAGGCAGCATGAACTCTTGAAAACTGAATTTTCCAGCTTTTCCTGCTTGAACATGTCAAAATGTCTGTAAAAATCTCAAACTACCAATCAGATACTGAGAAAACAGTTTGACGTTTGTTCTTATTTTTCCATTCACACAAACACAAAAAAAGAACAAAGAATAACCGTGTGATCATGTTTTGTCTACGCAGACGAATAACCAGACCTTAACATTTCATGTCTAACTACAAGAAACTTTTGTGCCAGAGCTTGGTTTGTAATGAGCCTGCCTCTAACCCAGAGAATTACCAGCCTGCAGCTACTGGGGAGGAGCTGAAAGAGTCTACTGTATAACATCAATCACTGATGTGAATTCTCAGACAAGTAAATCCTAAAGCTGACTATACAAATGGAAAAATGTGCTACTGTAGAGTTATTATAGCATACTGTAATCTGAAACTTGCAAATGTATTGGTGCTTTATAACTTAAGTTACTAATGACGACGATCCAGTTTTAATGAAAATTCTTTTATTAGTTAAGTCTATTGTCTTTCTACACCATACAAACACCCATTATAATTTTCACTGAAAATAAAATCCTCATGTACAAAAATCTACCCCCCACCCAAACTCTCATAGTACCAACAAGGGCCACGGGAATTACATTTAAAACGAAAGTCTGAAATCTGTACACAAAATCCCAAATAAAAACAAGTACAACACTAATGAAAACTGCATTCTGTAAGCAAAACCACTGAAAGTAAATGTCGACTTGATCCTTGAGTTTTTGCCTCTTAAAATAATAAAGCCACCGCAAAAAAAAAAAGAAAGAAAAAAAAAAAGTGGGATTTATTAAATAAATTTTTCTGTACAGCTGTTTAACTGATGCTGTGCTTAATTATACACAATTGTTCTTGATAGAGAGCTGCCAAAGTTACATTAGAGTATTAAGCACAAATAGGTAAAAAAACAAATAAAACAAAAAAAAACAAAGGTATTATATTCTGATGAAACAAAAGCACATGCAACCATCAGAAGTTATACAGCAGCAGCTGTGGGGTTCAGAAAACATGAGCAATAAGCACAGGAAATATGATCTCAAATTCTGCCACTGACCAGCAAAAGGTATCACAAAAGGATTAAGTGGTGACGTATCAAAAGCATCCTAGAGTTGAACAGAAATTCAAATCCCTGTTCAGAGTTTATTATAGTGGAGAGATTCATTTAACTGATGTAGATGCTGGCTCACACGGGCGTTTTGCAAGAAGAAACAAAGGTGGTGCATGTCCGCACCTGAAATTGAGCCACAGGGTGTTAACAGATACGCGTCCGGGCTTTCTTGACTAGTGAGGAAGAGGACAAACAGCATCACTGTCCACAGAAGTTCTGTTTGAGAATGTTCTGGATTCAGAGAACACCTGTAAATGTGGGAAAATCAAGTAACAGTGACTTGAAATGTCCAGACAGGAAAAAGCAAACCTTGCTCCGGGAAAACTCTTTCAAAAGAGAGTTTACAGGAGCTCCAGTGTGCCAAATCCTCCGAGCTGATTCTACTGATGAAACAAGCCGTGGCTTCTGTTGACTCCCGATAACTTACACCCAGCCTTTAGCGCTGGCTGTCAGTAGAAGGAGAACGAGAGCGGGAGCGTGAACGCGAGCGGGATCGGGAGGCGGAGGCTCTCTGGGCAGGCGCTGGGGAGGGCGGGGTCGCTGATTTGCTCATCTTGGAGGAGCGCTTGGCGGGCTCCTTAGATTTGGAGGTTGGGGAGGATGCGCCGCCGGCAGGCGAGCCGCTGCGGGAGCGGGAACGGTTGTGGGCTTTGGCAGGGCTGCGGGAGCGTCTTGGGGAGCGTGATGCAGAGCGACCACGGGAACGGGACCGCGAACGGGAGGAGCTCTCAGACCGGGAGCGACTTCTCGACCTGAAAGAGGGGAAAAAAAAAAAAAAAAAAAAAAAAAAAAAAAAAAAAAAAAATTACATCAGCTTCATATCAATATTCATAAAAAAAATTTATTATTAGCTTTTATTAAATGAGCATTTTCAGTTTCATGAAAAAAGAAAATTAATCTGTTAATAACAGATAACAGTTAATAATAGTAAGAGTCTATGCGGTGCTCAAAGTGAAACCCAAACTAATTAAATCCGTCTCAAGGGAACCATTTTTACAGATCTATGTTACTGAGAATTGCCTTCATAACACAGTAATCAGAAACTAGTACAGTATTACATTCCACCAGTCTGTACACGGCACAATTTGAAAGCGAGGGTTTAACATTTAGTTCAGGTGCACTGAATGGTTAACCTAATGTCTCCTTAATTACTATCAAAACTCAAACACGTTTGACTTTCAACATAAGCTGTTTTTCTTCATAAAAGCACATGCAGTTCCTTGAAAGCAGCACTGATTTGTTACAACTGGGTGAATTCAGTTTGAAGCACACTTTAAAAAGAAAAGAAATAAAAGAAAAACAGGGAAAAAGTGAGTTCATCAGCCAAAAAAGACATCTTTCATAAATTCTGGCGTTATTTGAAGTGAACCGCTTTCCACAAACACACCTCTTCTTGGCAGCTTCGATGAGCTTGATTTTTCTGCCATTAATTTCCTTTCCAGAGAGTTTGTCAAGTGCATTTTTCAGGTCACTGTGAGAAGCAAACTCAACCACCCTGAAAACAAATAAGACACACTGTTAGTCAAAAACTCACTTTCCTTTTTTTTATTATAAACAGACACTGGGCACCGGTTAATAGTCTCACCCTTCGTTGAGCTTGGGACGATGTGCGTCTGCGAAAGTCACCTCTCCAGCTTGCCTCATGAAATCTTTCAGGTCCTACACATGCAAACTTTGGTCAATTTACGGAGCGCCTCAGAACACAAGCACAGGCTGAGACACAAACAGGACTGAAGAGAGATGGTTAGATTCTCTGAGAGGACTACACAGACTACTGCAGATAAGGAGAATGAGTCCAAGAACCTCACAGTCTGTTCAGCTTGCAAGTGTTTCAACAATATAGAAAATTACAAAAACAATAGAGGAGAGGGGGGAGGGTTTCATAATTGCTAATTAAGGTCTAAGCCAATTGTGATTGGCGGATTACTTGCAGCAGCTTTGAGGTCCTTGGACACACCGCTCGTTAAAACTACAGAGAGATGAACACCATCTGCAAGAACTGCAGAGGCGCAGCCTGGGCAGCATTTGGCACTCAGAGCCCCATTTTCCTTGGGAAGGAGGACACAGGGCTCCGCGCCGGGATCATCCCTGCCTCGGCACCCCACCTCAGTAAAGAGAGTGAACAGGGTGGAAGAGAGGAAACTACTACCTGAGAGCGAAACCCTTTGGGGTGGGCCGCAGGCTCTCCGAGCCCACCATAACCGGGAAAACAGCAGATTATATCCACGGGCACCTGGCAGGAATTCACACTCTCTCGCTCACGACGTGCGGGAACACCAGAGGGGGGAAGGGAGGGGGGGATATCGATCGAAGCCCCTCAAATTAACGAACCATCGATCAATACGCCACCACCATCGACTCTCGCTCTCTCCTCTGCTTTCTCTCTGCCAACCCTCTGTTTCCTCTCTCTCGCCCTCAACCACACATCAGGCGTTGCGAGCGAGCGAAGGGGGCCGCCAGCGCCTCTAGTGTGGAGCGAGCGCTCACATGACCAGCAGGCATCAACTAGGAGTAGGACAGACTGGCTGACACCACAGGCTCAACCCAGACAGAAGGACCCAGAAGGGGTTAACTCCACCATAAGCGAGCTCTTCCATATGACTGGCAAATAAAGGGGTGAAGAATTGGTTAAAATGTGAAAACAGGAACAAATTAAGTGTTTTGTTGCTGCTTCTGCTGCTCTTTGCATCACTAATGAACTGCATGATATGCAGATTAATCAGAGCAATTATTCTGAAAAAGAATAACTTGGGCTGACTGATGTATAACAAGGTAAAACTGTTCGAACTGTTTTGATTTCAGTAACATAGTCTGTTTTTAGCAGCAATTCTAAAACTTTAATGTGTATTTTTGGAGATAGACTGTTGGAGGTGATAACATTTGTGTTCTGTTGCAGCTTTCAAAGGTTTGTCATGTTTTTTTTTGCTTTTGTTCTGGTTTTTAAAAGACGCTTGAGCCAATACTAACCTGCCAGCTGACTCGAGAGGACAAGTTCTCCACAATCAGGCGGTTCTCGGTGCGCATTGGAGGAGGGTTACGACTGGAAATGGAAAGATATAAAAGAAGCAATTGAGCAATAACAGTGTAGGGCTGATACAGACTTTACCCAGAGTCTAAGAGCCCTCATTAGCAAACTGTCATTACAAGGCTAACTCGTGTTAAAGAGCTTTCCAGATCAGCGAAGACAAGACTTGTGCTGCATGTTAATCGTGGCTATGAACATTTCCAGCCTGCAGGCCATTAAACTGCCGCAATAATCTGACGACTGACCTTTCACCAAATAACAGAAGCTGTTTACAGAGCGTGCTTGCTGAGGTTTTGTGTGCATCCATTCTTCTTTCTTTGAATGGAATTAAAGGGAACTTGCATTTCATCTTAAAAAGGGGAGCTGTTACCTCCGGCTGTTCTGGGAGCCGCGGCCGTAGCGATCAGAGAAACGTCCCCCTCCGCCGCCGCCGCCACCGCGTCCGCGGCCACCGCGCAGACGCACGCGAGCATGCTCAATGGTCACCCTGATGTATCAAGCATTAAAAATATATTTTATTATGGCAACAAATGTGAATAAAGGGACTCGTTTCCTAAAGGAAATTCATTACCTTTCATTGCACAGCTCTTTACCATCAAGTTCATAAACAGCATCTTCTGCATCTCTGGGGTCGTCAAACTCCTGCGAACCAAGCACACAACACCTTTTACATCCACAGTTCTTAATGTTTATCCTTTTCATCACCAATAATGTGTCCTGTTTTTAATACTTTACTGAAACATTTAATGACTAATCAAATAGCTTTTAATACCAAAAGAATGGTAATGAATAACATTAAAAAAATACATCACTCTTTTAGAAAAGTGTAAAAATTCATCACACATATGACTCAAAATCGGTCTCTGGTCTGAGCAGTAAAGTGATTCAATTCAACCCTTCCAAGTGTTGCAATGTGGACTTTTCTGTCCTTCTAGAGAGGGAAATATTAATGTTGCATAAGTGGACACAAATCAGAGCAAATGAGACCAAATTGTGTTCAAGGACATGAAAAAAGGGGAAACTATTAGATTAGAAGTTGTGGCTAATGCCAGGATTTTTCAGTAGGTATTACTTTGTCTAATCAAATCTATGGATTTTCCTTCCATATATGCAGATTTCTTTAACGAAAGTGTTTATTATTTCAATAAAAAGAGACCCCACTGATAGATGTAGATTTTGTGATAGATATGTGCCATGTTCGGTTTATTCTAATGTGGATTTTAACTTGTAATGAAATAATCTACAAAATTTTAGAAATCTGCTTAAAACCCCTGAAAATTCATCTTACATTCAAGCACGTGTTGTCAAATCTTAGTTAAAATTTGATTAAAATTTATAACACTACTTCAAGAATGACACCTCCTGGTGGTTCTAGCGTTAAATGTCCATCCTTACATGACTTAGAGTGTGCCCGTCTTCGGATGGCTGCTTGCAACAGGATGATGCTGCATGTCAAAAAGCTCAAACCATCTAAAACAGCTCTTTTAACTTGACAATGAGACCATGACTGTACTCCTCAATCCAGCAGACCTCAATCCAATACAGGACCTTTGGGATGTTCTCATCATCACCCAGCAAATCTGCAGCAACTGTGTGATGCTGTCAATGTCGATATGGAGCAAAATCTCGGAGAAATCTGTTAGCCCAGGCCATTTAATAAGTAGAATAAACTGTTAAAATCATAACGTCATTACAACGTTGGTGATTTTTCATTGGGGGAAGGCCAAATCCTCTTTAGGGGGTGCCATAACATTTTCGATGCAGGAAAAAAACTCTAACAAAATCTTTCCAGATCCAAGTCTCGACACTCGGCAGCCATCTTGTAACGCTCCCAGGTCCTTATTTGGGTAGGTATTTAGAAGCATTATGCAAAATACCTTTATTTCAATGGTCACCTTGAAATATATACAAAACCGCTTAAAGTCGAGCTTTGTTCCACCTCTAAATTTAGGATTTTTTATTATGAAATTTCCAATTTTAAAAAATATACATATATTTTGAATTGCTTTCTTCATGACTCTGTTATGCAGAAAACGCTCCAAGTATATGAACGAGTCTCGACTTGGCCCTGATTTACTGGTGGGTATGTCACTAAACAAGAAGTAGGCCGTAAAAATGAAACCATGAGGATTCCCTGCGGCAGCCTGCTTCAAAACACCACATCAGGTCTGTAAAATAAAGTATGGAGTCTAAATTTAACAGCAGAACCGTGCATGGCGCTCAGAGTACATTTAAATACCTTTCAGCCATCCTGACCTACTTTCGCTCGGTGACTCACCACAAAGCCGAATCCTCTCTTCAGGTCGATATCTCGGATGCGGCCGTATCCTTTGAAAAACCTCTCCACATCCTTCTCTCTGGCCGAGGGGCTCAGCCGGCCGATGAAAATACGACATCCGCTCATGACTTGGTCACGTTTAATTAGCTATAAGCAGAACACTTGCGTTAGTTTTTAAAGATTTACACAGCTTCAGAGGAATACAAATGACCTACTTATGTGCCTCAGCCTGTGGCCCGCTTTCGCAACGATAGCCTGTCAACCGTCGGTCCAAAGATAACTAAATACCCAGATAATATCAAGTAATGACACCCGTCTGTAATGTAGATATAATAAATTCCAGTCGATGTACACGTACCTTTAAGAGGACTGCAGCAGCAGTTGATTTTACTGACTGGCGACAGTGAGCCTCAACTCCAGAATAAAACAAAATGGAACCTCAGCTGTCTCCGGGAGTTTGGGAGGAGGGAGCGGGGTACATCCCGCGTGACCAGTGACGCAGCCTGACACTGCAGAACTCGAAAAAAGCCGAAGTGCTGGGAGAACGTCTACGGAGATGACGTCACAAATCCGACTCATGTAGTTTTGGAGTCTGACCACTAGGTGTCACTCGGCAACTATATAGAAAACATTTAAAACCAATTTTCTCATTTTGAGCATTATGTCTACGGTTTAATTAGGCTGTTTGGTATAACACTAGTAGAGCAGCAGGACAAAGGATCATAACAATAAAGCGCAAGTTGCAATAATTTTTACAGAAATCAAGCAGAAAACAAAACAAAAAAAAACAAACAAACACATAATAAGAAAGCAATACCACACCTTTAAAGGAGGATAGGCTTCTCAGGTTTCAATCAACCACAGCAGACAACAGACATAGATCAAAACAAACCACGATAACCTTTAACCATGAGTACACATATTTCCATCTCCCATCAGTTAAACGTTTAAATTTTATTTCTACCGATTTGGAGGAGATGCAATACCACCCAAAACTGAGCTGCTAGGTAATGCAAAAATATATATGATCAATATGGATAGATCAGAATTATTTAATACTGAATGATTCCTTTAGCTTTAATTATAATTCAGCTGAAAAGCTAAAAGAAGCAGTTCTGCCATAGCCTGTGAATTCAATTTGGACATTAAATGGAGAGGCAAAAGTGAAGTAAAACGATGCTTAAAGCTAAACAAGATTTTCATTAGGGCTGGGCGATATGGCCTAAAATCCATATCATGGTATAATTTGAAGCACGTGCGGTAACGATATATATCGCGATATATTCTTTTGTATTTTCCACACTATTCAATTCAATTCAATTTTATTTATATAGCGCCAAATCACAACAAAAGTCGCCTCAAGGCGCTTCATGCCTTGAGGCGTGAAGTGTGCTTTATTTACACTATAAAGCACACTTAAAATCCTTTAATTTTCTCAAAAATCGATTGTTCCTTATGTATGAATTCTGGTTGTGCTTACTGACCTCGAACCGATTTGAGCGTGCAGAAATCTGTTAAAAAATGTTTTAGTACAACTTTGGTAAGCTGCACTGCTTGATGGATTGTCAGAGCATCACGGCTGCCGTAGTGAGGAGCTTCGCGGAGTAATCTGGGTCCAAAAGTCAAACGAACACAGAGTTAAAACGGTCTAAATTCTTTAATCTTTAATAAAATCATCAGCGTTGCTGCTTTACCAGGTGTAACAATTGAGTTTAACATCCAGGCATCCATGAAAACAGAATTTATTAAATTTAAAGGAGTTACAAGTTAACAGGAAGTTTTTTTGTTAGTTAACAGGAAGTTAGCTCGCTAGTTTCCACTTAAACATGACATACCATGTTCTGACTGAGAGATTTCTGAAACAATTCAAACATACAGCTCTGCTACCACTTCCAACATAAAGACAGAAAACTAAACAGCAGTGGCGTTGCAGTGAAGTTGGACTACCTGGTATATAATGTTGTGCTACGTGATTGCTAGCGACACAGCTATATTAGCATAACATTAGCACAGTGACGCTGGAGGAGGAACGCCAACCTTTTTCCACTCGATAAAAGTTAACGTGAGGGATTCTGGTGGTTAGGGACAAATGCAATCGCATAGCAGGATGCTATACACGGAGCAAACTTCAGCCAGGAGAACAACTGAGATTATTCATCCACAATACATGGTTAGTCATTAATATACTGCAACAACATGGGAATAGCGCAGCTGCCAGAGAATTCAATGTTACGGAAGTGGAGGAAGCGCAGTTTTTGGCTTTCCCCATATTTCAAAAGTGCTTCACCTCTTTGCTATGATTGTTGCCCGTCATAATTTGCAGATGATAATGGTTGTTGTCATGCTTTCGACCAGAACAGGCGCCGCTTGATGACGTCATCAACATACGCTATCGCGATAGAGCGGTATAGTCAAAATCTCTATTGTTGGCCAAATTTATATCGTGTCTGTTGTATATCGTTTATATCGCCCACCCCCAATTTCCATCTTGATTATCTTGTTTTAATAATTGCAGGAAGCTAGACTTGTATTTAAATAAAAATCTGATTCACTGCACAGCCCTGGTAGGCTTAAAAATATCAGATGGTTCTAGGAAGTCTGCTTGTGCATTCATTCAGACTTGAGCTGGCCATCCATGTGCAAAACGAGAATCAGGTCTTCCATTTTCCAGTCCAAAGGAAAATGAATCATGTTCCGAGTAACACAAGCGGATACACATTGCACTGGAAATGTCTTGACATGAGAATGTGATCAATATTTTCCTGGAAGTGCATAAATTCGGCAACACAGAGTAGGTCCAGCACGATGTGGCAATGAATAAGAGACAGGTCACTTTACACATTCAAAAGAAAGCTTTAATTAGAAAGTTATATACACACTGTAAAATTAAATTAAACTTTATACAAATATTAAATTACTATCTTCACACCCACTGCCATGTACAGAGGAAAAACCAAAGCTGAAAGCATTGAAACAAACAAAAATCCAGATGTTTTTCTAACTGGGAAGCAACACTGTACAACAGTGCTTCTGAATGCAAATGAATTCAATTTTTGCCCCTTTACCATAATTTTTTTAATGCCTTGTAACAAAAGAGAAAGCCAAGGGCAAATAAAACATAGGTGCTTAAAGGATCACCATCATCATCATCATCATCATCACAGTAGCTGGAAAAGCTAGGGGAGGACAGAGAAGGATGGACATTCATTTAGTCGTGTCCACAACAAAAGTAAACTCATTGATACATATACAGACAGTTTTATGCATAGAATAGAAAAGAATAGAGTAAGGCCATTGGGAAAACAGAACATGTTGCAGTATTGTGGCGCAACCAATGCAGAGGCTTAAGATTATACATCAAAAAAAGAAAAAAGAAAGAACATTTACAAGTCTAAGGCAACATCTGTTTGCATTAATAATGTAGCCATTGACGTGACAAACGAATGTCAAAATAAAACTGAGAATAGAAATTCAGACAGGTTGCTGTGTTATTGTATTTTTTTCCCAGGCAGTTAAGGTTATAAAGTAGCTCTAAGGATCCATCCCAGTCATGCTGTTGTCAGGGTGACCAGCTCAACCCCCTAAGCTTTTCAAGTGGCAACGAAAACAGAGGATGACTTCTAACAGAATAACAAGATTCTCTCTTAAGCTTGCACTTGGCATTCAAGGGGTGAGTGAGTACATGTGACAGGGTGCTGTATATATTTATATTTATAACAAAACTCTTATTTACTTCACTGCAACCAGTTGCAGTTTGTGTCAATAATGCACAAAAGTGGAGAGTCCTTAGTTCAGTGTGAAGATGAGCATGAGCCAGTTCCTCTGAGGAGGCCTGTGTTTTACAGCCATTCAGCAGAACATAATAACTATTCTAGCTTGAGAGCGAATGAATAATACACACATTGTGTTGTGGACTCAACGCCCGAAGTGAAGCTGGTTTGTTCATGTGACTTATTCAATGCTGGGAGGGATGTTTTCCTATGGTGACTGACGGGGACATTGTGAAGCCAGCCTCGGATCAGAAGGGAGGCAAATCAGGAAATGGCTGTATCAAGGCCTAACCAATAAGAGGACATGTTCTCTGTGGCCTCGCTGGCACATAAACATACACGCACAGACACGCACTCAAAATCAAGCAACTTAAAGCAAACCGAGCCACACGCCACGCAATAAATACGATGGGAAGAAATTAAATTTGACTCATGTGCCCAATCACCTTGTTTAACAACAACAACAATAACAGCTCACTCTTAAGCTCAGATAAAATGTTGCATTTTGTTTTTCTTTCCCTGTACAGCTAAGATGTGTAGCGAAGTTGTGGATCCAAAACACCAATTAATCCCACTCATGTGAGAGAAGGAGCAGCTTCCAGATGCCGGGGTGCAGCGAGCAACAGAACAAAAAAAAAAAGAAGAAGAAGCAGATCTTTTTATAGTTGTGATTTGGTGAAGTGGTTGTCACTCCTACTTATCCACACTTTAGACGCCAACTGGATGCACAGATAAGCAGACAGTCAGAGAGGAGGCTTCATGCTTCATTCAGAATAGGCCGCCGTGCCGTGACAGCAAACAACTGAAAACCACATGCAGCATTCACAAGGAACTCAGGCATCACTCACAACTTTTCAAGTATGGCGGGAAGACTGAGTGCCGACAGCATCAGGAGCGAAAATCACACTTTTTTTTCCTTTTCTTCTTCTTCTTTTTTTTTTTTTGTATCCACAGTTGTGTCAGATGCAGCTGGCATGTCTCGATTGTTGTAGCCTTCTCTGAAGAAGCCTCTTTTAGCAATGTTAATATAGAGAAATACATCTGGGTAGAGGCAAGTGTATGGTAATACATAGCCTATAGTACACAACCTTGACTCAGGTATGTTTTTTACTCATATACACAGGATCTACAGGATTTAACTTAAACTGGCACCACTCTGCTTGTCTGGCTCATCTTTAGTCTGATCCAGCAGGTGGGTCCTGTGATGCTCCGTAATTGCCTTACAGTGCAATATGGGTATTGGTTGTCAGCTTTGCTCTGCATGTCTAGCAATGGCAGAAGAGGCTGTGATAGGGAAAGGGCACAGTTCTAGTCTTTTCTCTGCTGGCTGCAGTGGGGCGGGATCAGGGAAAATGGTTGACAGCCACAGTCAGTTCTGGCCAGCAGCGTGAGAAAGGGAAAGAGGGGCTCTGCTGCTGATGCTGATAGCAGGCCAGCAGGCTTCATGCTTCCTTCAACAGGGGAATATCTGCAGGAGAGGAGAAGAGTCATATGACAAATGACCAATACCTTTAGGGTCATTCTTAGTGCAGTCCTCAACCCATCACACTTAAAATACATTACATCAAAGTTTATATTGAGTTTTATTCATTTGTCATTTTTGGTCTTGTCTACTCTTGTCCTTAATATGCACTTTACATGTTCTATGGAAAATAAAATCCATGTACATATTACACAGGTGTCACACTGGCTACTTTTTAATGCTATCCTCTATAAAAAAACAAACAAACAAAAAAGGAAAGAAAATCAGTTATTTAAATTTACAAACTTAATCCAATGCAGAGTGGTTGAGTTTTTAATCTAAAGTGCTCCTCTGTCTTTATTCAGAATCTTAGCTGTAACTTAGTCTATGGAATATATAGGAACACAGTTAGACCAACGCAGCTACAACGTAAAAATCAGAGAAAAACGAGCAGACTGCATTGTCTTACCATCACAAAAATCATCTGTTGAGGTGACAGAAAGCAGGCTGTGCTGGTCGCTGCTGTCAGAGTCTCTACGGAGAGGTAGGGGACCTGCGCATGCACCCCCAGGGTGCTCTGTAATCCATGATGATGAAGAGGAGGAAGAGGGAGCCTGGTGAACCAACACAGTCTCTGCATGACGGCGGGAGGAGAAGGATGAAGAGGAGGAGGTGGATGGGAGACAGAAGTCTAAGTCTCTGTGGTGACGGGTTCTCCTGGAGCTTTGACCTCCTGTGGCTCCCTGAGGAAGCCCCTCAGAGAGCACAATAGGAACTCTAGACTCTGGGGGGACTGGAGGCGGCGGTGAAGAAGGAGGAGGAAGAGAACCGGAAGGGCCACATGGTCCACTGCTTCCATATACTGCCTCTTCATAGGAGGGCAGGGTCACCTGTACACCCTCCACCATGATGGAGCTAGCTTGGCCCGACACACCCTGCTCCCTCCTGATAAACAGACATGAAGAAAGAATGAAAAGTGCGAACCAGGTGAATCACCAAACCAAGTCCATGTTCAAGCTGAAACCACAGCTGGTTAGTTACGCAGATGGCAGTAACTCATAACATAGGCTATGTTTCATTACTAAGGAATTCAAGAAATGCTAACCTGCGCAACTAGTCAAACATAAACTTTTTATGATTCGAGCCAACCAAAACGTCTGAATGATGGGTGTGTCACAGAAAGATTGTGTTAATTTATGGCACAAAGGTTAAGCTTCCGAAAGTTTCCATGTAAGACTGATATGATATATATATTTTCAACAAACAAAACACAAACAGAGCCACACAGAGGCTGAAAAGTCTTTACCAGGCTGTAAAATGTGACTAAATCTAAAGCCTGATGTCATTTCAAGTAATCACACTTTACTGGCCAATTTTATTGATGTTTTCGGAGGAGCAACTTCCCTGAAACCAGCTTTACAATGGAGTCCATTAAGAAGAGATGAGCAACTATGTTTTGCAACAAGGATATGAATACAATTTATTCAATTGTCTTAGAAAATACCCTCTAAAATGTTACATAAGGTCCTGAAATTTATGAAACCACAACTAAAACTGCCTTCAGTCGATTGAGAAACTACACGACTGTGTAGAAGCGGAGTTTTTGTTATCAGCAACATATCCAACTAATTTTTTATCGTGAAGTATTTGCTGGTGTGAGACTGCAGTAAAGTTTATGTGTCTTACCTGTTGTGATGAATAGACTTGAGCTTTGGTTGTACAAGAACAAACAGCACCACTAAAAGCAGGACGAATGCCACAGAGCCGGCTGTGATTATCACAATAGACAGAGCAGGTGTACCCAGTGGAGAACTCGGTTCCTTCTCTGAGAGGACAAAACAAGACGTAGAGGAAGTGAGAATGTGATCTGCTGATTTTAACATATCTGCAACTGGTTATGCATGCTCATGAACAGAGATATAACAGCTAACAGAGATTAGCTGAGAGAGCAGACCTTCTGTGAGTCGGCAGCTAATCTGCATGGGACGGTCCCACTCGCCATTCCGACAGGTGAGGAACTTGTACTCTCCCTTCAGAGCGTAACCCTCGGCGCAGAAGTACTCGATGACGGTGCCTTCAATCAGAGGGCTGCAGTGAGTCGGATGACAACGGTAGCCCCCGTTTTCTGGTTGGGTAGGGAGTGAACATACTGGAGAGAGACAGGCAATAGAGATTTTATGTTTGTTGTTGAAAATGTGTTCACTGTTATTTACTACATGTGTACTTATTTAATTCCTTTGGCTTGAGTTCTCAGAATTAAGCTAAATTTTCTAAAGAGGTCTGACACTTCAGATCTGGTACAGCCATGTCTCTTATGAGCACGTGATCAATGTTAGAAGTAATAAAAGTCGCCTTATAGGGAAGACATTAAGAGTAAATAAACTATAAAATACAAATATGTATGACAGCAATACAAATATCCATACACATCCTCCCAGCCCTGCCTACACAAGTGCATACGCAATATTAAAAAATAATTTGCGTGTTTTATCAGCATAAAGAAAAGTGCCTTTCTTATGTGCAAAATCAGCTAAAAATGTGGATTTTGACCACAAAATTGACAGTAGGCTACTTGAAGTCGTATTAAAAACACTAAATTGCATTGCTTGTCTGCTTTATCACAGGTATATTTGCATGTTTGAAGCTTATTTACCATTGTTTTTGATGCAGCGTAGCAGTTGTTGGGACCAGGTTCCAGAAGTGGTACACACGATGGATCTGGATCCAGACTCGGCGATGTACCCAGACTCGCAGCCATACACTAACACAGTGCCAGGTGGGAAAGAGCCCCGGTTGGATTCAGTCTGGTTCAGCAGGTATCCGTGCTGCACACCAGGTGGGTGCTGACAACCTGAAGATACAGAAACAAGTCAAAGAAATAATTATTAGTGGGCTGCTTAAGTTGTCAGTGGAGAACCTCTTCTGAGCAAGACGTTAACAGGATCTGAGAACTCTTCCCCTCATTTACTTAGGGAACTGCCAGCTGCAGGCCAGCATCCAATTTGGGATCTTGATCCATATAAAGCGATTATAAATTATGTAACTAAATGAAGCTGAAACTCCTTCTGGAAATGATGTACGTCTTAAGGATCAATTCATGTAGAATTTTCCAATTTATAGGGCTTACAAGAAAACAGGAAGTGTTTGACTGAGAAGTTGCTGGGTTATCTGAAGAATAATTTACCATTATTGTGCCAAATTTATGAATTAAACAGTTTGTGTTCTGTCCGACTCCATCAAAGTTTAACAGGGAACCATTTTCCGTTGACTAAAATTTTAGTGGTAGATTAATGCTGCTGGAATATAGTGCTGTCCTTTCATTACTCTGACATAAACTGCATCTTGGTCTCCCCTGCAGGCGACTGCCACAGGGTCAAACAACTTTACAGAGGGAGCCTCTGTCAAATTGACAGGTTGAGCTTATAATTAAAGCTCTGTGGTATTGTTACTTGAAACTAGGCTGCTTTCACAACAGCAAGAGAGAAGCACTGTATCAACACGACAAGTTAGGTGGAGACAGCCGTGCTGTGCATCTTAGAGAATACCTCAAGAGCCTACAGTGGATTAAAATGTCACAAGGAGCTTCATACAGATCTAAATTCTCTTGATTATTTGCTGTTCATTAAACCATTTTCAGCCCACGCTAACATTAGTTCTATCTGTCTGGCGGAGAGACAGAGTCTTTAGCGAGGCTCATTTACTCCGTGCTAATGACAGACTTGAAGCTCTAAGCCAGCCAATAAACACAAGATGAGTCAGAAGACCTAAAGTTAATCGAGCTTTGATCCACCTTCCTGTGCTCCATATATCACACATACATACTGCAGTGACACGGCAACTGCTCTTTGCGTCTTGTGCGACTGTTTAATCACAGTGTTAGAGTGAATTTGTGCTGCACTCCCACTGCCATGTTAATACATGCAGGCAGCAAGAGCTGGTACTGGCGAGAGCAGAGCTTGTAAATCCAGCCGATCTGACATCAACATTGCAACACCTGTGTAAACTGAGACAGCAGGAGACTGACTTTGCTTTCGGTATGACTGAAAAAAGATATGCGGATCATACACATACATTTTTATTACCACCCATGTGACCCATTTGGGAGGAGGTCGGGTATTTTTCCAATAAACACTTAAACCCCTTTGGGCAATAATGTATAAATTAATTTTGTCATAATAAGTGAAGGATTTTTTTTGTCTTTTAATCCGTACATCATATTTGTCTGATTTATTGATTTGAATTATACACTGTGTTGTGGCTTTTCTTACTAACAAGTAAAATTAAACACTCAACACAAAAACATTAATAATGCCATCAGCGCTAATGACCATATGGCTCATTATTTAATCCCTGGTCTGAGTACTTATAAAATCATATTAGCCAAGGTCTAATGCAGTGCTTTATCACTTGCTTGACATAAACAAACAAACACACCAACACCACAAACAGGCACTTTGTCTTGCCTCTTGTGTGTGTGAGTGGTGTGTGTGTGTGTGTGTGTGTGTGTGTGTGTGTGTGTGTGTGTGTGTGTGTGTGTGTGTGTGTATAGAGATTGAAAGAGAGACTATTTCCACAGCAGTGCCTCGAACATCCTCTAATCTCCGTAGAGAAATGCCGCTCTAAGCTGGCAGCACAAGATTAAATGCAAACACTCTAAATGTGCGAGTGCCTACTCATACACAACAAACATGCACGCACACACACACGCGCGCACACACGCACGCGCACGCACACGCACGCACACACACACACACACACACGCACGCACACACAAAGTCAACACCCAGAAACAAGGCACACCCTGAGCTCGTGGGTGTGTGTGTTTGGGTGTTTTGAGCAGAACAAAACATGCAGTTACCATAACATTATTGTAGGTATATTCTAAAATTATAAATACAGTTTTAGATATAAAATTGAAGATAATGAGGTTGACATTAAACCCTCTTTACTTTCAAATCATCTAATTTTATCAGCAGAAGCTAGCAATTATTTTTCATTATGGCTTAAGCTCAAGATAACATTGTTATTATCTTGAATAACTAACTATTTAGAACATAGCACCCTGAAAAATGCTGATTAAAGTTTCCCAAAAGGACAGATGATATCACCAGATTAGCAGCTGCACCCTGTCAAGTGTCCAAAACCAAAGTCAAAGATGATGTAAGACAAAGAAACACACAAATGTTTCACATTTGGTTTTACTGAAACATCGCATTTGGTTTTAATATAATTGCTCCTACATTCATTTTCTTGATTGCTTATTTTTTTAATCAAATACTAATTATGCTCTAGTTAGCTTCTATAGTACACAGATTTAATACAGAACACACATCTCAAAATGTAATTAGATGATCCATCCTGAATCTCAAGTTCAAAAACATGATTACAGCAGCTACCTAAATTAAAATCTACAATCCAAACAGACACAAACATGTTGGCTTTGATAGGCAGGATCTGTAAAGAGATATTTAAAGGGCTGCCTTAATGTACTGAAAGAGATTACCAGTAATAATCAGACCTTAACAATGAGCTGGAGTTTCCTTACAAGAAATGCCAAGCTTTGTGTGTTAAAGTAGTATCAAGTGTTCACACTCACACACAGTCACGCTTTCTTCTACACATACAAACACTGTCTGCACTTATTTCAGGCTGCCATTTGACACCATGACTCGGTCCCTGAACTGCTTGTGGGTGATTAAAGGACCTCTGAGTAAAGGATGGTAGTAA
This sequence comes from Simochromis diagramma, assembly GCF_900408965.1. Taxonomy (NCBI): domain Eukaryota; kingdom Metazoa; phylum Chordata; class Actinopteri; order Cichliformes; family Cichlidae; genus Simochromis; species Simochromis diagramma. Next base: position 15,944,025 of record NW_024387492.1, read on the forward strand.
CAGAGGTGGTAAGGTGATGAATTAATGACCCTGGGCTGAAAGGCAGCAGGGAACAAAAAAAAGGCCTGAGGGGGCATTTTGGGGCAACAGCCTTTAGCCACTGTTTTGATCTTTTGTGGTGCACTGCAAGGTAGTCAATAGCAGTGCAGAAGACAGATCAGTGGTAATTGCATTCATCCTTTTGTTCTTTTGAATGTTTTCTTATCTGCAGGACTGCTTCAGATACAAATGCATGAGCATATTAATGTAAGTTGAGTTAATGCTATTCTTAGACAAAGACAGATTTAAAAAAAAGATGCATAATGCCAATACCTTAAACCTATTACAACAAAGGCTTCCTCTGTTCTCTCTCTTTATTCTATAGTAATGAGTTCAGACTGCATACTGTATTTAAATGTGCTGCTTGATAAAAAATTATGAGCCGAAAAACACAGAAGAGATCAGAGAATGAGTTTAATCTGGCTTTATCTCAAATCATGTATAATACTTGTGAGTGAAGAATGAGAGGCTCGCTCTTCTTGTAACTTTAAGCACATACACTTTTGTTTATGTTGTGGGTAAGTCAACAAGGCTCCTGCATGATCATGGTGTTAGCTGACAGGGCAGTAAGAAACTGTTCCAATGACAGGCTTAGATTGTTCAGGTCACACAGTTTACTGAAGTCAGGCCAGTCTGAATGAACCCCGTAGGCAATGAAATGCATGGCAATGTGGGAACTTCTGCTCCATTAAGAAGCCCAGCAAACTAAGTGCTTTCAGTCAAGGCAGGAAAAACCTGAACTGCATATGAGCTCTGTGAGAGTTCCATTATTGGAGTTTTCATTTGCATCTGCTACACCAAGACTAGCATTCACAAAGAAAATCAGTGACAAGCCTTTGCTTGTCACGACAGAAACAGCCCAGAATATTTTTACAAACTGCAGAGGAACACAGTGTGGTTCCCTGTACTATTGTAAGGATGTTTTAAACAGCATCAGATACCTCTATTATCTACCCAGATTGAACAACACAAGTAAGAATTTGTGGAAAAGACTGTAAATGTATCTTTTTTTCAATATGTCAGCTTTGGTCTCAGGAAGGTTCTCGTATAAAGCTTAAAGACAAAACTATTAAAATGGTGCTATGAAATTACTTAGCTGTTCAAGTGATAATAAAAGTAATTCTGTGTTGCATTATAGTGCTAACATGGACTCAGGTATGGGTAAAATACACATGCACACACACACACTTTTTCCCTTACTGGATCCTTTGGGAATAGAGAAACTCAAATTGATGACAGCTTAAAAAGTGAAAATGATGAAAAAGATCTGGAAAATAAAGAAACGTCAAAAGGAAGTGGAGCAGTGAAGAAATTTGACTTAAACCCATACCCTCATGGGACTGTACTTGTCAAAACTAGTTTGAGCCTACCTGAGGGTCAAATATATAATTATATTCAACTGCAAAAAGAGCACAGATGGGGAAAAGAAGTACTTCTGAAAATTACCAAAGAAGATAGAGGTGATGTTTAGAAGCGGTAAAGAAAATAACGAGAAGCAGTAAAATCATAAAATACTGACAGGAATATGCACTCATGAGATAAACAGAACAGGAGGAGAAGGGAGGAAGAGCGAGAGAAGGAAGAGCGCAGAAATACGTCATTACCGTGGAACATGATGGCTCTGAGAAATCACAATCCACAATGAGACATGTTGCAGCAGGTAAGTGTCAACTAACAGTCATAAGTGTGAGGGAGAGGCTCTGCACTACAGCAATGGGGAGATGAGTCTTCAGTTCATACCACACCATGGATCGGGCAAGCAAAAATGGATAGAGGCTGTTAAAGGAAAGAATAAACACTCGTTTGGTGCCCAGAGATGGTGCAGTGGTAAAGATAATGTATAACCTTGCTGTTTCCCCCTTTTCCATCAGCCTCTCAGCCTAAATTGAATACTAGCTTTGAAAGCACACACTAGGAAAAATGATTAAAGCACTAAGCAATGCCAGAGTGGATTTCAGAACACCACGTTTTGTGCTTATGAAGAAGGGAATGAGTCACAGTTAAACACAAGCTGTTCTCTCGCTGGTCTGATGTTAAGAGTTTGCTCAAGAGAGCAGGTTTTTGAGAAATGTCGAAAAAAAACAATGACTAAAGGAGAGTCACAAGTGCCTTGTGAAAGCCAGTGGAAGGAACAAGTGTAAAAAGCACACTTACAGAATTTCAAAAAACAATAATACATTTGTACAAGTACATTTGTGTTTAAGGATGTGGCCAACAGATTATCCCCTACTTGCCGTCATTATCCACTGAAGACCCCAGCAGTATTATGCTCCAACATTTACCATATTGAGTTAAATAAAACAAACATGTGAAAAGGTTAAAATATTAGAATAAATCTAAGAACGCAGTTGTAAGCTGACGAAAGAGCTTAGTTGCTAAAAGGTTGGGGAAACATTTGGGAGGACTGGGCCCACACAGGGCACCCATGAGGCTGATTGCTAATCCCAACATTCAGCGCCTTAAGGCTATGCTCTAGGAGACTAAGACCACGGGGGGCGTTAATATCGCCTGCCTTGCTCTAAAGTGTCGGACGGGCTGTGAATATCTCCCTTTTCCCATCTGTTACTGATGGTAGTCAGTCTGCTAAGAGCTGGAGGGGGTGGGGAATGGATTGAGGAAAACAGAAGTGGGAAAAAGGGTTTGAGCCCTCTTTGCCCCAGCAAATTAAATTTCTAATTATCCTCCATTACAAGCTGGGTGTGCTCTAAAGCAAATCAGATACTGATGACTTCTGTAGCCAACTGTCTGGTTGTTCTATGCAACAATGGGCCATAAAAGAGGGTGTGTTTTCCAGTGTGCATGTTTAAGTGTGTCAGGGAGCGAGGGAATTTGTGTGCATGGATATATGCTATGAGGGGGGGGGGGGGTGCATTGGATTAAGCTCAAAACCGAGGGGATGATGATGCTCTCTTTGGCTGTGTAAATATGTTTTTGTTCATTTTTCGGCCTCCCTCCAAGTCCTCTGTTGTTGTTGTTTTTGACGACGTTGCTGTCATTTTTGGGATGGGTGTTTTTTTGTTTTTCGCCACGTTCCCCTGTCTCTCCTGCTAATCCGTGGGATTTTTAGCCAAGCTGTTGTTATTAGAGTACAGTACAGTACACCAGAGCCTGTGTTGAGGGTAGCATTGGAAAGAATTAGTGGTCTCGCCAACTCATTTCTACCATTGGTAAAATCTGGTATGATTCATTTTAAATATCCAAAAAGAATAAACAATTGACAGTGTGGTCATTGTTAAAGGTCTAACAAAAGTAAAAATATTACTAAAATGATTACTGACAGAAAACTGGTCAGTAAAAGTTTTGACTTTACCAAATTTGGTATTTGTAAAAGATTTTTCCTGGTTTATAATGGACCTCATAAACATGACTGGTCTGCACATAATTACATCAATTGGTCTAGGGTGCCTTACGCAACAGAAGTCTGTGTATTTTCCTGGCATTTTTGGCCATTTGCTAATCAAATGTATTCCATGCTTTAGTAAATTAAACTCCACTTAAAAAGGTCAAAAAATTTTCAGCGTCTTGGTTATTTTCATCTGGTGGGAGGATAACACATCTTTAGTGGTTTCCACATGTTGGGAAAAACCCTAGTATTGTGAAGTCCTGACAGTGAAAGCATTTCATAATTTGGTCATGTAGGCACGAAACTAGAAGTTATTAGATGAGTCATTGCTTCTGCATAATGTGACACAAGATTCTATGTGTAATACTTGTTCTTTCACACACACTCAAGCAAAGCAGAGAGACATCTCACACAGTATACAGTGACACAACGAGTACGCCGACCTAGGTGGGTGATATGTAACATCCGATGCTTGTTATGTGAGCGACAGATAATAGCAGTGTCCTGTTGTACTAAAAACCCTGATACACTGAAACACACAGTCCTACTCAAATCATACTCCACTTAGAATATGTAAAGGCTGGGCTTAAAGAGAAAGAAAGAGCACAAAAAATGAAAAAGAAAAAAATATTGGAAATGAAACTTGAAACTAAAGAAAAAAATATTTAAAAAAAAAAAACAGTGAACTTCTATTACTGTAGCATTGGAATAAATTTCAAACACAGCTTAAATCTGAAAGCATGAAACACATTTTTAAGGCGCTGATGATCAATGTCTTGAGCTTTAACTGGAAGATGGAAGAACTTAAGAAAGGAGAGAGGTGGAGGATGAAGAAAAGGGAGGTGATGTTGCCTTTATACAATAGCCTGAGTACTCACAAATACAAGCAGTCTACTCACTATGTAAGCAGAGGTTGCAGGTATATCACAAGGTGTCTTGCACATACATTTTATCCCTGTGGTGAGAGCTGTCCAAGCTAACATTTGTCCAGAACTAGATCAGAGTTTTCCTCGCCTCAAAGGCTTTGATTGTGTTTATAGTAACGAGCGTTGCTATTGTTAGCTCGAGAAAACTGTGGGTTGCAGCGCTGTCTATTTGTTTCCCTCTGAAGAGACTCCAGCTCCACTATAATCAACGGCAGCATCATCTTCACTACTTCTGTTATCAACCTTATTGTCGATAAAAACTAAAGCTACTTTGGCTGAATCTCATAACACACGCGCACGTCTATTTTTAGCTGGTGGCCAATCCTAAGTTGGATAAGGGGTTGGATGTGTAAATATCAATCAGAATCTGAATTTTTACTCCCTATGTATAAACACAGCTTCCCCCGACCCCCATCCCCTGATCCAGCATCAGTCAGGCTATACTTGTTTTTCTCCAAGGCCAACCACTATTGGTTATCTACACTGCTGCCAAAGCCAACGTTGTCATTTGTAGGGTAAACAGGAAACTTGCCAGAAAACATGAGTCAAACAGCTGCCAGCCTCCAAAGGAGCATTTTGCAGAAAACTTAGCCATCCAGTCGCCACTTATCTTCCTGCAGCTGCACCCCAGAGCAACTAACCCACGCTGCATCGCCTCTAAGCAGGTAGAGGCATCCTCCCCCTCCCCCTCCACACCCATTACCCCCCTGCTGTTGCAATGCATTTAGCAAGCCACGTGTGCTGCCAATACATCCCATTGTTCCTGCTCATTGAGGGATGGGGCACAGTGACAGATTTAAGCAGCGTGCCTCTGAATAGGGCAACAGACAACTTTGCATCTAAAGGGTTAAATATGCATGAGAGGCCAAGGCGACTAAGGGTAAGGGCAAGGGGGAGTACCCCTATTGTGTGACCTCAACATACAGACACACACTCACTCTCAGCCTCCATGTAACAGATGGGAGGATGTTAGAGGAGGCGAATAGTGAGCTCCCCCTTCGCTCTGCTGTTACCCTCATTGCTGAGGACAGCTGGGAGGCAGACATTCCTTCTTCTCAGCTTTCAGAGGAAAACAAAAGAGTGTGTGGGACCCCTCCTACATACACGTGCATGTGTTCAGGCACACACACACACACACACACACACACACACACACACACACACACACACACACACACACCCCCCCCCCCTAACCAAAGCAGTGTCAGTGCAACTGTGGGTTGATCATATTTCAACAGTGTGAGCTTAACAGCCTGAAGAGGTATGAATGCTGAGCCTGGAACATTTGTTGAAGGTGAAAGTCAGGGTGAAATCACCAACCCTGCTCACCAGAGCTGGCATGCTGGTGTTTTAATAGTAGCAGAGCCACTGCTGAGAGCAGTGTACGAGATATAATAGCAAAGAAATGTTATATAAAACTCGTGCTCGTGACATAAGCTCAATCTGCAGCTGGCTGCTCTTTTCTGGCCAACTCATCCTTTCAGTCCTGCGTGAGCTGTTTCATTAACAGGTTCACTGCAAAAGCACAGGACACAAGTTTATTACAGACAACACACTGGCTAGAGCTAGAGATGTCCAACACATGGCCAAAGGGTTCAGTGTATTCCACTGAACAGCTTTGTAATCTGAGACATACTGACAAAACTGCACTTATTTTTATTAAGAGATTTCAGGGTGTTTTGTGAATGAATGGCTCATTAAATCTCAGTGGTTTCACAAGTAACTTATACATCTTTTCAATGAAAGGAAGGGATTTTTTAATGCACTCATTTTACTTGTCTGGCTCCTCTGAGATCAAATTGCACCGTGTTGACCCATGAACTAAAATGAGTTTGACACCTCTGGGCTAGAGGGAAAGCACGAATAAATGGAGCAGTCGTACTGCAGAGCACTGGAAGACTTAGCAAGAACAATAAATGTTTACTTCTGTTATGTCAACATCGGGTAATACAGGATTATGGTATCCTATACCTGTCAAAAAGAGAAAGGCAGGGAATACAGAAACAATGTTACCCACACTCAGACAATGCAGTCACTGTTGCAGCCTCGCTTTTACCACCAACGTAATGAAGTCCAACTGGACGAAGACAGAGCAACTGCTTGAGCAAGTCACCGAGAGGGTGGACAAATGGCATCAAGCATGAGTGTGTGTCACCTCTTAACACTTGCAGCCTGCTCTGCTGATAGAAGTGGTATGCTGTTTGTTGTCCATGTGTGCCTCACATTTTTTGTAACAGTTGGCCCATATACTTAACATACTTAGCTGACAATACACTGTTTCATATTTCTTCAGCATAAAACCTTAAACTGTTACCAAACACTCTTAATAACAAGCTAAGAACGTCAAAGGATGTCTGTGGCAAATCTAAGAAGAAACACTGCAAGTCTGTTTACTCTGCTGTAACGATCAGTTAATTTTCTCATAAGGTTTCCCAGGGAACAATCCAGACAATTTCCGATAGACTATTTACTGTAAAGCCTGATCCATTTATACCCTTTGTTTGTTCTGTGTATAGCAGAGGCAACCTTATCTCCTAATCAGAGATACAACTGTTACAAAGAAACAGCAGCCAGCACTTTAAATTCACATATTAGCAAGCAATGAATTGTGTTCAGTATGTCAGAGGCTAAATATTTCAGAAACTGCATACACATCAGGGGCAATATAAACTTGATAATGACATCTCCACTTACTGTCAGTCCTACTGAATAGAGTAATAAAGCAAAGATGTTCCTGCCTGTATTCAACACAGACAAAAATGATTCACGACCAAAAAATTCCAGGCTCGTATGAAACAGCGATAAATACAAAATGATTCCAGTCTAGTCTTTAGTTTTAAATTGATTTCTTTGGCCAAACCTCCCTGATGGAAAACACTGAATATAAAATGATGTATTTCTAAGAATATAGAAACATAATAGCTTGAAAAAAGGGTAAAAACAAAACAACAGAGTTTCAAGCGAGAAACACAGGTTGATTTTATTATTAGTAAGTGGTCCAGAAAGAGAAGGAGAGATAACTATTGTATCATCATAAGGCAATTACAAAGTACAGTTTATACTGCTGGGTAGACCTAAAACATAGCCATTTATGGACATGAATGGCTATGTTATAAAACTCAAAGCCTGAATGGCCTTGCGGCCAGGAGGGCAACTTTACCCACACTACGTTTTAGCTCTGTGAATGAGAGCACAAAGAGGAAGCACAAAACAATGAACAACAAATAAGTCATTTACTTACACAAACAATAGAATAATTGTTCTTATTTAGGAGTTAGCCAAGCCTCCAGTCATTAAGAGTGTCACAAGTTTCTAGTTATTTTTAAATGTGCCAAATACATTATCAAAACTAAAGTGTGGGACTCCAGCGCAGCGACATAAACAACTAGTAGTAATAACTTCAGCCTACAAATGCAAACCCCAGCTGTTCAATTTAAACATATTTAGCAAATTCATTGCATGAAAACGAGGAGCCAAACAACACATAATTTCTAAATCTAAGTGTGTTGGCTCACACTTTGTCAGACAAAATAAGCACTTTAAAAGACATTTCTTGACTCTGATAGATAGAAGACACCTATACAAATAGATATGCAAATACAAAAATATGATATTCAGGATATACACAAGCCGGCTTCCCGTAAATGCTAACACAATTATCCAAATGGATTCCAGGGTAGCATAAACAAACACTTTCACCATTTGGCTGCTGTTTGTCACAGAGAGCTGTTTACAAATTACGTAATAAGCACAGAGGGCATTAGAGTGGACCTAAGCCAACTGGCCACGAAATATCTCAACACTCCAACTAATGGGCTGTTTAAAGTTTGAGCGATGAGACAAGACAAAAGAAAAGAAGGAAAAAGAAACACGAAATAATGAGAAATAGGCAGGAAATGCTGATTGGTAATTGGGACATTCTCCTGAGACCACAGCCAAGTTTCGTACAATGCATTCAGTGCAAAGTCAGTAGCCGTGTCAAGAGGGTGAGACTAAGGGGATGTGCTTTATGTGAGAACCCATTTCAGGCCTGCAAAACAGTAAACACAAATAATACTGACGCGTTTTCAATACTGAAAGCATGTGCAAAATCAAGCGATGGTATTTCTCTGATTTCTCTGTGCAGGAACATCAGATAAGAGTCTCTTTAACCAACTGCATTTCATTTTCTCTTTAACCAACTGCATTTCAGTTGGTTAAAGAGAAACAGCTGTACAGCACCTCCACCCATGACAACAAGCGGCACGCATGCAGCAGGATAGCACATGTACAGCCCAGCCCTTCCCCTTGGCTCAGTAACAGTAAATCTGTCAGACAAATTTTATCTTGCTTTCCATTTTTTCTGCATGAGAGTGACTGTATTTGAGCAGCCAATATGCACTTTGGAGAAGTTATTTAGTTATTAAACCAGTTGATTTTTTAAAATGAAATCCGTTGATTAAGGAAGAGTTGCAGTAAAGCTGAAGTAACAGTTAGGGTAACAGTTAGGGTTTGTGTGGCGAGGCAGTGCATTATTCTCCCATTTTCACTGCCTCGCCACAGCTCCACATGTTGAGGCTTGAACATACACTGCACATATCTACAATGTACTTCACTTTTGCAGTTTTGGCTGAAACATGATAGGTACCATTAAAAGAGGTACTGCTGAGGTAAAAGGACAAAAAACATTTCTGTATAGCCAAGTATCTTTCTATGTTTTGGAGTTGTAGCCGCTGTTCTGCTTCATGGTAAAAGCTTTCAAATGGCGATGTGTTGGAAGGCCTCATTGACACGCAACAACAGGAAGTGCAGCTTTATTTGCCAACAGCGTCAGAGATCAACTGAGCTACAAAGCAAGATAACAATGTTTTTCCAATTATATTATGGGGACTGGTCAAATCAGCAGAAAGCTGATCATTGGCCCCTATCACTAAAACCAAATTCCTGAACTTTTCTCGACGTTAACTCAGTGTCAGATTGTGCACACTGTAAAGTCATTGCATATATTGAAGGCAAGCTAGAGTTTCCGTTCCTCCATTAAGCTAGGATCTTGATGAGATAAAGGTCATTATCAAACATGTAGTGCAAGGCTCCATGCAGATGTGTAAAGACTCCACTTCAGTGTACCGGTTTGTACTGTCTGCTGCTGTCCAAGTCAACAACAGAACAGATAAGTTGTCTTAGTCCAGTGAAAGCTAATCTGGTCAGCTTCGTTCCCTAAACCATGTAGAGTATTTGTAGTAGTGATAACACTTTTGCAGCAATGCTTGATCCTGCCGACATTTTCATGAGATTAAGTGTGAGTTCCATTTTACCCTTCCATACTGCTACACAGAAAACCATTCACGATGCACGATGCACCCACGTCATGTGCGCTCATGACGATTGCTCACAGTTTGAAACAGCTTGGATGTCTCAACCATTGGCAGATTCAGCATATGTGTGTGGGATGCTCGGAGCCTTATGTGTAAGCTGATGAACTTGTTTGAACAGGATGTTGCTGTTGACTAACGGTGTGATACAAAAAAAAGGAGGGAAAAAAACCCCAGCCCACACCATTTCAGTGGGTCTGAAAAACACACATCAAAGTTAAGGCGAGACAGGAGGGAAAAAAGACAAGGCAGAAAAAAAAGGAGACTGAACTTCGATAGAAAAAAAAAGAGTCAACGACAGAAAGAGATTAACATAAAGGTTTGACAGCTTGACAATGCAAAGCCCAAAAAAACCCAAACAAACAAACAAAAAAAAACATGAAACAGAAAACAGAAATTCACAAAGGTAGGCAAAAACATTGGGAGTTAATGCACGTTAAGAAAAATTGAGTGAATAAATGACAAAAAGAAAAAAGCAGAAGCAAAAGCAACACAAGACAGGAGACTGGGGGATATATTTAGCAGCTCATTAGTCAGAGATGTCCTCTACTCAGCAGGCTGGTCCCTCAGATGAGGCCCTTTGGAAATCATTATGACTGCCTGCTGCTTCAGACAACCACACACATCTCACTGGAAAACAATTTACAAACCGCCTCTCCTCTCCACAGCCTTAATGTTGCTTCAAAATGATTCTCAGTTTTTGAAAAGAGGCCCAAAACCAAAGCTTTAAACAACAAAGCGGCATGTTTTAATCATGATAACTGCATAGATTTTAACACAACACACACTACATCAGCCTGAGGTGTAACCAGTAAGAATGAGGTTACGTTATAAAAGCAGCTTTGTGTACATTTTGTACATTATCATTTTGTACATTACTGGTGGTGCGCTTGTACCACTACTTCCTTGTTTGACATTCATTAACCTTTATGATGAAACATCTGTCAATGGCAAAGGACTAGTCAAGCATCTTAAGGACAGGACAATATACATGTTAACCAAAAACTGCACCAAAATCAGTGGGAAGAAATTTTAAAATACAGATAAACACTAAAGAAAAAAAATGTAAATCATACATTGTGACAAGCTTAGTGGCAAAAAGCTGGGAGGCAGCACTGTGTAGCTAACAATAACCCTGGCCATCTGGGATGTGTACCAGTAATGGAACTGTCTGGTCAACACTTTAAAGTGAATGAGATAGTCTTGCATCGCCTGTCCACACTGCAGCATCTGTTTTCATGAAGTATTTCTTTGTCTGGTGAGGCATTTAAAGTTTCCCCTTAGGGCTTGATTGGTTGGTAGAGCTGTTAAATGACACAAGATGAGAGCAGAGATTGATGGCTCAAGTGATAAACACACAGGTAATGAAAGAGAAAGGCTGCTGCATTCGACCAGACTGCTGCTAATGGGTTCCAGTCTCACCTGGCTAATGGCTGGCTTTACACATAGAGGAAGAGAGAGAAGGAGAGAGAGAGAAGAAGAGAGACATCATATAAAAAAAAGGCTCTAGTGTGTTCTACACACAGTCACATACACACACAGACTTGAGTTAGCAGTCCTAATTGCTGAGTGGTGATCTAGCGGAGGTGCAGCTTGCTGTGATTTGGGCTATAGAGGGCTAAAAGCCTTCTTTGTTCTCACATTTCAGTAAGGAGCCAGTAGCCAGTGTGTTGGATTACTCCTGCCTGCCTGCAACCGCCTTGCTAACAGGACTTTAGGGGGCTTTTCTGAAGAGTTAATTGCATAGGAACAATTGTTCCCCCTCCCTTGGGCTGCACTGTTTGTAAACCCAGCCTATCTAGCAAACTTTCTGTGATGGTTGGAAACCAATAGTGTGGAAGGAGACTCACACACTGTGGTCTTTTTGTTACACACACACACACACACACACACACACACACACACACACACACACACACACACACACACACACCATTTTGTTGCTACATAAAGCAACAAGTTTCAAAGACTTATCCTGTTTGAAGATGCAAGAAGTAGGGCATGGCCCATTCAGATATTTTCCTCTGTGGTCAGAGCAATGACGCTATGTTAGCCACTAGAGTCTACTCCATTATTATAGAGAGAGGAGAGTTGTCAAGTCTTGTTCTTTAAGACTTAAAACTGAGCCTTCAAGAAAAAAAGTTCCTTGGGTTGGACTGATTTATGACATGCCAAGAAAAATGGATTTATGAGCACAATAGCTCTTGATGAGGCAGAGAAAAATGTATTTACTCCATGAATGCACAACAATCAACTGTTAAAAACACAAATTACAAAGGAAATTAGAAATTCAGCCCTTCTTCCCTCCACCACTTTCTTTATCCTATACTTTTTTTCCCCCAGAGCCCTGGAGAGCCGTTTCCTTTTCTCACACATGAACATACATTAACGTCACCACCACACAGAGCACACAGCGGGCTTGTTTCTGGTCCTTGCTAGTGCTTTCATGTACAGCTTTAACTCAACTTCAGAGGATAATTTTTTTTTTTTTTTTGGGGGGGGGGGGGGATATTTATCTATTTAACTGGGAAAGTTATAGCCTTTCTGGCTCCTGATACACAACACATTTAGAGCAGAAAACATGCAGTATGCAGTTATGTGAATAGACCCTCTGAGCTTCCATCTTTGCTCTTTCACTTCTGACTCACTGTCTGGGCCCACTTCCTCTAAAACAAACCACAAAGGCTTACTGTTAGGAATTGACACCATATTAGGAACTGAGCTCTGTGGAGCTAGCATAGTGGGATGTCAGATAGACTCAGAAAAGACATGAAACAAGCAGCGTTTGCACTGTGCCCTGAAAATCCTCCAGACTGATGCTATTTATCCTTTGCATACACAAAACCCAAGGTGCTGCTTCGTAGCCATGTTTGTTTACTGGCACCCTGCTTCAATGAATAGGATGTTTTGTTTAGTACGGTATGTTGCTACTTTGGGAAGAATGTCGAGAATCATAAACGCAAATGTAATCATGTGAAGCAATCACAAACACAAATCCCAGAGAGCCATTTACATTAACCCAGAAGATAACCTCCTGGTAATCTTGTTTACAATGAACAGCTGAACGACAGATATAAAAGACGTGACAAAAGACAAGACATAGCCAGTTTTAAAAATACCTAGACTCTGAAGGCTTTGCAACTACTTTCTAACAGGCTGTATTAGCAGTTACAAGAAATTGTTCTCCTGACCTTTTCCAGAAAGAACATGAGGCCGAAAATACAGGCGCTTAAAGCTTTTCCCGGACGTGTTAAAGGAACCAAAGACAGGCAAAGCACATTCAAACGGTTAATGTCTATCATTTTCTCTCTCCATCAGCTAAAGGTCAAATTTCCTAAAAGAGTTATATCCATAAAACCTACACAGAATTGAAGTAGAAATCTGATGCTGCTCTCTGCTGTAGTGTAAACTTCTATTTAAATGGACTATAGTATATTTTCTAGTATCCATTTCTATTCATCATCAACACTGCTGTTTGCTGGAGTCTGGAATAGGCCTGTTGGCTGTGATGAAATTTTAGATTCATTAAATTTCCACAGCAATCTCCATCCCTGGAACACGTCAAGGGATTACCTGTGTGAATTATGTATATCGAGCAGGAGAGCGAAAGGAAACGGCCAGTAGCTAATGATGACGTTAACGCTTTAACATGAGTGTTTTGCTTTTATGGTAATTTGTCTCTAATTATAGATTTAACACCATACTTCTGCTGTAAATGCTGCAACTCGTGTCTTGCTCTAATGGCACTTATGTTTACAGCCAACCCTCCGTACTACCATTATTTCCAATGACTTTTCTTGGCTGAATTCTCTTTCTCTTTTTTTAATCCTGACATAGTTTACCAGAGTCTCATCAATAAATATCAGGTTCATCTTGCTTTGTGCGATCTGGGCTCAATTAAGAAGAATGAAATGAGCTTCAAGTTCTGTTTACTAAGGAGCTAAGCCTCTAAATGTTTCATTGCTCATTACAAGTTCCTTGTGATTGTGATCAAATATTTAAATTTATAATACGGTGCTTGAATTGAAAATATACCCCAGAAACCTCAAAGGAAATCTGAAATATTGTACTGAAACCCCCCCCCAAAACTTGTGCATAAGCCAATCTTCATTTGGACTTAATTAATGCCAAAGAGGAAAATATTAAGTGTTATAGGACACTTGAAAGTTTGAACTGTGAGTCAGCTTAAACACTGCCTTATGTACTGTGAGGAAGTGGTCAGAAGTTAAAAAAAAAAAAAAAACCTCACAGAGCTACAACAGTTAAAAATAACCTTTGGATTTTTATCAGTTAACATGCAGCAGCGTTTGAAATGTTCCATTGCATTCCTGAACAGCTAGTTGCAGCATGACAAACAATTTTTTGCATAAAAGTGGAAGTTTAAAAAAAAGAAAGAAAAAAAGTATATACAAAATCACTATAAAACTTCAACACTTAGTTTGATTTATACAGATTCCTTCAAGCAACTTGCTAAAAAGACAGCAAGACTAGAATGCTACAGAGCTTAAAAGTCTAGTGCTGAAGCAAGGGTGTGCAACATTTGTTTTCCAGAAGCAAATGAAGGGCCATGGAATGGACAGACGACACACATATTTCAGAATTATGGTAAAACTCCATGAAATGTAGTGCACACAGCAGACTATTTTACAGTAGGCTGTTTGTTGGCCTACAAAAGCATGTCTCTCTTTACAAAAGAAAAAAAACAAAAAACAAGAGCTTTCTCTTTAAAAATGTTGACTGTTTTGTACAATTTACATAATACTACTAGTCCTCTTCATCCCATGTGAGACATACGGGTGCACAATTGATTATATTTATGTTTGAGCTGACTGATATTGTCATGCAAAGATTACTTACATAAAACAATCCTCTGAAATGCTGTATAAACAACTAAATGAGCCTACATCCTTTCAACTGTATAATATGCATCACTGCAGAGGTCAAACACAGACTCAAATCAGACTGTTTTACACTCATCAAAAAGTAATATTTGTCTCCTAATTCAAACATTTATATGCTTGCAGTAAGAGGATAGAAGACTTAGGTTAATATTTACCATATATTTAAAAAAGGGATTGTTTTGTACACATATACCAATATTGAATCATTTGACATGGCCATGGCAAGCATTAGTGGCACACCCTTTGTTGGAACCAAGTTAAACAGCAGTACAGACTCATGACAGTCATTCACCTTGAGATTCATTAACACAATGTTGTCTTTTAATTCATTTCTAAGCATTGTTTTGCTTTCTTTCCTGTATGTTGGAGGGATCAAGACACTTCATATTATGCTCAAATATATGTTGCGAGTATAGAGAACTAGCTGTGACTTCCCAGAAGCTGACTGACAGTCTTAAAGGCGCAAGTTCCTTTTTCTGTGTCAAAAAGAATGAAGTGGCTCGAATATCTGTGTTCAGCCCTACAGGAGGCAAAACAGCAAACAGAAATACTTGATTACATACACACACGCGTGTGCACACACACACACAATCTTCTACAGCACCCTGAGCACGTGGGCTAAGGATTTGAGGACACACTTTTGTTGGTATTGGTAGACAGTCTATGCGTGCGAGTGTGCTGGACGCAGAACGTGAGCATGATACCAGCCCCCCTGGGCTCAACATGAGTCATGTGTGTTACATAAGGCATACCGAGAGATAATACAGTTGCCATTAGCAATCCCCTCCTCCCTTGCTCAACGGCACATCTCCCTCGTTTTATACTCCTACTGTTGCTGTTTCTGACTCTCATAAACACACTATTTATTTAAGGAATTAAAGAAGAAAATCAATTAATGCATATAAACATCTGAGAGCCTTAAACCACTCCTTACACAGACACACACACAGACACACACGCTCACACAGTATGCTTGCACTCTGTGGCAAGGACATCTGGCACATTTCACAAGCTGGCTATGTGTGGAAAGTGCATGTGAGTGTGGTTGTGTTTTGTGTGTATGTAGGGGGGAGGGGACTGGAAGATTGGAAGAGAAAAGAAAGCTGGCACAAGTGGAGGGGTTCAGCAAGTCCACAGCATCGACATTACACTTCTTTAGAGGAAACAAAGGACATCAGCTTTATAGTTCCTGTATTATGTTACTGTTTACCACGTGCAAGACCAAATTTCCCTCCATTAGACAACAATGAATTCAGTTTTAAAACCTGACACTTCCCAAATAATGTAGGACCTCAGGGTAAAACGCCAAACCTGATCTGAGGGTTGTTGTGGGGCAATAACAAAAGTTGTCTAGCCGTGCCAAAAGCTCTCGGAGGGTTCTAAATGTCATGGTTGATTAAAACCTTATGACAGAAATGTGACCGCATCTCTCTGTTTCACTCGATAGGGGAGGAAAACTGTTGTGACTCATTAGGACAGTGAATGGATTCACAGAGCGTGTGGGACTGAGCTCTTAGCTGCCGCTCTGAACCTGACCAACCCAAGGGTAAAGGAAGACGATTTAATCTAACTGACCTGTGGGAGGAGGGGAAAATAACCTCAATCAATTCACAAGAGACAGGCAAAGATAACAGTTTATTTGATGTGTATCGTGTGAGAGAAAAGGCAGAGAATTCAAAAAGCCATGAGCATGTGACTTACCTGATGCGTGACCATGAGGGAGCAGGATGAAGAGGAGGATAAGCACGGAGGCAGCCAGCCTGTGAGCTGGAGAGGAGGAGGAGGTAGAGGATGAAGAAGAGGAGGACAGGGCTCTCGTCTGAAACGCTACCATTCCATCGCACATCTTTTCCTCCGACAACCAGGGAGAGTCCTCTATGGCTTAACCTGTGCAGGCCACACAGACAGGAAGGGACAGAGAGGTATGAGGAGGGGGGAGGAAGAGCGCGGATTACTATCAACATTCAGCGAGGATTACGTAACCACAAGCAACACAGAGAGACAGGAGGGAATTAAGAGATAGCCACAGTACACGGGCTGGAAGACAGAGTCACAAAGTGAAGCCCTGACCTGCATCTTATTAAACAGCAGCTGAATTCCTAATATTAATAACTGCATGAATGACTCTACGTCCATTTCCTCCTCATTTGTTTGATCTATTATTAGGATCCTCCAGCATTAGCCAGTGTTCCTCTTATCTCCACTCGATCCCTAATCTTGGCTCTGCCACAGCATCTAACCAAATAAACCAGACGTTAAAGTCCGTTGTAGATGATGTAACGAGATCACTCCTGCTGGTGAGTTAGCAACACTGGCGGCTGGGCATGGTGAAGACAGAGGCTAAAAATGTGTGTGAGAGAGAAAATTTGGGCGTGATTACAACTGCAACTTTTGCAAAGACCCAGATGACTGGAAAAAAGGAGTTTGTCTAAGAAAACCATCATCATGAAAGAAGTTTAATTTCCAGAAGACTCACACTCTACTGTGCTGTTAAAGCAGTCAGCATCAGCAAAAATTCAGACATTTGTAAGGATATTATTTATATTTCATAATATTATTTATACATCTAAATAAACAGTATTCTTAAAGATTTTTTCATGCTATGTGTGCACTTCAACTGTGATTCTATTCCATACTGTTGGTTGTTTACTACAATGGAGTGTGATGGAAAATGTATGCAAAGATAATGGCAATAGGTGATGCATTCAGAAATGATTCCCATATTTTGTTTACCATATACTGTAAATTGGCAATGATATCAGTCTGTTCAGATTCCTTTTCCCTATACTACTTGGAGACGGGAAATAATACTTACGGATTATTTTTCGTTTATAAAAAAGTTTAATCAAAATCAGTGCTGTAAATTTCTTTTTTTAAAGGTAAGATGCAAATGCAAAAATCAGACACCTAGTTCTCTGGGCAGACAGCAAACAAAAGCATGAAGGACATCAAGAGTTACTGTGAGACATCTTTAAACAGTAATATGCAAATAGAGAGCAACAACCTCATCCTCTCTCCACCAATATCTCTCCATGATACCAACTTAAATAACTTCATAAAAGCATTTGTTGGTTGATTGAGGTGATACGATGCGACACACCATTACGTAAATGAGATGCAGGTGCACATAGAGCTGTTTATGTTGCATCAGAGGGATAAGGATGAAGTAGAAGTGGCTCTGTTCTTTGGGAAACTAGATGGCCTGCAGGCAGAATATTCTCAAGAGGAGGCAGAGGCCCATTACATTTCCACAAGGCTGCGAAGCTAATGCCTACAGTAATGGCATGGCTGCACTTAGAGAGCCGCAAATTTAATTGCTGATCTGCTGGATGGCCACTGGCACTGACACAGCAGATGATCTGGACTGTGTAGAGGAAAGTAACTGTACGCACATATACACTATATACTGGAATCCTATTACGTTTTTCAGGTACAGGATGCAGATATGACAGTTTAATTAAAATATAGCTGCTTCCTCATTGCTTCACTAAGAAGTCAATGAGAGTCATGTGTTTTTTAGTGTGCTTTCTGCATCAAGGTGATTAGATAGGTTCTAATTAACTTCAACATTGTATTTCTAATCGCCTGTGTTTTAGCATTTGAGTGCTCTGGACAGGGCTATATTCCAAATTTCCAACACAAACAAGGGAAAGCAGCCCACCCACTGCCTGCCATCTTTCTGATGCCCCTAAGAGTGGGATGAAGAGTCATACCTGACTGTGGCGCAAGCTAGTGGGAAACAGTGACGTAAGTCAATTTTGGCAGGACAGTCTGGGCACTGCATTGAGCCAAAGGGCAGCTAGTCAAAAGCACATGCAATGGATCTGTGCCAGCCATTTGATCCATAGATGCTTTCTCATTTGTCCATGCTGGCTGCTATTGTCGGGTTATATAGAGGCCCTTCATTATCTTTTTGACAGATGAATGTCAATTTTAGAAGTATCAAGGACAAACTGCACAAAGGAAAGACAAAAAACTGCAATTGTTGAGGTTTAAATAACTGCTTAGGGCTGCATTTAAAATGCAGGACTGACCTCCTGAAAAAGCTGAGGGCATAGTATTGACCAGCCAGAATGTCTACAAAGTGAAAACTAAAGCAGAATTAGCTTAATTGCTTTCACACAAGAGAGTCTGAAAAAGGAGAAAGTCATTAAGTCTGTTCTAGGGTATCCTAAAAAGCACAGCTTCCAATTAGCTATAACAAGACATTTTCACAACATGAAAGGAATTTTTGCACATCTTCTAATGCACTGACTTTATGTTCACATATTTAATTGATTAATAACAGAGCAGGCAGGTTGACAGCTAAAAGCACAGGAATACTTTAAGTCTGGATGTCAACCTGCCTTGCAAATGTGTGGGTTTCCTGTCAAATGCAGCAAAAGATGTTAAGCTTGAAACATCACATTAAAGAATGTGCTTCTATTTTCAACCTCAAGTTTCCTGAAACACCTTTTTTTTAATCAACCTGCACACAAAAACACTTCCTGCCAGAAGCTGCACAGTACTAACAAAGCAATTGAGACCGAAACTAAAGTACAGTGTCTTTAAAGATAGCAAATATTAGAAATCAAACCAATATAAATGGTTGACTTCTAAATGAATTATTAGAGTATAACTACTTTACATTATACTATTATACTAAATATCACTATCAAATTATATATACCAACAAAAAGGCAACTAAAAGGAAAAAACTGTGTGAGTTTCAGAAAACATACCAACCCCCCATAAAAATGAGATACAGTAAACAATACTGTAACAGCATTCTGAGGCAGGAGGACAGGAAGTGGCAAGAACAGCCAACCAACAAAACTGGTACGGGCAGTTCTAGCTTTCCATTAAGTTAATAGACAAGGAAGTCTATTGACCAAAATTTTCAATCTGCACCACAAAGTCTGATTAAGAAGACTAAGGATGCAACGATCCAATATTGTAATCAGATATTGACTTGTAAAGCTGGATCGCATATCAGTGACAACTTCCCAGTCTCTGCACCAATCTATTCAAATCTTTTAACTGTTGTTCTATGTTTATGTCGCCATGCGACAGCAGCAGAGCTGAAACGAGCTAACAGCAAAAGAGCAAGCGATTTGGATGTATTTCATGCCTGCTAAACTGACAGCTTTTCTTTATACGTTTTTCATTACGTGCAAACTGTGGTCAAGTGAAAAGCTCAGACAACGAAAAGTTTTTTGTCTTCTCTCCCTTTTAGTTTTGCTCTCGTCATCTGTGCTGGGAGAGACATTATATAAAGTAGAAACTAGAAGGATGTTGTTTCGGTAAGCTTTTATTACACTTACAGTAACACACTGTGAACTAGATTAATATTTCACTTCAGCTATCTCTTGTCAGTTCCGCATTGTGTGTGTACAAAGAGGCAAAAAAAAAAAAAAGACGAAAAAAAAAACCCTAAATAAACTAGAAACTACCATGACTTTCTCTTTAATTGAGTGGAAATGAGATGTTGGCAAAAAAGATATATAAAATTGTAACTTCAGTTGTGTTTGGTCTGTTCTTTTATGCATTACTTTACTAAAAAAATACCAATTAGGTAAGTTTATATTCTTCAACAAATTCATCCATCAAGTTTTATTTTACAACATTAGAAAATAAAATCTTTGTGTAAAGCCCAATAAAAGGATGATTCCCAGTCTCTTTTTCAGTGTGAGGAAAAAAAGTGTGGTAATTTAACACTGGACCTGGATAAGTACTCTGTCTTAGCAGATACCCAAAACCAAGGAATGGCTATCAAATGGAAAAAACTGGATCATGACATCCCTCAAGTTTAAAACTGCACTTCATAAGTCATTTGGCCATTTCTTGGTCGTTTATCTCATTCCATGTGTTACATCTGTAGGCCATACTTAGGTCTAGCACATTAAAGAAGTTGAGGTTTTAAAAACATAAACACATTTTCAGAGTGTGTAGTCTTGAACTTTGGGGGAAAAAACTATGTAACTCTCCACTTGAGACACCAATGAGCCAACCAGGCAGTCAGCAGACTGCTACTGCAGTTTTTCAGCTGCCCGAGGCTCCTGGAATGCAAAGGGAGCCAAGGAGAGAGCAGCAGCACAGGCATGTGTCCGGGAACAGAGAAGACTCAGTGAGCCAAAGAAACAGCCCAGAGGAGATTTCCATCCGATAGCCCTCCGTGCTACTGCTGCTGCTGGTAGAGCCTACGTGGGCCTATGAAGGGAGCCCAGAAACGGGGCTCTGCATGGCAGAAGAGAAAGGACCCTTTGTTATTAAGTACGATAGTGTTAAACCCCACAGTGCCTCAGCATCCCTCTGTACTGCCGCAAGGAAAGAGAGAGAGAGAGACAGAGAAAGATGAAGGAGAGAAAGAAGAAGAAAAAAGGGAAAAGGGGGGAAATATGATAGTGGTGAAAGATGAGGAAAGGATTTAAGGCAAAAGCAGTACTCTCATTTATACTCACAATGTGTTTTCTCTAGGTATGTTGTCAAAACAGAAAACGCCCCCAAACTCAGGGCCCGGAGTTATAAAAATTTCACTGCAGTTACATAATGTCCTTTAAACTAAGAACCATTAAAGCTTCACATTGTATATCCATTATTCTGCGGATGCTAGGGCTTGTACAATGCATGAAAACAAAACTAGTCAGTCTAAACAATGGGGGAAATAAATAAATAAATTAAGAACATGAGTGAGTTCAGCAAAGAAAAACAGCCTTTCATCTCACGCCTTAATTCTGTTGAAAAAAACCTATCCAACAAAAATAAGCTCTAGGAATTAGACGCAAACATTTGGGTATCGCTGAACAACAACTAGCAGCATTGACAGCATTATGAAATATTGGGAAATTTTGGGGCAATAAGCCCATCATATTAGTTAATGCATTGAAGTCTTTTCACATAAAACATGAGCTGACAGCAGATGGAAGCTGTAAGCTGGATTTCTAAAGAGCAAACCGAGCGAGGGATGGGCACAAACAACTTACTGTTGAACCTTGACCTGCTCAATAAAGTAGCCAGTAGGCAGGAAAGTGCTATTCACAGCATGTTGTACACATGTTAGAGTAAATCATTTAACTAGCATGATAAAAATGTTTTGCACATAACTGAAACATATTAATAAAAAACAAAATCTTTTGAAAAAGACAAAAACTTTGGTGCATGTTTAAAAAGTCTGGGATGTCTACATGATATGAAATACTGTATTTATATTAAAACAAAAATAGAAAAGTAAAAATGATTACAAAATATGATAACTGGGCTGAAAATCGGAGCTTAAATAAAGGGCTACTGTATGGTATATGTTATGAAACGACCAAAACAATAAGAAGGTGGCGCACAGAGATCGGATCAAAACATTTCTCAGCCTTGTATTATCAAGAGACCACAATAGGAAATTGAACCTGAATACTTCCCAGACTCTGATCTTCGGTATAAACACAACAGTTCACATCTGAACTTCCCTGCTCTCCGCTTTGGGTCAAGTGTCACATCTTACCCTTTCCCTAGTAACAGGAAACGACTCAAAAAAAAAGTTTTACTGGAACAAAAGCGTGGGGTGGGAAACTGCACTGCTGGGAATGAGAGACCCCCCCAGCGCAAACACACACACACACACACACACACACACACAGAGAGAGAGACAAATAATAGCTCAAAGATGCATCTCTGCAACTGTATCAAATGTGGTCAGCTGGCTCTTTTTAGCAGTCCTACGGCAGTCACACGCTTCAACACGTGCAACTGTACAGTGAGGTATTTAAACAAAGAGTGTGGTGGGCTGCCAATGCCACGGGAACAAAAAAAAAAAAAAAAGCTGAATAAAAAGAGAAAACAACACGATTCAAACAAGCAATACACCTGGATGTACCCGGTTCTTCACCGACTCAGCCTCTTATGTATGCACCATAAACAACACAATACAAGCAGACTTCTTGCTTCCTCGTTCCTTTTTTTGTTCACATGACCAGCTGTAACGTTGTTACAGTGGGCAACTGTTAGACGGGACTCACCAGCTACCACAGACAATTTGCTCTTTGTTTCACTGTATCTGACAAGTCAAGGTGAGATATTTCCACAGATTCAAACTTATATCCAAGAGACCGTCAGAGAAAAAAAATATGACATTTAGCCAAACAGTAACTACGTTTATCATACGCTAGCTTAGTTTAATAATCGACCTCGTTTGTTAAACAAAAATAAAAGGAAAAAAATCAAACTAATTACTTACACTAACGAGTTAGTAAGCGTGACCCTAAGATTGGTTACGCTTTTCCTGGTTATTATTATAATTATTATGTAATGACCAAATACTGACGGGCAGAGAGAGACAGAAAGAAAGACAGAGACAGAAGAGCAAGAGCTCTCGTGTGGCCTGTGTGTGCTTAGCTGGCGAAAATACGTTCAAGACTCACCAACGTAAAGGTTACCAGCGGCGGCGAGCCCTCCTCTCTTACATTCACATTCGAGGCATTAAAGACTGTATAAATGGAGACGCTCGGACCTGAGTATAGAAATATAAAAATACGACGTCCTCGGCGTCAAGTTCCGTCAGTGCCGCTCCGCTCGTCCCCTGTCCTCGACTCAGCCAGCTCTTTATTTTAGGTGAGCGGAAACACTCGCTGTGAGAACTCTACGGGGCTGACTCGCTCTCGCGCGGTGTCCATGGCTACCTCTGTAAAAAAGGGCGGATCCATGGGTTGTCAAG
This sequence comes from Simochromis diagramma, assembly GCF_900408965.1. NCBI lineage: Eukaryota > Metazoa > Chordata > Actinopteri > Cichliformes > Cichlidae > Simochromis > Simochromis diagramma. The sequence goes on from NW_024387492.1 coordinate 15,967,268, forward strand.
TCACTGGGCTGGATTTCAAAGTAAAAGCGCAGAGTTTTGGTGAGGGGAAACAAAAGAATCACTAAAAAAAGAATCAAACAAAAGGACAATAAAAATGCAAATGCTTAACTGTATGCTACAGTTGCATGTAGTTTTTATAAAGTCGTATGAGTATGCTCGCCAACAGATTTGGGTTAATAAATATCTGATATCCCGAGATATCAGCTTCAAGAGATAAAAAGCCAAATATTATCAGAGAATTAGTAATAATCGAAAATAATATTCACCTGTTTATCAGTTATGCTTTATGAGATGACAGTAAAATACTGTAAAAATGACTGTAAAGATTTTTCATTTTGTTAACATTCTACAATATATCTAGTATATAATATCTAATTTTATAACATGCTATTTGTCAATTAACATTTAACGTTATGACATGAATTAGGGAAGAATGGAATAATGTGATGTTCCTGTGTTTCCACAGAATCTAAAATGCTAAGAATAGAAAAGAATAGTCCAGAGGGGTTGTGGACATGTTAATATATTCTTTATTTGTGTGCGCCTTGCATTTTTCATGTTTGAATTATTATACTTTTTTCATGCATAGGTGTTTTTTAATTTATTTGTTAATTTAAAGGTTTGCTCTTTCTGATGATCTCTTTAACAGAATGCTAGTGCCTGTCTGTCTCCCCTTTACTGGGGTTAATATACTCTATATACATCAACCATGCTTTAAAAACAAATACATTCTGGACATTACCATTATATCACAGGTAAAGTGTGAGATTATGTAAATGTATTAGTATTTGAATTATCTCCCAGGGTTTATATCTAATGAATAATTTTCCCGATGATTTCTGCAGAGGCAACCAACAATGCCTTGGTTGGTGCCTCTGTGAGTGTGTCATTAGATCTTTTGATGTGATTTTTTTTTATTGGTTTTGATGCTACAGCGAAAGAACATCCCAGTGTGTATTAACTCAGATGGCTGGTTCTTAAACTGAGGAGGCAATGCATAAATAGACACATGATCTAAATGTCTGCCTTTATGCAATATGCCTGTAGAAGAAGGCAGGAAACGAGTGGGAAAATTTTTGCTTTCATTCGCTTAGAGGAGAAATGTGAGATCTTTGAGATTTCTCATTATAGCTAAATGCAGTTTACACATCACTGTAACGTCACTCAGCTCTGCAGATCATGAAGTTTTACTGCAAATATGGATGAAAGAGGATAGTCACTCCTTTTAAACCCCTTATGTTACTACAGCTTACCATAAGAAAGTTGATCAATTGCTTGCAAACATCACTGCCTATAGATCAAAAAGCATTTAACCAATTCTGTCATCCACTTTTAAAGAATGTCTGTCCTAAAGAGAAAAAAAAATGAAATACCGATAAAGAAGTCATGGAAACCAAATAAGGTCTCACTGAGTGATTTTAAATTGGATGATATTAACCAGAATTATCTTTAATGTGAGTTTAATTTCATCCCTATCATACAGTAATCTCTCTTATCCTCTTAAATCCATTCGAGTCACGTGAATAATTTCCTTTTAAATCCCTCAGAGTCCAATAAGAGATCACTAATTTTGACGACTGTTTAATGTTTTGCCAACGTGTTGTGTCTGCATAGCTTTTAAAACACATTTTTAAAATTTACCCTTTCCAGTTTTGCTTAAATTTGGATGCCGTCCTAATCCCTACTCACACCTTTGTCATGTTTTAATTTCCCCTCTTTCCATAAAAGTTTCCTTTCTCTTCTCCTCTCCCCGAGAAGAAATCTCCCTGATAACAGAGGCCCAAGTAAAGGTCAGCCAGTTATAGGATTATGCTAAGACTCTAGTTTGACACCTAGACATGCCACTGAGTCTTGTAAAGAAACTCATACCCAGGAGAGAAACAAGAAGCAGGACACCCACTGTCCAACCGCTTTGTTCATAAAAATTAAAATGTATGCAATAAGGTGGTTTAACAACTAATATCTCTCGCTCTACATTGAAATACATTAGATAAGTAAATGAGATATGACTTATCATGTTCTGTTCTGGATTTGTGTTCACACAGATAAGACTGGGGCATGCTCTGGATGCAAATGTCTATTCTGTGTTAAGATATATGTATATATAAAAAGTGCTAGTCTTGTACAGAAGACCGCAGGCTATATGTAAAGTAGCCTGTATTATCTTTGAGTGAGACTGTGCATTAGAAGTCTGTACTAGTGCTGACATCTAGTGGCTCCATCGACTACTTACCTACATGTATAGGTATTTTACTTCATGATATTTGCTGAAAAAAAAGAAAGATCTCCGTATAAATTACTTTATCATTAGAAATGTGTTAATTTACACTCATTTACATTCTAGTGTCGTGATAAAAATGGATGATTACTGGTATTTAGTTATATAAATGAGTTGCCCCATAATCTGTCAAGGACATCTCAGACATATTTCTCATGAATGATTTTAAATTGTAAGTATGTATCCTTTATTTATCCATATAAAAACAGGAACTGACATTAAAACTGTATGTGAATGTGAACGTCTATGTGAATGAATGTGCAGCAGAAATTGCGACAAATTTAACATAAATTTTCTGTAAGGATATTTTAAGTAGCCAAAAATGATTGAACTGATTATACTGAAGAAAACAGGTAGGTACAATAACGTAGACTCATGAACACACTTGCAAAACAGGCAATTTTGTTATTTTTATATAAACCCTTTGTAATTCCAGTTGACTACAGGTTACCAACATAAGCAAATACATTAGGCATAAAATCGTATAGAAACATTAGAAATCACGCTATAGCAGACGATCGCTTTTTGACAGATCACCTGGTTCAAAATATTATGGACGGTTACATTGCGGATGGTGGGGGTGGTGGTGATAACAATTCTTCTCAAACTGTCATGAAATAAAAATGTCTCTCACTTTTGACATTTTGAAAGGCATATTTAGAAAACCAGGGTAAAAAAGAGTGTTACACTAACGCAATACAAACACGACAAAGCTACAGGTGATCTTAAATCGTACCCCCGACGCCCCCGTTTTTATAAGTGCCTGCTTCCGCTTGCTTTCTACTTGGACAGTGCTACTTCCGTTGTTAGCGTCGATTTTGTACATTAAAGCTTCAAGGTTGGACAGGTACGGTCAGACTGGAGAGGGGGTGTGTTAATTCTGATATTGATATAAACATTTTGACCTGGTTTTAGCCTGTTGGTTGCCCACAACTATAGCTAGCCCAAACAATGAAAGCAACTCAAGTTAGCTTGTTTGTGTTTTCTACCCTTGTTGTTTTGTCAACCGGAGAAAACGAAAGAATTTCTTGACCTTTCACCCAGTTAAACATTACTGTGTGACGCCGTGTGGCTGCTCAATCTCAGCGTGACACCAGCCTTTCCCATCAACCGATGACCATCAAACCATTTCTTACTTAAACACTTTAGCTAGAAAGTGTGACAGACCATAGTGTCCCCTGATAACTGTGCCAATGTGACTCTTCACTCTCTTATTGTGCGTAAAAGGTTAATTTTAATAACAACGTGTACATTATAGTGCTCATTTGGTTACTTTCACTTAAATTTATCCATTTTATTCTTAAATTTCATTTGTGGTCTTGTGTCAATGCCGTCATTCTAATGTACAAGGCTCACCAACAAGGCTGGAGAGAACGCATCCTACAATACCCCACGTATTCTCCAAATTCTATACCGGGTATATTGCTATTATTTATATATATATATATATATATATATATATATATATATATATATATATATATATAAAAGCAAGTGTACAGATAATCATAAGTTTAGTAGTTATATCTACATTTGTTGTTTTTCCAATTTAACTTCACAGCTTCAGTCCTTGTTTGGTTGTTGTAGTCAATCTCCAAAATAAATTATCTAAACTGGAGCAATGGCTATGTTCAAGGCCTCTTGCTGAATACAGACTGTCTTTTATCTTCCACCTAGGCACCATGCATAGGCTGCTTAAATGCAAAATGAGATTTGTGATATATCTCATGAGCCCAGTTAGGTTTCGTATTGTGGTATAAATAGTTTTTCTTAAAATTTATCTCTTTTTTTTTGTTGTTGTTGTTTTGTGAATATTTCTATTGTAAATGATGATGTTAACCCATAAAAGTGATTTCTAGGTGAAAGCAATTACATTGACTTAATTCTCAATTGCCTTGACAGGTGCAGTGACACGATTCCGGGCTACAGTGAAACAACCGTTCCCATCTTAAACAGCTGAAATGGCGCAATCACAGATCCGCTTGAAAATTCTCCCCAGTGTTCGCAGCTTCTTTGACAAGATGGTGCGGGTAAAAGTAGAGGGACTCACTCCTCACAAACCAGTGGAGCTGAGGTCCAGACTGGTTGATGACAAAGGTGTCACTTTCAAAGCCTCTGCCCTGTACAAAGCAGATGAAAGTGGTCAGGTGGATGTCTTCCGCACACCCTCTCTGGGTGGTAGTTACACCGGCGTGGAGCCCATGGGTTTGTTTTGGGCCCTGGCACCAGACGCACCACACACTAAACTCATGAAGAAGGATGTGCTAAGCCCAACACACGTGGCCCTGGAGGCTCTTAATGGAGAGACTGGCGAGGTTTTAGCATCTGATTCTAATGAGAGAGGATACATGATTGAGGGGATGAAGAGAATACCTTTACAAGAGGGCAGAATACGAGGTGTCCTCTTCATACCACCAGGTTAGTAGGATTTTAACGAATTATTCACAAAATTAGGTATCAAGTCAACATTAACTGTCTAACTGTCCGCCCCTTTAGGAAATGGCCCATTCCCAGGAATTGTAGATTTGTACACTTTTGGTGGAGGTCTCACTGAACCCAGATCCAGCCTCTTGGCAAGTAAAGGCTTTGTTGTTCTGGCACTGGCTTATTTTCGTTACCAGGATCTCCCAAAAAACCCTAAAAACCTGGATTTGGAATATTTCGAGGAGGCGGTCACATATCTGAGGAAGCGGCCAGAGGTTAGTATTGAAGAGCAAACAGCAAAGGACATATTTATTAGAAGTAATTCAATGTTATGCATCTTATGTATGTGAAGGTTGTGAAAATATTGCTCAAACATCTGCATTTGAAGTCGATTTGAGATAGAGGCCTATATTTGTGTCTAGTGTGTCAATGTTGCCACCTGCTGGCTCTTCTTCTGATATCATCATCATGGATTAATGATGAAACCTCTATATTTCTTAAGTCTTAAAATATTACAAGCTTTTTGTCATTTTTTCTTTAGTTGAAATAGTTAATTGGCCATAAGTAATTTTGATTTTGGAGGCAAGGTGTAATGATCTGTGGTAGTAATAGTTCCATAACATTACAAAATGTTTAGGGGTTCAAAACTAATTGAGTAGAAACACACAAAGACAAGCAAAATTTAGTTTTATATTTTAAAGAAAGTATTTGTCAGACATGGAAACAACAGCAAACACTTTGTTAGTCCTAGTGAGCATACAACACCCTGTTCTCATATTTCTTGAACTAAAATTAGTCGATTGACTTGTGCAGCTAAGGATAATCTCCCTCTTTGGTCACATTGGATATATATAACAAGGTTGTTATCCTCTACTGCACAATTAAATGTCTCTCAGTCATTGCAGAACTCCCAGCATCTTGAACGGATAACAATATGAGCTGCTCCCTTTTCTCCTCTTTTCGCATATCTTTCTTTTTTGAAGTAAACCCATTCTAACTGAAGCTGAGCCTAAAGAACAAAGAAATGCTAGTGTCCATCAATTTGTGATCTGCACTGTATTAGCAGATGTGTACCTGTTACTTTAAAAATTTTAACTAACATAAAACCTCTTGATTCAGGTGAAAGGTCCTGGGATTGGCGTCATATCAATCTCTCATAGTGGTGCCTTGGCTTTGAGCATGTCATCTTTTCTCTCTGGGATCTCAGCGACTGTCTGTATTAATGCCTGTAATGCAAACACTGTGCTTCCTTTACACTACAAAGACATTGTATTCCCGCCACTGCCCCCTGTCATGGAGAATGTGAAATTCACAGAGTCTGGGCTTGTAGATATACGTGACGCCTTACCAGACCCCACCAAGGGCAAGAACAGGGCGTCTTTGATTCCAATTGAACGAGCCACCTGCCATTTCCTGTTTGCTGCTTCTGAAGATGACCACAACTGGAACAGCACGTTTTTTGCCAGTCAGGCTGCTGAAATTTTGAAAAAGCATGGCAAAAAATCCTACGAGGTTGTTACTTATCCAAAAGCTGGTCACTTTCTGGATGTGCCGTACATGCCTTATTGTTCATCTGGCTTTCATCCAGCTGTAGGGAGTGTTGTGGTGTTTGGTGGGGAGCCAAAAGCCCACTCTGAGGCTCAGCTGGACCTGTGGGAAAGAGTCCAGGAGTTCTTCAAGACCCACTTGGGCAACAAGAGCACTTGATACTGTATTAATCCATCGAGCATCTCTGAATGGTTGTTCTTAGAAATGGTTACCAGTGCCTGTATTTTCTAATTAGTAAAATTGTGAGAACTCCATTAACCGTCTAGTGTTCTGCATCGGAAACACTCCAACAACCGTTTGGTTTCAGATGAGTTTTTTTTTCAGTAGGACACGGGCTTGTAGCAAAAAATCGTCTATAGTAAAAAGAATCTGAGATTTTGACTTGTCATGGGAAGGAAATGTAAATAGACTGCACATAAAGAGCGCTACAGAGTTTTGTTGGGGTAGGGTGTTGAATTTAGTGTCATCCCCACTTCTTGATGCAGACTCAAGGTCTGAGTAGTGGTCTACGTCGTAAGCCACAGCCATCAGCTCAAACTTGATTGTTTTGTTGAAGTATCTCACAAAAGTAGAAGACACTTGGACTTTTCCTGCAGTTACTTGACAAAATGTCTACCTATAAAATAACCTACATATGATAACTTCTCCACTGACATGATGTTGGTACAGAACCAGTTCTGCTTTTGTGCTATTTGTAACTTATTTAGTGTTTAATGTTGTACAGCAAAAAAAAAAAAAAAAAAAAAAAGGGGGGGGGGGGGGTAAATATGTGGTGCTGGTGCCAGATTTTTGGGCATCTGAACTGGTGAAAATGCATGGAGCAGTTTGTAACTTCAGCTTGAGTGGAAAACTAACAAAACGGTAGCATGTTATGGAATCACCTACTGAAAACCAATAGTTAAGCTTCTTTAATCTTGTTTTATCTTTCTGGCACTTATCTAGCAGTATTTGATATTTAAATTGTATAGGGACTGGAATAATTCTGTATTTTAAGAAAGCTGAAAAAAGTGATCTTTGTAAAAAATATTTGATGTTTGCCCAAAAAATGAAAGAAATTTGTTGTCATGTACAATATAACCTATAATAAAGCAAAAGCAAATATGTAAATACTATTATAAATCCTGCTGTGCTGGTTTTATTTCCATGCCTGTTTCAAGAATGTGAATATACTGTGATGATCTGAGCAAGGATCTGAGAGTACACTGCACCAGAGAAGGGAGTCTTATTCGAAAGCTGGGAAAAACATACAGACATATGTCCCTCACTGATATTTTGATCACATGAAAATGTGGATTTTCTGTGTAATAGGATGTCATCTTATTTAACAAACAGGAAAACATGGAGTGTATTTACATGGCACCAATTCTACATTTAAACATTTTTTTCATGGTATTTTCCAAAAGAAAGTCCATTATTAATTAAAATGCTAAGTGATCCATGAAATGTCCTCTGGTACGGGGTTATTTTTGGTATTTTCAGCAACCATGAGAGGAATGTCGCAAGCTCCCATGAGAGTACAGACTGACCAAGACAACAGGGTCAGTGTGAAAAGAGAGTGAAGTTAAACCTACCCTTGTTTTTGAATTTTAATCCTTAATCCCCCCTTTTGACCAATATAAAGGTTTATAAAGTGCTTAGAAACACGACTTTTAAGGTGAAGTAATGTAATGAAGTATTTCCTTAAAGTATTTTTTTTTTTTTTTTGTGATTTAACAGCCTATTAGGAATGTAGCCATCTGTTACCTTTATTTCTCGGTATCAGCCAGGCTCCTCTTCCTCCATGCTGCTTGTCATTCATAAGATTAAGTGGAGTTTCTCGGTGCTACATGAAGAGGAGGGCTCTCCTCTTCAGTCTTGCACCTCACGTTGTTAAATATTCAGTTGCAGGCTCCCCGCACCATCCAGTCTACCAATAAACGGCCTCTGACAGTGCGATTGGCAGCGGCAGCAGGAGTAACAGTCTGTCAGCCACACATATTTTTATTTATTTTTTTTTTTCTGGACGGCGAGGGGTGATGGTGCTGTGTTCTCGGTGCTGCAGGCGTCGTTCCCGGAATGGACACTTCGCAAACCGGTGTGGTTTTAGGTGCACTGGGTGTCAGATAGTCCAGCATCCATCCAGCCACACTGCGCACGGATTTCAGTGACCGATTTCTGCCGTGCATCCGCATTACTGGGGAAATATGGGGCATACAGCGTAGGCTTTCCATCTCCCCGTGCTTTGATACAGACTGGGATTATTTTAACATGTATTTTCCTCCCTAATTTATCAGACATAATTACTGACAAAAGACCATCTCATTGCTGGCAGAGGAACGCATTTCCTGCCGGTGTCCGCGTTAAATCTTCATGGAGATCTCCCGTGCAACATAAGATGTGATATGTCGATTATCCCCCTTTTTACTATAAAAAAAGCAGGTCAGAAATGCCCCTTTACTCTTGGCTGTTGACTCTTTGTGAGCTTTCTTGAAAAACAAACAAACAAACAAACATCAACAACAGAAAGGCATATTTAGGATCTCGGCGTGAATCGACATGGATAGTGCAGGGAGCCGGGCAGCGATGGTGGGGGACGGTGCAGTCAATTTCACAGCAGCCCACCTCTGGCTGGATCTACTGAACGCCTCGAGCCCATCGACCCGGTGGGACAGCAGCCCGCCTGCCGAGGGCACCGGGCTGGACGAGCGGCAGCGACTCGTGCGAGAGCAAGCCTACCGGGACTTCACCACCACCGTTCAGGTTTTCATCCTCCTAGGTTCGCTGATCGGTAAGTCCAGTACTCCCACACATTCAATGCAAACTCAGTAGGAAATCATAAACATATTAAAAACCCAGCCTCGTTTATGTATCTACTTATTCATTTCTGCTAAATTTAGATTAAACAGCTGCACAGTTTTTGAACTACAGGGCACTGCTTTTCAAATACAATTGAAAACAGTGAGACTCTAAGATTTGTGTTAGGGGATCTTCCTGTGCGGACAACCTGTGTCCCAGTAGAATGTATTTGAAATATCTGAGACTTTTTCCAGCGTTTATCAGTCAGCCAATCAATCATCTTCTGGTCAGTATAGTAAACTAGTATCTTCTACTAAAAGAAAAGTCAAACGACGACTAAAAAGTAAAGGATAAGAAAAGCATGACAGAAATGAGTGCGTAGGCCAGTTTATTAGAAACAAACAAAACTGCTACAAGTGTACATTATTATTATTTTTAATCTAATATCCCGTTAAAACCACCAGCAGCTGGCAAATGTAAACAACCCACAGCCCATGTCACCTGCTTACCTTGCCTCACAGCCCACCACACTTAAAATGCCAAAAATGCCAAGATGTGTTATCAGTTTGTATAAGTTTGATCAAGGTGCCAAAACCATTCAAATAACACTAAACCAGTCACACACATAACTCCTGATTTTCTGGTTTGACGTGGATGCATTCCATTTAAAATGAGCAGAAATACTTTGGCAAAATTTGCTGTATATTTAAGTCAGCAAAGAAGATTTTTATTGTTTTTTTCCACCAGAAAACTGATAAATAGTAGCAGTAACTTACATGTTTTAAACTTCCTTAGAGTTGAATATGTGTTGACTAGACATCAGTGATGATGATGGTGGTATAAGTGTGGAAGGAGCTGTGTAGAATGATCTACTGCTCTTGCACACTCCTGGCTTTGACATCCCGTCTCCATCATATAGATCGCCAGAAGCATAATTAACCCGCTTCTAATGATTGCTACAAATAAATGTGTTATTTGTCACAAATGTTTTTGTGTTGCCCTCTCTGCCCTGCTACGGAAACACACACAGCCTTAGTGTTGTATGGAAACATATGGGCTCAGTGAGAAGCAGGAGCACAGCTCACCATGATGAAATATTGTGCAACTGATACAAAACGGACAAAAAAAACACGTCCAAATGACTTGCTTTGATCCAGTGCCACCTCCTGCTGCTCAGTGCAATGCGCAGAGTCAGAGAAGCGTGCCCTGACTAGCTGTAAAAATTGCCCTCTGCCAGCATGGCTCAAAATGCCTTTTTGTTTCTCTCTGCATGCTCTACGTGTCGCAGGGAATACATACACCAATGAACCAAACCCACTTCCAGGAAGGTGAATAGCATAAATTCTCTAACGTCAATACAACAGGGCACCTTTGTGTGGTCACCAAGATTCTTGGAGACATATTAATGACAGCTATAAGACAATGAGTGATAAAATACAAACAGACTGTGTGTGCCATAACAGTAATGGGTTCCCCTTTGCTAATGAAATAATCACAATAATCACAGTAATAATTATTACTAGAAAAAATAAAGATAATTAGCATCAGATATCTGAATCAATTTCAGGACCAATCAGAAACTGAACACTTCATCAGTGGGCACCTTTAAATACATGCATTATATTACCTGCAGCATAAAATGATGAGTGTTAAAATGATGACGGTTCCACGGGGCTGTCTTTTGAAGTTGAGTCCCCTAAAAAAGTGTCTGTGGTCAATTCTCAAGCTACTTTTAATGATTTCAAAAAAAGGCTTTGATTGTATGATAAAAGCCTAGCTGCATCATATTTATATTCAGACATCACTTATTATCATAGATGAGCAGGATATGCTGGTTCCATTATGTAGGCACTTTGTTGTCTCTATGGGGGTTTTAGTGCCCAAAAGAAAACCTGCATCACTGGTTGAAAGGGAAAAAAAAACCATGCAATTTTTATGGGGAGATGTCTGTTTTGGAGGCATCTGTGTCATTAACAACTTGTGCACATCAATACAAATCGTTGAAGGATTCATGTTTATTACCTGAGGCATTTGACATGGAAAAGATAAAAGTAACTGCCTTCTGTATCTGCTTATGACTTCTTCTCTTATGGCACAGAGAGATGTGCGAAGGTGAAGGAAATTAAATGTTGCACAAACTGCAAATTTGTTGAAAAGCCTCAATGTGGTAACATCCAGAGCTCATTAAATTCTCAGTGATGCAGATTGTTTTCACTTAGTTTGTGCACTTTGTATCGGTATTAACTCGCTGAATCATCCACCTTCTGATCTGAAATACTCAAACTCGAGAAGAATGACATTTTTTTTTTAATTTAAAAGATTTTGTTTAATACACATTGTAGATGTGCGCAACAAAACAACACTAATAAGACTAATAAATTATAACTGTAGGATCTCCTTTGAAGCTTTGAACGACATTCAGCTCTAATGCATGAATGTGGAGCATTTGAACCCACGGATATGGATATGTAAGAAGGGTTATTCTATCACAAATTAGGCCAACGAACAGTCTCTCTAGTGGAAAAAAACCCCTGCTATCTAAATTTGAAGGTTTGTTTTCCAGCACAAGTAATTAACGATAGAAATTCCTCTGCTTCTTTTAAGGTTCCCTCCCCTTCATCTTTTGCTTTATGTTTTGAAATGTAGGGATCCTTGGCTTAACATCAAGTTGGTTTGCTGATTAACGGGTCTGAAAAGCCACACTGTGCTGTAAAATGCTGTTTTGGGAGTTGACTGACATATAGCCATATAGTGGTTTCAGCAAAAGTACTTTGCTGAGTACTTTGGCAGGTGTTAAATATCCCATTTAATTCCTCAATGTTCCCACCTGGATACACGTGTGTCCAGATAGGAAGTGTGTAGCTTGCCAGAGAATCATGGGCACTTGTTGATGGGTGTGGTGAAAGGCGTTAGAAGTTGGGGAGTTATTTTTACACCACTTAACCACTGCATTTGTAACGCTCTACATTATCATCTTTAAGTTGTGTAGAAACACAATCTTCTCAAATGTGACTGTAGTCTCATTCTGATTTTGTCACGTTTCAGAAATGTTTCTGTAACACTTGTTCTGTTTTCAGATTTGGATCAGGAGGGCATTTCTGTCTCATGCCTTTAAGGATAACCGCTTAAACCCTGGTAGGAGGGGAAAGTGCTAAATTCCAAACATGCCTAATACCTCCAAAGTTGACCAGTTAGGAAATCTTGTTTGTTTACACCATAAATAAAGAGGAAACTAGCTTGACGCAGTCATTTCATTGCAGAAACAGACCTAGATAGGCCCCATTAGAAAGCTGTAACTCTTCCTAAAATATAAACTAAACTGAACTAAAGAGAGAGGCATCAGCAGGAAATGCCCCCCCCCTCCTAAATGCACAGATGTGCGAGCCATTCCAGTTTTCTCATCTAACTCTCCTAGAAAGGGAGAATACATTCCTCAAAACTTAGATTTTTTTTAATGTCTAACATAATTATGCAGTTTCACTGATAAGGCAAAGATTTGAGTTTTACTGCAAATCTCATTAATGTGTCACAGTGTGCATGGCACTGGCTGACTTTGCCAACAGTTGTATTAAGGTCTGTGGGGAATTATGTGGCTGACTAGCTCTGCAGTTACTGCACCTAAATGAGCCTGTCACTAAAACTAGGTTAATTATAAATCACCAGGATGTAAGTAAAAAACTGTTAAGTGTACTTAGTATGTCGAACAGCACATGTTTAGACATCAATAGGAAAATGATCCAGCTCAATTTGAAGCAGACCACGTTGCTGCTACCACTAGTTAGGGTGCCATTTGTTAATCGGCAAAATAATCATCCGTACTGTTTGCGCTCTCTCGCTATTGGCTGCTCTGACTATGGTTACCAAGGTGTTCCTCAAATGCCCAGCGAGCATTCTGGGCTCAAAAGTACAAGGTGATGTTGTTTTTCCAGACAATACAAGTCCTGAAAAAACAAAAAATAAAACGATTTTTGTTTTTTGTCACAGCAGTTTTTTATCTTTGGCAGCTACCAGTTTCTATGAGTATTTAGCAGAGATTAAATTTGGTTTTTATTTTCTGTCTGAAATCTATAAGATAAAAATCAACTCTTGTATTTTGATTATTGAAATCTGCTTTGAACATTACATGGTAGCATGACTCTGGAAATGATCTGGACAAAAATATCTTAAGTAATAGTTTTATCGCCTTATAAATGTAGTATCACACTTTCTTTCTTTTTTTTTTTTTTTTTGAAAGACTGGGTATTAATTGCCTCACATTAGAGACCAAAGGCAGCAAGATAAAATGTCAACATACTGTATGAACAGACATTTGTAATAAACATTCTTTTTATGTAGTTTGCATTTGAAATAATGAATATTTGTGCTGATTTAATTATTCCACATTAGTCAGCCTAGCAGAATGTACTTTTACCAGGGTTTCCCCGAAATACCACGCCTATGTGCTATTCTGTATCACAGCATGTTAATCGAGTTCTGCATAGTTAAAGCACACCATGTCCTGCTGAAAACAGCTTCTTCCGCCTCCATTTGAAACCTCCTGAGGTACATAACAACAGAAATCAGGGATAAGTGGTTGTTATATACAACCTTGCTTTCATAGAAAAGGTCTTTTTTCTCTCTTTCATTTAGTTTGATAAACTATGGTTACTTTTCTATTCCCCCATCCACCTGACGATGAATGCGTTTTTCTTCTGACAAACTGAGACCTTTTTTTTTTAAGCACAGGTCTCAGGAAAAACGTGAAACGGTTTCCTTCACTGCAGAACATCTTGCTCTCAGCCAGAGTGCAGCTAACACTCTGTGGGTAATTACTTTTGAAGGAGCTGAAATCACACAGGGTCCCGTGTGACCTGACATGAGTTAATGCAGTGCAAGAAGGAAAAAGTTCACCTTTTGAAACTTAATTACCAATCGTTATCACTTTGTCACTCCAAATTATGCAGAGAGAAATAGAAACATAAAAATGTTGTAGTTTCTTCCTTGCAACCATCAATTGTGGTCTCGCTTGGTTCAGGTGGAACTGATCCTGCAGACCTGCAAAAATAATCAGTATGATCAATAATTATGATAGAAATCAACCAATATTTAAAACCATTTCAATCCTTGTTTGCCTTATAAAACATTATTAGATGGTATTTAGTGAAGTACAGTGGAAGACTTTTCTATGAAAACACAACCTGATTTAACCAGTGCCACCTGGCAGTTTGTTGCCTTATGTCATGTGATTGGCAGAAGAGTCTTGAAAAGGAAGTGTGTGTGTGAGGTGGGGTCAGTTCTCATCTGTGTGAATTCCAGGAGGCGATGGTCTTAATCTGGTGTGAGTGGGTATGATTTGTGTGAGGTCACAAGGTTTTATGGTCGAATTTGTCTACAATGACTGTCTCCTGTTGTCCTTTTTGATTTAGTTGCAGTTGCAGTTTCTTTTTAGTAAGTTCCAGCTTGCAGGCTATTAGATGTAAATGATTGGGAGGATGTCTTATGAGGGTGGACCAACTGTTTTTTTTTGTTGTTTTTTTGTTTATCCCTCTTTGAACCTGCTACAAGTGACATACAGCACGAATTTGTTATTGCTGATATAGATTTATTTCATTTCATCTATTTTTTATTTTATGCTTTAGCGGCACCTGCATCACTAATTTTGTCCTGTTCTCTGCCATCAAGTCTTTACAAGAAGGTGCTGTCCTTTAAACAATTTTCATACTTTTTTCAAGAAATCCCCCAAAAATAAAAAGAAAAGAAAAGAAAGAGCAAGCCTTTTTGCAGTAAAATGGGGGGTAAAAAGGGGTGTCCAGATGCAAATAATAACATTCAAATTGAACTTTCCCCCCCATTTTCTTTTTGGACAAGTCCATAAAGAGTTTGATTTTGATTTGAAGCAGTATTCTTGGTAGCGGATGCCTCGTCCTGCTGTGAGGCAGCTTCCAATCTAATGTGTAAAGACTTCCAGTTCACAGATGAGTTCATTGATGGCAAGTGTAAAACGAGCAGATTGAAAGTGACACATTTTCTTTCCTTTCGTACATCTGTCAGTTGGCTTAAATCTCAGTCCGAGAAGTACTTGCATTCCTTACATTGTTCAGTCGCAGTGTTTGTCTTGGATGGACGTCAGGAATAAGCAGCTGAGAAATCATTAATCTGTGCTATAGCAGATCAGTAAGATAAGTAAGCCTTCCTTCCTGTCAATGGGCAATTTAGTCTTCAAGCTAACCAGGTCTTTTCTTTGAGATCTATGGTGTGCCTGGTAAAAACTCATACCAGCACAACAAAAGGAAAGGGCTGCTTGTACCAGCGTTCAGGTTTCCAACCTTTATTTAAACTGAGTTAGACTTATGACAACACAGGCTGTAGAATTCAAGTTTTTGTATGTGAACTGATAATATGACCATAATTCTACACTTTAACTCAAGATCAGAAAACCAAGTTGTGACCATATTTCACATTTGGTTGGATGCAGGATTGGTGACACCAAACCTTGGAGCTAACCTTTAAATGAATAAAATCTTCATTACATTTATTACAATGAGTGCGTATAAACAAAACTTGATTGGTTGGCAGAGATGCAGACTTATAGGAGTCGATAATTGTAGTTTCTACTGAGGGGTGCAGGTTAGTAGGCAAACTTAATCTCATTTATTCTAAATCTTTAAACATCTTTCTTTCTCTCGACAGGTAATGCCACCGTGTTATGGTGCACCTGCTGCACAAACGTCTTTAAAACAGTGACCAATCGATTCATCAAGAACCTGGCATGGTCTGGTATCTGTGCCGGCCTGGTGTGCATCCCCTTTGATGTGGCACTCGGAGCCAATCCTCGGTGCTGCTTGTGGCTTCACACGCTGGTGCTCTGCAAAGCTCTCAAGTTCCTCCACAAACTCTTCTGCTCTGTCACCATTCTCAGCTTCAGCGCCATCGCATTGGACAGGTAAACGCAAAAACATGATACTTTTCAGTGTATACACAGAATTAAAGTAGATAGGGGGAGCATCATTTGTTTTCAGTCATCAAGTGTGGATTGTGCTTGAAATTACAAAACCCAAAGAGCCCTCTATCCTTTCAGTAAAATGAGTGATGTGTTTATTTTTTCTCACTTCAGGTTTGTAGCCAGAATCACTGTGTTTAAATGATGCTTTTGAAAGACACTAACATGCACCTCCTACTCACCTCTCTGTATCTGGATGGACCGCTTGGGGCAAAAAAGTGGGTCCTTTATATCAGCTCTCTGATCAGTTTGTCAATATGTTGCTTAGCATAGTCAACTCGGCTAATTCTCTTTCTTTAAACACCTGGAAATCCAACTCTGAAAGATTTTTTTAAAGCAGAAAAACATCTCTACACCTTCTTTTAACACCCTGTTAAGAGGAGGTGCAGGGTTGTGATTGGTGGAGCGTGTGTCCCAGGCCTCCCAGTACCACTTTGAATTTGTTGAATTTGTAAGTTTGCTCACTTACAACTAAACGAATAGTCTCTCATTTTATGGTAGTTTCTTTTTAATGGAGAAAAGAAAAACTACCAACCAAAAATCCAGAAAAAAACATTACACAAAGATTACAAATTGATTTTCATGTCACTGAGTGAAATAAGTATTTCATCCTCTAGCAAAACGCGCCTTAGTACTTGGTGGAGAAACACTTTTTGCCAAGCACAGTGGTAAGACACTTCTGGTAGTTGGTCACCAGGTTGACCCTCATCTCAGAGGGGATTTTGGCCCACTCCTCTTTACAGAAACTCTCCAACTCCTTTAGGCTTCTTGGCTGTCGCTTGACAACTCAAAGCTTCAGCGCTCTCCACAGATTTTTCTACAGGACTGAAGTCTGGAAACTGGTTAGGACTCTCTATGACCTTAATGTGCTTCTTCTTTAGCCACTCCTTTGTTAACCTGGGGTTAATGTTTGTAATTATCACGCTAGAAGACCCATTCACAGCTCATCTTCAGTGTTCTGGCTGAGGGAAGAAAATTCTCATTCAAAATGACTGTACATAGCCCTGTCCATTGGCTCCTCGATGCAGTGAAGTCATCTTGTACCCTTAGCACCTCCGTTCTTCACTGTGGGGATGATAGGGTGGTTTGGGGCATCCTCAGCATTTCTCCGCATCCCAACACGGCGGCTCGAGCTGATGCCAAAGAGCTCGATTTTGGTTTCACCTGACCCCAGGACTTTCTTCCAAGCCTTCTCTGAATCCTTTACATTACAGCACAGTGTGTTACCAATGATGTTCTTGGTCCAAAATGCCTTGAGATCATTAACATGCTCGTCCTGTGTAGCTCACCCCATGAGGCATGATCTGGCTCCAGATAGGGGATGATTGATGGTCATTATATTTCTTCTAGTTCCAAATAATCACACCAACAGTTCTCACCTTCTCATAAAGCTTCTTGCTGTTGGTCTCATAGCCCATTCCAGTCTTGTGCAGGACTGCAATTGTGTCCCTGATGTCCTTTGACAGCTCGTTAGTGTTTCCCGTGGTGGTAGAGAGGTTGGAATAGAAGAAATTGATTCTCTGGACAGGTGTGGTTTGTACACATAAATTGAGATCAGGAGTATTTGTCATTGTTTGAATGATTGAACACAATCTGTCTGCCACATTAGCACACAGACTCTGACTTGCTCGTAGGGGATGAAGTACTTATTTCACTCACTGATATGCAAATCAATTTTGAACCTTTATGTAATTTACTTTTCTGCATTTTTGTAAATGAGCAAACCTATAAAATCAGCAGGTGATAATTTTAATTATTTCCCCACTTTATCTCAGCTGAAGTATTTGAAGCATATTGTTTAACTAGTTTAATTTTATTTTCTTATGCTATACCCTTTAATTAACCTTTTGCTTTCATTAATTATTGCAAGTGGGTGCTGGTTATGTGTATAATATTTCCTAAAACTGTGACTATTTCCTGTTGTGCACTTTGTCCATAGTTGACCTTTCTCACAGATTGTTCCCAGCTGAGTCTCTCAACATTGTACAGAACTCATGTGTAAAAATGACTGTAGTTAGTCAGTGGCTCTAATGTTTGTATTTTCTCCACACCAGTGTTGTTTTTGCTTAAAAAAAAGTTCAGTAAGAAAATAGAAAATTGGCATAGAAAACAGTGGGCAGCCCAAGTACAGATGCACAGACTTATACGAAATATAAAAAATATACTTATACAAGTATTGAGAAAACCTAAAAGAGTTCCTTTTTCAGAATCGTATACATGACTTATTATTATATGATATTTATTGAATCATGTTTTTATCTCTTTGCATGTTGCAGCTTAAGATAACACAGCTTCTGTATGTAATGCAGAAAAAAATAGCAAATATCATAAATAGACATGTTCAAAATGGAGCATAAAAGTGCACAGAAGCCACATTTTTATTAATTTATAATATTAAAATATACCATGGATAATATGGATGACTGCAGTAGTACGTGAATATCCTCTACCGACTTTATAGTGATTGCAGGGAGACTTTGTATTGTTGCAACCTCTTCCCAGCCCTCGTTTCACTGCTATAGAGATTATGTTGCCTCCATAGCAACTGGTACAGTCAGAATGATATCAAACCAATGAATTATTTATTCTCCAGGAGGGTAATCGAGGCTGTAGATATTCTGTACACAGGTTGGGACTGCAGTGTACATACACACGAACACACACAATCATACTGCAGCACAGACAAGATAGTCAAGGGACATCGTAGTAATGACTTTTTCATTTCGTTTATTCTCCTTATGAGTAAGGGAAAACAAAAGGATGTGAGGCAATCTGCATGCTATTATCTGCACTGCAGTTATCAAGAGATCACCCATATAATTATAACCTCTGCAGAAGTTAATATACCATGGATAAATGAAAATTCTTTGAACTAAAAAGGGCTAAATGTTCATGATTGAATGTATCCAAAGTGGCCACTAAAAATGGCCCAATTGGCTTTATTTCTAGATAACTGAGCTTTGTCCATTTCCTGTGGAATTTCCTGTTTTTCCTGTTTATAAAAATACCTCAAAATGGCTGTGACAAATAATAAGCCTATGTAATACAATAAATATGTGAAGAGGCTGCAGGATAAATTTAGTAACTGCATAAAAAAACTCCCAGAAAACTGCACCTCTCACCTTTTTGTCTATTTGGAGCTTGTATAATGGATTCAATAATTTTATACCAGCACTACCTTTCTGCTAAAACCCCTTCAAGCTCATACGTCAGTATTTTTAACGTTTATTTTAAAATAATTTTCACATAAATCACCATAAGATGGATTTCTGTGAGCATTTTCAGTACGCCTGGACTCAGGTGACACTCTGGCTTAGGAAAAAGCTTTTTTTCACAGTGTGAACATCACCAAAACTATGCCTCTTTTGATTTGCTACAAGCTTTAGGATGTAAAAAATTCTCCACAGGGGAAAGCGCCCAATTTGAATGTTATCAGACCATTTAATAACCATTATCAGCTGTTATCAGCCCTGTACCTATTGCTAATAGATGCTCTCCTCTACAATCAGGCTGAGAAGGCAGTTAGCTACTGTATTACAGATTACATAGGAGAGCTAAGTAACAAGTATAGCTTAGTAACAAGTGCTTAGAGTTGTGAGTGGTTTATTTATTTTGTTGAGCCAGAAGTCACAACTTTTTGGACGAGAGATTGCTAAATTAGCAGCTAACGCTAGTTGGCTTTGTCAGCAAGCTAGCTCCAAATAACTCAAAAGAAATTGCTTGCAAGAAATGTTCTAACACGAGGAACCTCAAACATGTGAGGCACTTGTGTAAAGTGGAATAAAGCCTTCCTCACAGCCTCATATGTGGATTCTTGCTTCTATTTTAGCCCGAAAACAGATTACTCATTACTTCTTCCATTCAGCAAGGCAAGAAAGCCTTCTCTGAATAAGCCTCTAGAAGGTGAAGTAGGAAACGCATAATGGACATTGAGTGGGTTTAGAACATTGGAAATGGATAAAAATATCAAATACATGTTGTTAAGCATTGAATTACTTTGTCTTTCTGTCTGTAGATACTACTCAGTGTTGTACCCACTGGAGAGGAAAATCTCAGACGCAAGATCTCGAGATCTGGTCATCTATATCTGGGTCCATGCAACTGTGGTCAGCCTCCCCGTGTTTGCTGTGACCAATGTGACTGATGTGTACGTGACCTCATCCTGCTCAAATGACCCCGCCCGCTCGCTGAGTCACATGGTGTATGTGTTGATCTACAACATCACCACAGTGATCCTCCCCCTGGCTCTGGTCTTCCTTCTCATGCTTCTGATCCGCAGAGCACTAAGTGCCAGCCAGAAGAAGAAGGTGATCATCGCAGCTCTGCGAACTCCCCAGAACAGCATCTCTATCCCATACGTGTCCCAGAGGGAAGCCGAACTTCATGTAACTCTTCTGGCTGTGGTACTGGCTTTCTCAGCTTGCAGCGCGCCCTATGGGGCCTTAGTATTTTACCGCACTATTTTGGCAGATGCTAAAGAGCTGCCTGTCTCACTGTATCTCACAGCCCTCTGGCTTCCTAAGGTATCCTTGCTCACCAACCCACTTTTGTTTCTGACTGTTAACCGCTCAGCGCGTCACAGCTGTCTGGACCTGCTGGCCAGGATTCACAGACGTTACAGCCGCCGTAACGTGGTTAGCACTGGAGGTCTGGCTTCTTTAGGAGCAGATGGCATGATTGGGGAGCCAGTAGGACTGGAGACTGCTGGTCGATCTGGAAGCCAGCTTCTAGAGATGTTTAACATTGGCCAACAGCAGATCTTCAGACCGTCTGAAGAAGAAGAGGAGGAGGATGGGGAGAATGATGTGGAGATCCCATCTCAAGGATCAGGAGAAGGCTCAGGGCCCAAAGATGACCAGAAAGGTGGGTCAAGAATGGGAAGCCTCAGAGGTGAAGTGATTAACAAAAAGGACTCTCTGCAGGGCACAGGAGGAGGGCTGGTTATCACCAAGGAGGTCCCTCCTTCAGTTATAGCCCCCCGGGCCTCTCCAGTCCATACATGCGCTTATGCCTCTTCATCACAAGTAGCACCTGCTACACCTACAGAAGCAGAGGACTCCCCACAGTTTGGTTTTGGACCTTTTGAGCTGCCACCTCAGTGGTTACCTGAGACCAGGAATAGCAAGAAAAGGCTACTGCCACCGCTGGGTAACACGCCTGAGGAGCTGATCCAGACCAAAATGCCAAAGCAGAAGCCAGAACGCAGGATCAGCAGGAACAACAAGGTCAGCACAATTCCCACCGTGGATCCATGAACTGTACCGTTGGCCTCTGATCTGCAACACTGGAAAAATCAGAACTCCTTTGGGAGAAGACAATGATGTCTGCATGGTTTCTTCTGGTTCCTTCTTCTGATTTGCAGTTGTAGCTCTTGTAGAAGTTCAGGTTCGACATTTTACTGCATAAAAGCAGGTTCCCTGAAGCACTGTATTTCCATTTGTGAATCAATTTGATATCAATATAATATTTCTAGTCTGACAAATATGTCCATTCCATCCAATTTCACAGCTCTTCGAGAGGTCCAGTTTTATAATTAAGGATTTCCTCAATGACACCATAATGAAGGAAAATAGATACCTTCATAAATCTTTCTTTTTATTGGAGGTGACATCAGTAGTCAAACAACACTGTACAAATCCAATTATCTTGAGGGATGCACTGATAATGGATAATATATTTCCACAGCAAATAATCAAGCAAGCATTATGGACCTGCTAACAAAACAGTTTTTAAAAATAGTTCTAATCTGATTGCACTCTGTATATGAACAGATCTCAGTGTTGGTCCTTTCACTTAACCCATTGTGGGACTTTTCTTTTCTATGTTTGATTTACAGAAATGTTTTGGGTATTGTCTGCTGCCTTTGTTTTTTTTGTCAAATTCCACTTTCTGAACATTTCTTGTAATGTCTTAGATGTTGTCGTGATTTTCACTTTCGATGTGGATGGTTTTCATAAGATTAAAACACTGATGTAGAGTATGCAAATACATGTTTACAATGTGAAACAATCCGAGTTCAACTGTGTGTTCAGTCTTGGTTTCTGGAAGTGCATCACATATACTGAAATTTGCAGGTTCATGCACACTGGGGATCTTTTAGCGACATTACATCAATCTTAATGATTTCTCACAGATTTCCTGAAAGTCAGTTGTTCAATTAAAATGTTGTATAATAAGTAAGAGCAGAGATACCAAGTGCACATTTTATATCATCTGACGCTCTGTAAAACATGTTTCCTTTTAAATATCTCTGACTGACACTTCTGGCTCTGTCTCCTTTGTGATGCAGAATTCATCAGTAAAAGCTTTGACCTGCACCTTTGGCTGAGGTAAACAGAGCTGGGCTACACTTCAAATATTTGTCAAGCCGTAACTCCCTTCGGGGCTACCCACAATTCCTTGTTATGTCCACAGAGGAGCTGAATCTATGCTGCATCCTACCCATGCTGTTATCAGGCGAATCGTTCACTCATGCTTGACTTGAAATAATATCCACCGGTGCTACTTAAAAGCAAGAGAGAGATGAGTAATAGCTTTATTCAAATACACTGGATGCAGCAGTGACTTTTTGAGCGGTCAGGCTGTGTGTGGTAGTTGCTGTAATAGATATAGTGGATAAACCGAGCAGAAAATGTTATTCAGTGTTGCCAAAAGGAGAAGATTATTGATTGTTTCCTAGAATATTGACTTGTATTTCCCACCCAAATTGATTCAAGGCTTATTCAAAGACCCTAACCTGATTCTCTTGCAATGATCAAGGGTTTGACAAAAGAAATATTGTAACTGTAAAAAGAGAAGTCACACTAAGGTTTAAAGTCTGCTTCCTAAACGAATACAGTAGTTCTTGACCTTGGGAAGGTCTTACCATCAGGTTGGTTAAGACGCCATTCTGAAGCTTTTG
Source organism: Simochromis diagramma (assembly GCF_900408965.1). Lineage (NCBI taxonomy): Eukaryota > Metazoa > Chordata > Actinopteri > Cichliformes > Cichlidae > Simochromis > Simochromis diagramma. The sequence goes on from NW_024387492.1 coordinate 15,990,173, forward strand.
ATCAGTGCCAGTAATGAATTTTTAGTTTAAGCTCTTAGGCTAACATGGCCCTGAAAAAGAAAGACAAAAAGAAAAATAGAGTTATGTAAATTCATGTCAAATATTGAATTATGAATCAAAACCCACAGAAAACCTCTTACAGAGTTAAATCAGTGTTAGTTTCCCTGTGCCTTGAGGCAAGTCCATGTGTGCACTGCATTTTGTAACTTGTAGAGTACACTGCGTAAGTCTTGAGTCAGCCCCTCCCTTTTTTATATTTTGCTAAGAAAATGGGAAATGGGTGCAGTGATTTATTGAAACATTTGCAAACATGAATGGAAATATGGTATGTAAGGCAAAAACAGAGTTTGCACAAATCTAACAAGCTTGAAAATCAATATTTTACAGCACCACCTTTTATTCTTCAACACCACTGACTGAAATGCAGCCCCAAACCATGACAGCACCTCCATCATTTATTACAGATGGCTGTAGACACTCAGTGTTGTACCTCTTGACCTCCTGTGTACAATGATTTGTACCGAAAAATTTAAATCCACCACTTCATAAGATCTGTTGTCACTGTGCAGTTCTTGTGAAATTTGGTATATATCAACTTTTTCTCCCCGTATCTCTTCCTTCCTGACTTCTTGACAGCCACCCTTCCACTGAGACCATTTCTTCTGTTGAGGCTTCAGTGAACAGTAGATGGATCAGCTGAAATGCAGATGAATCTCTCATGTTCAGTGTCAGGTCTTTGCTGTCTGCTGGGGATCACTTTCAGATACTATTAATCCACTGCAGATACTTTAGGCACTTGTAACTTCTTCTTTTGTTTTCCACTTATTAAATTTCATTACTTTTATTAAGGATATGCTACACACCAAGTTGAAAGATGCCACACTTTTGGCTAATAACTTTTTGTGATTCACCTTGTTAGTATAAAACCTCCCCAAACTATTAATCAAATATTGTTAAGTTCACCCAAAGAATTAGGAAAAAAATATCTTTTTATTTAATCTAAATTAATTAATTTATTTACTTATTCATTTGCAGCTGGTTTCTGGTAACTAAGTGCCTAAAAATAAAACTTAAAATAGCTCATTTACTCAGTGTTAAGTGGACAAAAGAACAAAACAAACACAGAAAAAGAAACATTCCTTGGTCAATTTTCTGGAAAATTAGCAGGTCCCAGGACTGGACTGAAAGTGAAAAGCAGCCTGGAGAACTATTGTACAAGACCATTTAAGAAAATTATGATAACATCTGGCTCGAGACCTTTGCACGATATTGGACAACTGCACAAAAATTTATAAAGTGACTATTTACTGTTCGAGTACTGTGTATCGATACATAGAGAGGTAATTTCTGCTTACTTAAAAAAATAACATAAAATAATTTAAACTTCTATCAAAGTGAAACCCAGTTTGTTCAAGTAATTGCTGGAAAATAAAAATGGCATAAGAGAGTGTGATACTGAAAGTGCTTCAAAGGCAGTGATTGACACTGAGGAGGATAACCTAATCTCTGACAGAAAATTGGGTCACGTTCTTGTGTGAGACGCAGCTAACTACCACTGCAGACAACTCGCAACTTAAAGGAAGCATAAAAATAGAACTGTCTGGCTGAAATCATCAGAAGGTTTTTCGTTTCTCATGGCCTCAGCTGGATTCATCATCTGTCAGTGGTTAATGCTAAAGAAGTACGAACGGAAACCAAACATCACTTTTGAGAAAAACCATAAAAAAGTGTTCTGTGTCTTTGAATCAGATGCAATACCTTGGTGTAAAATTTACTGATAAGGTTATGGGAATAATTTATGTCATAGAAGAACTTGAAAACTTAAAAAAAATCATACATGAGTGACACATGCAGAGAAGCTGCAGGTGTTGTGGTAGGTTGATGTGGTCCAAATGGGCCATGAAAAAAGTGCTTCCATCCAATCAAAAGAAGACATGGAGGATATTTTGTACCACTATCAATATGATGTAGGTGTGCTTTGAAATGTTGGCTTTCCCTTTGGTGTCCTCAGGCAACAAGATTTGTGCTCCATTTGTATTCTTTGGAAAATCCCCTCATAAGGCACCATGTACAGAGGACTCCTTGCACTTGCAGGAAAATACCAATATTTTCAGTTTACTGCTGCTGTGGCTGAGCTTTAGTCATGTTGTCAAGGATTTTGTTATTGTGACTAACGGGGTGGTCAATGTCTAGATGTATTAGAAGCAGTTCAGTGGATTACCACCTACATAAAAACTCTAATGTATTCTGTCATTCGAAAAGCTGCTGAATTTAGGCATGCTAACTAAAGAGTCCCCCCATCTTTTATTAGTCTGAAACTGTCTCTTGTTATGTGACTTGCAAAGATAGTTGAAAAAAACTAAGTAAAACATGCTTCAACATTTTTAATTACAGCAAATTATAGCAGCTGCAATCCAGACTGCAAAAGTTTAATCTTCTTTGCCGTCTTTGTAAGAAGGAGCACATGACAGATTTTTGAGTAACTGAAGTGAGAGAACAAAGTCTGTATTTGTTATCAGCTTTGGTTTATTGTAATCTAAGCAGGAATTGTCGTCACTGGTTACCGTCCTTGTTTTTTTTCCCTTTTATGGAAGATAGTATTGGATTTTAGGTGCTGTTTACCAAGTCAGTGGGCACGATCAATTCGGTGGTGCCATTAAGAAGTAAAACCAAAGATAATGATGGAAATGCTATGACAAAGTAGCATGGAAATGTTGTTTAGTCATATAATTTTAAATTCGTGTATTTCATTAAAATAAACAGTAGTTATGTAGCACATTTCAAGATAAATATTACAAGGTACGTGACAATCAAAGACAAAAAGTTAATTTAAAGCAAATTTAAAAAGATTTAAAAAGCTTAGCCTACTTTTTAAGAGATCACTGAGCCCCCAGCTTCTGGGTTCACTGAGAGAGAGTTCAAGAAACTGGCAGCCACCGTTTTTAAAACTCTCTCTTCTTTAATGCTTTGTCTTGTATCATGCAAAGCCATCAGGTCCTAATCACTTAACCTCAGGGGACCTCCTGAGCATATATGGATGTAAAAGTTCACTGGCCTATAATTTCAAAGTGGACCCTGATTTTAATGGAGAGTCAGCGTAACAGAATTATCAAATGTGCGATACAAGGATTTATAAGAGTGGATCAGAAGCCTTACAGTAGAACTTCAGATATTTTAAGGAGGTTTTGTTCAGACAAGTAAACAGAGAATAAATCTAAATAATAATATGAAATAAAGGCATGAATGAATAATCTCCAATTCAGAGTGTGATACAAAAGAACTCAACTTACCAATATTTTGTAAGTTTGCTCCTTCTTAAGAAAGACTGAGTCAAAAGTTCACTCAAGGTTCCTCATAGAGGATTGAGCAAATGTGTCAAGGGAACCTGGAGTTTCCATTACCTTGGGTACAAGGTCTTCTCATTTTTCTTCATTAACTTGACAATAATTGCCAACTATTCAACTTTTCTTACAGTACCTATGCAAGTTCTCTAACTAAGAAACGTCTTGGGTCTCATAAGAGAGAGATGATGTCACTTACACAGCAGCGAAAAGAAATGTCCTTCAGCGTGCTTGAAATGTGCTGGATGGGGATCTGGTAAACTCAAAAGCAGGCCCAGCTATACCCACCCAGTAACTCAGATAATCAAGCATAATGTGACGATCAACAGAGATAAGTATAACAGAGCAATGTCCTCCATCACCATACACCAAAATGTCATTGGAGACTCTAACAAGAGCAGTTTCAGAGAAATAATCACCACAAAAAGATAAAAAATGATCAATAATGTTGTATTTTTCTAGAACAGTTGTAAGCTGCTTCTCAAAACCTTTTCTTGAAACCCAGCAATAAAATCTAATTATAAGGTTGGTATGTAACTAGAATTTTTTTTGAAGCAGGATGATGCCATTCTTAAAATAGACAGGGACCTGACCAGAGTGAAGCATCAGTTATACTGAGCACACAGGGACTGATAGACTGAAAGGCATTTTTTGAACAAAGACTCAGGTAAAATGTCAAAGGAGCAAGAAGATGCTCTCTTGAAATAAAAAATGGGAGGACTATTATAAACTGGAACCTAAACAGCCAAAAGCAGAGGCTCTTCTAGCAGAAATATAAACCACCATCATATTAAATAAAATCAGTTCATGATTCCAAAAGGCTCCAGCTTAAAAAACAGTTTTACAAAGTCTGGTGTGGAATCGTTCGGCTGCACAGTTTGAAAGCCATAAGTGAGCTGCTGGTGAAGAGTAGAAACAACATTCTGACAACAAAGATAACAGGTAAGACTGTTTGAGGAGTTCACCAAGTCTAGTATAGTATTTTTAACAAGTCCTGCAAACTGAACAACAACATTACTTGCCTATAATGTTAGAAACTGTAGTATCTTTCGTAAAGAGATGATGTAGATTATAGTTAGTCAACAATCAGGATTTAGGTTAAAATATGTTCGGCTTCAAGGCTAATTGGCTAAGTGGTTAAGGGCTGATCGTGATCATCCATTAAAGAATCTTGACAAGTGGTGAACTAGACTCAATGAAATTAGTTTAAAATCTGCATTTTAATATGCAGGACTTTGTGGTCAGAGTTCTATTCACCAATCAGGTTTGAGCAGGCTGTTGCGTGCATGGAGGCAAACAGGTCATGAAGAGAGCAGAAAAGGGAATGCCCTAGCTGAAATGCAATCTTAAAATATCATCTATCATCTGAATAGTTGCTCATAGCTTTATTTAGAAAAAAAAATGTAGTGGAAAAACTGAAAGTTGGCCTGTATATCCGCTAGCTACACTTGAAGCCCCCAAAAACTGTCCCTTGACCTCGGAGGCTAAGTCCGCAGACGAGCTGATGGGTTCCCAGAGTGGCTAAAATAGCAAACAGCAGACTTAAAACTGAATCCTTTTGGTTGTGTCACATCCCCAAACTTTATGCAACATCCTCGTTTGGGAAGAATGGTCTTGAATGGAATTTTGATGTTATTTTGATGATGTGCCATTTGTGCCATTTAACTGTTAATTCTAAACAACTTACACTGCTTGTGGGAAGTAATAAAAATAATCTTCCACAAGAAATAAACACTGACTATAAATAACACAAATAGCCTCTTGGGTCAAAGTCTGAGGGCATATAAAGGCACCAAACTACTTCTGCCTTTGCTTGTTATACACAGCTGGTAGTTTATGATGGAAAATGTAATATACAGTTGTGGTCATAAGTTTACAAACGTCATCATGGGCATGAATGTTATGGTAATTGTGGACTTTTCTTTTCTCAGGGCTGAATGATTGTCCAGCATACATCCTAAATGACTTTTAAAAAACCCCCAAAAGACCCAACAAGAATTGGTTGCACAGTTTGGATTTTTTTTTTTCAATTTAATTCTAACCCAACAGGTAAATAAATATGCGCACAGACTCAAATACGAGACATTCCCACTAAGATTTAGTTAAATGTTTCTTAGCAAGCTGTATATCAACCAGAAGCTTTTGGTAGCCATCAATAAGCTTCTGGGAACATTCTGGTTGGATGATTGACTTCTCTCCAGAGGAGTGGTCTAAGACTTCACTGAAATTGGTTGGTTTCCTGGAGTGGGCCTGGCTTTTTAGCAGTCCATCCACAAAGTTCCATTAGGCTTGAGGTCAGGCCTTTGGAAAGGTCATCTCAGAAGCTTAATCTTAGCCTGCTTAAACATTCCAAACCATGATGTGTATTTGACATCATTGTCCTGCTGGAACACCTAAATTTATCCAGATTTAGGTCATCTAGCTGTTAATTGAAGCGGAAATTGAAGAATTTAGAGGTACTCCTCCTTCTTCATTATTCCATTTTTTTGTGCAACCTAACAGTACCACTGGCAGCAAAACGGCCCCAGAGCATGATGATAATCAGCATGCTTGACAGCTGTTACACTGTTCTTAGGTTTAAAAACCTCACCTATATTCCATATTCCAAATACACCTTTTGGTATTATGGCCAAAAAGCATTTCCAGTTCATGGCAGGCTTGAAACTTTTGGTGGTTCCTAGGTTATTCCTGAACATACGACCCAATTTCCTCACATCTGAGGGTGAGATTTTGGGTCTTCCTTCACAGTTTAGCAAAGTGCTTAGACATTCAAATAACTTGTATAAATGTATAGATCTCCTTCTTAGATCTTCACTGAGTTTTAGGATCTTTCCATTGTTCTAAAAATCTGTCAGTTCAGTCAGTGCTTACAGAGGAACCCTTTTCATGCTGGCAAAGAGTAACTACCAGTTGCAGTCAATCGTGATGACTAATACAGTAAAAGATGAAAGATATTGTAGAACTATCGGAATATATTTGAGTCTGTATCTATACTTCTGGCTGTGTGTAGATTAAAGGAAATACAAAAATAAATTCAAAGAAATCATTAAAAGCCCCAAAGTACCATGACATTCATGCCCATGATGAGTGTATGTAAGCTCCTGACCACAACTGTAACTTGTTTCAGTTGGTGAAATAAATAACAGAAACTATGGTAAAGAAAAAATAGTCTAAGGTTTATATAACAATGACCAGATTGTACAGGACTTTGGTTTTGGTAGAATGTAGTACTGAAAACAAGAAAGGCTGAAGCTGCTTTTAACTACTGATCAGCTATTCTGTGCTTGGCTGACAGAGAGGCCTGAGAACATAAACCCAGAGACTTCAATTACACAATAATTGGGAGCCAGAGACTCAGTGTGATGAGAACATTTGAATGATAATTGCCTTCCTGCTTGAAGCCATGCTATAAAAGAAGGATTAGGAACATGGACTTCTCTGCTGCGTCAGAAAGAAAACTATATTTGTGCATCACTCATCATTTAGGTGTATCCTGTACATGAACAGAAACGTTCCCACAGCTACAGAGGCCTCAGAAAAACACCACATAACAATGCAGCATTAAAGGTGATTAGTTCATTTAAATGCACAACAACGTTAATGATAATTTAATATGCTCCTCGTCATTATGCAGCGGTCAAGCCTTATTTTCATTTGAGAAAATGAGTCACTAAGTGGTCCACAGAGCCATTATTGGTATCATTAAAACATTAAATAACAACAAGCACACAGATGTAAATTGAACTCACATACAAACACAGCACAAAAGTTTTGTTTTTTTTAAACAAACAAACGTATAATTTATTTTTTGTAGCCATTACTGGTAATAAGTGGAATCAAATGATGATGTCTAGTTAGCGTGATGGCTAGGCAACTGAACCCAGTTCCTTTAGTGCAGGTGCTGTAGCAGCTCCATTGCTTCCCTCAGTGCTGGTTTCAAATGGGAGGCTGAGGACAGAACAAGTGTGAGTATGTATTAAGGACATGAATAGAGTGGTGGTGCTAATGTGGAGTGCCCAAATGATGGCAGGCAGACAGATGCAAAGTCAGAGATTTTAAAACAATCACCACTCTTATTCTACTGTAGGCACAATTATAACTTTATTATAATTACTGAATTTAGTACAGCAATAACTTAATGTGTCATGCCCAACACTCAAACTCACTGAGGAACTCAGGAAACTATATTCTCATTGGCTAATAACTTGGAATAGGATATATCCTGGATAATTCTCCTTTCTGACTTTCAGAATGAACATAATTTAAACCAGAATATCCGTAGTGTAGTAGCTCATTCGGCTCACCCATCATAAGAAAGAAACCAATGAGAATCTATTGAGAAGGCGAGCCTTGCAAACAGTGATATCCAGAACAAAATAATCTTGTTTCACTAAAACCTGACCATTACTCTGGCAGTAATGACAATGACAAACATAATCATGACCAGAAGCACAGTTGGATCAAAACCTATTAGAAAAAGTCTGAGCATTGCTGTCGGAGGTGCAACGATTCTTGTGAACTTTGAAGGGTTGGACAGTCAATAGATGACTAGCTATTTCATAAGCTTATCGTAGGAGCTAAAAATAAACCTAATATTCTCTTCAATGACTTGAAAGTAGTTTTTCTTCCTTTGTTTTCTTTTTTTTCTTGGACTTTGCTTTTTTGCAACTACAGGAGGGACTGACTCACTTTTAAAGCCAGCTTTAAGTGTCCATTGGAGAAACCGTAGTTTTTGGCACTTCATTTTTTAGCTTCAGAGGTTGCTGTTTTATCCTGTGGAGTTAGCGGTTTGTGCACGGCTGACTCAACTCAGCAGTCAGCACTCGGACTGGAGTACATAACCTGAGGGAGAGCTTTTGAGGGCTCTTTTGACTTGTAAATTTTAAGTTTTTTTTTTTTTTTTTGACTAGTTTGAATGTTTTGGTCTTGTCTTCATTTTCATCCCGTTGGTCTGCTATTACCCCCTGAACACTCTCTTTCTTATATCACATCTCACTGACTTTCTGGGGTGTGTGTAACAAAGGACAGCGCAGCAACAGGGTTTTTCTTTGGTCTATGATATCTGAAATGTGTCTCTTGCGGTCTCAATAAATAAAAGAAGCCTGTGTGACAAGTGGAAGGCAGCTGTTTGGGAGCAACAGGGCCAAGAGACCCAATTTTTCCACCCAGCTTAGCTCAGCTTGCCTGGCAGCCCAGAAAAGAAACTGTCACAGTCGTGTGCCTCGACAGCCATTTCTTTTTCTTTTAGTGTGAGTTTAAGTGAGTCAAAGCAATTACCTCGGCCTGAAACCCATCAGCAGGATGTCACGTGGCTCTTTTATTGTATACAAGCGATGACTAAATGGTAATTTTGTCAAACCTTTAAAGATAAATAATGGAAATTGCTTGGACTTTCTTAGTGAGCTAGCTTACGCAATCACACTCAGCCCTTCAGTTTTAAGGGTTGTTCCTGTGAGTGCAGAGTTAGTGTGTAGGTGTGAAAATGACAGGTGTCATCTCTGTTAGTGTCAGGTCATCATGGTTACATCTGAAAGCTTGACATTTCTTCAGCAGTCTTTCCAAAATCCTCAGTGTTCTCTGTGCATGTTATAGAACTAGCTGTTAATATGTTTAGGATGTAATCTTCAAAGCTTCAGTGTCATTTAAATGTGCATCAATGCAGACTTGGCCCCAGAGCTCAGCTGGCACCTTTTGTTCGCAGTCCTCACCTGTGCCTCTCGTCTTTCATCAGTAATATATTTTTGTTGATGCATAAAACCTGACAGGTTCTGTCAGAGGTGATGGTGGTGATGTAGAACCGCTTAGACTCCTTTTTCCTACTCAGAAGGACTCTGTTTCTCTCCTGTCTAAAGTGCAGATGTGTTTACATTTTAAAACAACACCTGATGTTCCTGTGAGTAAAAAACAAAACAAAAACAGGATACACTTCTAACTGGAAAGGTAAAGATTTGTGTTTTTCATACCTTTGACACTGCAGTCTACAGTTTCATCACATAAAAACGGATCTTCTTTGGGTATTGTGTGCAGTAGATTTTCTACTGGATCAAAGCTTTTCTTTGAACATTGGCTGCTTTTTCAATCATTTTCAGTCCAGTCCTTGTACCCGACCATTTAATGATGACTTTTTTTTTTTTGCTAAGCTAGTCTAATCACTCTTTAACCCTAGCCTAATCATCAACTTAATTAAGCATATTAAAGGCACCTATTTGAAAAGACAAACTGGTGTTGTGTTTATACAAATTTTAAATTGTAATTTAGAAACTTTGCTACTAGCAGCCAAGTGCAAAAAGGAAAAATGTGTTAAGCTGGATATACAAAAAATGCCAAAGATTACACAGTTTGTATATGTATAATAACTTTCTCTTCACCCCTTCAACAGACAGGTGACCTACAGTTCATCTATGTGTTTCACCCCTGACTACTGGGATAGGTTTTATCGGATTCGTTGACTCAAATAGTGGATGCGATGCCTTCTTAACAGAGGAAAACAAAAAAGGAAACAAACCAAATGCAGAGGATATTTCAGTCTGTTGAAGAATGTCCCGTCTTGAGCAACTGTTGCAAAATCCCTGTACTCTTGGACTGATACACCATGGAAATGCCTGATGCTGACATGCTGGTGGATCTGTCCCAGCTGTGTTTCAGAAAAAAAGAATGTGGACTTTTGGTCAAGCCTCTTATGTGTGGTCATAAACTGTCTATTGAATGGCCGTGTGACGAAATGCATTTCCGTTTTTGGCTCTTTTCTGTCGGCCTCATTTTTCAGTGCTGGAGGTTTAGTTTACATTTTACTTCTTGTTTATCTTCAGAGTTTAATTTCCTGACATTAACGCAAGCAACTAAGAATCCTCAATCTCATGTTTCAGTCTCATCTCAAGTGTCACATGAAAAAACAAGTATTACAAACAATTCATTTTTGTATGTATGTTTTTTTCTTTTTTTTGGAGCAGCCTGTAAAGTACTGAATGAGTAGGACATGAGAGAGACAGTGAAGAGGAACAATTACCTGTACTGGTGAACGGTAGCCAGCAAATATCCCCATGGCAACCTTTTCCCCAATTCTGAGAATCATAATGATGACGAATGCAAAAGGAGGCTGACCTCTTATGTAATTTGTATAATGCATAACTGTAACACTGTCCAGAGAAAATATATCTAATATTCAATGTTCAATTTTTTGTGCTTGCTTGTGCCTCCTGCAGCCTGTACTTCATGCCACCCTCTTGATACTGCATTTTAAAAAATTAATCACCTGTAAGAGATCTAAAGTTTGTCACTGCTGTTTAAAATTTAAAGACAGGTGGAGAGCTAACCTAGGATTTTCTCAGCCTGTCACATACGTTCAGACCGCAGCGCATCATCCCTCTGGGAGGCCGGCGTTCACCTGGGGCGCCTCCGGCTCTCTGCGACTCATGCAGGGTTTGGGTAAGATAGCGAATCAAGGAGTGATGACAGCTGAACACTCAACAAGTCTATAGGAAACTGCAGAGGCTTTACTGCAAGACAGGTCAGTCTATTGTAATGAAGTTTTAAATCAATAATCAATAGAAAGTGCAAGCTCAGGTGCTCTGACCTTTGTTCTAAATCGAACATAGAAATGCATGACTGCTTTTTCAGGTCACAGCTCAGTGAATTAAGTAGTTTTAGTGAAGGACTTAAATAAGGCGACACAACATGGAAGAATGAGACAATTTTAACAGCCCTGAAGCCACTTAAACGAGAAATGACGTCAATAATGATCTGCATTTTCCTAGCAATTTTTCAACAATACTTCAGGCTAAAAAAATAAAATAGTGTCTACATGAAGTGGTTGGCAATAAAAGATGTTTTAAATGGGTGGTCACAGAGATAGTTAGTGGTTACAAAATTGTAAAAATAAATGCTGCTGCAGTTTCTCCCTGTCCATCTGAACCATATGACACACTTGATGTTAAATACTTTGAGCTGCTGTTGTATACGGAAGCCCGTTTCCGCCACTAAAAAATAAAAGGATCCATAACTTGAAATTTCGAGCTATTTTCTTGAAATTTCGACTTATTAACTAAAAATTTTGCGAAAAGTAACTCGAAATTTCGAGTTAGCACTGCCAATCAGTAATCTACGTGGATGACGTCATTTTCTTGTTACCCGGAAGCTGAAGCCCTCAGGTACAAATGCTACAGCTAAGCTGCCGGTGTTACATCCGGTCATGAATGCACAGATTGCTGATTTTTTTCAGCGTGGCTTCAAAAATGATGAAATCCTTGTGTTATTTGCTGAATCACATGGCGTTACTATCAGCAAACGTACTCGCGAAAGCGTCAATTTTTTGCGATCCGTTTTGAGTGTGCGTTACTCTGCGCCATATGCTTCGGGGTAACAAGAAAGTGATCTCGTTCACGTAGATTACTGATTGGCAGAGCTAACTCGAAATTTAGAGAAAAGTAACTCGAAATTTCGAGTTATGGATACTAGTTTTTTTTGTTTTTTTTTTAGTGGCGGAAACTGGCTTCCATAGGTTGTAGGAAGGCTGAAATGCAGAGGAAAATAAATGTAAATTTAGACCCATAATGTGAACTGTTAATAAGCAGTCTGACAAAAGGTGTTTGGACTTTAATTTGTAAACATAATGTACAGACTTTAAAAAAATGCAAGCAGGTTTTAGCTACGTTTTTGATTGGTTTCTTGATTGAGTCCATGCTGCATGCCTTCAACATTCTTTATTAGATTCACTTCAATTTACTATCCAATAAAGGGAGATAGAAATTGGGGTCACACATCTTATGTGTTGGTGTGCACTCAGCAGCCTTTTATTAGGTACAGCTCGCTAGTACAAGGTTGGACCAACCTTTTTCTTAATTCTACGTGGCATTGATTGAACAAGTTGCAGGAAACATTTCTTGGGAGTTTGCTCCATCTTGACATGACAGCATCACACCATTGTCAGTTGTCAATTTGTCTGCTGCACCTCCATAATAAGACTCTCCTGTTCCACCAAATCCCAAAAGTGGTCTATCAGATTGAAATATGGTGACAGTCGAGGCCATTTGAGTAACATGTTCAAGAAACCAATTTGAGTGATCCTAGCTTTGTGAGGTGATGTGTTCACCCAGAAGATGGGTACATTGTGGACATTAATAGCAACACACAAGCAGGCTGTGGGGGTTTAATTTTCAAATCAATTCAGTTTTATTCATATGGCGCCAAATCACAACAGCAGTTGTCTCAATGCACTTTATATTTTAAGGTGAAAACTCAATAATATATAGAAAACCCCTACAATCAGATGACCCCTGTGAGCAAGTACTTGGCAACAGCGTAAGGGAAAACCTACCTTTTAAAAGGAAGAAACCTTGGGCAGAACCAGGTTCAGGAAAGGGCAGCCATCTGCCACGAGGGTGAGGGGAGGAAAACAGCAAGAGGGTGAGAGACCATAATAACTCATTATTAAAGGCAGAGTGGTGTATAAACGCATAGTAAGTGAAAAAGTTGAGTGAAGAACAGCTCAAAAGTCTAGGCCTATGTCAACATAACTAAGGGAGGATTTAGCCTCACCTAGTCCAGTTTAAATGATCCTCAGTTTAGTAATAAGGGGTCCAAAGTATGTAGAGAAAATATAACCCTTACCACTGCACCACCACCAGCTGTCTGACCCACTGGTACAAGGCAGGATAGAGTCACGCTGTCATGTTGTTTATGCTGAATCCTGAGCCTATACCATCTGAATGTCACAGCAGAAATTGAGACTCATCAGAAAACTCATTTTCTAATCTTCTATGGTCCAATTATTGGTGAGGCTCATTTTCCTGTTCTTAGTTTGGTGGGTTTTCAGAACCTTCTCTGTAAACTCCAGACATGGCTGTGTGGGATAATCTCAGCAGATCAGCAGTTTTTGAAATACAGACCAACACCAAGAACCACATTCAAAGTCAATGAAATTACTTTTTCCTTCTCATTTTGATGGTCAGGTTGAACCTCAGCAGGTCGTCTTGACATTCTGTACATGTCTAAATGCATTGAGGTGCAGCCATGTGATTGGCTGATTTGTTATTTGTGTTAACAAAGAGTTGAACAGGTGTACTTAATAAAGTGACTAGCGAGCGCATATCTACAGCAGTCACGTGGTTTTGTGGGGCATTTACAAAAGTAGAGATTATGGAAATAATATGATTTGGTTAGTTGTTTAAAATCGAATGAAGACTTGTGGCAAAAGTGTCAAAGCTATGACCGCTGTGCTTCAGATATTTCACGTTTCATTACATTACCTTTCTAAAAGTACACAAACTTTAATAGTGACAATTTGGGGTCAGTTTTTTCAACCAAAAAAAGAAGTTTGCATTATAGCCTGTCTGGTTAAATCTTTTCCTTCCATTAACGTTAAGTACTGCATAACCAAAAAGGCAAGTTTATTCATTCGGTTCTTGCTTTAATTCAGAGAAGCGCTGTTAATGAATGCAGCGTACACAGAGCAGCTCGAAAATGCTCACGCTCTGTGCAGCTCCATTATTTAATTTCACAGTCGGTATTTCTTGTAGTTTAACTTCAATGAGATTCAAAAGGCTTAACATTTTTACTTTCTCATTATGTACCAGTGTAGACAGCTGACATTTAGTGTTGAACATGACTGTAATTTCTAATTCAGCTGAGAGCCTATTGCGCAGACACTTGGCACACCGGCGTTGATATAATGTGACATTTTGTTTTCTAAATTTGCCCACTTGAGCTGAAGCATTAGGTGACATTGAGTGCTTTATTATTTTCCTTTAATTTACTTGACCTTTGTTTAAACAGATTTATAGGTGACTTTATTACTGAGGCAGGAGAATCAGCAAAACCATTCAAACAAGGCTCATAGGTAATAAAACAGCAGAGTGCTACACTGAAAAGAGGACTAATTGTTGCATTGTTGTCCCCTTTGTCACACTCAAGCGTGACTGATATTGCAGTTATGTGGATGCTTACCTACTAAAGCATAAACGCATGTACCTTCAACTGCAGCTCATTTGAATGATGAAAAATAGAGATTCTTTATAAAAAATGACACAAGATTTTAAGTGACAGAGATCTGAACAAACATTTCTTTAAAAAAAAGGAAATGTTGGCTGATTTGCCAATAGAGGGCAGTAGTGCCTCACAGGAAACACCTTGACATTATGCAAGTAGTTGTTGTGCTTTAAAGAGTCATGATAACAAAACCATCAGTAGTCACGAATTGCAATAGACTGGTCAGAAATCTTTCCAGGTTATTCTGTGAGAGTGAGAGACATCTAGCTCATGATGATCAGCCATGACAGCAGGCTGTCCCCTCCTTCAGGCACTTTCTCCATGCCATGCGACCAAACAGCTGTCAGACATGACAGTTTCTCATGTTCTGGTGACAGCAGGCATCAAAGCTTCAGTGTCTTGGTGGATTGTGAGGGACAGAGGCGGCAAACACAGAGGCAGGCTGATGTGCTGACGGACGCCCATCGATCTCGTTTAACACGCCAGCGATCACAGAAACACAAACTAGCAGGCATTTGGATGGATGCATATATAGATGTGTCAGAAAACAGATGGATGCATTGTTCAGGAAATACATAGTCTGCAACCATTTTTTTTTTGATGAAGCAAAGTTAAAAATCTTGCTGTAAAGAATTTAAAATGATTGCGCAAATATTAATTCAATTAGGAATCAACATGATCCATGAAATCAGACCCTGTGCCTGTCTGTAGCTGACAGACAGCAAACACAGAGATGCTGTCTTCCTTCTGAGTCCAGCTTCATAGACATGAGTGTTTATTTTATCCACGTCCAAGGAGACATAATAAAACCAGAAGGATTTTGATCGGACCAAAGGTTTATGGAAGGGCTGAGGTTAAAATGGTGCAGAGAAGGAACCGTTGAATTCAGTTAAGATATGTGGCCTTGTTTGGGTTCAGCAGGGATGATATTTATATACTACATAAGATAAAATACTTTAAATGACTGAGCTCTCGAGGCTTTGTAACAATATTCTCCCAGCAGACCGAAGTCACAATAACCCCAATCAAAGAGTGCTTGGAGTTCTGACCCCATCTGCTGGATTTAACAGGGCAGAACACACAGCGGTGATGAAGTTTTCCCGTAGACTGACGACTATTTTTCAGTCATCTTTACGTTCATGTTCCTTTAAGTGCAAGGAGAATATGTTGGAGTTGGGGAAAAAAGGATAAACATCAGTGCACGCAATAAAAATATTAGCATGTTAACCCAGTTTTAAAACTCGCACTGGCTCATAAGCTGCAGGCTGCTGATTTATGGCATTATTGGATGAGTATGATGACAGATTTACCAGCGCTTTGCTTTGGGGAGAAGTCTGTTTGAAGAAAATGTGTTGTTTCGGGGCAGAGGGCAGAATGAATATGTGCAACTTGCCTGCAACAAGGTGCCAGATGAACCTCCTGGGCGCCAAAAAGACTTATTTTTAGCAAAGGAACCATGCAGGAAGATGAACTTGCTGGACTTTTGAAAAGACTCAGTGTCAGTAAAATGACCTCTTTTCATAAAATGTAACAGAAATCAGTTTTATCAACATCACAGTTACTCTTTTAGTAGACCCTAAGACCGTTTTTTAATTTGCCTTGTGCGTGCATGTACGTTTCTGTGTTTCATGTGTTTATTATCGTGCAATATAATAATCATTACGCTTAAAATAACAAACACTTCAGTGGGTTGATTCAGGACAAAGAAGCTCGAGAAAGCCTGGGCTGTCTGTCAAGATAAGCTTTATTTATATTTGCTGGTGCCAGATGGGGCAATATATATTTTTAACAGCAGACAGTTCTCCAGGGTGCCACAAATAAATACATTTATTGATTCTTTTTTCAGTTTATACAGGGAAGAACCTTTTGTCTAAACGTTTGCAGGGCTTATTCCCTTTCTCTATCTGCCTCTTGTATTTTCTTTTTCTTTGTTTCTTTTTCTGCCCGTCGTGCTCTTGGCTTCTTATTCGCATCTCTTGTTCCTTTGGCTTCTTGTAATTTAAGGGGAGATTTTCTGGTTTAAAGCTTTCTCTGTATTCCCCACTGTGGCTCAGACTGCGTGTTCCTTGTGTTTTTTTTTCCACCCAGTCACCTCGCTCTGCTGCATACCAGCTTTACTGTGTCTCATATAAAAACATGCACAATGGCTCTCACAATCTCAGAGTGTTGTTGCTACCCAAGTGTAATTTTATCAGCACGAAACCTTGCAGATTTTGTGGCACATTAAAAAAAGAAGGAGCGAAGTCCACGGGGTTATAACCTTTTTGTTGTTGGCCCACATTTTCATAGAACATAAACAAAACTGCACAAGTTCATAGAATAACTTTGTGTTATTTTCCTGGGGATTTTTTTAAAATCGTTTCCTGGGAATCTTCTGAATTTAAAACCCTTAAATTGATCACCCCCTAAAGAATGAATGTTTGAGTGAGTAAAATATTACTTACATTTAGTAGTTATATAAAAAAGAGCCAATCCATATTGTGCAATAAATTGTACAAAAAGTGTTTTTTTTCCCTTTTTCATATGAACATGATGTACACTCACTGCCTGTTCAACGCCCTGATTTCACAAATGGATGATCAGCCAATCACATGGCAGCAACTCACTGCATTTAGGAATGTAGACGTTGTCAAGATGGCCTACTGAAAATGTGATTTAAGTGACTCTGCATGGCAGGTTTTTTGGGTCTGAGCATTTCAGCCCGCTGATTGCTAATCTGCTGGGATTTTCCCACACACAACCATCTCTAAGGTTTACAGAAAGTGATACAAAAAAAGAGAAAAAGAACTTAACAGCTCAGGCTGCTTCTGATGTTTTCTTGGCACTCTTTGGATCCCTTATTACCAACTGAGCATCATTTAGTCAACACAGCCTACCTGAGTATAACTGCTGACCATGCCCATCCTTTTATGACCACGGTGTGTACCCATCTTCTGTCTGCGTCAAGCATGATAATTCAAAATGTCACAAAACTGAAATCATCTCAAACGAGTTTTTTGAACATAACAATGAGTTCACTGTACTCAAATGGCCTCCACAGTCACGGATCTCAATTCACCTTTGGAATGCGGTGGGATAGGAGATTTGCATCATGGATGTGCAGCCAACAAACTTGCAGCAGCTGTGTGATGCTATCGCCGTTAATATGGACCAAAGAAATGTTTCCAGCGCCTTTTTTGAACCTGTGCCATAAAGAATTCAGGCAGTTCTGAATTCTTGACCTGATACTAGCAAGGTGTAACTACCAAAGAGGCCATATGAATACTTGCCCACTGACTAGGTGGACAAGAAGTTTATTGCTGTGATTTAGTTCCCTGTTGCTGCTGTCATTTTCAACCATGTACAGTTGTTTTTATCTTTGATAACCTTGCTCTATGTCATCTGCAAAGACAAACAATGTCAGCAAGTAGCTAGTGAACGTACGAAAGCATAGACTGTATGTTGAAGATGGGCTCTGTGACATAACTCATTGGTTTGTTTACTAACCGGCGCCTCAGTTATAGCATTTTGGTAATGGGATTTGGACAGCAGTGCGGAGGGCTATGTTATCAGCTAATGCTGATAGCTCTATGCAAGAATCTGAAACAGACACAGATAACCAATTTAAGATGACATAGCAGCAAAATACAGCCTCATCATGTTTCTGTTTCAACTTGTGTTGAAATTGCAGACTTCAAACTATATACCAGTTTTAATTGTGTTGATAGGCCATGTAAAAAAAAGTTCAGATTAAAAAAAATATACGCAATTCAAATTATATGTGGCAAGTTTTAAATGGTTGTACAAAAAAATGCCAGAGCCATTGGTTTCATTTTTAGGTAAATAGTTGTTGTATATATAGTTGTACATAACTTTGTTGTTTGCAAAATTTTCAACTCAGCTTTTATATATTTTTTTGTATTATTTTAGATCAATTGTGTAAATACAGTATGTCAAAATGAAAAAATAACTTTAAATTCAGGCATGTGAGGTTTGTGCAAAAAGGAATTGCCAGTTATACTCTGGAACCCAGAGGGTTAATGTAAAAAAAAGGACTTTCAAAAAAACCAAAAACCCCAGACTTGTTGGACATTTTTTAATGACACAACAAACCAAAATATCAGTCAGAGATAAAATGATTAAAAAGGCACCAACAGTACAAACATGGTAGAGCGGTGCCCTGCCCTGCCCTGGAGGTGGGGTGTTCCCACCTGTCTATGATCAGCTATTTGTGCATGCCTGGTCTCCATCAATGCTACTTTCTTGGATCTATGCCTGTCTTCCTTGGCTGCAGATCACAAAGGGAAGCAAAATTAAGTGTTAATTCCAGTCAGGTTTATTAACAATTCTGGCAAAATACTCAGATGCATCAATACTTACCTAATTTCTTCCCCATGATGGTTCCCTGGTGACTTTGTGCTTGGTCCCTATGCTGAAAGGCAACTTAGCTGAGTTGAACGTATCCATTTCTTTGCCTGAGAATCCTGTCAAAATAAAGCTCTTGAAAAATGTGTAATGGTCTCTGGGATTCTGCATTCATGTCCCTTCATTCCTTATATATATATATATATATATATATATATATATATATATATATATATATATATTATTTTATGATATATATATTTTTAGATTATTCTTAGGTGGGTTTTTTTGTACATTTTTGCACAACACTTTTTGGCTTCATACCCGTGAAAAGCATTGTGTAAACTTACATTTGTTTTTGCCTTTACCCTGCCACTAGTTACCCAGTTTTGGGTATTGACTCCAGTTACTGATTTGCATTTTTCATTTACTTCCACACTCGTCTGCACTGATTTTTCCAATTAAATAGGGTCATTTACACCTCACTAATTTACAAGGCAAAGTGAGGTGTGTTCAGCAAGCACGGGACTAAAGGTTACTTGCACTTTTAGTGCTCAGCAAAGTCAAAAAAAAGTATATATATTTGGAAATGATGAATCATTTACATGTCAGTAAGTCATTACATGTAAGCTTCTGATCAATAGCACCTTGTTTCAAAGCTTGTGCGGTTTAGGAAAATTATTTACATATTCATTTTTGTGTGTGTGTCAAGTTAGATCGTGTAGAAATGTCTGTTGGATGAAGGATGAGCAGCTCATAGCTGTTTCCATCAATTTTTTATGTTTATACATTTGGCTGAGCAGCACTCATGTGAGGGGAATTTTATTTTACCAAGTGAAGGTGACCTCAGGGAAGAGCTGAAAGATTCTTCTTGTCTGTGTTTTTCTCTGTTGGAGTCTTGTCTCATAACTTGGCTAACTCGTGCTTGGGCACAGGGGGTGGAAACAAATGAAGGGCTTCCCATGTGAAAGTGGTTCCCTTACAGACTAGCAAGAGCCTTTGTCCTAATTAGCAGGAATGAGTTACGGCTGGAAAAGCTGAGCTCAAGCAGGAGATGGGGCTGAGATTGAGCAGCAGCAGTAGCCATACTGCCGTTCAACTGTTTCAGCACTGAAACTGTTGACCTGCTTGCCAGCAGGGCTCCCTGCAGCTACTGATTGAAAACAGCAAGGCTCAAAGGCTTACACTGGACATGAAGGTGAGATTTTAGTTCACTGGTTGACAGAATCACAAAAACATATTGTGGGAACATGCACTGTTAAATTGCAGCTAACAGCAGCTTTTGTGAGACAGGTAAAAATCCAGTGGGTTCAGGCCAGGGTAAAGTGCACTTCTGGGATCGCTTACCAACCCCTTCAGTAGCTGATCCAGGAACTGGAGTCTGGAGATGATGTAAGACCCACTAAACAACAAAGACTCACTTGTGCCACTGTGCCACGCATTGCCTCAGAGTGCACTCCAGATGCACTGTGCTTTATGTGGGTTTATGTTTCAGGAAGAAATACCTGCAAAAAGGTTTGGCGTTATACATTAACAACCATCCTGACTGTTTAATTTGTAATACAGAACTGCAGACTAGCCTTTGCCTCCCCACCAATTGGCCATCTACAGGGATGAAAAATGAAGCCAGAATCTGCAGTTCCTTTAGTGGCCACATGAGGTCCTCTTCACAAGGAGTTGATATATGAAGAAATAAAAACAAAACAAGCGAGCAAATAAAGTAAGAAAGGGGGGAAAAAAGTGAAAAAAAAAAAAACCCATGTTGATAGCCTGCTAAACTTCTGTAGCCAATTTTTTGAGATATTTATGAGGACCATAAATAATTTTTTTACTGACTTGGGAGCAACTGTGAACACAACAATTGCTTATTATCGCCTCATAAAGTTGATATACTAGGCATTTTCACAAATTGTTGCCTATTTACAAGGAAATACATAAAGCAACTTTACCTTGTAGATGGATTCCTTCCGATTTAAGTCTCCACTAACTTCATTATATTTTTTAAGTAGCTGATAACCTCATCTGCTTCTTGTCATTAGCACCAAACGACAGTGTCGGCTTATCTGAGATTTTGCTTGCTGTTATTACATCATCTCAACATGCTAAAGAAGATTATTAATACCCATAAGTAATCCAAAAGGATCAGGAACAAAAGGTAAAAAGCAAAACAAAACAAAAAACATCCTTATCATTTCAACATAGCAGACTCATTCCATTCATTATGACACTGGTTAATTGATGGTGATCTAAAGAATAACTTACCTCTCAGATTTTCTGCTTCTTCAGTGTGTTTATAGAGTTAAAGTGTATTTTAGAGTTAGTGTAGTGTAGAGTCCATCTGTCCGTCCGTACATCTGATTTAAGGTTGGATGGGGGCCGATACCTGTCCCAGCTGTCACGAGGCAAAAGGATGAGTAGACCCTGGACAGGTTTTCAGTCTACTGCACAGCAAAGGCAATTTAAATTTCATGCCACATAATAATATAATATAATATTATCTGCTGGGGTAAGTGGCTGAACTTGACTGTGTTAGGTTACTTTGTTAGATATTTCTTGCTAGTACTTTCTTCATGACATAGGTTAAACAAGGTGCCAGAAACATTTCTCATTTTCAAATCAATTTAAAGACTTTTTGTTGTGTTCAACAAACTAGGCAAAACCCAGAACCAACAGTGTGATGTTTAAATGGTTTATTGAGAGACAGCCCAAGTTCACAAAGAGCTTTAAAAATTCTTTGGGGATTTTGGGAACACGGCACTGGAGGCCACTTCTGTCAAAGATAAGCGGTGTTGGTTGTTGTTACCTGACCAGGGGAAGTTTTAACGTGCAGACTGATTTTGATTTTCCAGGAGCAAGGCAATTTGGGAATGACTGGTTAGGATTCCAAAGGTAGTAGGTGTTGTCAGAAGGCGGACAGGCAGGCAAGTATTCAGCAATTCCTTACCAGACAATGCAGACCAGCTTGGAGAAAATTTGAGGAGAATGCACCCTTCTGTCGATGAAAGAAGTCTTTGCAACCAATAAACAACAATCTGGCAGCGATTGGGAACATCAGCTGGTCCTTAAATACTGTCACTGATGGCCTGATGAGAATCAGGTGTGTAGGCTGAAACCAGGGGGCTCAATCAGCAGGTGGAGTCTGAGGCAGGACTTGCACATCCTCAATGAAGGCCAAAACATTAGTGAAGAGAACAGAGGAATCCTAACCATCCCAGGACAATCACAGGAACCAGTTTGAGTTCATCTGAACTTTGTAACGCGGTATGTTAACCTGTTGGAAGCAGCCATACTTTTCGGTCCAATAGTAAGGGGCTCACATTATTATTATTAGATCACCACCAGCAGCCTAAATCGTTGATACCAGGCAGGATGGATCCATGATTGTTGTTTGTGCCAAATTCGGACCCTGTCTTTAGAATGTCACAGCACAAATGTACTCATCAGACCAGGCAATGTTTATCCGTGTGTGACCCGGTATGGTCTTCTGCTGCTGCAGCCCATATTTGTAATGAGGAGTTGTTTGAGTTACTGGGTTACTCCGATGACTTCCTGTTCCAACAAGTTGTTTTGTTTTGTTTTTTGCTGAGAGAACTGCCACTCACTGGATGTTTTTATGCTGCATTCAAAGTCAGTCAAATCACCTTTGCCCCCCCTATTCTGGTGCTCAGTTTGAATCTCAGCAGGTCACCTTGATCTTGTCTACTGAGCTGTTGCCATAGTTTATTCAATTAGATATTAAAGTGGGGCAGACAGATGGCCCATTAATCATCTGTTATTTTGTTTTTTGAATAATGTAGAATGATGACTTTTCTTCATGTGGAAACCATTAGGCCTACTATAATATTTGTTCTGTAGTAGTTTGCTCTGAAAATTACATAAATAATCTTACAAAAAACATCTATTACAATCCTGATCTGTTTCAGATGATTACAAATTCAGGTTATCACAGTATTGATGCATAGTGATGAAGAATGGATTCTCTTTGCATGTAAAAGCACATGTGCCACTAGAACACTGTGTAATTTATGGAGGCATTTTATCCAGGTGTTCTATTGAGAAAATGTAATAAAATAAAAATCTAATAAAATAATGAAGGCTCTACACTGAATTCTCCCCTTTTTTCCACAGTAATCATCATATGACCAACTCTGAAAGCTGAAAACATCTTAAAGATCTAACCTTCTCATGTCCCCATTTTATTGTTTTTTCCATTAATTTCCAGGTATGTCTGTCTGTTAATTTTGTGATTTTAATGCGTCATCCACATACTTTAGGGGATTAGTAAAGGGCAGTGAATTTCACATTGGAAGCGGACAGTGATGTGTTTTTCCATCTCACGTGCAGGACGTCCAGGAAACGTCTGGCTGCAGCTGGAGTCACAACACGGAGCAGCCCGTGGCCTCTCTGCTCTGCAGGATCCTGATCAGGGTCGTGACTGTTTTCAGACCCGCAGAGACCTTATTCACAGGTATGTGCTGTGTCATTCTAAGCATGGATCTTTCATGGCAAAAACAGTTCAATAGGAGGTAAGTAGCGTGGATCATAAGTGGGAGCTATGAGATGATTTGTTGGTTGAAAAGGTCAAACTCTGAATGTGTTTGCACAGTAAAGAGGGTCTTAAATGCTTAAATAGAGCTTTTTGCATTATTTTAATTTGGTATTGGCTGCACACTTTTTCAAACTGAAGTGCTTTATAAATGATCTGCTTATTAAATTAATTGGTTCATCAAAGCTTCAGTAGGCAGCTGAGATACAAATGATTTTTTTTTCCAATGAAAGTCAGCAAAAAACACTTTACAGTCAAAGTGTTTTTCAAGTCTGACAGCCTTCCATGAAACAGATCAGAAAAGTTCAACATTAAATAAAATAATTTAAATAAGATATATTTTTAAGTTACTTTATCTTCTAACAATCACCTCTTTGGCGATTGGGAAACTTGTGCAATATCTCAAACATGTTGAAAGGACACTCTTGCTACTGTTCCAAGCTGCAGGTCAGTGGTGATCTATTTTTGATAATGTCAGGATATTATTGCAGTTAATTAAAACTGCTGTGGCCTTGTTGCAGTCTGAAGGGAGGGTTTTTTGTTCTGTCTTCAGAGGTGCAATGTAGTTTAAATACACAACACTGCTATAGTGGTTACAGAGATATTCCAATGGGAGCACAAGAACAACAGTGAGCCCCTTTTATCTGCTTGTTTTTCTTCCTGTAAACGACTTAAGGCTTATTAAACATAAGGTGAGCAAAACTGAGCGAAGCTGCAGTTCAAAATAAAATACATGGAATGGGAGCCCAAATAATAAATATCACAGTGAAGCAACATTTTCTGTTCCTAGAGTGTTTGTGGCCTTTGGATTATTGTTTTGATTTCACTGCTGTTCTCGTCTTATTGAAGCTTTTCATTCTTTTGTGTGTGAGTCTCAGCCATGGGGGAGCCACAAACCAGTGTACTCCTAGTGCTGGTCCCAAGCCTGGACAAATGGGGAGGGTTGTGTCAGGAAGAGAAACCACTGTAAAATCTTTGCCAAAGCAAACATGTGGATCATCAAGAATGAGATTTCCATACTAGATCAGTCAGGTCCTGGGTTAACAACATCTGACTCCGGTGCTGTTGGCTAACAGGGTGTTGTTGGCTGAAGACAAAGGAGAATGAGTGGGGAAGCTGTATTTGGAGGCAGCAAGGGAGATGAAAAGGCAGGAATGTTGAGGTGAAAGTAGGGGCTTTAAATGTAAGGACTTGGACTGGTAAAGTGAGAGGGCTTGGTGATATTATGGTGTGAAGGAAAGCTGCATTTTCAAGATACCTGGACCATATTGTTTTCTCTTGTTTTTAAACGATTGTGAAGCACTTTGGTCAACTCTGTTGTTTTTTAAATGTGCTATACAAATCAATTTTGAATTGAATTGAACAGTATGCTCTGATATTGACATGAGGGAAAGTAATAATTAATTTGATGTGCAGAGCTCCAGTAACCACAGAGAGATAAAGCTGATGAGCCACACCACGAAGATCTAGGAAACCAGTGTGTCTTTGTGCTTAGAAAGAGCACTACAGATTTGATGTTTGCTTTGAGAGTGTTGATGGAGAAGGATCTAGAGAAAGAACCTAGTGCAGTGCCACGAGAGGAGCTGTGGAACTAAATGAAGAAGTCAGGAGTGGCAGAGAAGTATGTAAGGGTGGTGCAGGACATGTATGAAGATAGCGAGACAGAGGTGAGTGTGCAGTAGGAGTGACAGATGGGTTCAAGGTGGGGGTGGGATTACATCAGAGATCTGCATTTAGCCCCTTTTCTTTTGCAGTGGTGATGGATGGGCTGGCAGTTGAGGTCAAGCAGGAGTCTCTGTGGACAATGATGTTTGCAGAAAATTGTGATCTGTAGTGAGGTGGAAGGTTTATGAGAGGTATGCTCTGGAAGTAAGAGAAATGACAGTCAGTAGAACCAAAACAAAACACGTGTGTGTGAAAGAGCGGGAGGTACGTGGAAAGCATCTGAGCAATCATGAGTAGGGATATGTTAAAAAGTATGTTATGTTAAACACAAAATGACATAAAATGACAGAAAGCAGCACAGCTGCTGCAGACAAAGCAGCAGAATGAGTTCATGTAAGAGGAAATGTGCCATATGTAAGTATCTAAAAGTGCCGTGCAAATATGTGAATGGTTAGAAGAGAAGGCAGAAACTAATTTTGTTTCTTTTGCTAAAACTGCATTTAACAAAAAAAAAAAAATAATAATAATAAATAAATACCAGACACACTTCGTAGGTAAATTCCAGTGCCGCTCCAGTGGCTAAGACAACAAAGGAACTTTCTAAAAACACTTTAACCCCAGTAGTCTGGAAGCATCATCCGTGAGAGTCCTTTCATCTATGAGGGTTACTACCCAGCAGGTCATTAGACATTATTAGGCAGCTTGCAGAGTGACTGAGTCCAAGCGGTCATCAGCCGTTGATCAGTTAAATGCACCCAGTGGACTGTGGAGATGTAATGATGAGCAGTGTTCTTCTTTAAGACCTTTGACCTCTGAAGAAGGACAGAGTGACCCAAGTACCACTGATATACACGGAGTGGTTTGACTGTCTTTGTTGTTTTTAAGAAGCTAATGTTTAGATTAAATGAACTATACTTATAAAGCACCTTTTAAACCTTTGTGACTCCAAAGTACTTTACAAAGCACTCTCATTACTTCAGGTTTAATAACTTGGCCAAGAACACAACTTTGGTCCATCACAGCACCAGGGATTAGCCAACTGTGATTAATGGACAAGCCTCTCTACCACTACAGCTGCTTACCAGGCAGTTCGGTGTGAACTTTTGATCTACAATATATATTGTTTCATCCAATCAGAAAAACAGAGAATGCATCAAAATATATGAATTTTTCTTTCACTTCGCTAACATAACACAACTGTATCATTGTTATTTCTCAGGTCTAGCTTGAAGAAAAAAAAACAAAGCAAAAAGCAACTGATCAAAATAATAATAAAAAAAAAATCCCTCACATTTTTTGTTCTTTTTGTGTTCATCTTTTTTCCAAGAAGGCCTTGCATTCCAGCCCCAGTGCTGTGACAAACAGCATAACATCAGGATTCGTTGAAACGGTCTAGGGGAGCTGCCTCTTATCATTATCCATTTTAACTGTCTATGCCAATTAGCTCCCATCACTGTGGGACTGTGAATAGGGGTTAAATAAAGGGGGTTTCACATACACATGGCGTCTGAGAGAGACAGATTTGCCGAGCACAGGGGACATTAACGTTATGGTACTGCAAGCCAGTGAAACCACATCGTCTTCTCCAGAACCGCCTTTATTTTGTGATCTGATCGTGTTACTTGAGTCAAGGCTACTCCTTGGATGTGATTTTGACGTGTACTCCTTTTGAAGGCTTTAGTACTGCTTTTCAAAATGAACACTAAATGCAGTTCATAACTTGCTGTGCCACAGTGAAAACATAGTTGCTCATAGTTGAAATTATCAGTCGCTTTTACAGTCCAAAGCCTCTCCAAACTCTTCTATATGTGAACATAGCAAGTTTTGTCCTCTGATGATTAAACTCACACACAGTGTCAGAAGAAGTCAGAAGCACTGTGCCACCACCCTCTTGTTAAGGGCCACATCAAGCCAGGGGACAAAATCTGTAAAATAAGGGAAAAACACCCAGACGACTGGCTGACTGCTGGTTTTGGGTGGTGTGCTGCCACATTTAGGCTTCTATTTTGAAAAACTTGGCTGTACCCAGATGAGAACTTTGCTGGCAATGAGAAAGCAATGGATATAGAGAAGTAGCGGGGGGGGGGGGAACAGAATCCCACCAATCGTGACACTGAGGAAACCATGGTATAATCAGTCAAAGATTGTCACCAATTACTAAACCAGAACCTGATAAAATTCATAAAAGCACTGAGAATAGTGAATAATATTCATTAACATTTGTCTTTGGGCAGTGAACTCTCCATGTATTACCAATACAAATTTCAGGCCTACCACACACAAGCAACACAAAGTGATAGATTGCTAAAATTTTATCCAAAAGCCCTGCAAACTGGAGATCAAATAGCACGTACTTTCCCCAAAAAAATATAAGTCTTCCCACAGTGTGCTTGAAAAAGATCCTGTTGCACATATTCATCCAGTCACCATAACCAACACATTAAAGCAGTAATGATGCGATTGTTGTCTAATATAGCTCAAGAAGATGGTCGTCTTTTCGTATAAACGTGTCTAGCAGAACTAAACGCTGAACAACCATAAGCATCCGATTATAGGAAAGAAAAAGTCATGCTGCATAAACATACACCAGTGGTTGAAGTGAGTCACATTTGTGCACGTTTGAATTTATAAACTGCTTCATGGCATAGCCCAAACATTGGGGAATTCCCAGCAAACAAGTAGGTGTTTATGTGAAAGTCTTGTTGATGTCGTCTTCTTACTGATGGCATTTATTGATGTGGTTAGGAAGTCACAGTTGCCTGCTCGGTGAATGGGGTTGTGGGTGGAAGCACGGCTTGGCAGCAGCCAATTAACAGTTGACTCCAGCTGACCATAATGATGGGTCTAAAATTTAAATCTTCATAGAAACGCAACAAACAAACAAAGTACGTAAAGACAATACAGTCTTATTAAATTCAGATTACTTACAAAATTTGCTAAATTAAATTGCTTTAAATAGCTTGACTGTTATGCGTCTTCTTGTTATTGTGTATGTCTTAAAGACACATTTCACTTTGGGCTTAGTTGGGCTGAGTTTAATTTTAAGGGGACTTATGATGGTTTGTAACTCAAATATTGCTAACGCTATTTAGATATTATTTTAACGTTTCCTCTTATAGGCCTAATACCAGTCCCCACCTTAAGACCTGTGTATTAAACCTGCACACACTTGGATAATATCACCTATGTATACAACAGTAGTGCTTGTGTGAGTTCCAAATGAATAAGAATCAACTATGTTCTCATCCCAAATGGTCAAATAACAAAACTGTTGTTATATGTTGAGTGTAACACACAAACATGTTTTTTTTTTTTTTATGTTCACTTTTGCTTTAAGTTACATAGTTGGGTTTAGGCCCTAAAACTGCTTGGTTAAGATTAATTAAAGATTGTAGGTTAACACTTTCCATTTCAAAACTGTAGCCCTGTAGTGCCAGCCCATCCATCCCACATAACCTCTCCCCTCCCTCTTCCAGCTCTTCTGGTAGGACATTGAGATGTTCCCAAGCAAACAAATTTCCCACTAGGACATGCCTGAAATGTCTCATCTATCCATCTACCAAATAAACAATGTCACACTATCTCTAAGACTGAGTCCAGACACCCATGAGAGGAAACTCATTTTCACTGCTTGAATCCGCAGTCTCATTCTACTCAAAGCTCGTGATGATGGACGATGGTAAAAACATCGAAATGTAGATGGACTGGTAGATTCACAGCTTTGGTGTCACACTCGGCTCTCTCTTCATCACAACAGACTGGAACAGTATTTGCATCACTGACACCCAGAACAACCACTCTGTCCATCACCCACTCCACCCTTCCCCTTACTCGTAAACAACACTCCAAGATACTTAGGTAAGTACCCCGTGAGACAGGCCTGTTTGACTAACCAGGTGCATTGGAAACTTCAGGTAGTAAATGAGACACATCAGTAGCTCTCACAAAAAGGCACATGACTGGAGAAAGCTGGAATATGAGTGGAGCAGCACTTTTTCATTTGAGCTGACATTACACCAAAATGGGTATAAGGGTCATGACCAGAAAACATCCACTAGATAACCTTCATCCTTCACCCACCATAGTTAAGTTGTTGTTGATTTCACCAGTTGAGAATGCACCAGTGTCTATGTAACAACATACTTATTTGATATAGCCACCATGGAAAACATATCGACAGAGCAGCTTTTGGAACCAGAAAGAAGAAAAAAAACTTAGTTTATAGCTTTTCAAACATATAGTATCTCCCACCTGTCAATCTGATACAAATTGTAATGGATTTTTGTGTTGTTTTTGTTTTTAGTCAACTGTATCCATCAAAGGCAGAAATGCAGCATTTCACTAAGATTCTCTAAGATTTCATTCCGGTCAACTGCAAATTGAATTGCTGTTGAAAGGGGCAGTAAGACTCTGGGCAACCAGGGGAAAATGCGTTCGTCTTCTCTGTCAGATTCTTGGAGCAGCTTGGTGAATATAGCACCTGGTCAGAATCATGCCTGTCCCTGAAACTTATCAGATGGACAGTGAAATAATTAAAGAGAGAGAGAAAAAAAAGGGTTTGCTCATGAGCTATAAATGCATTAAAAATGCCACTTAGACCACAGGAGTTCAGGTCACACCAGTGTTAGGATCACTGATATGAAGTGTGTTTATAACAGGAGACTGGAAAGTCTCTGCAGGCAACTACTGCCTCATTTTATAGTTTTTAGTTGCAGATATTTTTTTCTGCACGTACTGGAATCTTCTAGATTCTGTACTGCTGGAGTGCTGAGTCAACTTCAGCTTGATGTTTCTCAAAGAATAGATTAAACCGATGCGTTTTTCTTTTACTTAAGTTGCAAACATAAACAAAGAATTTCTGTATAGCTACTGTACCATGTTATTGATTGATTGATTTGTGAGGACTTGTTGTTTTTAAGAGACAGAATTGATGAGGAAATTGCTTTGGTTGGGAAAAAGAAGTGAATAAAATGAATAAAACCAGAGTCGTACAGGCCTGAAGACTGGTTAGCGACCAACTGGCAATCATTGTTGAGAAGTTTTGGCAGGTTTTTCATGGGCATAAGCCACATTCTCAGCTCTGGTGCTTGAACTGTGGAGGAATAAACCACGCAACAACCTCGGCTGGTAACTGGAAAAATAAGAAATACAGTAAGAATCCAGCATAATGCTTTTTAGTGTGTTTGCACTGAATAATCCCAAAAGGAATAGTTACTTTTACTCATTGTTTCGGTACAAATAAATACTAGAAGCACAGATATTTAAAATGACACATCTACAAGGGTGTTGAATAGAATAGTCTGTTGAATAGATTGAGTCACTAATCAGCAGTGTATGAAATGTTTCGAGCAGTTGGGTTTCTTCCACTCTGTCCTCAGGACTTGATAAACTAGCGGCCTTTTTGCAGTTAGTGCTTTTGTCAACAGCTCTATCCATCATGTTTGGGGTGAAAAACTGTTATCAACCCAACAGTTTCAAAGGAAATTAACAACAGTAGTGATAGAAATGTTTATCAGTGGGTGGCTGGGATTTCAAAATTCCTAATTCTTTTTCAATTCAAACTGCACAAGAATGTGTAAAAATGCACCATGTTTGTCTGTGGCTGGCAAAAGTTTTGAAACTGACCAAAAAGCACGACTTTTTTAATCATAAATGGGAACACACTTTTTTTAAACCTTGCTTTTTATGATGTGATGCTGTAATTGTTTTCAACTTTATATCAGTAACCATCTGCTTTCATTATGAATCTGGCTTCCCCCTGCAGATTTCAAATGAATCCCTTGCTGTTTGTGTTTGTGTGGTCTTAGATGAACACAGCTTGTCTGCGTAGCTCTCAGCCATGACACCGAGGACAATCGTGAGTCACTGAGAAACATTTTGAACCTCGTGGATTTAAAATTGTGACCCATGTGGTTTTATGCTCTGTAATAAGTGGTGAAATATGATTTCATGGATACATTATATGATAATGGCAGGTTGGTTTGTGGAGTGCAAAATAGAAGTGGGAAATAGATGACGACAACATCCGCTGCTGGTGTATCATAGACTCTTTATAGGCAAGAAAACAGAACTTTATGAAGTGCAACAACTGGAGACAGAGAAAATAAGAAATTTAAATTGAACTAGGGCCCAGGTTATTCTGTGCTTTAATTTACTGTATTAGATAGCTTTATGGTTAGCAAGATTAACTAGCATAATTATCTAAAAACTGGCACCAGGTGTAAGTCCATCAGTCCTGCAGGTTATTTATGCTCAAAGTGTTGCTGACCTATAAGTCAGTGTAAGGAGCTGTGTAGCTGCATTGACCTATCTCTTAAGATGACAAATCATAGCATGTTTGCTTACTTGGAAATGGTATCTCTGATTCCACAAATCACACAGATCATAAATGATCTCAGAGCAGTGAAAGCAGAGCCAGTGGCTTGTCTCACATGTCACTTTGCCATCAAAGACCAGACGTTTATAACCAAACAACCGTAAAGGCTGCTGTCCTCTCAGCTCTCCAACTCCAGCATTTGTTAGTGGGACAAAGAGATACGCATACCAAATAATTTTTGTGAAGTCTGACGAAAACACAGTTAAGCCTGCTTCCAGAAATAATAGCCAACTGCATACACAAGAAGGCAGTAATTTAAAGGATGGCAATGAGAAAAGCGTATGTTCTTTATGTCTGTGAAGGTTCTCAGTCATCCAAGTCATCGTAGTCAAAGGAGCTTGCAAAGAAAAGCGTCTGGACTTCTTTAAGTTGCTTGAAGACGTTTCACCTCTCATCCGAGAAGCTTCTTCAGTTGTAAGGTCAAATGGCCGAGAGTCCCAGATTTAAACCCAGTGGGAGTATCCCCCCAATGTTCTTTATGACAGAACGCTGTGTGGAAAGAGAGACTGAGTTCACGTTTGCAGATTTTAACTAATATCTGTATTTAGATTTAATTGGGAAAGCCCTGCCTGCCTTGTTTGCCCTGGTAGAGTACTACTGCGACAACTGAACACCTCTTGATAGCACACATTTAAATTGCATTTTTGCATTATACCATGTACCACTGAGCATGAAAACGAATACACTACAACAGTTTTTATCTTTGTCTCTTTCAAGCAAAATAAAATTTTCCTCAGATGTCAGATCGTAATCAAGTGTATCAGAAGAGAACTGACTTAAAGTGTAAGTGGCATTCATCAATCATAAGCTAAAGCAGCTTGTTTCAGGTGTAGGTTGAACTGAGGAGTTGCACAAAGGACCTATTAAATGGGGATTATTTTGACCAGTGAGTTACACTGTAGGACCAACTGTAAATACATAAACATAAATGAGTGTAATAAGCTTACTTACTTACTTAAAATTTGAGGTTTATACAAGCCTTTGAAGTCTGTCACCTAACACTGTCTATGCAGAAAGTGAAACGGGAAAGTGGAAAACAGCTCTGACCTAGTAGACTTGAAATGACGTGAAAAAAACAAAAATCAAAAAAACAACAGATCTACTGGAGCCTGAAATCTATTAAGCCAATCATTTAATTGTCCATTGGTTTTCCAGCTCATGCATTTCAAACTTTTCTCTTGTTTCATATATTGTCAGATCTCCTGACAGACCTGGCTGAATATTTGTTGACATAAACAGAAAAGTCTTAGAAGCTTCTGTGGAAGTGATGTCATAATTTTACCCCCTCTGATTGTCCGCTTGCTTTGCCTGCTAATAATTACTTTTTCTCCTGGCCTGCTTAATCGGTGAAGAGGAAGCATGACAGCATAATTTTGCTTTAGCCAAAATCTTAAATGTGGGACAGTTTTGACAAATGTGTGTTTGTCCTTGCGAGAAGCTGGTCGTATGGCGTTAATAATAAGAGTAAATGCTTTGGACAGACATGAAAAGTTGGTTATGAGAAGTTTGGTTGTTGAGCCAGTGTTCATCACTCCCTGGCAGATCCATTTGTTATCCATTTAGATTCAAGAAAGCACACCAAGTACAGATATTATCCAAATGTCAGTTATCTTTGTAACTTTGCAGAGTGTTCTGCTTGAGTAGGATTATTTTTTACAGACTGATTTTTATTTATTTATTTATTAGTTTTGAACAGTTCTTTTAGTTTACTAGGACATTTATTTATTTATTCACTACTTTTTCTAGGAGATGTTTACACTTTTTTGTACTGGTTTTCAGCTGGCCGGTACAACTTCTTACATCATATTATTTAGAAGGTTTCTTTGATGAAACCTATTGGCACTCTTTCTCTTTTTTTTCTACAATATTTAACCATTGACTGTCTTGCATGTCTCCACAAGTCTAAGCCAGTACTGGCAATGCTAATGTTAAAAGGGACCCATAATTGTAATTTCCAACACCATATTTGATTCTTGTATTCAAATAAAGTACTTTTGTATAAGTCCAGCTTGTTTGCAACAAGCCTTTTTAATCTAACTTTGGTCTTAAGATTTGAACAGAAGGTGGGTAATGTTTCCGTGGTTACAGCTCTGACATCATCCATAGCCAAGACTATAAAAAACTTCAAGTGTTTATCCAGTTTGAACCCTGACCTTTTCACTCTCATGGATTATTTTTACATGCTCTTATCTCATTGTTTAAACCACTTGATATGAGCGTCTATCATTTTAACTGCATACCCAATACTGTGCAAAACTCTTGAACCACTCCTTACTTTTACCAGTATGTGTGGAGGAAATCACGAGGAGGCTTTGTCCTAGTTTGAGGCGGCATGAAATTATGAACACGGAAAATGATAGCCAGATTTCGATTCATTATGCAGTGCAATATCTTGATAGGAAAAACCCACAATGGAACTCTATCAGTCATGGATTGGCCTCACAGATCCTGGATGTGAACATTTGTCACATTTTGACAGAGAACAGAACAACGCCCAGCCCACATCCCAAGAAGAGCTTTGGTTGTCCCATAAGAAGCCTCGGAAACTATTCCTGAAGACTACTTAAAGAAACTGCAAGAATGTTTGCCCAAGTTCAGACTGTGTTGAAGAATAAAGGTGGTCATACCAAATATTGAATTTTAAACTTCTAGAATTGTAAAGGTTTTGTTCAAGCTGTTTTTGCATTATATACTTAAAAATCGCTGGACCTATTCCACATTTTCTTCTCAAAATATAAAGAAATGAGGGGTCACTCAAGACTTTTGAACGGTATTGCATAGCAGAAAATAACAAAATGTAATACCACAACTGGTGAATCACTCCCTTCAGTTGTTAAAGCTGCTTGAAGTCCCAATCACAGCTTTCAAGAGAATAAAAGCAAGCATCTACTATTAATTATCCTCGCTAGGACATTGTTGTGGACAGCACTTGATTTGGTGAATTTATAAAGCACTATCATCTGATTCCAGCTTCTAATGGAATTTAGTGGGATCAGTTTGTAGTTTTCAGACCACCCGAAATTCCAAATCACATTAGACATTCAATTTGTGTTCGTTCTTTTGAAATAAAACTGACTACAGGTGAATGCAAGTCTTTGTTAGCAGCATAGCTAAATCCTTTAATATGTTTGAGGTTTCAGAGGTGATTGAGACAAGTTGTCCTGGATGAAAGACTTCGTGCTGGCATAATGTTTTCTCCTTCCCTGCCACTTGAAAGCACAACAACCCACTAACAACACATGACAAATACTTTTTTAAAAAAGAAAGGAAAAAAGAAAAAACAACCCTGGCATCAATTTAAACAGCTGTGCCAGTCACTGAGTGCAGAGATGTGTTGTTAATTTGGCAGACCCACTGCAGAACAGCCTTCTGCCTGTCTGCCCAGCTTCCTGCAAACGTACAACTTTGGCCGGATGAGCGTGCTCCCTTGCTGCGCATGCTTCTTTGTCTTGCTTTCCATCCCCGAGGTGAGACCTCAGAGCAGATCTGAGGAACGCAAAGGGACAGATGCATCTGGAAAGTCTGTGCTGGCTACACTTGACAGTTTGCAAGCTGGCGCTAATGAAAAGCAGAAAGCTGCCTTTTCTCGCATTGCATGGTTAGCATTAGTTTAGCCAATCTTCTGAACTTCCAAATGTACTTCTATATGCTCCCATTTCGAACATGCTCCAAATTATGCAAATGTTTTTTCCAGCTTCAGGGTTTGCAATATAATGATATGATTTTGTAGGCAAGTCTCGACACAGACAGTATGTGAATCAAGCTCTTAGTGGTTATGATGTCGCGACGGCAAGGCAAATTTTACAAGAGAATTATATGTTTGGATTTAAAAGCCTCTAGAAATTGTATTTTGGTCACTTCATATTTTCTGCAAAAATCACTGCATACTAATGTTAGACATTCTCTGGTTAATGCTGCATGTTCTGTGCAGAGAGAGTGATTGTTTGTGGTTTTAAGAATGAGTTGCTTCACCCAGAACCATTTTTTCCCTTTCCCTTGGAAGTCAGAATAAATGACATCACAGTCACATGGCAGTGTATTTGTGGCAGAGCTACTTGACACTATATACTGTGTTTATTTAAGCCTTTGCAAACTGTATGCACTGTGGCTTTCTGTTCAGAAAACGCCAGCATGAAATCCTCTAGCCATAAATTCTTCCTAAACACATGAATACACTCTCTCTGATAAATGAAAAAACAAAACAAAAACATAAGAAAGAAGTCTGCAAATTACTTAAAGTCTAAAGCATTATCGGGATTTCTTTGGGTATGCAGGGTCATTGCCCTGCTCGAGTTGTCAGGTGACCCATGTTCCAAAAATGAAAGCTAGGGAAGGTGAGCAAGAGAGCCTGGACCTCCATTCAGGAGGGGAGGAGGAAGCCACGGAGCTTGGAGATGTGAAAGCTTTACCATGTCAACATCTTTAATATACATATAGATTTATTGCCATACCCAACTTAAAGCAGATTGATGGATAAGCAGAAGAAAATAGATGAATGGACTCCTCTGCTTTTGACAAGACATGCAAGAATTTACAAGGTGACAGGAACTTCCTTTAATTATTCCTTGAATATATATGATTCTAAGTCTTTAAAGGAGATAAGCTAACATAGTCTTGTTTGCATCATAATTTATTTGGTGTTTCTGTGGCTTCACTCATATTTTTACCTCCATCATCCGTTTTGTTTCATTTCTGCTCAGTCAGCACATTGAGACGGCTGTGAAAAACACCATTCAGCACAGGAACAAAAGGCCTCAGTTTATTTTCAGCATGACACACATGCCAGTGAAGGGAAAAACAAAAACAAACCCAAACATTGCATGCATTTCTTCTTAATGTCAGCTAGATCGTGAAAGTCTCCAAGCTAAACAAAAGACTTTGAAAAGTAGTGTTTGTGTCAGTTGTTTAGGCCTCGAAGAAACCGACAGGGCCTGTTCTCAAGTTTCTAAAGGAAATGTTTATGGTTCCTGCTCCTGTGTTTGCCTGAGTGCTAACAAAGAATAAATAGATTTCCCCAGACGACTCTTTGGTTAACATTTTTATCTTTGCATTAATTTGTCTTGCTGAAACTTCTGTTTTGGCCCACGTATACGATTACAGCAAGTGTGCTGCAACACTGTTGTTGACACAGTGTGATGTTTGTTCTTAACTAGAAAACTACAGGACTCGAATGATTAAAGACTTAAACTGATTAAAGGAAGGTCAAAATAATGGGGAAACAATTTAAACAAACAAGTGTGCCGGAATAAGCTGCTCTGTGCACAGTATCACTCCCACAGGAGCCACATTAATGTGGTTATGAGTCACTAAATCAACATACTCCCTCTGGCCACTTTATTAGGTAGTGTTTAACTTCTTATTGATGCAAATATATAATTAGCCTATAGCGTAGAAGTAAGTCAGTGGATTTAGGCATGTAGACACGGTCAAAGCTTTCTGAAATTCAAACTCAGCATCCAAATAGGGAAGAAACTTGATTTAAGTGACTTTGGGGCATGGTTGTTGGTGCCAGACAACAGGTCTGAGTATTTCTCAAACTGATCTACTGGGGTTTTTCCTACAAAACCATCTTTAGGGTTTTAAGGGAATGATGGGAAAAGAAAACATTCAGTGAGTGCAAATCTCTGGGTGAAAATACCTGGTGATATCAGGGGTCAGAGTTGATAGGACAGCGACACCAACTCAAATAAGAAGAAGACCACACCATTAGCTAAGAACAGGAAACTAAGGCTATATTTTCCATGGACTCTCGACAAAAGAAGGCTAAAAAAATGTTTCCTGGTCTGTTGAGTCTTGATGTGGGATGAGAATGCACTGTTAACAACATGAAAGCACAGATCCCTCCTGCCTTGGTGTGGAGGACAGTTTCTTGGTGTTTAAATGCCAAAGCCTACCTGAGGATCATTGCTGACCATGGCCATCCCTTTTATAGGGACCACGGTGCACCCACCTTTGGCTGACTGCTTCCAGCTATGCCACAGAACTCAAACTGATTTCTGTTTTAGCCTCCAAAGTAACCAGAACTCAACCTCAGCCGACATGTCTGCAGCAACTGTGTGATGCTGTCATGTCAATACTGAGCAAAAGATGAATATTTCCAGCACCTTGTTGAATCAATGCCAACAAAATAGAATAAAAATAAAGGCTGTTCAATGGGTTTTAGTAAGATGTTCATACAATGACAGTATGGCACACATATCTGGCCCATTAGACTTGTTTCAAAAACAAGATAAACAGTTTGAATTCAGCTCAGTAAAAGCTTAACTCTCCCTCCATGAGCAGTTACAATCATGACTAATTATACATTGCTAGTACTTTTCTTTCATCTGCCTTTAAAAAGGGGGAAGATGATATCTTCTGCTTGTCTTGGATAAACAAACATATTTTCCTTTGTTATGTGACAAACTGCCACTTTGTTCAAATGGCACCGCCTGTTGGTTTGAAAAATGTTTGTTGCATATTAAGTGTTTTCATTTTTTAAATTTGAAGCCAGAAGGTGCAATATTTGGATGACAATGTGTGGCACTAAGCCAACAGTTAATACTAGCTAAATTGTTACTCAAGGCACATCATTAGATAGTATAGGTGCACCACACAGATACTGACCTCCTTGAAATCTGGGCATTTTAACATGACAGTCTGTGGAGACTGAACCAACCTGAAGTGGTTGTTAAGGAATTGGAGCTTTCAGCACTTCTGAATTGGCTTTATTTTTCAGTCAGGAAGGTTGCAGCTTTATTTGGATAACCTTAGGAGAGAAGAGACCATTGTTGTTGCCTCTAAGGAGGCAAAGATGAAATTATATACCCAAAGTTTATAGGAGAGCCAAGTTTGACTGTTCCCCTCCTTTTCGGATAAGCAGTGGAGATCTGCATCATATTAAATGCCTTTTGTGCTCTTTGTAGTTGAGTATCAGTAAGCCGCATTCCTGCGGCTGTGTTTCCGATTTTATTTTGAAAAAACCCTGTTGAGGTGACCACCATCCAGAGTAGATATGATTTTTTTTTAAGTTAATAAACAGTTATTGTCTTCCTTAAAAAAATAAATGTTAAAATGGTTAAAATGAAAATGGTTAAAATGTCCCTTGATACCTTTTTTATTCTTATTACAATACTATTTAAGCTGGGGGAATTAGGAAGTTCAAAAAAATACCTTAGTGGTGCCATTAAAACTAGGAAACTTGTAAACCTCAGACACAGGAGTGTATAGGAAAGTATGCAGTAAAAACAGCATTTATAACAGGCAAGAGGTGGACTGAACACGAGCCAAACTGATACAGAGCCAGACACGAGGAGTCAGACTACCACACAGAAGTCTGCATGTACGTCAGCCTAGGTTTTTCAACAGACCAGCTTCTTCCAAAACAACAATAATAAAAAGTTTATCCGAAGAAAAATAGTCTGTCTAGTTGAATTAAACCTCAGAAGGAGGAATTAGAGAGCCTCGGGTTGTTTTTGAGGAACAAAGCCAGCCTAAATACATTTTTGTAATCCAAGAAGGTCAACCTGTTTCATACTCTGTGGATATACATTTGCTGGAGGCTAGTATGCTCGGTTAGAAGGATTGGTGAGATGTCCAAGAGAGAGTTTTGTTTTGTTTTGTTGTTTGAAACATTTTTCATGAGTAAAACATTTTTACTGTTAATGTGCAAACAGATTCAAATGTAAGTTAAAACCTTCCTCACTCTGGCTACATCTAACAGCTTGTGGATAGATTTCTATGTAAAGAACTGGGGTTGAATTTGCATCAAAAATCCAAAATGCAGAAGATTTAAGCCTGTCCCAGGGACTGCCCTTGATAAGGACACTATGACAGCCATATATAGTAAGTGAAGACTTTCTGTGTATCTAAAATTGCATACAGCACAAGTAACGTACTTTGCAACCACTAAAAAAATTGCACAAGTAGGTGGGTTTTGGTTTTTTTTTTTCTTTAGCAGCACCATATACAGTGGTCCCTCTTTTATCGCGGGAGTTACGTTCTAAAAATCCGCGAAGTAGCCAGCTTTATTTTTTATAATTATTGTAGATGTTTTAAGGCTGTAAAACCCCTCACTACACTCTTTTTCTCAGACAGGCATGAACATTTTCACACTTTTCTCTCTTGTTCTCAAAGTTCAAACCTTTGTAGAAGAATAAGTCCAGTATTATAGAATGAAACCACCCGCAGGTTCCTTTGATGGTGCAAAACGTTTCGTCGACATTGTTGTGTTTGTTGGGGAGAAAACTTAAAAACATACAGTACAGCACTTCAGAGTCACACTGCTAGCGATCAAATAGTTATGTGAATTTGACAAGCTGAAGGCATTCTATACTGTACAGGAGACACAGCACGAGATTAATTGACAATGGTCTACAGCCAATAAAACTGCACAAAAAAAACCAATCCACGAAACAGCGATACCTGTGAACCGCCTTATAGTTAGGGATCACTGTACCACCTAACAGCAGCCAGCAACTTCCAGCAATCACTCACCAACTGGCTCCTTTGTGATCAGTAGTTGCCAGATGATCGTAGACCGGTCTCTCAGCCTCTGACTGTGGCCTACGGAAGAGTAGCTAGCTGCTATGTTTTGTAGCTAGCATTTTGTAAACAGGTAAGAATACGTTCAAATTAACTTGCACAACATTAGCACATGAGTATAAAGTGTGTGACAAATACAGTTTGACATGGCATCCAGCAACAGTGGCCTGTCTTGTATGTTTCATCTCTATTTTTGCTATTGTTAGGATGTGCAAGCAACGAACAGGATGCTAACTACAATTAATAGCTGCAGGTGTCAATATCAATTGTTTTCTAAATGTTATACAGGAACCTTTTAATGATAAAATAAACAGTTTTATCTTTTATTTCGTCTCTTTTTGGTGTTTTAGAGTATTTGAAAATAAATGGGTTGACCCTAATTGAGCTCGACCTCCAGTGGAAGTCAGGGCAGAAATAATAACCATACTAAAATAACACAATTTTGGAGCTTGTTAGGCAGAACTGTTAGACTGCCTTAATAAAGTAATTTGTAGCAATTCTTAAATACACATTTATTAAAATAGTATCACAATTCTGTGATCAGGCAGAGATACTGTGATGCAAAGTAGTCACACTTCCCAGAGAGACTGCCAGGCCAGGTCTCTCTGGGAAATGACATTTGAATTTCAATGAGATTTTTACTTAGATAATAAAAAGAAGGATTATTAATACATTTCTTCTTATGTTCCATTAAATTGTAGACGCTTACATTGCATTTACAACATGCATAGACCTTCACCATATGTTTTCAAGTTTTTTTAGCTTTGTTTTTACGTGACTCATTTACACAACATTAATACTGATACTACTAATACTACACAACAAAGCAGAAAAAGTGAGGGAAAGCATGCAGATATTTGTATCAGTGCTGATGTAAAATACTACAAGCATTCATGGAGCTGGGATATAAATTTTTCGCTGGGCCTCCCTTTTCCTCACCTCATAAAATATACATCCCGTCCACCTCAGACCTCCCTGGGCTTGTGCACTGTAGTACAGTAGATCCGCAAACCGGCCGCAGCAGACAGCACGAAGGCCCCATCACCATATTGTCTGGAGTTACATTCCAGAAACGTGGGGCTTTGTGGTCACTAGCTTCTTTTCTGTTTTTCTTCTATGATAAGCTGACAGAGTAAACCTGACATAATTAGTTGTCTGGGGTTTGTTTGGGTTGTGAATCGCTGCTGTGGTGTAAATCAGCGAGAAGCTGGCAGCCTGTGAGACAGCTCGAAGCCACATTAAAGTGCAGGGGCGCCTTCTCTGCCGCTAACCACATTCACTGCTCAGTCGCTTCCCATTGTTTTTCCTCCAGGACCTGGCAATTCCAGCTGCAGACTTGGACCTTACAATTGCAGCTTGTGTTTTGGTCGTATTTCTTTTCATATTTTGTTACACCATGTAATGTTGGATTTGGGTTTGGAGTGTGACTTTTGATGTCACGATTCAAGTCAGAACGGCGATCTAGGTCATTCATTATGGAAACTCTTGTATTTGTTACATGGGAAATTATAATGTTCATGCTGAATCTCACTGTGTGCTTAGTATACACAGGATATGCATTTGCTATAGTCTCATGCAAACATACAAGTGCAACAAAGATGTTGGATTGTGTTCATAAGGGCGACATTCAGCAAGAGAAACAAATATAGCCACTTTCCTCTTAAAATTAAGAGTCAGAGGTACAGAGGGGAGCCAGGCTGTCTGGGCGGACCCACTTTTAGTCAAAGGGAAACTCTCAGCACGTGCAGAAGCAGTTCACCTTACAGGTCAACAGCCAGAGAGGGGAAAGTTGTTGGAAACATGCTAAATAGAAACAAAGAACAGAAACTGCGGCTGCGAGGACACAAATCCCTCCCAATGGAGGTATTTATACGACACTCCCAAGGCTATAATCGCGGTCTTTTAACTATGTCTCTGAGACTGTGGAATGGAAGTGTTTATCTGAACCCACGGAGAACTGACAGGAATAGCCAATAGCAGTATAACATGACAAAGCCCTCTGCTGGCCATAGTGCAGCCAGAGTTAGACTTTGCTATTTTGGGTTAGGAACCTCTGTGCTTATTTTAGAGCCTTACCAACTGGGCCTGTCTGTAATCAAAGGATCAAAACTACTTTATTCTGAAAATAGGCATTATAGTACCAGCTACACAAAAATGGCATCAAAGACCTCAGCTGAAAATTTTGCTGATTTGTTGATGTAGTATGATTTTCAGCACCAATTGCTTTGGCTTCTAGGAGAACATGCTGACAAGATGTTTTCCATATTTAGTCATAAAACAAAGTCCAAGATTGACTTTTCAGGCTGATATTCTTGAAGTTGCCATTGTTGCATTAACAGTTTAACGTTAATCTTAAGTGCTGACCAGTAAATTTGTATTTTTTAACATCACCACTGTTATGAACATGTTCCATAAATACATTACAAAAAAGTTTTTGGGTGTTTTTTCAGTAAAAGCATATAGGAAAAAACATTTGATCATTCAGTGAGCAATGATACTCGGTGTCTGTGGTCTTTGCATCCAGCTTCTTTGTGCTAAAGTAAAAAGAAGCTGGATGGCTAATGTGCATGCATCACTGTTTATCATAAACCATAATTTCATCTCAATAGTTTATGCAAATAGCACATCTAGTGTCCTTAATAAGCTAACCACCTGCTGACAGTGCCATCTTAAAAAACAAGAACTCCATTTGGCTGCTTCTCTTCACTATGCCAATGCAACGTTTTCTTCCAGGCTCAAATGTGAAATTGTGATTCCCATTTTCTTTCCCCCCCCCCCTTTTTTTTTTTTTTTTTTTTTTTAAATTGCCACCAGAGGCTAAGTCATCAGGCTAGCCAATGGGTTCACAGATTTGTCTTTTAGTGACTGACACAGCGACACTCGCAAACTTGAAGAATCTGAAGCATCTGGCGTGAAGAATCCGTCCTGTTTTAATATTGTGGCACCATCCCATAAATATGTCTTTCAGCTGTCAGCATTTGCGTCAGAGAAAGGCCGGCTTCATTAAGCAGATTCGTTACATGTGATGTTCTGCAAGAATAACCGTGTGCGAGTCTTTGGCTAGACCACATTGTGTTGCGATATTAGCTCCCCCT
This sequence comes from Simochromis diagramma, assembly GCF_900408965.1. Lineage (NCBI taxonomy): Eukaryota > Metazoa > Chordata > Actinopteri > Cichliformes > Cichlidae > Simochromis > Simochromis diagramma. The sequence continues at coordinate 16,033,046 of NW_024387492.1, forward strand.
CTTCACCCAAACAGTCCATAGACATCGACCCCGCCCTGAGAGGCACTAAGCTCAGTGATACGGCTGTCAAACAAAATCTCTGTGCTTCCTTAAGTCCTGGTTGCCAGGGGAAAACATCAGGAATGCCGCCGGGTGACAAAAGACGATTAGAGGCCTGATTTCTCTGTATGCTGACATTTGTGAGTTTTCATGTGTTGTAAAGGAATTCTTGGCACTGAAGTTGGTTTGGAGACCACAAAAGGTGCTAAAGGTTGTCTTTCAGACACAACACAAAAGATGTTCTTGAAACACATGTGAAATGTATTTTTTCTCTCAACCTGACAAACAAGAGAAAGTACTTCTGTTATAGGCTGACGTTAAAAAGTGACATTTATATTTTCTACTACCACAAAAACTAAACCAACTAAGAGCCAACAGTAAATGGAACTTCCAATTTTGATCACTAGTTATTTGCAGATCTTAATAGTGTTATTCTTCCGAACAACTTTTTGGATAAACCTTATTTTCTTAATGACATGAAGTAACAGATGATCTCTTTATGTAACATGGCTGAAACTCATTAATCTTTGCCCCAGAAGGCACTTCTGTTCATTCTGTGTGAGACATAAAATCCTTGTTTATAGGATGATTACTTATATCTTAAAATGACCCTTTTGTTCAGAATAATGAATCTGTTTGCATGCTCCAGCCAGCCAATTTGATTTACTTGTGTTACCACAGTAGCTAAGCATGTTGATCCCTCCGTTAAGCTCCACAGGACTTCTGACGATGAAATTGGGTGATTTGGGATTTCCTGGTAAAGCAACGTAGGATGCAGCCACCTCAGTGGGCTCTGAGTCTGCATAATGAAGCAATTTAAACCGCTTTTGGCCAAGTTGTTGGTCTTGATCTGATCCTTTGATATAACTTGCAAGTGGGAATGCCTGCTTATTTATTTCTTGACCAAGAAAACTGCCCACTGTGAATGCAGGACAAAGGACACAAAGAGCTAATCTACCTGTAAAGAGGATTATTTTTGCAGAGAAACAAAAATCACCTTTATTCCTCTTGCACATCGAGGGTTTCGATTCATCCCCATAAAGTACTTAATTCATGTCATTATGAAGGCGAATATATATTCCGATATGGATTATTCAAGTGGAAAAACTGAACCAGTGTTGTGTCTACACATAACAGACAAGCCAGCAAAGAACTCATTTTAAATAGATGGCTAATGACAAAGTGCCTAAAAATACTGTTACAAGAACACACAATTTATTCCCATTTCTTTATCTGAATTTATGAAAAATAGTAAAATAACAGTAATTTTGGACCAACAAGATGATTCCCAAAGAACTGTTAACCAGAAGCTTGGCATATCTCGGCATAGTGTAGAAATTTGAGAAGAAACTTGACCTATCTGCTGTTCACTGAAACCTCATCAGTAATAGTCTCAGTGGAAGTTTGACTTTCAAGAACAGATTCTTAAGGACTGGAAACAGTTAGAAAAGGCTGAGGTTTGTCAAAGTACAATTACTATACAAAGTGGCAACAGGTTTTATGGAGTGATGAACAAAATTTTAACGTTTTGGTTAAAAATCATTGTCTCCTATAGAGTTTTGAAGAGGTACAACAGGGAGTGTCTCCATTATAAAACACAGTAGGGGTTGTGTCATGGCTTAGGGCTGCATTTCAGCAAGTAGTGTTTGAGATCTTGTCAAAAATGCTGAAATTATTAATGCAGAAAAGTGTCATCAGAGTTTGAGGCATCATGCAGTGACATCTGGAAAGTGTCAAATTACTGACAGCTTAGTTTTTCAACATTATAGTGATCCTAGACGCTCTGCCAGTGCAGTAAAAGCATGCCTGGTTAGAGAAACGCAGTTGATAGTGGAACGCTATCAATCAGGAGCCCAGACCTCAACATTATTGAATCAGGTGAGATCATCTTGGCAGAGAATAAAAGCAAGTCAGCATCCAAAGCCTTGAATGTCCTTCAAGAAGTGTGGAGAACTACTTTTGAAGATTAAATAAGTTACAAGAAAGCCTGCCTAAGAGAGCTGAGGAGCACATACCCAATATTGCCTTTTAGAATTGTCCAAACTGAGTTTTTGTCTTATATAATGTATTTCCAGTTATGTTCACAAATATTACAATAAATGACTGCACCTGTTTCTCATTCAAATCAGGGGTTAATGAATAAGGGGTTGTTCAAGACTTCTGTATAGTTCTGTAAATGTATTATTAAAATCCAAATAAAAAGAAAAATATTTGAGTGTTAAAATTTCAGACTAGTCTTCTTTCTAGTGTTTATATAGGTTTTAAATATAAGCTAGTATATGTTCACAAGCTAAAGGTTTGCCCACAAATGTGTGTTTTTGTATTAGGTGTGTGAAACTATTTGGGTTAACCTTCGCCTTGACTTGGGGAGCAGTCTCTGGGATTTCTATTAGCACCCATTTACCACCTGGAACACCCTGCAGCTGTGGCATTCCTCGACCATAAATACTCAGGCGGTTTGTTCCAGACCTAAAGTGCACAAAGCAGGATCACATCTGGCCATTGCAGCCACAGCCTTTTTATACCGAGTCTCCCTCACTCCCTGATATTGGAATTTAATTGCATCCAGGCCGTCCAGTGGCCCACGAGAGGGGTTTCCTCAGGCATATCCAGAGAGCTGAACTGGCAGCAGTAAGTTCCATTTGACTCAAACTAATGTGAACAGCAGACAGGAATAACACAGTTGCTGTTATGTACACACATGCTGAGGCCCAAATGTGCACAGTGCACGCACAGATACACAAGTGCACTCTCACTTGTGCAGTTTTTATAGCAGTACAGTAAAAAGTAAACACTACTCTCTGCATGACTCCAACATTGAAGAAAAAGAAGTCTTTTTCTGGGGGGAAATTTCTCCTTAACAGCTGACAACTCCGATCTTATATTTTATTTAAAATACCGCACTGTGCAGTAAACCTCTTACATGCCCAGCAAAACCATGTTCATGATGGTAATATTTCAAATTCTTGAAAAATATTCCCAAAATTAGTAGGCAGTAGATGCAGTATGTGAGATACCTTATGACGTTTACCTGTTAAACTCCTTATTATTGCAAATAGCTAATCAACCAATCATATGGCAGTAACTCAGTGTATTTGGGCATATAGACATGGTCGTGACAACTTGACCAAATTGAGCATCTGCATGGGGAAGAATGTGGCATGGTTGTTGGTGTCAGATGGGCAAGTTTTCAGAAGCTGGTGATCTGCAAAGATTTTCCCACACAATCATCTGCAGAGTTTACAGAGAACAGCAAGAAAAAGAGAAATCTGAAGAAGAAGAGAAAAGTGTCTCTGAATAACAGAACAGTTCCTCTTATCTTGAAGCAGATAGACTGCAGCAGAAGGCCAAACTGGGAACCTCTCTTGTTAGCTAAGAAGAGGAAATTGAGGCTGCAATTAACATGGGCTCACCAAAATTAGGCAAGAGAAGACTAGAAAAACATTGCCTGGTCTGATGAGTCTAGATATCTGCTATGAAATTCAGATGGAAGGGTCTGAATTTGGTGTAAATGGTAAGAAATCATAAAGCCATCCTGTATTTATGGCCCATGTGAGTATTGTTGCTGACCATGTCCATCTGTGTAAGGCCACAGTGCCCATCTTCTAGTGCCCAGCTTCTAGGATTAAATGCACATCACAAAATTTAAACCACCTTTCTTGAACAAAACTTTGTTCCTAAACATGGTCACCAGGTCCGAATCCAATAGAGAACCTCTAGGATGCAGTCAAACAGAAGATTCACATCAGATCAATCTGTCCATTCCCTTGACCTCTGACTGTCGTTGCTGTCCATGGTACTGATCAAAAGTTGGAATGATTGAATTGATATTATTAGGGTGATAAAGAGAGGGAGAGTGTTTGTTCAGGTATGACATAGCTAGTAAAAGACAAAAAAATATCTGTACTGGAGCCCATCACAGAGTTGCTACACCTGTGGTTAGGCAGTAAGCACAGAATATCCACTGCTAGCATTGCCATCATGTTTATAAGCAATTTCTTATTGTAACATTTTCTTGCTAACAATCTTAGTCAACATGCGTGATATAAGAACCTTTTAAAAATGCCTTCAGCACCTTAACGGTGAAAGCATGATAAAGTGGGAATGTCAGCTTTTGCTGAGCATGTTGAACACATGTAGACTTTACTAGTATTTCCAGTTTAGCATCTTTAAGAAATTACACTACACTTTATTTTTCAAGGATATGTTTAATCAGCCTGTAGCTATTTACAAGTAACAATGTTTGCGTTCTAGCTTTAAATTTAGAAGTGACTTTTTTTTGTGGTTTTGTTAATAATATATTTTTAGACAGCCATGCTAAAAATTGTATAGACACTACACTAAAAGGATACAATACAAGGAATTTTATAGAATGATGCATTATTGTAAATTAAATGGGATAGTCATACGGAAAGGAGAAAATCCAGTCTGTATCATATATAAAATAATAAAAAGAAAGGCAGCATGAAAAACTGGGGAGTTCATTGTATTTGGAACAGCAGAGCATGTCAGTGGAAGTGGAATAAGTTGAAACTGATGTAGCGTGGTGACCCTGCTGAGAGGGCAGTGTTGACCGACGCTCAGGGGTGTCATGTGCAGACAAAAACATGTCAAACAAGGGAATATCTCTTTAACTATTTCCAGAGGTTTAAACAACAAAAAACCAAAAAGAAGTTTTCCCCCTAAGTTCTAAGTTTAACCACTTAGACTTCTAGATTTTTTTTTTTGAAGTAATACAGATTGAATCTAAATTCTTAGTCAGCTGACATGTACAGAATATTAGACTTTCTTGCTGTTTACACATTACACCAGAGTGAACTGATATTCATGAGTCACACTCAAACTGACATCCACAGCTGAATTTACAGCAAAATATGAAATGTACTCTATATACAGTGCTGTGAAAGAGTATTCCCCCCTTCCTCATTTCTTAGTTTCATGCGTATTTGTCACAATCACATTTTTTCAGGTCATCAAGTTCTTTAGACAAAAATAACCTGAGTAAATGATGTTTTAATTTATTAAGTGTCATGGTCCTGGGTTTGTGAACCAGTGTTTTGAGTTTTGTGCTGTTTTTGAGCTTTGATGTCATCATGGTTATCACTGTTAGTGTTTTGGTTTCTGTCTCACTATTTCTAGCTCTAGTTCGTTGTTCTGTGATTTCTAGTTCTTAGGTTTTTTTCCTGTGTGTTCAGTGTCAAGTCTGTGTCTCTGTGCCTGTCGTGTGCTTCCTGTTTTATTTTGATAATCCTGTGTGCAGTGCATCTGGTTTTGCGTTCCCTTGTCTCATTAGCTCTGATTTCTCCCAGCCGTGTTTCCCTCCTGTCTCCCATTCCCTGATTGCTCAAATGTGTATTTGAGTCCTGTGTTTTCTTTGCTCTGTGTCGTGTTGTACCCTCACCATGCTGTGTCTTCACCTCTGTGTTATGATAGTTTTTCAGTTCTCTGTTCATAGTTCGGGTTTCTAGTTTCTTCAGATTCCTAGGTAGTGCTTAGTGCTTTGAGTTTCTTGTTTTGTTTCCTTGTCTTCATGAAGAGTTTTTCTAGCAATAAAAGCTGCGGTTTAAGTTTAACTTTCCGTTTCTGAGTCCTGCATTTGGGTCCTTCATCTTGCCTGCCGCACAACCCCCTAGATATAGCATGAATTAACTGGGATTAACCACATTTTCTTCAGATTCATTAACCACACCCAGATATTTTAACTCAAGATAGAAACCTGTTTGAAATCAAACCTGTTTGTTAATGTGAAATAGGCTATAAGATCTCAAAAAGCAGAACATCACGCCACACAGTTCCCTGTTTTAGTTGTAGCTCATTTGTAGCTCACGAAAATACCCACTCCAATCAAAAAAGCCTTCTCAGCTCTGGACAAACCTCTGCCTCTGTCATGGTCCTGAGTCTGTAGTTTATTTCTAAGTTCTGTTTTTTGCCACACTCACCTTTTGTTTGTTATCACTCGGGTTCTGTGTCAATAAAGCCCTCTCACTTCACTGCATATCCGCATCTTGGGTCCTTTGTTAAATTCACACGGCTTGCCCCGGCAACCTGTGACAGCCTCAGAAAAAATCCAGCTACAAGTTTAAATGGATCATTTCCACTCTGATAATCACAAACCAAGATTTCTGTGGTAGATTAAATCTAATTCCCTGGCATCATTAAATCTGACGAAATGTTTGAATTTAATTTATTTGGACACATTTACAGACATGATGGTTACCGCAGGCTCTCATTAGGCAATGTGCTTAAAATGACTTCAGTTAAAAGCATGCTGACTAGCCAGTAGGTTTAAGCCTACTATATAGTCTTTGGTTGTCATCTTAAAGCAAAGGAAGCCTGCATGCTTTGAGGCGATGGAAAAAATAAGCGCAATTCTCTTCCTTTTTGTGGTTGGCATCTTAAAAGTCTTTAATTCCTAAATTGCCATGTAGATAACACCATAAATACATGGCTGCTAACTGAGCAGAACACTTCAAATGTTCAACGATGTAATTACAGGAGCTGCGGGGATAAGAATAGTAAATATAAAGTGTTTTGGTTCATTGATTGTAACAAATAGAGATATTTGGTATTTTCCAAGCTATTTTTATTCCTCTTACATCAGTTTAGTTTGCAAGATGGTTTGTGTATGTTTCATTTTCTAATATTATAAAAAAATGTAGAATAATAAAATATAACGACAAAGGTCTGACTGTAAAATTGAAGTTAACACTTAGACGTAAAAAAAAAAGTGCATGCATATGAATGACATGTGTAAGCGTTTTGAGTTTTCAAATAGAAATGTATAAGAAACAGTCCATGTATCATTTTCGAACAGAGGATTAATGTATGGTACATTTTCATTTATGACCAACAAACTACTCAAAGACATTAAAGAGAGTAATTATTTCTTCTGTAGTAAACATGTGACTTCAACTTTTGTGGCCACTTTTGGTACCACAACAGACTTACCTTGGCTCCCTCACGTGCCCGTAAACTCTTAACCCGCTATATAATTACGAGTGGTGACCCACTGCAGTAGATGACAGCTGAGAGAGTTAAGTACCTCCTTAAAATGGTGGTCAGAGATATTTTTTTTACTTTAAGCTGTCTGACACACACACACACACACACACACACACACACACACACACACACACACACACACACCAAAGTGTACAGTAGATGAAAGACACTGACCATGATTGTACCGTTCCATCCAGTCTTACTGTAGGCTTGCACTGATGTTACCCTGTCATTTACACTGTCTGCCAACCCGTCTCTAGTGAATTAGGCCACAGTGTCTGTCAGCCGGACTAGAAGCAGCCAGTGTTTTGGATGGTGTTGCAAAGATTACGTCCACTAATGGACAGTGTTGGTCAAGTTACTTGAAAAAAGTCATCAGTAACTAATTACTGATTACTTCCCCCCAAAAAGTAATCCTGTTACTTTCAAAAGTAATTAATTACTTAGTTACTTAGTTACTTTTTATAAACACAATTTACAACCTGAATAGGTGATAAATCGATAGATCTTTCAGCCCAATTCTACTTTTTCTACATACTCCATCATACAAAATGTAATCAAATGGAAAAGTCCCTTTTTAAAACTTGTTTTATTAGTTTTAATCTTTTAACTTTATGCATCAAGCAAAAATTTAATTACCGTATTTTCACGACCATAAGGCGCACTTAAAAGTCTTAGATTTTCTTCAAAAAGTGCGGCGCGCCCTATAGCGCGGTGCGCCCTATGTGTTGTAAGGAGGACGTAGTAGAGAACACCATGAGAACGTTAAAGGGTGAAGTGTGGGCGTTGATCGTATATACCGGGACAATCGCACATACCTGTATAAAAGAACAGGTATGTGCATTATGCAGGACATCGTTGTTTTAACAACCCTGAAAATGGCAAAGAGACACGCTTACGAAGCACAGTTTAAACTGAAGGCCATCAGCTACGCGGAGGAACATGGAAATCGAGCAGCGGCGAGAGAATTTAAGATTAACGAATCGATGGTTCGCAAATGGAGGAAGCTGGAAAACAAGCTCCGACAGGTCAAGAAAACGCAGCTGAGTTTCCGCGGACATAAGGCGAGGTGGCTCGAGTTGGAGGAAAGACTCGAGCGGTGGATCATCGAGCAAAGAGCGAGCGGGAGAAGCGTTTCGACGGTCACCATTCGGCTAAAAGCAGTTTCACTAGCTGAAGAGATGAACATTGAACATTTCCAAGGAGGTCCGTCTTGGTGCTTTCGTTTTATGAAACGGTGCCATTTTTCCATCCGGACCAGGACTACGGTAGCGCAGCAACTTCCAGCGGATTATAAGGAAAAGCTGGCCATCTTCCGCTCCTACTGCAGCAAACACATCGGCGACAAAAACATCCAGCCCAGCCACATCACAAACATGGACGAGGTCCCGCTCACTTTTGACATCCCGGTGAGTCACACTGTGGAGAAGAAGGGGACCAGCACGGTAGCGATACGCACAACGGGGTATGAAAAGTCTTCTTTTACTGTTGTGCTTGGCTGCCATGCTAATGGACAGAAACTGCCGCCTATGGTGATTTTTAAGCGAAAGACTTTGCCTAAAGAGAAGTTTCCAGCAGAAATCATCATTAAGGCAAATGAAAAGGGCTGGATGGATGAGGAAATGATGAAAGACTGGCTGAGGGAGGTGTATGTAAGGAGACCAGGTGGTTTTTTCCACGCATCACCATCGCTGTTGATCTGTGACTCTATGCGTGCCCATCTCACAGCCGATGTGAAAAAACTTGTGAAGCAAATGAACTGTGAGCTTGCTGTCATTCCGGGAGGCCTGACAAAGGAACTCCAACCGCTGGACATCGGTGTGAACCGCCCGTTCAAAGTAAGGCTGCGAGCGGCCTGGGAGCGATGGATGACCGGTGGAGACCACAGTTTCACTAAGAGTGGAAGGCAGCCCCGGGCGAGTTACGCCACAATTTGCCAATGGATTGTAGATGCTTGGGCTAACATGTCTGCTGGCACTGTTGTTCGAGCTTTCGCAAAAGCCGGCATCGTTTCCGAGGAGCCGCACGGCACGGAAAGTGACTCGGACGGTGAAGACAGTGAACCTGGCATGTTTGATGGAGATTTAGCGCAGCTGTTCAATTCAGACACAGAGGATGAGGACTTCGATGGGTTTGATTGATGATAAAAATGTGAGTACCAAACTTTGTTTTGCTCCTGCTTTATTTTTAAATACGCACACTTGTATGCTTGTGTGTTGTTGATGATGACGATTATTGGTAATAAAAATGTGAGTACCAAACTCAGTTTTGCTCCTGCTTTATTTTTAAATATGCACACTTGTATGCTTGTGTGTTGTTGATGATGACGATTACCGGCAATAGAAATGTGAGTAAGGTACCGAATTCAGGTTTGCTCCCGCTTTATTTTTAAATACGCATACGGTACTTGTATGCGCCCTATGGTCCAGTGCGCCTTATGTGTGTGTTAAATACAGTAAGAGCACACATAACTGAGACTGCGCCTTTTAGCACAGTGCGCCTTATGGTCGTGAAAATACGGTATATGCAACATTCTCTGACTGGAAGAAATTTGTTTAATATTTAAACCTATTTTCTGCACATTCCAGCACATAAAATAATTTTTTTTGTGTGTGTTTACACTCAGTCTTTCAAATAGATGCAAGTAAAACACAGCAGAAAATAAATAAAGTCAAAGACTAGCGGTCCTGTTGCTCTATTTTCACCTGTAAAGCAGGAGTAGGGTAGGCGGAGGTTTACCCTGGTGCAGGTGTGCCGCAGCGGTCAGTTGAAGAATCCGCGAGTTTCTCTGTGAATTTCCCATTACGTCATAGCGCACTCGGTGCTCGCTTGGAAGTTTAGGGGGTTTTTTTTTCGCTGTAAAAAGAAGTTTTCTTCCCACACACAACGGACGCTAATGTTTTTGTCACTTTTTATGGAATCAAACTTAAAGTAAGGTCAGTACTTCCACGCTTTAAACGCTGCACGCTCATACTCTCTCCTGCACTCGATATATTATCCATTGTTGATCTGCACACAGCTGTTGTCATGAACGTCGCACTTCCTTACGTCATTGTCATGAGACATTCTCGCAAAAAAAATCACGGTTTTAGTAACGCAGTAACGCAGCGTTCCTACGGGAAAGTAACGGTAATCTGATTACCGTTTTTGCAATAGTAATTGCTTATTTTACTCGTTACTTGGAAAAAGTAATCGGATTACAGTAACGCGTTACTGCCCATCTCTGCTAATGGAACCCATAAAGTCTCACAAATAGTAAAAGTAATGACAATTGGATAACATTTATTTACAGTGGCTGCATTTTTATATTTTATTCATTTCTATGTCCCGTTTCCTTTGCTGCATGGTTAAATAGATAGAAATTAATAGCTGGCCATCTTCTGAGAAACAGTGTAAGTCAAATGATAGCATCCACAGTAATGTGTTTTTTTGGGAGCAACTTGTCTTGCATATTGTTGGTTGGGCATATTTGACATCCTACTCAACATCCAAGAGATAGCCTTTATTTTCACTTCAATCACCCCAAAGACACTACAAAAGTAGAGAAAAAATCCCAGTCATTGAACAACCCCCTTTGAGCAAGACGTTGGTGACAGTGGGAAGAAAAAACTCACTTTTAACAGGAAGAATCCTCCATCATAACCAGGCTCAGGGAGGAACTGCCAACTGCTGTGGCCAGTTGGGGGTGATAGGAGAAGACAGAATAAAAGACACATTTGTTGTAATCAGTTGGCCTATAACTTAGTTTAGTCTTTAGTCAATAAGCCTTTTTTCTTCTTCTTTTTTTTTTTGGGCGCCAGTCATTTTTGGTTCATTAGCAATCCAAATTTTTTTCTGAAGTCCAAGAAAGAAGAAAGATCCCCAACAGATTTACTTTACCAAGTGGATCATCACAGCCTTGCCATATTGGTCCATTTGACTGACCTTCGTTTAATTTATTTTAATTTAATTAATTTTTTTAAATTTTATTTTATTATTCATTTTTAGTTATTACAGACACGACAGACATGACTGGGGGATAGGAAAGGGAGAAAGAAAGAAAGGGAGGGAGGGAGGGAGGGAAAGACGGGAAGAGGGATAGTGAGAGAAGACACTAAAAAGAAATCCACTGGATCTGCTGTTGAAAGACGAAAAAAACAAGCAAAAGGAGAGCAACAGAATAAACACAACATCACAGCAATAACCTAGACAAGTATAAGGAGCAGTAAATACTAAATATTCAATGTTATTATCCAGCACGCAAGACCGACAGCGCACAATGTGCTTTGAGGAAGCAGCCAAGAAAGATATAGTTTGTGTCTGTGAGCACCCATGTGTACACCTATGTGCACACCTGTCTGCATGAGCGCACTTTTATTCAAAAGGTTTCTCCATGTAACGATCTTACCGGCACACTTTTGAACCGGAGGTTTTCGGAAAGCTTTTATTTTGGTATTTTCGTTGATCTGTACAATAAATTTGCATGTTAGCCTAAATATTTAGTTTTCTGTAACATTTAGATTTAACATTTAACATTTAGATTTAAATATAACATTTAGATTTAAATATAATATTTAGATTTGACATTTAGATTTAGATTTAAATATAATATTTAGATTTAGATTTGACTTTTAGATTTAGATTTAAATATAATATTTAGATTTAATATTTAACATTTAAATTTAAATATAATATTTAGATTCAACATTTAGATTTAACATTTAGATTTAATATTTAACATTTAGATTTAACATTTAGATTTAATATTTAACATCTAGATTTAACATTTAAAATTGTGTTTAAAATATGAAAAGTTACAAGTATTTTACTAAATGTTGTAAAAAAATTACTCAAAAAAACATGTTTTTGTAAAGTTTTGAGCTAAATGTAGAAAAATTTTGCCGTTACTTTCAGCATGTTTCACTTTACGAATGGCACCTCATAGCTGTGGAGGTCAGGTAGCACTCTAGACTCTACAGACCTCCACATAGTGATGACGGTCAGAACCAAAAATGTCAAATTTGGATTCATCACACCATAAGATATGTTATGATTTTCAATCGAGTTCTTATATAATTTGGCACGCCTTAGTCTTTTCTCTCCATTTCCCTTCCATAATAATAATAATGATGTCTTTACAGATACCCTCTCAACTGTTACCATCACAAATGGTCTCAGTTGAGACTCAGTGAGGCTTCAATGAACAGGAGATGGATCAGCTGACAGGCAAAATAACACAAAATGGGGGATGACTCAAACTTTTCGCACAGTAGTGTGTTAAGAGCTCTGGATTATAGTGCAGAGAAGAAGCCATGCTGTCAACCACATAATGAAACACATTAAATCTACTGCAGCTGAAGCACTTTTTTCCCACGGTTTAGTCAATTTTAGGCAGCACAATTACGTTGTTTGGGTTGGGAGGAGTTCAGGGTTTGGTTTAGAAAAAAACAAACAGTCAAATAAAATGTTAAATGAAAATTAGAAAGACATTTTCTACATAAAGAGTTCTGGCTTTTTCAGTCCATGGACCACTTATAACACCAAAGCAAATTTGCATGCACATTTAACACTCATTTCAGATGTTATATAAAGAGCCATGATGAACACAAAACAAGGGCGAAAAGAAATTCGGAGAATGATGATTACTTAAACAGCCTATTGCAAATATTTACGTTTAGGCAGGTGTATTTATACATTAAAGAAATATATTTTATGTAACTTTAAATCTGAGTAAAATTTGAGTACATCACAAACAGGTTTTTGTTTGCTTCATGGTTTCTTTAATAAACCAAACATTATTCAAGCACTGCATATAAAACAGAACAGCATATTGTCTGTGTGAACACGTCTGTTACAGTACTGTATAAGGAGCCCACTGTTCTCATAAGCCGCCACGTTCTGCGCGGTTCTTGGAGGAATGTCAGTAATTAGCTCAGTAATCACAAGCTTTAGGAAATCTGCAGGAAAATGGGCTTTATTGCTGTGTGAAGGCCTTCTGTCTGCACTGCTTTCTAAAAGGCTGGTTTTATTGTGATGTGAGAGCTCAACATATCAACAGGTTACAGTATGAAGCAGAGGTGCAAGTCGCAACCTCAGTTCTCAAGTCTTTAATTGTCAACCAAGTCCCGAGTTACAGCAATGATTTCAAGCAAGTCAAATCTTTGCTAACCATAAAACGGATATGGCGGCTACACACCTGTTTAAATTAAATTTCTATTTTTTCACTAGCTCAAGGTCTGCCAAAGTCATTAGATTAATGTGGGTTTCTTCCAATCAGAGTTAAAACAAATGGGTTATATTTTCAGTCTCTTACAAGTGGAAAACATTTAAATATAGTTCATAGTGAATTGAATTGTCCAGAAGCATTTAACAGATGTTATTATTTACAATTTAACCAAAAAGAATTACACTATATGAGACATGCTTGACATGAAAGAGCCACTGAACAAGAAGGTGTTGAACCTTACTTATTTTCATCATTTGCAAATAGAATAGTCGGCTAACTATGTCAGCAGAGACCTTCAAAGGATTTTCTCGAGAGGATTCAGTTTTTCTTTATCAATGAACAGTTGGCTTTTGCCCACCTCCAGAGGGCTCATGATTCAGTTTCTCATATTTGTGTCAACTGATTTGCAAAACAAGCCTCTTCGATGTAAGGCCCATTGTTTAGGATGTGTAGTCCTCATGGGATCATCATGATGTTCCGCAGAACTTTCTTTTGCTTTTTGAGTACAATATATGTACCTGTTCCTCTCTCAAAGCACCTCTGCACTTTCATTGTTTGTGTCCATAAAAGAGAGGACCGAAACACGGCAGCTCTCAATGAGCTGCACCAACTCGCAGTGCTGTATTCGTGTAGCACTCAAAAATGACAAAAAGCAGCCATGAACAGTCTGCTTTTTCCACAAAAGGCTGCAGTGTCACATGAGCCCAGGAGGATGCTTTCTCACTCTCGCATGTTGAATGGAAGCCAGACAAATGTGACAATAGTGACTCAGCAAGCAGATGAATTCACACCAATGCAAAATACTCCAAACTCTTTCTCTTGCCTCTCTCTATGCCAGGCTCCTACAGGCAGATGAGATCTGAAGAGGAGACTTCTCTTGTGTGAGTATGTGTGCATCCATTATCAAGGCAACCCATCTCCCCTCTGGTCTGAGTGCTTCTCCAAAGTGTACAGTACAGCTAGCGAAGCTGAACAGAGAAAGGACTCCATTCTTCTCCCCCTCCTGCCTTATGGCAAAATGGCAGCACTACCTGAAGCTCTAGTTTCTGTGGTCCTTTTGTCTCGCGCCACCGATTGAGGGCACAAAATGGGTCTGGAGGGAACCCAACACCGCACCCTCACGTTCCTGTCAAAGCTATAGTCACAAGAATGAAATAAAGGGAGCTGTTTCCATGAAACCATGAAGGTAGAGAACTCAGACATTCACTTATTAATTAACTGTGCTTATAAAAATTCTTGTTTTAGTTCAGTTCCATCCCTTTGCGTTGAACCGGAAAAGAGATACCTCACTACCACCTGCCTGTAACCTTTAAATAGGTATTTTCCGCTTATTCTTGAAACTGTCCCAGGTGGGCTGCCCAGTAAAGAAATGCCACTGACCCAGTAATGTGAGCAGGATGCCTTCCTCTGAGTAGCTCTGCTCTACTGCTCTGGTCTGGAATATTACAGAGGCCAGTTGCAGTGGAGGCTTGTAACTGGAGCTTTTTGGTAAAGGAATGTTGCTGGTAAACACAGCTTTGCTATTAGATACGTGTGGTACCAAATCTGACCTTCACTATCAAAGGGATACACTACCTGTGCATGGTGACATGCCAGTAGCTCAGAGGATTAGTTTTGTGGGTGTGTGTGACTGCATGTGTGTGCTGTGCAAGTGTCACAAAACATGAACAAAAATTACACTGATTGTGCTATATTCTATAAATGTTGATCTATTACCTTCTAAATGGTGCAAGATACAAAGTGGCATACATCCATACATTGAGCAGGGACACAAAGTACTTACATATTTAAAACAACAACAACAATCTGCTCAAATAATGACACAACAAGCCACATTATTTTCAAGATAACTACACTTTAAAACTCTCCAACACTATAAGGGGTCGAGTTTAGTGACTTGAATTAGCAGAGCTAGCAGGTTTAGTTTTCAGTGCACGGCTTTGAATCAATTTAATTGGATGTATTCTGTGAAAATGCACAGGTGCACCAAAGATTGAACTTTTACCAGACTGTAAACATGTTTATTTCTGCTATAAAATTGGGCAAAATAACATAGATGTCTATGGGGACTGACTCAGTTTAAGAGCATTTATTGGATGCTATTTGAAAGAATGCAATAACAAAAACAGCTATCCAGCCAACATGTCTTAAAAATCCATTAATCGTTATTCTTTACAATGTGCGGGCATGCACGTGTATTAATGGCTCCACAAACCCTTCTCTCAGTCTCTGTTTTTTTCCGTTTCCCCCCTGACACATTTCTGCCTACTTATGAGCCAGTTTTTTTTCTCATCAACTTTGGCTACATTTGTCACATAGCCTGGCACTAACCCTTGCAAGGCTATTCCAGTTTGAGTGGAAACCTTGGTCTGTCCTGGACCTGTAGCCCACATTAGTCACTTCTGTAAACTTTGTCACAGTGTCAGCGACAGCAGAGACTGGAGTCCCTCTATTTTTTTCTTGGTCCTTTCTTGGTGTAATTTAGCCAGACGAGCTCCTCGTCATGGGGCCTTGACAGCAGAGTACAACTGATTCAAGATGCACATTTCTGTACTGTGTTTCGGAAAGTGTTATATTACAGTCTGAAAACGGAAAAATACATGACAGTGTTTATGCCAGAAGTGTCTGTGAGTGATCGGGCAGTAATGCTGTCCACTCGCTATAACACTAAATCCTGCTTGAATGGCACAGACAGAACTGTGACGCAAGTGGGTGAGAAAGAGAGGAAGGAACCAGGTAGTGTTTTAGCTGAGAAAGTAATTAACATACAGTTATCCAGACACTTTATTAGGTACACCTTGCTAGTACCACTTTGGCCCCTCTTTTGTCTTCAGATGTGTCTTAATTCTTCAGTCTATAGATTCAACAAGGTGCTGGAAACATTGACATATTAACATATTTTGTCAGCTGCACATCCATGATGTTCCACCACATCCCAAAGGTGTTTCATTGAACTGATGGTGACTCTCGAGGCCCATTTGGTACTAAAGGGCTCAGAATGTGCCAAGACAGTATTATGTACACCGTTACATCAGCACCTTAAAACTTTGATACAAGGCAAGATAGATCCATTCTTTCATGTCCATCCATCCACCTATCGATTAGACCATCCATTGTCTTCCACTTATCCTCATCAGGGTCACGGGGGTCGCCGGGCTGGAGCCTATCTTCAGGGCGAGAGGAGGGGATACATCCTGGACAGGTCCCTATTCTGCTGCAGAGCTAAAATATAGAGACAGACAACTATTCACACTCACAGTCATACCTATTGGCAATCACCAATTAACTTAACACCACTAACTGCATGTCTTTGATTTCATGCAAATTTGGCCCAGAGAACTGCTACTTACTGGTTATCTTCTGTCTTTCAGGCTGTTTTCTCTGAACCCTAGAGTTGGTAGTGTGGGGAAAATCCCAGCAGATCAGCACTTTCTGAAATATTTTGACCAGCCCATCTGGCTCCAGCCTGTTGACCTGCCGAGCCTGAAAAACACTGGTTGAAACCCTGTTTGATCTCAAGAACTGAAGAGGAGATAATTATAATGGATCATTAGCAACACAGATCAAGAAAGGCAGGGTACACCCGTAACATGTTGCCATTCTGTCTCAAGGGTTAAGGGTAAAATGGAAAATTACAAGTTAATCCTGTTGACAGCCTGACATAACAAACACGAAAAGCTTTAAAAATGGCATGAAAGACTGCAGCTGGGTTAGTCCTGACTTTATTCTTGACCCACACAACACACAAAGTTGTCATAGTGCTAGCTACCAATTCACACTACCACAACATACCATGCCTCAGTTAAAACCAGTCTTAACTTCTTCAGACATTGGCCTGTTTGCAGTAACAGTGTCTCAGTCACAGCTGTTTACAACCTGGTCTCTCACGCAGTGCTGACCTGTTGAGAGGTTCAGGGCACATGTGGAAATCTGTCTGCCACAGCTATCTTTAATATTTCACACCTCTGTGTGAAGAATAGGGGGAGTCGATTTGTGGCCAACAACAGAGAATACTCTATTTCCTGCAGGCGGTCATACGTTGGTTTGAGGTTTCAAACTGAAGACATTGTGGCTTTTTTCAGGCCATGGTGCAATGGTCTGTGTTTGTGCAAGAAATGTTCATATTGAGAAAATAATAAAAGCTTGTGTTATAGTTTCCAGTGTGGGTGTATATTGTTGTTCATTAATATTACGGTATATTCTTTCATTATTGAATTCAAATGATGTGTCTTACTGTAAGTGCTCTGCTGGACTTAAGCAGCTTCTCATCAGGGACTTTTTTCTTTTCAATTCCAGTAGAGCTGTTTTGTACCACTGACAGAAAAACATTCCTAAAGCATAATGCCTCTACCACCAGATTTGATGGTACAGATATTTTTTACGGGTTCATAGTCACCATTTTTTGTGCCAAATAGCTCAATTTGGGCTCACCCAACCGCATGATATTCTCACAAGTCTTGTTTAGCTGTCCTGCATGATTTCAAAACATAACGATGTAATGTGCCACCCTTAGTTTTCTTGAATGTTGTCACACCTACTTTGAGATCATTAACAAGATCTTCTTGTGTAGTTCTGGGGTTATCCCTCATGGTTTTGATGATCATCGATGCTGCCTGTATGCTTAGTCGAGGTCAAAGAGTGGTAGACAGCAATGGGGTGCGGTGACTTTTACAGAAAGTGAAAGTCTACACTTTCATTTAAAAAAAAAAAAAATTATATTAAAAATATGTCAACCATGTGTGCACTGCTCTTCCATGTGCTGTTGTTGGTCTGTCAGCCAGCTGTGGAGAAGAGTGAAGTTAAAACATACAAAGAACTGAAGTGAAACTGACTGTTAAAACAATGAAGTCTCCACTTCAGCCACAGTTTGTACCTTTCATGCTGTAGTTTTGATCTCTGATCATTTTTTCACACTTCTCCTGTTCTGCTGTCACTTCCTTCCCTGTTCTGGCCCAGGACATCGGTCATCTGTGTCCACGAGCATGCAGTTGGGATTTTGGAGTACTGCATGTCAGCATGTCTGCATTGCTCTGTATGTTGTCCAAACACAAACCACAGCTGGACACATCTGTAGGACCATAAATTTTACTTAACATAGGAAGCATATCTGTTATAATGATAAACCAGAGGGTTGGTGTACTTGCTAATGCTAGCTCCATTTCCAAACAACACAGATGGTAATTGAGCTGAGAGCAGTGAAAGCAGTGAAAGTTCACCTCCCTAAATGTGGTTCTGCCATAGGTTTCTTCCTGTTAAAAGGGTATTTGTCGCTAAATACTTGCTTTATAGGGTGTCAGCTGATTGTTGGGGTTTTATTTGTATTACTGTACAGTCTTTATTTTGCAGTGTAAAGCCACTTGAGGCTTTGACTGTTGTCAGGATTTAGTATAATTAACCATGGATGCTGGCTGTCAGTAACTATGTTGTTTCCAACTAAGCTTTTACTGGATGGTATGTATTATAAACAAATACTTATTCCCTCACTACAATGCACACGATTCAATGTGAAATTTAATAAAATGTTTCACTGAAACTGTAGCCTGGTCATTTCTTAAGTGCTTAAAGTTATGAATTCAAACACGTATTTACTCTACTGTCAACTTTGTTCCCGTTGAGTGAAAATAAAACACATTTCGTAACAACTGAATTTTTCTGTCAAGGTTTCACAAACGTTAAATTAATCTTGCACTTGCCTGAATTCCTTTGCATTACAGCTGGACCCAAATCAGATGTCTCGCTCAATTTTTTTGAAGAGAAACATTGTCAGTGCCGCTCTGCAAGCACAAGGTTTGCTCTCTGGCTGCAGGCCCGCCTCTGTGCCTTTAGTCTGTTCAGCGAGCGTGAGAAGAGAGAAGCGAGCAACAGCACAGATTAGTTAGCTATGTGTGCAGTGTTGTTTTTGTGGTTTGTTAGCGAGATGGAGGCTGTGTCAAAGAAAAAGCAAGAAACACATTGTGTTGCCTCTATCCTCTCCAAATGATTATTTATATGCAAGCATAGTTAATGATTGGGTTTGGTCTTGTAGTTTTAGATCCCGTGTTATCACATGTTTGGTGGCGGCCAGTAATTTAAATGACCTGAATATGTAATGAAAAAACTGTAAAAGTTCAAAAAAAGTTAAAAGCAAACTTTATTTAATAAAAACTAAAAGAAATATAAGCAAAACTTCATCTTTTGAAGTGCTTTAAACCTCTGCAGCCGCTCTGCTGTGTGTTTGTTGTATATTTTCTCTTTAACTCTTAAACATGCGACTGTACAGTGATGCTAATGTGCAGCTGTGTCATACTGGTACAGATAGTGGAGGTGTACCATATGGGCACACAGTGTCTTTGCTGTTGCAGTGACGGTGTGTTTGAAGCAGCGAGTCTGTAACTCCACACAAGGCCAAGGCCAGGAGGAATTACAGGCCATCGGATAAACATAAGCTGTAGAGCAGTAGCAGGGCGTGCTCCTTTCAGGAAATTAAAAGCCAGTGCTTCTTCCTTCAGTCTGCCCACCTTCTCTCATCTCCTGCCAGTTCAGTTAAATGAATAGCAAACTAATAGTGTCTGGGACTTTTCCTATCTACTGTTGTCTGTAGAGGGCATTCACCTTCACATTATCATACAAGTATAACAAAAAAGAATACTCTAACTAATTTTTCACAGGCATGAAAGGGATCATGGCATTAGCATAATGAGTACTGTACCATGTCTTAGTTGTTTGCTGTAATCTAGAGGTGCATTGTCAAAACATGCAGTCAGTAAGAGCTGCAACAGCTTGGTAAGACTGATTCCTTTTGTATCAGTGATGTTTTGATGACTCAGTTTTCCCTTTTGATGAAATGAAAAAACACCCTCTGTCTCTTGGGGAATGAATCAAGCATAAAAACAAAACACCTCACTGAATCTAAGCCTTTGAAATCCTTATCGAAGTTACTAATGTTCAGTTAGCTAAACATGTAAACAGCTGATAACTGTTGAAAACTGCTGAACACCTTTCTGTCATTATTAGATCAAGAGGAAAAATGTAAACACACTTTTCTTTACACCCTAGAAACTACTCAGAAGCTAGATAGCTAGTTGCCTCATAAGTTATATCTGATCAGAGTATTTTCCACTTCTGAGTTCAACGATAAAGTAGTTGAACTTTAGAAATGCAAGAAAATGTTGATATAAAACTCCCATAGTGTGATTAGTCAGTGGGATGTTGGAGGAAAAGAACATTTGTGAATACATTTAAGGTTGCTCATTACAAATAATCAATAAAAGAAAGGAAATATTCCAGTGCAGGGACAAGAAAATCTGTTCTAAATTGTGAAAATCTTCAAAGATGACTCGCTCTTGAAAAAGAGATTGTTGCATTGTGGTTAAGCTGGATAGTGGAGCACTTGTATATTAGTCAAGGAGAAGATGTGCTTAGTGTTTCCATGCTGCGGAGTAAAAGCAGGCCTCTGGCATGGCTCTCAAAGTAATAAAATAGGAAGCAAAGATGAATTTCATCCAGAATGGAATTCTGGTCACGTAGCCGTCTTTGCCAACATGGTCCCTGTCTGTTTTGGAGCATTCAGCCTTTTTGCTGCTTCTCTGCTTTACATGTGACCAGATGACAACGGGGAGAAATAAACAGAAGTAATGTACAAAACACACCACACAGATGTGACAGAGGAGGAACAAATGTGGTCACGCGTGCTGAACAGTGACTTAAAAAATGTAAAATTATGATGGATGGTATGAAAAAGAACTAAAATTTCCCCCTTATAGTTTTTCATTTGCAACTTATATTTAATTAACCATTATCTAATTATGAAATTTTTTAAACCTGTTGACATGCGTCAAAAGATGATGAAGGTCACCTTTTTTCCATCAAAATATTTGCTGCATGTTTAAGTTCACCAGGTGCAGTCAGCTCAGGGGTCAGAGGTCAGAGCACATCCTAGCCAGGAATCCCATCATGTCTGCCAAAAATCACAGGAAGCGCATTGTTCTCTATGGGGAATTACTTTATGAGGGCTTACAGAGAGGAATTATAGAAACGTAGCCAAAGTGTTTATGTGATTACACGGCAGTTATGTCACTAAGTCTGACCTAATAAAAAGAACTTCTTTGGTTGACTGATGCCATGATTGTTTTAGTTCTCATAAAACTTTAGTAGAGTTGTGGTTTGGAGTTGCTGCAGAGCCTCTGATTTGGAAAACACAAAGATCAGAAAATCCTGGCTGTTCCACTGAGTGTCCCAGAGTGTGTTATTATAAAATGACCCCTCATGTGACATCCAGCTGTCTGACACTTCAACGCTGGTATTACAGAGAGTGGAACCATTTGAGCTTCAGCGGTTTATCTTATAAAGGTGTTTGCAAATCTTTTAAAACAAAGATAGACTACATTCAAGTATGTGGTTATTGACCAAAGACAATTTGTGTAATATATTAATTAGTGTTATCATTCGTAAAACTAAACTGCAAGACATTTTCAGTATTTTTTGCGCCTCTTTGACTCATATGATTATAAATTAGAAACCTTTGGGTAAACATTTGAACATTTGTCCACCTGGGCAACAGCACTCTGCCACAATAATTATATAAGGGTCGATGCTGTCCTTCTCAAGTTAAATGCAGTGTATGAATGGTAAAAATCTGTGAAGGTCATTGTAATTAATGTAAAAGTAAGCATCATTTTATTATACTAACACTAATAATAATAATACTTGAATCGCAAAAGAACAAGCACTGAGTTGGACTTACCTCTTTGTTCCTGCCAGACTGTCTGTGGGTCTTTGCATGTGAATGCTTCAGCCATTTGATGTATCATATCACTCATCATAGATGAGTCCAGATGTTGCACAACCTCTGGAGTGATTAAAGTGATGACTTAACCAGATATGGTGCCTGCAGCTATTTTTTGTTCTCACAAATAGTAGAGTGCAGGTGTCATTGGGGTTTTATTTTGATCCCACCCTCCACACCCACGTAACTATAATGGCAAGAAAATGCTTTGACTAAACCACATCCCAGATCTATTTTTCACTGAGCCTTTATTGTTCGAGATCATGTTATTTTCTTCCTATTTGAGTCTCGAATACTGTATGCACAGGTGGCGTCCTGCAGCTCCTGTACTTAAGGAGGTGGATGGTGGGGAAATACCACAGTATTCAGTGGGGGGTCCTCCATCTTAAAATAACACTCCAACACCTCTGTACACAGCAGCAGGAAGCAGAGAGGTGTTGAATGACAGAAGGAGGACGAGTGAGGTCAGATCAAATGTAACATTTCAGGTTTGAGGTTTGAGGCTAGCTGTGGCAGTTGTGCAAATGCGGTGCAGTCTCTCCAATTAGGTGGATGAATTACATGAGCTAAAAAAAAGCATTTTTAACTTCAGGGTGGATGCCCTTTGTTCCATTCATCAGCATATTATTCACTACTTTTTGCTCACACATTAAAGGTTTGTGAGCAAATTGAGGGATACAGCTTTGGCCTGTCATTATTTGAGGAGAGTGGGTGGCAACTAATGACTGAACTGGTTTGCAATTGCAGGACTACCAGTTAAGTTCTGGTCTGTCTGGGAAATTTTTAGCACTTGCAGATCGTCTTGCTTCAGCTCATTTAAGTCTAACAAGAGCTATTTGATTCATCTCTGACCAAGACACCCACTTTAGGTTCACTGATGATTCTAAATCATGAATGTGAGTGTGAATGCTTGTGCATCTCTCAGTGTTAGCCCTGCGATAGACTGTCAACCTATCTAAGGTGTACCCTGCCTCTCACCGTATGACAGCTGGGATAGGTATCGGTCCACCAATCCCAGCTTTCATAGCTAACCTGGATTTACGATTACTATGAATACATGAGTTTGAGCTTTAGAATTCTTTTTTCAACACAAACATAAGGAGAACATGTAAATTCAAACTTAACTCAACTCAAAGTTCTGGAGAAAAAAAACCTTGACCCGTCCCTAAAGAACCTCATAAAAGACTGCAAAAACAAAGCATAACTCACATCAGCACGCCAATGCAAGGACAAGGGTGTATGCTCAGCTCTAATCAAGCAGGTAACCATATGGTGCAAGGCTCAATGCAGTGGCTTGGATTAGAGTTCAGTCCAGGTCCCATTGCTGTGTGCTTCCTCTTTCCTATATAAAACTTCGCTGTCTTATGAAATTATGATGACAACACCCAAAAAAGAGTTTAGAAAAACAAAGCAAAAAAAGGCTTCATCTGAAATTTATTTACCACTTCTTATCCTGGAGTTTTTGTTTTATATATATATATATATAAAGAAATAAAAAATTTCTTTATTAAAAAATAAGCATAATGAAGAGTACTCTTGACTCATTAGAAATTAAGACAAAACAGTCTAAAGGTACTTTATTGGATGGATAGATGGATGGATGGATGTTCGTTCAAAAGCAGGGTTTGCAGAAATCATGTTGGAACAAACACCAAAGCAAATCAAAAAGAATGGGAATTGATAAATGACTTATCAATTAGATTTCTTATTGACTGTTTCACTGGCTCCACTTGGAGAGTCACCACCATCTCTAAGGTCTAAGGAGCTTAGAAGAAAAAGCTTCTGGGCTTCTTTAAGTTGCTTGAATGACTGATCTGACCTGGATGACTGAGAACCTTCACAGACATATTGCCATACATTTTGGGAGGAACACCCTTCAACTGGTGCGGGAGTATGAAAAGGAATCAAGGAAATTATCGGGTTATAGGAACCATCTCCGTTTCAACTTCAAGCAACTTAAAGAAGTCCAGAAGCTTTTTCTTCCAAGCTCCTTAGACTACGATGACCTGGATGACTGAGAACCTTCACAGACACCATCTCTAAGCAGCATATCAAAGTCATTACATTTGTGCAAATTGTATGTGTGCAGTGTGGCCAAATGTTTATGCATGTTGAAGGTATTTCCCGTCTTATTTGTGTTCAGTGTTGGGGTTGTTATTGAAAAAAGTAATGCATTACACATTACTTCTTACTGTTCTTAAGAATAATGCATTATGTTACTTAATTACTCCCCAGAGAAAATAATTTGTAACACAACTTTTTATACATTACGCTCACATTTCTCCATAAAATGACCTGAAACACACCATAATTACCAGTTAACAAAGTAAACCTCAAATAGCCAAGCGGGCTAACCCAGACATTGATATGTGTCTACTTCAAATGCTTTAACTACGTCACATCCAGGTTTAGAAACATCAGTGAATCCAACGTTTGTGGGGGGTTTTGGAGGGTGAAGCTAAAATACATGGAAGAAACACATACTATAACAGGCAGAAAAACTCCACACAGAAAGAAGTCATTGGTGACTCTTTTTTTTCTGTGAGGTAACTAACCAATACATGATTGTACTGCCTATCGTATCAGTTTCCCCAAGTAAGAGATGTGATATAATTTATTTAAAGGTTTAAAGGAAGATATTAGTGGAAAGACATTAAGATAGAATTTACAGAGTTTTCTGTAAACTGGTATGTGTTAACTCTCGCATCCTGAAATGTGCAGGATGTACAGCTTAAAATAGGCCGTAAAGTAAACATGTGGGTGTTTGTAGGCAGCTGACAGAGACCTGTGAAAAATGCAGCCAGTATTAGGATGTCTGGTCTTTAATATTGCCACATTAGGTTATTATGGATTATTACAATACTGACCTGTCTAAGTTAACAAGAAGGAGTTCATAATCAGCTTCCTTTTTTTTAAGGGAAATGTTGTAATGTAACCAGTTAATTTATATTTTCTTCTCTCCATTTGACTGCAACAGGATAAAGAGTCATTCTATTTGCCATAAAATGATCTTCATAATCATATCTAAACACAACTATGTCTGGTCTGTCTTATTCTGCATATGTCTTATGCAGCCACTGTGGCTCAAAGGCCTAAGTCACAGGAACTCAAACATCAACGGAAAGTCTAAGTCAGAATGCATCACTCTGCATGACACCAGTCATTAGAAGTCACTGAGCTCTTGTTGTATTTCACCTGAGTGAATCTGAACTGTAAAGTGCACATGAAAAATTACCTGTATGTTTTCATTTTTAGGACACATGCATTAGTAAGCTTTTGCAGCCATATGTCACCAGAACTCTGAGGTCTTCTATTCAGTGCTGGTTATCCATCCTTAAGTCTAAAAACTAAAGGTGTCAGAGCCTTTGCAGATGTTGCCCTACACCTTGAAACTCTTTGCCCTCTGATCCATGACCTACAAGCTCAGTCGACTACAAAAGTTCAAAAAGAGCTTATTTTTTTGAACTGACATTCAGGTAGCATTCTTTTAAATGCCCTTTTATTTCTAACATCCTGGTGTCCTTTTACTCCTGGTCTTAGTTTGTTTTTTTGTTTTTTGGGGGGGCTCAGGTTTTCAGAAATCGGCAGTTACAAAATAACAACAATATAACAAATTCAGCACACACGTATATAATGCCTTTCAGTCAATGTCAAGGTTTGTGTCAATCTAATATTTGCATATTGCAAAAGAGGTCACACAGATCAAACTAAGGAGGAGACACCTGCGCCACATTCCTCATGAGGCCTTTATCATCGAGATGACGAAATGTACAAGTCTATCTGTGCTTCTGAGAAAGTAGGGGAAACATTTGACTGTGAGTAATTTTGATTGCTGTGCGCTGAATCTATAGATCTGATCAAATCTACTTGCGTTTTTGATGGATTTTGTTGGTGAGAGTCACTGCTCTAAATCGTGAATTGATCAATGCTAGATGGCATGAAAAACAATAAAGTAATGAGAATGTTAACAACTATTTATTGTCTTAAAATACATAACAAAATAGTTGTGATGAATAAAAACAGCATTTTGCTTTGTACAACTATGAAAATGTTTACAGACAAGCAAAACTAATTGTACAAAAATATTGGTAACATTGATACACAATAACACAATAAAAAAGATAAAAACAATAAAGAACATAACATCCTCACGTCAGTGTGCAAACCGTTTATACAGATGGACATGTGCCCCTTAATAAGGCAGCAAATCCTGATAAATTATTTAAATAGCAAATTTCTACAAACACACGCGCACACGCACACACACACACACACACAAAATCAGCGTCTCACAAACCACTAAGACAAACAGGACAATAATTTATCTGCTAAAAACCGCATTGGACATACGTGATAAAGCAAAATAAAAAAAAATATATAAGAAATATCCCACCTTCTTATAATTTTCACTGTAGTAAATCATGGGATTGGGAGCTCTGCTGTATTTGTAGCTATGTCATGTTATATTATTTACAGCTCATGCTACAGTAGCACTAAGATGTCAATCATTTCAAAGGAATACGAAGAAGTACTTATGTTTTTGTTTGATCAAATTATACAACAGCAATGAGGTAATACTTGTACATCAACAATCTCCTTTGTTTTTCATCTCTCTCTGAAGAAAAGGCACACGGATCAGATACACTTCATGCTAAATAGCCCTGTCTGAAGAGTAACGAATTCTGGAGATAAAAGACAACGACAATGTTATGCATCCTGTATCTAAGCGTACCTGATTTGGGGTCAATTTTCACTGTGATTGGAAGAATACTTTTACTTTTTCAAAGTACAAATATTTTGTTTACTGCCTACACTGTAGGCAAAAATCAATAAATTAGATGTATTTACATTATTTCATAGCAAATTCCCCCAAAAGTTGAGGGGGCTAAATCTCTTCGATTTCTACAGTTAGGATCTGATATAGGGAGTATTTTGGAAGAAATTTTGACTATGTGGTTATAGACTCAAACAACTTTTTGTAAAATATAATTATCTCCATCTAATCCTGAGAGTTGTTAAGACAACCAGATGACATCAAAAAAAACCAACAATACCTGTATGTAAATGATAGTTAACATAAACCAGTGCTGTCTTGCATCGCATACTTCCATAAGGCAAGTGTGACAAAACGCTCACATATGGCATCATGAAGAGCACAAGTACCCAGATAGGATACTCAAAACAGTCAGAAGATCAATATGAAATGCTGTACATTTCTCACCCGCTAGCTATCTCCAATTCCAGCTAGCTAGCTAACAGTAGCATTTTTTTTTCTAGCTTACACCAAACAGTGCATGTTATGGATTTGTCTGGTGTTTAGGTATGTTAAATTGAACTGTAATCTTCACTGTTGAGTAATTCTGTATTAAAAGAATCACCAAAGGCTCAAGAAGTTGCAAATTTTTACAAAACATGTTAGCTAACTCATCAAATGCAACTGTTTTTTTTATATTAGGAACATGTTTTAGCATGTTCAGTTTGAGACAACTTTGCCGGAATTCATGCATTACGTAAGTATGCAGTGTACATACTGTGCTACTTGGAACTCTGCTCTTGGAAGTATTCAAATTGAGACAAACACAGTTCATAGTTCTTCTACCCTAGAGATTCTAGGGTAGAAGATTTAAGAACTTTCTTGTTCCATTCATGGTTAGTCTTCCACATACATTCTGTACATGCATGCAAACATTTATCCACAGCATCATATTCCCCTTATTTCTAACTTGCTCCCCTCTCAACAGTTTTCTTAAATCATTAACAACAAAAATTCCTACAAAATGTCATCTTCATTTTTTGAGTCCTCATAAGTTGTATTTCCAGGATCTATATCCTGGTCAGACTGGTAAGGCAAAGGAAATATTCTTCTTTATTTCTTTGGGAAGTCCATCTAGAAAGTGAGGCAGAAAAGGCTGAAGAGGTGAGACAGAAAGAGAGAGAGAGACGTAAAGACTTGGAAGTGCATAGTTGTTTATGAGGAGCCATTCCTGTACAGAGATGAATGAGGTCTTTCAGAGAGCGGGTAAAGCAGGCAGAGCGGGGATAGAAAGGTGTTGGTGACCTACAGGCTTTGTTGGGGTTTTTTTTCACCTCTCCCTGCTCTTATAGATGTTAAGGATGGTGGTGGAGAAGGGGCTCTCTGATCCTCAAATGGCATTCAGCTGGTTGGTTTTCTTTCCAAACCGGCTTCAAGTTACCCTGAGGCTAACCATATGCCCTTCACCCAGTCTGAGTGAGCATGCCCAAAAAGAAAGAGTTGCGGCAATAAATCGGTCCCTGGACTTTGCATGAGAATATAGAAGTTCATACTTTATACAAAAAGGTGCATTCCTCAGAGCATTCCTGCGCCGTACATTTATGCATCTGTCAAAAGGAAGAGACATAACATGAAGAGATTGCAGAGGGTTTGTTTAATGTCTTTAATTCTAGAGTCCATTTTAATAGAACAATGTCAATTTTAGTGGTTTTCAAATAAAACTTACCTCTGCATTCATACTTGAGGTCTGAGAAGTATACCATCTCTTGTGAAAAGACAAAAAGACCTAGCCTTCCACCTGCATACGTCTTGTCATAGATGCTACCAGAATCAGCCATGATCTTCTTACCCTCATACATGACAACTCTGTGGAAATCAAGGGAAAATTAGACATTTGAATGCCAAACTCATGAAGGGTAACTACCTACAGACTCAAAATTATTTTCTGCCCACCGAATGTGTCCTGTTCTCGGCCTATGGATCAGATGCCATCTGTAGGCAGTGAAGTCTTTCCATCCAACGTTCTTTGGGTCATGCCAGAGAGTGCGAACCTAAAGCGTGTGAAAAAAAAAAAAGAAAAAAAGACATGAGTTTTTCTATTTTATTTAGGTTTGATTATCAAAAATAAATGTTTCAATTGTCCATGAAAGAACAGAAGTCCAATGTACCTGTCCTGGGGTGTTGCCTGTGTGCCAGAGGGCATTTCTGAGGTGCTCTCCTGGGCCGGTGGTGGAATTAACCACTTTGATGGACAGGCCAGAGTAACCTTGTGCCTTAGTTGGCTTATGTGACCAGTAGGTCTGTGTGATTTGCTTCCACATCACCACATAGAACCTGGAACTGGACTGGTAGCCAAACACAAAGCCAGCATAGTCATCATCCCTGTCAGTGTTGATGAAGAAAGTCCCACTGAAGTCCACTGCATTGAACTCATGGTAGCCTGAACAAAAACAGGTTGAAAGGGTGTCACGACAAGAACTGAATAGAAAAAAGAAACTTTCCTATTAGTCTTTGCAAAGTTACACATTTGGTCCAGAGAAATCGTTGGTACTTACCAACAGCAATGCCAGGGTCACAGTTAACAGTTTGAACCAGCTCTTTGCCCTGGTGGCGGACGACCCAGTTAGGATCAATCTGGGAGGTGCCTTTTGGATCCAAAGGAACCATCTGGAACTTGCGGAAGTCTGTCTCACTGATGTCAAAGTTCTCGGGACACACGTCATAGATGTCAGGCACATTGTCCTGATCAAAGTCATCTTTGCAAGCATCTCCACGGCCATCACCTGAAAAATACATAATCCAAATTATTTAATAATAATAATAATAATAATACCCAGGGTGTATATATATATATATATGTGTTCCAGCATAACACTGCTTAGATGTATCCATGTCCAACTTTGCTCACCATCAGAGTCCAGCTGATCAGGATTGAACGCCAGCCTGCAGTTGTCTTTTTCATCAGGGATGCCATCATTGTCGTCATCATGGTCACAGGCGTCACCTTTGCCGTCCTTGTCATGGTCAGCCTGATTGGCGTTGGGAATATACGGGCAGTTGTCCAGGTTGTTCTGGTGTCCATCCTCATCAATGTCCTGGTTGCTGTCGCACTTGTCTCCCACGCGGTCATCATCTGAATCCAACTGCAAAATTAGAGTGTTTAAACATCCTAGTTAGATCTGATTTATGGGGAAAATTGAGTATTAGCTTACTTGTACTCTATACACCACCAAATAACAGCTGCATTCATGTCTGAACATGTCTCTTTTGGCCTTTAATTGTGCGCTTCACTCTTTAAAAAGCACATCAGTTTAGACTTCCCCTCCTTCCCTTATTCTTCTCCTAATTCCTGTTGTTTAACACATTCCTCTTTCTCAGTGTAGCATGGCACAGGTGGGCTAAGCAGGACTAAGACAGAGCACACATATAGCCCAAGGCAAGCCCATTCCTTAGTAATATCCAGCCTGGGGCCTCTCCCTTCACATTAGCCAGCTAACGTCAATGGGTCATTGAAAAGACCCCTAGCCCCCCACCACGCCTTACTGAACTAATGTGCCCTTCAGCTGCATACAGGATTTACTCCACCTTTTACATGCCATGATAATGCTTCAGCAACTACTGAAGCCTGCTTTGACTGAAAGGGAGATATAAAAGAGAGCCCGGGAGATGAATGTGGATTATTGTTGCCGGGTAAGACTGAAGCAAATGGGTAACAGCAATGCGTGTGTTTGCTTTTACACACCTGATCAGGATTATGTTCTAGTGGGCAGTTATCACACATGTCTCCCACTCCATCCAGATCTGTGTCTCTCTGGTCAACATTGTACACATAGGGACAGTTGTCCTTCTCATTCAGTATGCCTGGCATAAACGGAAATAAATTAGATGAAAAGGCAGCACAAAAGCAGAAAATATAAAAGTACTGTCTAAGAGTTATGCTGATTATTTTTTGTTTGCAGGTCTCACCATCTCCATCAATGTCCACTGCGCAGGCATCTCCCTCTCCGTTGCTGTCGGTGTCTGTCTGGTCTGGGTTGCTATTGTAGGGGCAGTTGTCGCAGCCGTCACCCACATCATCACGGTCATAGTCATACTGCCTGGGATTGTACACAAAAGGACAGTTGTCCTGTTTGAAAAAGAGAAAAACGCAGTGTTAGAGAAAGAGTCAATGACAGTTTTTAAGGTGCTGCGGTTGTAATTTCCAACTCCCTCCCTGCCCATTTACAGGGAGGGAGTGATGCAGGATGAAAAGCAGCTTTATTTGTAAGCTCTCTCCTGCATCAAATGTTGGGATTAGCAGCACACAGCGCAGCTCCTTCAGAACCTCAGCACTGGAATTTGAGGTTTTGGCTCAGCCTTGGGAGAAACATTTGTTTTTCTTTTGAGCGCCACCCTCCTCTACCCTACCCCCATCTCCACCTGTCCTCTTATTAGACAACGTGATGAATGCAAAAAGACGTGCACGGGCACCGTTTCACACTTATTCCTTGTACAATCTTATTTCCTGTCTGGAAATGTTTACTTACCCTATCATCAGGAATACCATCATTGTCATCATCATTGTCACAAGCATCTCCAATGCCATCCTTATCATAATCTTCTTGCCCTGAGTTCGGGAGGTTGGGACAGTTGTCCTGAATGAACAACAACAGAGTCAGTCTCAGCCATTATAAGCAATATTTAGATATTTTCACTTTAACTCTGCAAAAACATTGACATTTCTTTGCAGCTGCTTTGCTACTACGTACTTTTTTGCAGTGGTAGGTGGCGTTTTCAACACACACCAAATCTGAATTGGGCCACCCATCCAGATCTGTGTCCTCTCCGCAGATATGGCCATTGCCAGCATAACCAGGTTTGCACTCACATCGGAACATGGGGTCAGCAAAGTGTCCAAGATAGTTACAGCGGGCATTTTTGTTACAGTCATGGCTTCCATCGAGGCAGGGATTACGGGGTGAGCACACCTGTAGATTGAAGATGAGATGAATATCAGTGGTGAGACGAGCTCTGCATAGTTTAAATTCATGACATTCTCTCCTTAGAAAGGCACATATTCATCACAACACATTAGTATGACCTCTCCCTGTTATCAGTATTTGTTTAATAAATGTTGTCTCTCTTGCTCTGTTTTTGGCTTCAAACAGGAATCTGCTTGCCTGCTTATTAGCGGCGGCCTGCTCCACACCATGGCCAAACGGCTGGGGTCCTGAGTAACGAGTTGGGCAGGGCAAACAGTTGTAGCCTGGAACGGTGTTCTCGCAGCGGTGCACCCCATTAAACTCAAAGCACGCATCAGGAACCTCTTTGCACTGTTTTCAGGATAAAAAAAAGAATCACAGTTATGGTTACGATGTTGCCTGAATTCTAATATATGACTGTAGCTGCTTTAATCATTGAACAACAGCTAAAGAAGTTTTACCTCATCAATATCTTTACACTTGATCCCATTGCCAGTGTATCCTGCTGGGCACTTCCCACACTTCCAGGAACCATCGGGAAAACTTGTGCACTTGGCACCAGCAAAGCAAGGGTTGGACAGACATCCATCTGAACACAGCAATGCAGTCATCAAAATCCTTCATATGTAACCTGTTTTTAATCTTAGTAATCCTAATCTTCCAGTTATGATCTCATTGAGATGGTACACTTACGTATATTAAAAAAAAAAAACTTCAATAAATAAAACCTACATTGAAGTGGATGCCAACAATAATGTTGTAAAGACTAAATTTTAAAAACATGAATAATAAAAAATACCAAATACATGGAATATGTGAAACTCCTTTAAATGATAAAATGCCTCACCGATTGGGCAGGGGGTCTTGTTGCACCTCTGGATGTCCTTGGCTTCACCGACGCACTCTTTACCGCCGTACTGTGGTGCAGGATTATTGCACAGGCGTTTCCGAGTCTGTTGACCACCTCCACAGGTGAGACTGCATGAATCCCAGGGAGACCAGGGACCCCAGTTGCCATTGACTGATGAAGACATGAAGAAAGCATGATCAACGTCTTCTCTTGCTTTACACAGTAGCAAAATCCAACTGTAATATGAAGAAACTTACTGGGACACGGGGACTTTGTACACGTTTCAGTTTGCCGGCCTTCTCCAACACAGTCCTTGCCTCCTAGCTGAGGAGTTGGGGAGTTGCAGAGGCGGATTCGGGTGATGACACCAGCACCACAGGTGACCGAGCATGATGACCATGGTGACCAGTGGCTCCAGCTGCCATCCTGCTTGACTAAAGGCCACAAGACAAGGTCAGAGATCAGTTATCAAGAGCCAAAAAGTTGAACCACGGTGACATCAAATCATAAAAAAGTCACACATATTTTCTGTCTGTTCTTGTTGTTGGTTAAGTTAACTCACAGCGCTTGTCACACTCCTGGAGGTAACAGTCTCGGGTTTGCACAGAGGTGCCCTCACAGTTGTTATTGATACGGTCGCAAGAGCGCCCACGCTGCTGGATGCCACGCCCACATGACACGGAACAATGGGTCCATTCAGACCACGGCGACCAGCCGTCCTCTGCATAGTCGCTCGCTGAGCAGGAGGGAGAGGGAGAGAATATGAGAAGGAGGCGAAGAAGGAGACAATAAAAGAGCTATTGCAGCGAAGCAGCACCCCCTCGCAAACAGCCCCTAACCTTAAATGAGGAGGGGAAGCTCTAAAAGCAGTGGACTAATGGTCTGGATTTAGCTGGGAGACACAGCTGTTGTGAGCATACGTAGAGGACTAACTGGAGAAATAGAAAGGCCTCCTGTCCTCAGGATGGATAGGGATGCCCCACTGGCTTATGTTTTCCAAAGAGGAAACAGCTTTTGAAAACATGGCCCTGGGTCTGTAATGACTTCAGCAAGTGGCTGAGGCCGGGATGAATGCGGCTCCCAATGTTTACTTTTAGGGAAGCATCGCAGCCAAGTCTGCCAAGGTATGAAGAACATGCCACCTCCCCTCATGTAAAAGATGGCTTCACTAAACAGAAAACCAATTTTCCATTCCCCTTTAACCAATTTGGCAAATTGCAGCCATTTCAACTTAAAGATTCAAAGATGTTTTAGAGCACAAAGCGCCAATGTTCCAAACACATAAGCACCCTTTCATACTAATGCAGTTAAATCATCTTTAAAACTAGCATTTTTTCTAATGAAGAGAAAGCTTTACATCAATACATCAAGGGAAATATTTGTGGTTTTTTTGTTTTATATGGCAACTAAAATAGAAACAGCTCGCTCAGGGAATGGTACAGTGTTAGCTGAAATGTCATACACTTTACACTATGTGGACCATTAATGTAACATTTATAGTGCAGGTTTACATACCTATAATTATTTTAATTACAGTGTGTCTTTGTATAGCTATGCAGGTCATAACAAAATGTGTTGGAGATCGTAGATTAGAAATGCTTACGTGTTCCACAGCGTGGGCAGCACTCTCCATCGGGAACAGTAGCATTAGCACAGGGGATCAGGGGGCAGGAGATCTTGCGACACACAGTAGCAGAGTTCTGCAAAAGCACAGAGATCAAATTCATTTTTAAATATTTGGATATCACTCAAGTTTTGCTGCAATTTTCCTCCAAATTCAGTCCAGGCACTCAGTCAAGTCCCAGTGCTTGAATGGAATTTGAAACACTGGACCCTTCACAACGGCGTCACTAATGTGGAGTTTGTGGGGTTGTTTAAATCCATTTAAATTAGTGCATGTTTGAAGATATGTTTTTAATCGAGGCTTCGCCCATGTACGTGCAACCATCTCATTAAATTCTCTATTGGTCATTTGAGTTTAATCATGGAAGAATGAGTAAGAAGCAAGAGTTCTGGCTGAGAACGGGGACCCCTGCAGCCAACACCTGCCGACTAGGTCAGGGGAGGGTGGGAAAGAGGCCAAAGTCCTAATAATGGATATGGGTTTCAGCATGGAGCCGGACTGGGCACAGAGCCCCGAACAAGTAAAGCCAGCCTGCCAGCACAACCTGTGAGGGTTCACTATGAATGACTCAGGCATAAGAACTGCCTTTTGACTATGCATGCTAATGTTCTCCCTCCAGGAACTGATCACTGACAGGGAAAAAAGCAGAACCTGGAAGAAGTAGTCTATCTGCACAGGGAGAAATAAGCAAATGAACCCACTGGTGAAATGCGGGAAGATTTCCTCCCAAGTATTTTACATCTACATCCTCCTGTCCACTTGTCAAAGCCAAGGTCTTGTTCTTAATTATGG
This sequence comes from Simochromis diagramma, assembly GCF_900408965.1. Taxonomy (NCBI): domain Eukaryota; kingdom Metazoa; phylum Chordata; class Actinopteri; order Cichliformes; family Cichlidae; genus Simochromis; species Simochromis diagramma. The sequence continues at coordinate 16,068,036 of NW_024387492.1, forward strand.
GCAACGGATCACTTAAGTCCCTCAAGCCCCTCAAGGCCACAGTCAAGTTGAACTTCTGACAGCAGACCTGTCATTACAACAATAAAGACTGTTGGCCTCCTGCCCAGTCGCCACACTACTTACTAATTACTGACCAGATCAGTTGTGTTGTGGTTAAGTGTGTCTGCCCATTGTGGGCTGTCATCATAGTGTGTGTGCTTGTGTGTGTGTACATGGAAAGAGAAGTCAGAGCATTGAGTAAGTCCTCCTCACACGTGTGTTTAAGTACACTGGTGGGAGTGCTGTGGAGATCTCACCTGACAAGTGCACTCGGTGCAGTCATCCACTGTCCACTCGTCTCTGTTCTTGCGAACGATGCCATTGTGGATACAGACACCACTGTGAATTCCAATGTGGGATTTAATAAGCTTGTTTTCATCCGTCTGAGGAAGAGAGAAACAAGAAAAATAGACTTACGATAATGAGTTGTTAGCTTGGTTGTTAAAAGAGAAAAAATGTGAAGCCCATTTTAAAATTCACAAAGTAACAGAGATACAATTCTGAAGAAATGCAGGAGGTAAGCAAATTCAGCATCAGCACAGAGGAAAGAATTATATGATGTACAGAGTAATAAACAGTAAAACTACACAGTAAAAACCATTTGCAGTTTTTCTGATACTGATTTGCTGAAATTACAGATGATTTTCTGTCAGATGCCTTCTCAAGTTTCATTCACAGTGCAGAGCTTTACAAATATTTAAGAGCTCCGTATCTCCTTTGATTAAAATACAGACAACTGTACACACATCTGACGTACACACAGGCAAACAGATAACCAGCAAAGAGGCAGACGTCACTTAGGTTCTTCTACACTGTCTTCTGGGTTTGCTCCTTACCAGCTTGCGGAGTTCAGTGGACAGCTCCTTGACCACCACACCAAGACCCTTCAGCTCTTTAAACATACTGAGCAGATCCTCACAGGAGAAGCCACACACCATCTGCAGGTCTTCACCAGAATACACAACAGTGAGAAAAACATACTTAATTTTTATTTCAGATTAAAATTATTTAATTCTCATATAGTTTAGAAAAGTTTGCAGACTGAGTGCATCAGATGCAGCAATGCCTACCTTTAGTCTTATGGCCACTGTACTCAGTTCTGATGGCCGAGGAGCCATTGAGGTTCCTCAGGACCATGGTGTCAGTCATGGCTGAAAGAGAAATACTGCTGTGAATCAGTATACTATTTCAATGGTAATATATTAATTAATAAGGTCGAGCATAATGCCCCGCAGCAGTAAATTATGCAAAAAAGTAATTAGTTCATTCTGCATAGGCTGGAGAACATACTGTGAGACCACAGAGCTCTGAGATATTTGTAAACTGGCATTCCTTTTTGGCATCTCGTAAACAGCTTCTCGGGCAGTGTTTGGTACAGAAATCAGCAGACAAACGGAGTACACGCAGATTTCTTTGATAAGGAATTGCTCGCACTTGAGAGTGCATGGAGCAGATGAGTGATTGGTAAACACTTTGAGTACTCACCGCTTTGGCATCCTTTGTTGCGTAGAATAGCTTCCAGAGTCGTTCCAAACACAAACCGCACGTTTTGTAGGACCCCCTGCAAGTATCAGTGTGCAGTTTAAGCACCGGTACACAATTCGAAAAGTTCATCACACTCAAAGTATTTAAAAAGAAATTCCTTCCTGACATATGCTGCTCCATTCTCTCAGCTCTCACCGTGAACTTGTCCTTCACGGCTCCCTTGCCAACTCTGAGCTGCGCGCTGGCCGGAGTCTCCTGCGTCAGAATGCTCTGAATTGGCGCATCAAGTTCGGCGGTGTTCACCTCATCGCATCCCACGTACAGCTTTGCCCAGTCCTCCTGCACGAACAGCGTGATATTTTTCCACTGACCCGTAGCCAGACCCACATCTTCGATGGAAACCACCTGCTGCTTGTTCTCGGTGGAGAAAACAATGTCCAAGGTGTTCGCTTTGCCGTTTGAGACGACCTCAAACACGGGTCCGGATCCATCCTTCTTCTCCACAGTCAGGAGGCTTCCCCTGGTGCGTCTGAACTGCTTAAAGTTGAGCAGTAGGAGGAAACCCCGCTCGGCATGGATGGAATCGATCAGGTCCCTAAACGAGTTCTCGGGGACCGGGGGGATCAGGTCCGGGTTGAGGATCTTGTAGGCGGGGCTGTACGGGTCGTCTCCTTTCACCAGGGTCACCCCGTGGTTCTTGCTGGGGACTTTGACGAGCTCAAACAAGTCATACACGCTATTGTCGTCTCGACTCTCTGCGGGTGAATAACAATAAGGAGTCAGCCTTTGTGAGGCGCTGGATTTCTATTGTTTTCACTTTTAGAGTACTGCAAAACGTCTTTAAAGCCATACCAGCTCCTTTATATTCTTTTTTTTTAACCTCCTAGGACCTGGCGTCCACATGTGTGGACATCACATTTTGGGTTATTTAGACCAAAATATTAAATTTTGCTCTACAAGGGCCTGATATCCACTTACGAAGACATTATACTGCTACTGTTCTATCGAAAATTTAAACGAATATCCTCATAAGTGGCTCTCATGTTTCTTAGAAACAAAAATCAGGTAAAACAAAAAATCAGGTAATTCTTTGTTTTTACATTGTTTGGGTACCAATATGCCCAAATATCAAAGAGAAATCAAAAATGCATGCCATGGAAGAGTTCGGGTCTTAGGAGGTTAAATTAAAAACAAACACAAAAAACAAACACAAGCTTTCTTTCCCTTTATCTTCCACAAGAATCATACTGACAAGTTTTAACCAGTTCAAACTGAGACAAACTCACCTGCGACTCTCGCAGCCTCGCAGGTCCAAAGCATCAATAACAAAAATATCCCCGGCAGCTTCATGGTGATCTGCGGTCTGTGACAAATAACCACAAAAACACAGCAGTTCCATTTTAATTTAAAGCATTAATGGTATTGTCAGAAAGAGTCAGCCTGCAGCAGGTTGTACACCTAAAATACAGCTGCCCAAAGAGCGATGGCTGACGCTGCTGCAAAAACACTCAGAATATTTACCACTTACCTGCTTAAAGCAGCAGATCCAAAGTAATAAAATCCGGAAAAATCTGGAGAAATCCAACAATTAATCCCCAAGCATGAATTTGTGACGAGTTGTTTTTATGTATATATATATATTTATAAAGTTCCACTGCGAAAAGAAGGAAAATAATGACAAAAAGAAATTATTGTATTTTAGTTTTTGTTATATAGAAATTTCTCCCTCCGGTGTCAGCCGCTAAAATACAGCTTTTTAAGCCGAAGGGGGGACAAAGTGCTATTTAAATAGTTTGATGCCATTCCTAAGAAGTAGCCTCGTCCAATCACGGTGAGGGGAGAAAAAGGGACGACCTTATCCTCTTAGGAGAGAGAGAGAGAGAGAGAGAGCGTTTTCCACTGCGGGACCAACTTCACTGCGTTGCCTTCAGAGTCTTAATAGTCCAGTGTTTCATCTCAGCGTCCATCCATCAGCCCTCACAGGCATTTCCGTCTCACAGCTACAGCGACGTGACACATTTATAGCGACGTGTTTCTAACATTCACAGTAGAAAAAACAAGTCTGTTTTCAGACTTACTTCTGCTTTGAACTTTTTATATAAACTTGTTATATTTCTCATACTAATACTGTGGTGTATTAACTTTAAAAAATACTATAAAAATTACACAATGAACCACTTTTTTACCTCTGCTTAAACAGATGAAAGCTAGATATCAGAGTATATTTGGTGTGACTTGAGCTTCACAGATTATGAGCCTCAGTTTGCTGCAGTTCCGGATCTATCCGCTAGGAGCCGACGTATTCACTCCAGAGATGCCCGAGGCATTTCAAGGTGTTGCTGCAGCACACCTGAACTGACACATTGTTTTCATTGCCATTCAGTTCAGAAGAACTATATAATAAGGTATTACATAATTTATTTAGCATATTTGGGCATTTTTTAGTGCACCAAGCATCAGGTCTAGGCTTGATTGATTGAGGCTCAACCAAACAGAAGTGTGGGAAGTGGGAGTGACATATAGAAAACATATAAACCAGTATGAAATGATGCAATTTCTTTAAAGTAACTCTTCCCCGCCAGACCACGCACAACTGTTCAGTTTTGTTTAAGATGGCCAGCTAACACGCTCTGTGTTCCTGGTTGAAGTGTAGAAGTGATGTTGAGCAGCTATTTTAGCTGCTGTTCTTACATATAAGTAGCACAGATGCTCTCTAAGAAATACCAATATTTTGCTATTATAATAAGCCATTAATAGTGGATAATGAACAGCGCAAGACTAATGAAAGCAGCTGTTCCTTATTTTCGGCTTCTCGGTGTAAACAGATGTCAGCTTCACACTTTAAACCTCCAAGGCAGTTATTTACAAAAAAAATCTTTGGTCGAATCATCTAATATAAACAGCTGTGAGCACGGGAAGGAGCACAGATTTGCAGAAACGTCAGATATACCTAAGGAGAGATCTGCACGAAGAGACTTACATATGAATTATTTCTATAAATTAGTTCTTCTGGTCAGGTTGCAAATGTCTCAGCTTTCTCTGGTACTGCACTATTGCAGTCTATTTCATCCATGTGGTTTATTCATACATGCGCTGTGATCTTTGCCTTTCATTGCCTGTATCTAAATAAGATGCGATGTTTCCTTGCCCTTCCAATTTCCATCTGTCGGGAATGTAACATCCTGCCTTTGATAGACATTTAGAGGACAGACTTATAAGACATTCTAGCCAAAGATCAAGGGAAAGGGAGAATTTCATAGCAAAAGTCACCTCTACCCCCACCTCTGCTGCTTCTTGTGATAGCATACACATGCATCTTTTGACATAGAAGTAGTCATGCTTATCTCCTATTCTCAGACACAGAGAAGCTCTTTTGGCTCGTCTTATGAGTCTAATTTATCTAATTGATGCTTAATAGACATACACTTATGTGTAATTTGACAGGCTTCAGAGGTATGAGTTTAACAGATAGTTGTGCGATGATACTGAATGGTGGTTTAGATGTCGGGGAATGGCGCTGTACCCTGAGGGGTCCTAAGGTCAGAGCTGAGCTGACTTTTCTGGTGCCTGCGTGTCTGTCTCAGATTCAGGACCCTCAATGGAAACTGTAGGTAGCTTGTTTCAGCCTGTGGAGGACCCAATGTCACCCGGGTGTCAGGTCAGTTGGCTGGATTTTGATTTAAAAACTTAACAATAAAGATTTGTCGGTTGGAGAGGTGCTAACCTGAATGAGCAAATGGAAAGACTGCACAAATCGTGTGTTTGTTTGAGCTCATTTGGTGTTTGGTTCTTAATTTTGTAAGCTTAGCTTGCAAAGAGGGGAAATCATGCTGAGAAGAAAAATGTGCTGCTGTTTTGGCATCGGTGAATATAAATAAAAGGATCAAGGGGGAAATTTTGTCTGAATACACACAAGACTGCTGTGCAGATGTGCGTACAGTGCACATGCATTTACACATGTAGATACTTGGCATCCTCTCTAAAAGACGACCCACAACAGAAGAGAGGAAAGGAAGAGGGAGAAGTGAGTGGAAGGTAAAGACAAAGGAAAGAGAAAGAAAAGACAAAAGGAAAGGAGAGAAGATGATGCACAGATGAGAAGAAATAGAGACGAGAAAGTGAAAGGAAAAGAGATCATGATAATTTCGGATAAGGAATATTGCAAGGGAAGGAGGATAAAGGGAAATGAGAAGGAGGAGAGGAAGAAATGATGGGGAAAGCAAACAACAAGAGCATAAAGGAAAGGACAAGGAAATGGAAATGAGGGGGAAAATTAAGAGAGGAAATTAGGGAAGCAAAGGAAAAACGTGGAAAAGAAGTGACAAACAAGCAAAAAGTATCAGGGAAACAAACCTTCTCTCAATCCAGATTCTTCCATTAGTACACAACATATTTGTTTAGAGCATAAATTCCAGCTGAGAACTGTTGTTTTAAATCCAATACATGTTTGATTGCATGTTTATCAATGATTGTCTGGCTAGTTACTCCATTTTGCGAACATCTGCAACTTGTTTAACGTGACCACACACACATACTGCTAAAATATTCAACATTTAAGACAACAAATCAGGCATGAACACCAAACAGTGTGACTGAGATTATTCATGGCTTTATTTCCTCTTCAACCTACCTCAGTAAGTCATCTATGGCTCGCCTACAAATGGTCCAAAATGCAGCTGACAGGCTACTCACTAGATCCTCTATGTGGTGTCATGTAACACCTCTTTTGTCTTCATTGCACTGTCTCCACCTAAAATTCAGAATCAAATGTAAGGTCTCATTGTTCACTTTCAGAGCGCTGCATAGTCAAATGCCTGGCTTCAATAGAAACTCTTGCACCAATATATAATGTATAACGTGGAAATCATTAAGCTCTTCTGACTAAACCTTGGTGTTTCCTTGTTCTAGACCAGGGTTGTGTATAAGGCCTGAGGGCTAGGATCAACCTGGGAAAGACTCAAATCTGGCCCACTGGCCCACAAATAAGCTCATTACTTACTTGTGTGGGCTTGTTTTTAACTTTTTGGCATTATCATTGTTTTAATGTTTGTATTTGCTGATTGTTGTTGTCAAGCACTTTGTGATCCTTATTAGAAATTGTTTGAACACACGTAACATCAGTGGCTGAAGATAATCTGTAGCATTGGAATCACCATCGGAAGTGTAAACATGTCCTGCTGTTGGTGGAAAATTGCCATATTTGATTGTTTTTAACTTATACTAAGCATGAGTATGAAAGCACACAATTTGAGACAATTAAGAGAACAGTTTAAAGGAAACCATAAGAAGTGATCACCTAAGACATTAAAGTCTTGAAAGGTGGCATAAACCGGAACTGTCCTTGGAGCTCTGCACAAACACAGGAGAGCGTGTTATCTCTCCACAGAAATGCTTTGCTTTGTCCTCAAAACCTGGACTTTCTTTGTTTAAGGAAGCGGTGTCAACCACAAAGCCAGCATGCTGCCTAACAAGAAGACAGAAAAGCAGAAACAAAGAAAAGGTGACGAAGAGGAGGTAATAAACAAGAGGAGGCAAAAAAACAGTCCAGTACATGCACATACATGCTATTTCAGAGGCCAGTCACTGAGTGGAATAATCCATCATCTGCTATTCCCTGTAAGTCATAACATAGAAGTGACATTATTTTATGACCGCTGAACAAAACTTTCCATCGCACCTCTGTTTGCCCTCCTGTTTTTGTTGAAGTTCAGCATCGTGGCAGGCCATGACCCATCCTCAGGCCTGCTTTCACATTCTACGGTACTGGTTACTAAGTTATTTTTCCCGTAATGTAGAGTCAGAGGAAAGTGATTCAAGAGGTTGGAACTGAGGGTGATAAATTTATTGGTAAGCTGTCAGTCATTTGGTGAGTATGACAGGTATGATGATACACCTGAAGTTGTATAATACCTGCATGGAAAAACACAAATGAATGTTATGGTACTACCGTAAAAGGTTGTTTAAGAAAACATGACATGCTGAATAATAGGTTAGTCAAAGGCAAGAGTGAGCAATTAATTTTCCCAAGGGGCTGTTAGGATGCCTGGGTCGTTGACCCGGAGTTTGGAGTTTATTATATTATTTATCATTTCTAAGTCTTTTGGTTTCTCTGTCAGAGTTGTGCCTCCTGGTTTCTGTTCTGTTCCATAGTTCTGTATCCCAGTGTTAAGTCTGCGTCTCTGTGTTATGTTTCCTGTTTTACTTTGAAGGTCCATGTCTTGTGTTAATGTATCTGGTTTTGCTTCCCATGTTTCGTTAGGCCTGATTTGCCCCAGCTGTGTTTCCCTCCTGTTACCCATTCCCTGATTGCTCCCTCTGTGTATTTAAGCCCTGTGTTTCTCTGTGTCTGTGTTGTGATCTACCCTTATCTTGCTGTGTGTTCTGTTTGTGTAAGTTTACCTTGGAGTCTTAGTTTTGTTACATTTTTGGAGTTCAGCATTAAAGCTGTATTTAAGTTCACCTTTTGTCTCTGAGTGTCTGCACTTTGGGTCCTTTTCCTGCCTGCACACAGCCCTTTCATTACAGGGGCTGCATGGGAAACAGACTGTTGCAGACGGACCAATAAGATTATAAAGAGACCAAATTAATGCTGAGCAGAATTGAGTTGACCAAAAGCTGAGTATCACCAAATTCCCATAAGGATGCTCAAAGTTGCAGCTTGTGCTGTCACACTTCTTCAATTTGAGACAGCGTGATGAATTGCAGCCTCTTAAAGTTATTCCCACGCCCTGCTTGCAATTATTACTGAGAAGATGACATGGGGAATTTTTCCCAGTCGGCAGCTCATAGTCACCGTAAATTCAACATGGCGTGAACTCAGCACATGGTCTTCTTTGCCTCATCATCAGAGAGAAGATGAGCCAGAGATTCTGGGTTAATGCAGAGAAGGAAGCTGAGAGAAAAAAGGCAAAAAAAAGGGGGCAATATTCATTTTGCCTGATGCTTGTAGGTGTTTGTGTTTGAAGATGTTTTTTTTTTTAAATATGTCAAAGCTCCACAGTCATGCTTTCCAGATGAGAGAACTTACTTGTCATAAATTAAATTATTTACCATCTTTATCATGTATATGTTTATCTGCTCACAGCCCAAAATCTATAGATCACAGATGGGGGGATGCTGAATCCATTCATCTATATTCATGTCACGTCAGCCTGCGCTGGTGTTTGTGTGTCTATGACCATTTGGAGTATATCCTGGTTTTGTTTCATTTATGTAGCAGCAAAGCCAAATACTTTGTGGCTCCAGCTTCTTGACTGTGAGAAGGTGCTTCTTTCCCGCATTATTTGATGTAAACAAGACATTTTTTAAAATGATTTTTAGACCATTTTACAGACATAGCAATCAGTGAGTCAGAATAAAATGGTTTTTTAAGTCTTTGTTTTTGTCGTTAAGCTTGGTAAGCATTCTTGCCTCAGCATTTCAATAAAACTACTTTTATTATTACTGTGTAAACAATACAACGCCAAGACAGACAGACAGACGGATAGGCATTCTTCAACGCCACCAAACCCGCTCTGCTTCTTTACGGCAATTAAGCCACACAAAGCGTGTAGACACAGCGCTTCGATGGACAAATTGAGCCTGTACTGTATACATCTTATTAAAATGAATGGACACTGAATGCCAAAACTCGCAGGGCATTCACAGAGCGACACTAAAGGTTTCGGTCAATAATCCAAAACAATGAAGTGACTGTTAGACAAACTCTGTCAGACCCGATGCACGCGGGAGCTCAAAATCCATTTTCCAGTGATGCAGACCTACAGATGACCACCTGTACATTTCTTTCATTGAACCCTCCTTTTTATGCTCTCACTAATTCCCAATAAACTACCCATTGGTGTGTTCACCCATGACATTACTGCGACCAAGCCAGGATCATTATAGCTAGGTCCGCGTTAAAAGACATTAATTGCCACAGGCTCTCTGCGCAGTGATTTCTAAATATCTAATAGTGTCTAGGAATGTAGTCTTGATCCAGTTCCATCTTCAGCCTATTAGGAGGTCACGGTGTGCCAGCTTCTTTTCATGGGCTTCCGTGGACAATGTAATTTGCATTCCAGAGCTCAGTGGGTTGGGGGAAAAAGACGTCTGGGTGTTCTGAATCATCTGATATAATTGCTGCTGAGAGCGTAACTGCCGATTCTATTTAATTCTAATGGGGCCTCCAGTGAAATGTTTTCCCCAAATTTGGCAAATTAATACAAAGGCCCGTCTTGACCATTAGCAACTTCACAGCTGTTAACCAGCTGTTTACAGTCCAAAAAAAAAGATACCCTGTGTTACACAGGCAGCCGTGTACGAATGAAAACTTTTTAATAGGTCTGCCTGTCATTTTGCTTCAAAATATACTACTTTCATTACATATTAGTGGCACATGCTCTTCTACTCAAGTGCAGTCATGTTGTTGAGCCACAGCTCTTTTTCATTTCACTCTTAATAACCGCCTTTATTAAATTTGCCTAAGGAGGAGACACTGTTAGACAGTAGCAATGTATGAAAGCAGTTTAAAGCTTTCACAAAGGGTTAAGTCTATTAAAACAGGAGTCATATATGTGTTTTTTCCTTATTTAGAATCATTAGATGGTAAGATGGTGCACTGTCTTGTGATAGTCTGCCCGTAAAGAAGCTGTTGCACTTTCTTCTTTGGAAATAACTTTCCAGACTCATTTCGCCTTCATGGAATGTTTTTTTTCTGGGTGGATCAAACTCACGTTTGGGGCAAAATAAAGCGGGTGAACTCTGCTCATATAAGTTGGTGGATTAAATGCTCTCCGAACAACACATTTTTTATTTTATTTCAATTTTATTTATATAGCGCCAAATCACAACAACAGTTGCCTCAAGGCAGTTGGGGCAGAAGAGAAATTGCTGATCTACTGCTGTATTTTTCAAAGCAGCTGGATGTTACAGCTATGCAAGGTGTGCTTTAGTATTGGTGCTGTGATGCATCAGGCTATAGCAACAAGGAGATATTTCTCATTGCATATGGATCACACTGAAGTGCACTGGGTAAGTGTCATTTTTCAATGTGCAGGGTTAAGACTGCCCCGGGTCAAACACTTTGTGGAAACAATTCTTTCTATTTAGTAGAGATCTTGGTAATGCCTTTGGGTAGTTACCCTCATGGCACACTTTACTAGGGACTTGTTAGTATCTGGTTAGACTCCTTACCTTCAAAGCTGCTTTAATTATATGGCATATATTTACCAAGGTGGTGGAAACATTCTTAAGAGATTTGATCCATGTTGCACCCGCACATCCATCATGCAAATCTCCCTTTCTCAAAATCCTATACCAAAAGTGCTTTATAGCATTGTGACACAGTGACCTCATCTCACCACGCAATGTTTCTCCAATCTTCTACTTTTCAATTTTGGTATGGTGATGTTAATCATAGCCCCAGTTTCCTGTTGTTAGCTCACAGTAGTGCCACCCAGAGTGGTCTTCTGCTGCTGCAGCCCATCTGTTTTAAGGTTTGTTGTGTTGTACATTCAGAGATACTCTTCTGCATATCTTGGTTATGATGAGTGGTTATTTGAGTTATGTTGCCTTCCTATCAGCTCAAAGCAGTCTGGACTTCAATGAGGTATTTTGACACAGGGAACTGCTGCTCGCTGAATATTTTCTCTTCTTCACACCATTCTCGCTAAACTCTTGAGATGGCTGTGTGGGAAAATTTCAGTAGTTCGGCAGTTTCTGAAATACTCAGACCGGTTAACAGCGATGCCATCTTCAAAGTTTGAAGTTCAGCAGGTTGTTCTGACTATGTGTACATGCCTAAATATGTAAATTATAAACAAAATAAGATTTAAAGATGTTTATCCTGCAAGTCAACATTACAGCTTTATTAAAAATTCCATCTAGTGTCATGGATACAGTCAATCAAGTACGCATCTATATTTTACTACAATGATGTGTAAAAAATCAAGTGCAGATAAAATAAACATTATCTATGGGAGTTCAATATTGCTGTACTTTAAAGGTAGCAATAATACATACCCTGAGACGAGAACACAGTGCTCTTTGTTTTATGTTGTTGCACTTTCTTTATGTTGGGCTTTGTTAGCAAAATCTTGAGGTCTAACCGCTAGCAGAGAATGCAATAGGATTTTTGATAGTTCTACAACTGGCTTCTAACATGATGTACTTGCTAAGGCACCTGCAGAAAACTGAACCAGAATAAACATGAATTTGCTTTTACAAGTGGAAAATCACTTTCCCTCAGGCCTATTACTCTGCATATAAGGCCTCCATCACTCACCTTTTATGTAACAACATACGCACAGGCATTCATCTTCAAACAGCTCAAGTTTAGTAGTTTGGGGGAATTATAAACAGTGGACATCTTTTATGACTGCTCAAACATTCTTCTGGGACACCCACTTCAACTGCGGTGACCTGACGTAAAGCAGCAGTAAACAACTTTCGTCTCTATTTGGTGAGCCAAAGAGGTCACCTGTCACGTCCACATTCCCAGCATACCTACATATACCGAGAGCCTTGTTCTGTATGCTAGCTTCATTTATCTAAGACCTCGACAGAAATCCCTGTTATTAGCTTTTAACTCACTCAACATAATAAGAGGCATTACAATACCCCTCCTTGTCCTGCGTCATCAGTGAAAGCCACTCACAGCTCATGGAGGACGTTTGGACAGGCCTGATTCAAATGGACTTTGCGTATCAGGTCTGTTAAGTTCAGAAGCTGCACATTTTTGTTTGAGAATAGCTTTTTAAACTCGCTTTCTCTTAGCAGTTTGGTTGTAATTGCCACAGTGTCTGTGAACCTTACTTACAGGGAGAGTTTAAAAAAAAGGAAAAGAAAAATGCTGTGCTGAAATGACTCAAGGGGGCATGGACAAAGAGGAGGATTGGTCTAGACCTGCACAGCCAAAATCAAGCAACACACAATTAGATGAGTGTGCCAAATGCCAGCAGTTACGGAGAAGGGGTGTGGATCGAGACCTGGTAGTGACACGCAAGGCCACGAAAAAAAGAAATAGCCTCTCAGTGCGAGCTTTGCATGTGTACTGCTTGAAGCTATGGGTAATTTGCACCTTGCCCATCCCGACATCCGTGGATTGTTTACATCAGGTGTAATGGTTTTACTGAAGGATGTGTGCCACACCTCATTTGTCATACATTCACATCTGTCATTACCCTCCTAGCCTACTGAACACAGTCTGAAGCAGTCGGTTCAGCTTGGATGACTTTCGTGGCCCCAGGCTTTATTTTCAGGATTCGACTAGTCTGGCCTGCAGTTCTTATTCATTTTAACAATTTAGGGTAATTTAATATTCACATTTGCTCTTGAGAGAGATTTTCTGGTTTTAGAACAGTTTTACTTTCCATGTTTTTAATAGCATTGTACTGACCTTTTACCTCTGAGTAGACTGATGTGTCTCTGGATCAAACACATTGTCACAAGACTTCTTGTTTGCCATCCTGCCTAAAGATAGTTTGCGATTTATGACTCTCTACTACAATGTGTTTCCTTTTCATTGTTACTTTTTCCACTGGCCCCAGTATGACCTTCCTCACGGGTCGCCATAACCAGGTTAAGAGCCTCTGAGCGAGACGACATCTTTCAGCAGCTGTTTAGTGCATGAATGAACAACTGACATTTCAATGAATCCTTCGGCCACCTGTTCATGCAGGAGACGCGAGTTAGTGTCCAAGCACTCATTTGAAGAAATCCTCCGGGCTTAGCTACAAAATACTCTGAGTAGCTGCCTCTAAAACTAATCTACATCAGTAGGATATCATTGGTTTATCTTTTAGTCATCCATGTCGTGTCCTGACATTCATTTAGGCAGGAGAAGCACTTGGCTTATATTTGAGGGAAAAAAGTGTTGTGTGTGTGAGAGAGAGCTTTTTAGTTTGTTTAGTCCTGGCTAATAGAGGTCTGTGTCAGTAAACATATAGCTAAAAATGTAAGTGGTTGATAGGACACAAAATTTAAATCTGTAGAATTAATTGTTGCTCCTGAGATAAGTAAAGCAAGTATCATTTCAAACAAGCATGACAGCATCACAGGATTCCTTATGCTTTCCAATAAGGAGTCGTAGATAAACTTTATATAGCTGCTCTTTTTTCAGTTGTTCTTCCTATACATGCAAACTGTCATCTATTCAGAATCAAGATGTTTGCTTGCTGGAGGCAACATCCTGACTGTCATGTTACTTCATGTTAACAGTGCACTTGAAGAATCAGTGGGACAGTAGAAGTTATGTGTACATGTTCTGCAGTTTAACATCTTGACAAAAGGCTTATGTGATGCCTGTGTTTGACGCTGAGAACCTCTCAGTGTGTTTGGTCTCAGAGGGACAAACCCTTTGTTTACCAAATCCGTCTGACAAAACAGATGTTAACATTTCTGTCACGCAGACATTCATCCAAGTGTTTATTTAAAGCCTCCCTATTTCTACTTCCATGTTTGGCATTTTATCCTGCGGCTTTAGCATAAAAGCTAAGCTCGATATAGGTAACCTACTTCCAGAGCTGTTGTTTTTGTGTCGACCACACTTATTCGTGCACAGAAAGGGAATGCAGTGCCATGTAAAGTCAGTTTTAAAGATTCTGACAGACTTTGGAGGCAGCTATTCTTTTTCACATCTGTGAGCCCTCGCCATTGAAAGTCAAACAAAAAACTGTTGTGCTGACTGACATGCAGTCTTAAGGTAGAGGGATTAATGTGAGCTCCCCAATACGAGTTGGAGAAAACTGCTTATTTAATGGCTTGTAAGCCTATTAAAATGACCAAACTACCTAAAGATTTTGGTAGTGAGGTTGCGGTGGTGTGTGGTGCATAAAAACAGCTGGGCATACACTCATTCTATTTTGTTACACCTTTATCTAATCAGCCAGTTTTAACCAGTGACTACATTTAGACATGAAGTCACTTAATGTTCCAGCTGCAACGATCTGATGTTAGGTCAGGAGTTTTCCATAAATAACATGAAGTCGCTTTTTTGTCTCAACAATTCAGGCTGCTGCTGGTGATGCAGGGGACATTTCCAACCCATGCTGACCACGTCCATCCCTTTAAAATCATGGTGTACCCATCTTCTGATGTATGCTACCATGTCACAAAGCTCAGACCCTCTTACTCTTCTTGAACACTGAGTTTATTGCCCTCAAATGACTTCCACAGTCACTGGACATGAATAGAGCACCTTTGAGGTGAGGTGAAATGGGAGACTGACATTATTAATCTAAAGTTGACAAACCTCCATTAATCATGTCAATATGTTTCGAGCACCTTGCTCTAAGCGGGTCCATACTGGTACTAAGGCGGTGAATCTAATAGTTTCTGCTGAGTGTATATCCAAGAAAGAATAGAAATCTTTCTCTGAGGGTTGTATATATGGGTTAATGTTCTCTAGTTGGCTCAATAAACCCACAGTTCACTTGCAAGGTGTTTCTTTTGGATTTTTTTTTAAATGTTGAAACTGAGTTATTTGACATCAGCTTGTCACAGATTTCCCTATAAGGTTATTTTTAAACTGTAGGTCATTAAAACCTAGTCCAGGAGCAGTAAATGGGTAAATTTCAATCTATTTTATCGCAAAGGTTTTCACATTATTAGGAAAAACAGACAAAACTCCCCTATGACATGTAATTACATAATGTCACGAGTATATAATATATACTAATATACACTAATACTAATATATACTAGTGTAAAACAAAACTCAGTGTATATGTTTGTTCCTCTTTCTCTCCCAGCTTTCCTGTCTTCTGTGGGGAGAAGATGCACATGAGCTTCAGAAATAGGCCATGAAGCAATGGAAGAAGATGGGCTGCTCTGTTGAATCTTGATTTCTTATAGGTGTGTGTGTGTATGTCACTTACCTGGAGAGCACTTGGCACCGAGTATGGGAAGAAGGCAACCCAGGGGAGACAAAGTTATGCTTTGGGCAATGTTCTGCAGGGAAACCAATCATCTTGCCATCCATATGGATGTTCCTTTGACAGGTACCACCTGCCTAATCACTGTTACAGACCCTGTGCACCCCACTAATATTCCCGGATGACTGTGGCTGCGTTCAGCAGGATAATGGGCCCTGCCACAAATGCTCCAGATCTCAAAAGAGGAAACAAAACAATATTAGGCCAGTGGTTCATTATGCCTGATGGGTGTACATTTTAATATACTTGCATTATGTGAAATGTATTATATAGGTTTGTATTCACTAGATTAAGAGCTTCTTTTACAAGGAAACTGTCTGTTTGATTGAGTTTATTCGATCTTTCTGACACATTTAATCACGTCTGACACTGATGTTTATCTCTTTCCTCCTCTTGGCAGGTTTTGCAAAACAATGTTTGCATCGAGATTCATATCGGAAATGTTTCAGCGGTCCTGTGCTTTGTCAGCACACACTGTCAACAGCGAAGGAATGCGATCACTGTAATGTCTGTTAAACCTTCATATCCTATTAAACAGTTGCTTATTTTGGCAGCACTTCAAATTAGCCAAAATATTTTCAGGAAATCATTCCCAAAATATTTCCTTTTTTCCCTCCTCTTGAGTCACAGTTGACACTAACCAGGCCTGTTTCAGCAGCTCTGTTGATCAGGTTGCTTAGCAACAGTAGGATACAGGGAGCGAGTGGGAGTGACTGCAGGGTAACACAGGGAGCTCATGACCCTCATGAAAAGGCCACAAACCCAGCGAGATGCTTAAAGAGGTTGACATGTGCACAGCACATCCTGGCCGTGTGTACATGACTATAAAAACAGGACATTGAGCTTGAATGCATTAAAACTGACACGTTCTGATTGGCACTTTCTTTCTTACATTAGACTTTAAAAGTTGCTTTACTCACAAGTATTCGAATTATGCTTCAGCGTTAAAAGTACTACACTCAGATCTTTTTAATGCACAAAGATTTTGGTTAGTGAGTCTGAATTTGTTGATTTTGACAGTTTTATATAACCTTCATTTTCCAAAACGACAAAGACTGAGGCTGACACCATGCATAGTCATGGCCAGTTTATAAAATGAATCTCATAACAGCAACACAACATTAAAACAGTATTAGGTATTAAAATTAGCAGTGGGTGAGAAACATAACTGGACATAAAAGAGAAGATCCTGGAGCTGCTGGTCCCTTCAGACGTAAACATGGGGAGGGGTTGACTGTTTCTGCAATAAATTAAAATAAATAAGGATGTAAAACTGTACAATGTGTTGGAGGATTTCATGATTTACATGCATTTCTTAAGATTTGGATTTGGAGTACATAAAAATGTCTGTGGGCGTGGTCTCTATTTAAATGCTGCAGCAGCCACCAGGAAGTTAAGAGAAACTCCACGTCATCACAGACATTTCACCAGTTATTTAACAATGCTAAAAAGCAAGAGAAGATTGATTGCTCTTACCTAAAAGGAGAGCAAGTTCAGGGTGAAATGCTGATGTGATGAGTGGAACGTGCAAAGGTTCCTGCACCACATTGAGACTGCTGATGTGTAACCATCCACAAAGAGCACGGGGTTAGCAGTGATCTGGGTACACAGTTGTCAGACCGATCATCATTTGGTCTTGTGGTGGGGTGGCTTCATTTATTCTTCATTTATGCTCAGTTAAGGGAGACTAAAGGGATCCTTTTCTCTCTTCCTGGAAGCTGTTAATCGCTTTAGTGAAACCACTACATTGGCAGTGTGGTGTTGCCAACCTGGAAAAAGTTAATGGATGAACCATGCTCAGTAACAGCAGTGGACCAGAGTGTCTTTTATCACTGCATGAGACATATTTTGGCCATCTGTGTTAAATAATCTTTTTTTTTTCTGCTACTTGGGGAAAAAAGTATGTTTTACATATCAACAACTTTTAAACTGTTGATGGCAAGAAGCTTCTTATTAAGAATATATATATATATATATGGAGTAGTGTTTCTGGCCACCTGGCAAATTCAAAACTAATGGTTACTACATTAGCTCCACTTTAGCACATTGTAAGTACATTATTTGCTATCAGCAAAGCCTTTCACATTGTTGCATTATTATTTTTTTTAACGTTGAATGTTTGTATTGTCTAATCAGGAGAAAAATGATAGCAGTCAGGATAATGTTTAGAGTATTCTTTTGTAGTGTTTTTGCATTTGATTATGAGCCTTCAAATTCACAGATTGATTACCGCCCCTGACGTTTTATTGCAGTGCTATTTCTGGTCTGTCCCACATTGAGGTTAGAAGACTGCATGATAAATGTCGATGACGTCCTTTTGGTTGTCCTCGGCAGGCACTTTGCAATTTCTATTTGAAGTCAGTTTATGCAGTCAAGAGCTTCTGTGTCACAGTCTTATGTTTGATTAGTCTGTCCTGGGACAGCAGAAAAGAAAATGCAAAGATGAAAGGAAAAACAATTGTTATAGACCAAACAAAAATGTAAAGTATATTTCTATAACTTATTTTATGATAAGAACAAAGGTCCTTTTAATTGAGATCATAATGATTAATCATTGGCCACTTCATTCCCTAAATGTAAATAATAAACTGTGATAATCAGTTGCCATATAGAGAAGATTGTGGTTCATAAAACATGTTGCTCTTGAGTCGAGACATGCATTAAGCGATGTAAATATCTTTGTCTTTTTCCATTAAGTTGTCAGCATGTCCTTTTCTTTGCTGGGATCCCCTGTGTTATTGCATTCCTGAAGGAAACCATTAGCAAACATGACTGGGTGGAGTGACTTTAATGCAACTTTAGACATTCATGCTGAAGCAAAACAAAACAAAAAAAGCCAATTAATCAGAATGCCATTAATTGCCACTGTTGGGAATGTGCATTTAGTCTTTGGAACTATGTGCAAAGTGCAAATGATCTCCAGTAACTTTCAAACCATTGGATTTAAAATATTCGACAATTTAGAAGCAGACATAATATTTTTGTAAGGGGGCTAAATACGGACACATACCACAGTAGCAACAGCTTCCAGCATGGTAATGGACAGTGGACAGTGACTGTGATACATACTGTAAGTGTAAAGCCCACTCAACTGTGAGTAATGTAAAAATTAATCTGCCATTCAGTGTGGGCTACTTTTATGTTTGTGCTGTTGGTTCTTTTAGCCTAGGTCATAGTCTTGGAAAGAAATTGTAATAAAGAAGTAAAAATCAGAGGGGAAAAGTGTCCACTGCAGCCACTGTCTATGCTTCTCATTAGTTCTTTTTTTATTTTTCTGTCATTTTCATTTCTATTCAAGATCATGTATGCTTTCAAAGTCATAAAACCGATGACGTTTTGAAGGTGATCTCTGCAGCTTGTGTCGGTTAAATTCTCTCTGCCTAGCCAAAGCACTACATGCACCGATGCAGGACAATAAAGCCTACACAAAAGACTCTTTGGCCTCCAATTCGACTCATGCCTGTCTCTAATGTTATCTCGAAATAAAAGCAAGAAGACCACCAAAACTAAACGTAAAAACAACATGGACGTGCTTTCGGCCATCCCAGTATTCTGACATGTAATGTCATATTTCTTTAAAGGGCAGAAAACATCCAGCACTGGCTTGGACACAAGTCGTGCAGTGTAAGAAAAGAACAGTGCAGCGCACGCCTCAAGTTTGGGTCCTCTGCACGAGGCCTGAGAGTTTATAGGTTCTGTTTCTTAAGTCTTTCTAGGAGAAGGTTCGAATACTCAACACTCTATCCTGAGATATAAACATAACTATATCACCGACTGATGTCAGATATATGGGAAGGACTGAGAACATGGACTTGGTGGAATGCTTTAGGGAAGAACCACATAAGATTCTTAGCTTGTTATGCCACAGAGTTCACCCCATTACCCCCACTTCTTTTTTTCCTTTGTGTGACTTAAAATCTGACAAAATAACTCTGCACTATTCTCAGCAGTCCTGTTGGCATCTACCCAATTTCTCCTTCTCTGTGGGAGTCTCTTGAGAAAATAATCACTAGTCATGGTGCTGCGGCCAAGCTCCAACAGAAGCAGAATTCTGAATGGAAATGTCTGCAGAGAGGTTTATGGCTCTGCTTCTGTGGCGTGCGTGTCAGAGGGGTCATGTTTGTGTGGATATCAACAGGATTTATGGCACAATAGCAGTCAAGTACTCTGCTTTGATCCAGAATATGTGACACAGGGTGCAGGTTGAAGCTGTTTCTACCAGGATTCCTATTGCTTTTTGTCAGGCCTCCTTAAAAGGGCAGAAGTTGGGGTCTTTCAAGTCTTTCAAATCAAAAGACTAACTTATCTTTTTTTATTTTTCATTATGGTGAGTAAGGCAGCAAACCCATCACACCCAGGAGTGATGAAAAGAAAGTGTGTGTCTAAAAATTACTGTATTTCAAGTAGCATATTTTACCCCATCTATAACAATAATAATAATACTAATAATAATGGAGCCAGACAGCATGAAATATAAATTATACAAAGTGTTTTTACCCAGCACACATTATCATTGTGAAATTATTGTGAAGTCATCTGATTAAATGCTCCAGGATATTATCTGTTTGAGATTCCTGGAACAGTTTTGACATGACCTGACTTGTAAGTAATATTTATGAATGTAAAGTACTAACCCTTGGCAAATGAAAGTGACACAACAGAAAATCTCAGGTTTCCTTGTAACTGTTTTTTTTTCTCAATCTCTTAATATTGATCAATTGAGGTTTATTAATAAATATAAACTAAATATTCCAGGAACTGTCAGTGTCCCTGACATTAGGACTAATGTGACGTCTTTGCAATCACTGAAGGGAGAAACATTTCTTAACTTCAAGTACGATTTGAGTTCTTCTAATCTGTAATTTTTATGTTTCTCCCTAGAAAAAAAAAACAGAAACCCCCACAATCGTCCCCTGAGGACAAACAAAAGAGCCAAAATAGTTTGACCTTGCAGCGATACAGAAGCAGGCTGAGTTGAGACTGAGGCAGCTGATTATGCACTTCTTGTTGGATGATGTAAAGGGCATAAAAAAATTAAAGGTTTTACTTGTAATTTAACTTTTAGTTAAACCAAGATGTATGATCAACACAGACTTTTAGGTAGACTTTTTTAAAGTTAATTAAATATGGGCTAAATTTCCAGCACTCAATCCTCTCTGGGGAGCAGCAGTGAAGTGTTGGCACTGCATTAACAAGCATTAACAAGAAGCAACAGCTAAAAATAATTACATAAGCTGATTTCAGTGGTAATACTGAGCCAACGAGGACAATCGTGTCTGAAAGCCATCAAAATCACAATGTTTCCATGACCTTATGATAGCCAGTTTCAAGATGTACCAACACAGCACTGTGATATGACAAGAGTCAAGATGACATGAAGACTGGCACTGGTAGTGTCCTAATTTCAGATTTAAAGGTTGCATGGTTTTGTTTCCATAAATCTGTCTGCAAGTCGATATCAAAGCCAGCATTAACTTTCATTAGACTGCAAAGATCTGAGGAGAAGCTGTGATGTTTACCTATCATACTTTCACCTTCCTCCACATCCTGCTGTTATACCTGACGAATACCATTTGAATCCTAAGCTCATCCTTTCTGCAGGTGTTTTGATTCACCTCTGATAAAGCCCCTATTCTTTCTGATCTGACTTCCTAAATCAGTTTAAGCTGCTTTGTGTTTTGGGATGTGGCCGTGTTTGGCCCCGGGACCATCGTGATCTGAGAAAGTCTGTCACGCTGATGCCTGAGGAATGCGTGTTGATTTAGAGGATAAGGAAATCTATCAAGATTTTATTAAAACAATCCTGGGTTTCAGATCATATTACACCTGCACTGATATGAAAGATTAAAAAAAAGTCTTAATACTTATGGGCTAAAGTATCTAGTCTGTCATCAGTATCAGAAGAAGGATTTAGATTATCACAAGGGATGTCTAAAGGGGTACATTTCCACCTCTTAAGACCCATTTTCATGCTGGTATATTTTGACGTTTCTGTGGTCCTTCGGGAACCTAGGGCCCACTCAGCTCTGGTGTTTTGTATTTTAAAATAATACACAAGTTGTATGTTAGTTTAGTTTATCGAAATTGTCTAAATTACTCTGAAATATCCATCCATTTGCACCAGGGGCGTAATTTCCAGGGGGGTTAGGGGGCTAATGACCCCCCCCCAATAATCAGACCCAGCCAATATAACCCTCCCAATAAAATTATGAATTATCTTGCATAAATAGGCTGTTGGCTCACTAGAGTAAAAATAGGATGGCAAACTCCTTGCAACTACAAAAAAATGGTGGATGACTGTAAGATGACTGCACAGGTACCTGAGTGCTTATAGCATTTTGCAATTAAATTGCTGTACAGCGCCAACAAATTTCTAAATTCTGGCTGGACTCTATGAATGTAAGTAGTTAATTGTAAGTAAGTCAATAAAATTTATTTACAGAGTGCTTTTCACAGGCTTGAAACGACAAAGTAATGTACAACAAAATGAGTAAAACGCTATGAATAATCACAAAACAATAAAAAAAAGAAAAAATGTGATGCAAATTTCTGTTTAATATGAATTTCTGTACATGTAGATGGTAACAGATTTGCAACAGATTGTAGCAGAGCTGCAATTTTCACCAATTTCACCGATTTATCGCAGTAAACTGCTGTATTATCACAAACAGATTGCAGGTAATTGCCAACTTGACCCCATTCAATCACAACCTGTTAACAGACTCATTCCATCTTATTGCCTTGCCATTGGCTCCACTTATATTCTCTTCCTCTTCATTTATTCTTCTCCTGAGTGTGTGATATCAGAATCCACACTGAGCCTTTCAAGCCACACCCATCTCACCTATAGGTGCTATCGAAAACTACACTTGCAGTACTTCCACACACTTTGTTCTCCATTTTGTACCTTTCTCTTGTTTTGTGTATATTCCTTTAGTTTGTATGCATTCCTATTAATTTCAAACATTTTTCCTGTTTGTTATTTATTCCTGCTGTCTTACTATTTATATTTTATTCCTGCGCAACTGGCGTGGAGCACCCATATCCTCAGTCAAAGGTCCAGTGCCAAAGACTGTCAGCCCAAGTCCAACATCTTGAATTAGCCTTTCTAGTGAACAAGTTGGCTTTGAAAAGTGAACACAAGCAATACCTTTACTGGTAGGCTGCATTATTGCATAACCCTCACAGATGTGCTCCAGCTGTTTCTCTTATTTTGAATACTCAAATTGAGTTCCATTTTTTGCAGCTATCCAGCGAGTCACTTTGCAATTCCTTTTTATTTATTATTTATTTTTATGTACAGATAAGCTCCCGATGAAATCAAAAAGCAGTATATTCCATTTGATCTCACCTTTTACATGCCTGCATTGCTTGGTAATTACACCTCAAATATGCTATTTGGGAATTTTGTTTCCCTGCAACTTGTCCTTGGATGAAAGGAGGTGTGTACGTCAAAAATGGCAAATTAGCAGTCGAATGGTATATGGAGAAAAGAAAAATGGTTTTCGTGCTTGCATCATGAGGAAAAAAGACAGAATTACAAGCATTTCCTATTAGGTTTAGTTACATTACTGCAGTGTTGTATACCACGGTGCAACTTAGCATAATTGAATTCATCAATAAGACACTGCTCATGGCTATTTGAGCTGAATGGCAATGAGGAGTGACATAAATTTTTGTACATGACAGCAAAGTTACTCATAAAACCTCCGCTTGAAAGAACTTGTCTGTTCTTCCATAAAATGTGTTTCCAAATATCAACACAATACTCGGTAAACTTGATTCAAATGAATGTACTGAGGACACAGTCACCACAGTTCAAAGAATCATAATGCCTTTGAATCTGTTCAGAATCAAATGTCTTCAAAGAAAGAATCTGCACAAAGACATGAGTAATTCCTTGAACAATCTTGAACTGTTACACAGTTTGGCAGAATAATCCAGCTTGTACTTTAACTCAGAGCAAGTTCTGTAGTGTTTTAGCTGAAGAACAAAACAGACACTCGTAGGCATGGCAACAATCAAAGGAGTATTTCAATATTAATGACTTTGTTCAACCTAGAGTGGAGAGCGTTCAGTTCAGTTTTGTTTTATATTGCCAATTTGCAAGAACGGTCACCTCAAAGTGCTTTATATTTCAAAGTAAAGACCTTACAATATTAACTAGAAGATTATTTCCCATATGAACCACTTGGTGATAGTGGGAAGGAAGATATCCTGATGAACAGGGAGAAACCTCAAGCAGAACCAGGTTAAAGGAGAGGTAGCCATCTGCTATAACCAGCTGGAGGATGAGAGGAAAGGGAAGAGAAAAAAATGAGCACATAAGGGGAACAGAACACAAATAATGGAAGAGAAGAGACCAAAGCTGTGTCCCAAAACGTCGGCTGCATCCTTCGGAGGACCCGGCCTTCGCGGTCTACGTGGGCCGGGTCCTTCGAAGACCGAGAAGGCCGGAAGTGCAAGGCTGTGAAATGGGACGGTTTAGCCTTTGCTAGTTTGCGTCACCGCTGTGTCGGTGGAGTTTAATAAACTCAGCCGTCTGCTCCTTGCTATCTAAAATATAACAGGACACTGCCGTAAATTCTCGACTGTCTCACACTTCTGTTTAATCAGTTTTCTGTTTGACGTTATTCAGCTGCGTGAAAATCCCAGAGGAACCCACCCGATGGATTAATAAAGTTTTATTTAATCTAATAATCTAATAACTTTGATCTCAGCCAAACCAATTTGCTCCAGAACAAATAAAACACCGAAAAAAGCCAAACAATTACATTTTTAAGTTATCCGAGTTACTAATATATCATGTTTAACCTGAGCAGCAAAAGACAGCGGGGTCTGAAAACAATGAAGCCGGGAGTCCGCTGCTCTCGCCGGCTCAAGTGACCATTGAACCCCCCGGCTAGATATCGAGCGGGTGGGTAACAGACGTCTCCAAAAACGTCGGCGCACTTTTGCAAATATGCAATGTCTTGATAAACCGAGCAGATGTTTGATGTTTACACAGCTACTTTCTCACCTGAAAATGTGTTAAAAGTTTATTTTGTGACGATTGATAGATTGATAAGAGTAATTTTAAAACTTAGTAGCGGCCACCATTGTTGGAAACTGAAATTGGCTGGGCTGCGCTATGAATTCTGGGATATGGTGGTCCACAAAGGACACACCCAACCCGTCCTTCAAATTCGGGGAAATGAAGGACGCATTTGTCGGCTGCATTTGAAGGAGTCGACGAATTGGGACAGCTTTTGTCGCCTGGCTGTGACGTAATCGGCCTTCAAATGCGGCCTTCGGAGGATGCAGCCGATGTTTTGGGACACAGCTCAAGTTTAATAACATCCAGTAGTAAAACCCACGGGCAGTGAAAAGATGGTCGTAGAGATTAAATACTCAGTGGATCATGGGAAGTCTATTAGCATCCTGGGCCTATGGGAACATAGCTAGGGATGGATCAGGTGACCTTGCGCCAGCTCAAAGCATATCTTCATCAAAAAGGAATATGCATTATTACAATAGTTATTTTTGATCTGCCATTTGAAAAACACAAGTTACTAATGACCTTTAAAGTTTTCTTCCATATTAAAGTGTCACAGGAATCCATGGCTGTGCATTAGTGCAAAAATGCTTGTCTTTCTTTAACTTGTATAAATAATAAATGAAATGGAATATTTATTATTTCTTTCCAAAACTCCAAGATAATCAAATATCTCCACTTCTGACACTAGCTTTAAAACTTAACCTTAGTCAGGTTAGTGGAATCAAAATGTAAATCACAAAAAAAAACAAAAAACATTAATGATCTAAAGGGATACCATTGCAGCACAGTGGTTAAGGTGGAGTTTATACAATAAAACGTCAGTCAAATAAGGCCCGAGACTATTTCCAGCCAGCTCTTCCTATTATGCCGGCACATTCATGTTACTCAATTATCAACCCAGTATTTATATTGATTTTGGATGACGCTACGCTGGAACTAAATTGTTATCCAAACCTTGTCCATGCTGACTAACCTCATCCAAACTTTGCTGCATCATTTCCAGATATTGAAGAAAGCTGGTCTTTTGAAAATATTGACAGTGAAAGCAATTTGTGGTTTTGCAGAACAGCAGTGTTACTGATTAGCGTTAGGCTTACACAAGGAAAATAGCTTGATTTCATTCTATATCAAATTCCTCCTGATTAAAAGATTAGTGGAGCTGTAGGTGTGTCGCTGGGTTAGGGTTTGGGGAATGGCTCTAATTTCATTTCTTTAGAACAGTTTTTTGAGTTCCTTCTTTTCATCCCCACTACAGAAAAACTGTCTCACAAATATAATGTGGCCACCTTCTGGTAGTTGGCAGTAAAATGTTACCATATTGCCTCTTTCAGTTGTTTCCTTTAATAGCATGTGTTGAATACCTCACATCTCAAAATTGTTTCTGAACTATGCTTGTGGTTATTTTTCTTTTCCACTTCAGACATTATGCGATACAGAGGAATGTGAAAATTATGTATAGAAAATTATAATGGATAACTGACTTTATTTTTCCAATGAGAGGGTTGTGCCACTGGGGTTTGTTCATGGCTGTATTGAAGTTTTGCAAAGCTACTCAACCCCAGTGATTTGCTGCCTTTGTCCTGTTATTGCTTTTGCAGCTACGACTCGTTCCACTCCAGGTGGATAAGCCCTACAGGTATGCTGGGTATTTGTCTCAGTGATGTAGCATGTAAAGATAATTTTGTGTAATATGCCAGCACTCAGTGACTTGCATCAGAGTTGCATTCCTAAAGAATGGTGGGTATGAGCTACTTGGTGTTTAGGGGTATCATAGTTAAGTGCAAGAGATACTTCCTGCACGGTAAAAAGGGAACATTTGGACAATTTTTTCTTCACTGGAGGTCATTACATAACAAAGTCAATTGTGAAACTCTGGTCTTAAACCAGAGAAAAGATGAGGAGTGACAAAGAACATGTGGCTTGCATGTGTCTTCCATCTCCAGCCTCTTGTTATGTGGATTTGCATACAGAGTAGCACATGAAAGGTGCGACAGCTCAGACGAACAAAGGACAGATGACTCATTAGATGCATTAGGCTGCTGTCAGAGAAATTCAGACCAGAAATTAAACACCCAACTGTTGTTTACTGGGAGCAGGACAGGAATGCAAAGAATGTCTGCTGTCTGAGTTTGTCCTTGGATGAAAGGTGCTCATAAAATGTGTACCAGGCAACCTTTGAAGCAGTCTTCATTTCAGAGGATTGTTGCTGGGAATTTCCATCATTCTGTGTCCCTTCACAGATTAAATGACTTAAGTTTTTATTATAAATTTGGCAGCTTGGTGGATCAGTGTTTAGCCCTGTTGCCTCACAGCGGGAGGGCCCTAGATTCAAACTCTAAATAAGGACCTTCTGTGGGAGTTTGCATCACATCCCTGTGCTTGCAGGGGCATTCTTTGGGATGTTTCTCCTGCAAATGACAGTGAAGGTCAGCCCTGGTAGGTCAGCTCTCATAACAGAGGATCTTAATCTCAAGACCAGGGGCGGATCTAGGGAAATGTTCTTAGGGCGGCATGAAGGTGGCATGGAAATCAGATGGGGTGGCAAAATCAAAGTAATTTCTTAACAAATTTTCGGGTTTTACATTCTCTAATATGTACCAAATATGGTTAAAACACATAAAATGCAAGTTTATAAGTATTCACATATAAAAATAGTCTGTAACTTTCTGATTGGCATTAGTCAAATGATGCATTTTGATTTTATGTACTGTATAGCATACCTAACAAATACGTATATACCCCAATAAGTGCAAAATGGAATAGATCAATTAAAAGTCCAAATCCAACTTAAGGTTCAAACTTTTTGCTTATTAGAAATATATTCATATTCAGTCAGAAACTGTCATTAATAAAATGATATTTTTTCAATAAAAGTTGAGTGATAGTGGTTACTCTCAAAGCAGAGCCAATGACAATCAACAAGAAAATCGATAAGGAAACAAATCTAAGTGATATCGATAATTCCCATCCCTTGGACTGACTAACCTAACCTCCAGAGGCAATTAGGGAAACTGCAGTTTTTGGCACCCCTGCTACTTACTTTATTAAGTTTTTCTAATTAGAAGGGGTGAGTTTAACAACAGATAGCGGTCACTGACTCAACATCAAAAAGTGCAAAACTGATCGCAAAGGACTTTAGTACAATAGCTGTGGAAAAGATGAAGTTCAGAATATGCATATGACAGTCCTGCCTGTCTAAATTGTTGAAACACTTTTCCAAAAGGAAAGAATCTCTCTCAAGCTGGTACTTATTTATTTGTTACAAAGGTAAACTTGGTAACCCAAGCATCAAGATGAGTGTGCATTGGCAGCATTTGTTCAGACGCCCTTAAAGACTTGCTCCTTTCGAGAACCTCAAGATGTCTCTAAATGCAAGTCAAAATTGTGCAGTTCTTGCGTTCAAAATTGAAGTTGGCCTCATTTACCTTCTTTCTTTAGAAACTGACATGCATGGTTTGAATTAAAAGATGCCCTAGAAGCAGCTGCAGTTATGGCTGGAACAATGAATCAGCTCAGAGATGCTGATGTGAGCATAGCCTCAAACTTAAAACACTGTCTGGATGTTTATAATCAGGCTTGGCACCGACGTTTCACATAGTTTCATTAGTACATGAAATGTATATGTATAAAGTATAATTTCACTTCATCTTTCAGAAAAATGTTGACAATTCAAAACAATAATCTGAGGTTTTTCATGTAAATAATTGTCAATCTATTTTTCTACTTGAAAGGACCTCTGTCATACAAAAAGTGACACAGTTCATATTTCCAGGCACAGTAGTAGTATTTTGGAAATAAACAGAATGAAGACTACCATTAACAGAAGCAAGGGCAGTTACAGTAGCTGTCTAAAGAAAAGAGATCCAACCACAGGAACTAACCATCGTCAACAAAACAGCCCATGAAAGGTGATGTCATTGCAATGGACACACCAATGTGCTTTCAAGCACATCCTTAAGTCAGAGAAACTCTACTTAACCCTAACTTGAAGTAAATTTTCTTTGAATTAAGCAAATCAAAGGGGCACTTTCAGTTCTCCTGTCTGCACTCCTATTTGAAATTAGTACCTTAAATACGTATCTTGTTGTAAACTGGCAAAAACTATGTATTTTCTTGTTTTTAAAGACACGTTCCATACACACTGCCCATACAAGCACGGCGGTCACGTTGCAGGCCTTGTGACAGAGCATTTAGCTTCACATTGAAGCGTATTTTGCACAGTTAATTTAGCAGAAGCTGGAACGCAAATGACTCTGCGCTCACTTTATTTAAATGACTCATGTTGGTTCTCAGGCTTGTCATATATAACATTCAATGCCTGAGAAAGACAGCTGCTTACAACAGGTCGGTCATTAGAAATGAAACACAAGAGACAGAATCAGGGATGGAAACGGTGCTGTTAATGACTCCTTTTTCTGGTATGCGTGACTACAGAGTATAAAGTCTGACAGGCCGGACCAAAGAACAGTAGCCATCCCAAGACCAGACCTTCAGTCCTGATATTACTTTACTGGAATAACTCTCTCTCCCACTTCCACTGAATTCTAAATAATTCCAAGGTGAATCAGTGAAACTATTCATTGCTTTGCATTTGCGATTCTGGTGTGCAGTGTCATTAACTGCTTATTCATTGTCATATTATCTATGCTGGCATTAGGTATTTTCTGTCCTGCAGTTTGCTCTCTAGTTGTTTTTGTGTATTTTTACTGTGCAAGATCTAGCCAGAGGCAGTTTCTCTTAATCTGTTGCCATCCATGCCTTCACAAGTTGATAAACGGCATCATCTGTGAGTCATATTGTTTGTTATCACTGAGACGACTTGTGTGCATTATTATTTGTTGTGAAGGCGTGATATAGTTTGCAGTTTGAATTTAATTTGAATGCATATATAACCCAAGCTAGTAAGGTTAAGCTAGCTCATATGCCATGTGGTTTCTTTAACATTTTGATCATGAGCGTGATTTCATTTGATGTTTTTTTCGGGCACTCGCTAAACAGATAAATATTGTGTTCATATTTTTGAATATGTGACTTACTGGTGTGTTTGTTATATTGTATATTGATGCATCATTTTTATTGTTATTTCTGGTTTTGTCAACAGTTTCACACTTTTTCCTTATTAAATCATCCAACTCAACACATCGGCCTGTTCCTTGGATTTTGATTAGGAGTGTTTAGCTGTCTGTATAGCTGAGTCTACGTTCACGAGGACAACACTTAGTGAGGACAGAACATTATCGCAAAGGTTGTGATACATTGCATTATAGTATACTATCAATGGCATACATAGAACTGCACTTGTTTTCTGTTGCTGAGCTATGGAAGTTACTGTCTTCACACACGTGTAAACACATTCCAGTTTAAGGGGAAATCAAGTGCACCTGCTGTGTAACTGCTGTGTAAGCCTGCATTCACATCCTGTGCGCTTTAGTATGATTTCCCCCCCTTAGTGTGAGTGGGCACGTGTAAACACAGTAATCATACTCAGGTGTAGATTAAAACACTGACGCCTTTCCCAAATTAACTCTGCTGACTGGAAAGATATCTGATCTCCGTCTGACCAACCCCCAGATGCTCTGCTCAGCTAAACAGCTCCTGTAGCCAAACGCTTTGTATTCTGAAATGCAGCAGAGCACGCAAGCTGTGGCTGCTTGCTCGTTAATAGCAGCAACTAGCTGGAGAGTAACAAGCAGCCTCACTAATAATGTTTCTGCCACAGATGCTGGATATGACTAGCCGAGAACAAAGGACTTTCTTCCTGTATTAACTTTCAGGCTCCTCAGGCACATCTGGGCGGTACGTGTGGTGAACTTTCTAACTGAGACACTTTTGAACACGGTAAACAAGGTTTAAGTGTGAAAGTTTCCCAAGTTACACTTTAAAGTATGGAAAACGATACTCACACATAATCATAGATGATAGAGTCTTGATTTTTTTCAATCATACCAGCAAAAAAAGGGGCCTCTGAGCAGCAGCACAGTCATTCTGCAGCATGATAATGAAACTAACAACAACATCCTGAGTCATAAAGAAGTAGATTCGCTAACAAGAACAAGATTTTCAACATCCATGACTCAGTCTTCGTGAGAAGAATTGAGATGGCCTAAATCCACAAGCAAACACTGACACGCGTTATTTGGAAGCTGTAAAAGTACATATGAAATAATTTGCATTTACTTATTAAATGGTGATGTCTCTACCTGTCCCACACCAAGATTAGAGGTGTATCCTGCTTTGAGGTTTCTTGTTGCCTTAGCATAAAAATGATAACAATGTTTGTTATGCCTGTAGATGCCTCAGTTTAGCAAACATCAAGCCTAGCAGCAACACAAACTGCACTCATGTTTTCTTAAACTTGGCTTGTTTAGTTTGGCGAGTTTAGAGTTTCAAATTTCTCTTGCATTCTTCTTTAATTTCTCTTGCTCGTTTTTTCTGTGATTTTCAGGATGTTGGACTGGCTTTTGAAATCATCTCCAAACTTTCCCCAAACTCTCTGATCATAGTATTCTGCCACTACCATTCATTCTGGAGCAATGTAATGTCAGCTACATGCTGCGCTGTGGCTGCAGCCTTTGAGACTCTCGCCACTAATGATAGTGGAGGATCCCGCTTTTATAATTGTGTTTGCATTAAAATTACAGCTTGCGTGCCGCTACAGCACTGGATCATCGGCTCAGATTCGATCCAGGGAGGAGCGGCGAACCACAAGTTCGGAGGAAACGTTATTTGCAAACATATCAATTTAGGATTAAATATAAATATTTGGAGACGCCTTTTCCTTTTATTTTTTCCCTAATTTTTTTATGGAATCTATCATTTTCCATGTAAGTCTTCTGTCACAGATTACCAGCTGTAGTAAATGTTTGAAGCTAAACTTATTTTGGTTGAATTGTTTCTCTTTATGGAGAGTTTCTGATGTACTATGTGACCAGCTGTGTTAAACAAAATAAAATAACTTTTTAATAACTTATCATCTAATTTAATAGTATAAGAGAGTGTAATGCCCTTAAACTGTATCTTTGCAATTATTAGTTCCAGATGAAAAGCACCTTGAGACAACTGTTGTTGTGATTTGGTGCTATATAAATAAAATGAAATGAAAATTGAATGAACTAACTTTGCAGAAGCCTTTGAATGAGATCAAAAGGTACAGACTGGCAGTAGCTTCAGATTGATCGACAGATGTGAGGTATTGCACTCATCTTCAGATAAAACTGGCCCTAAATAGCCCTCCAGTGCGCAGTGACCATGGCTCCGTTAAAAGAGAGAGTGGTCACTTGGATGAAAACAATTCCCTTTAACCCAAAATACATTTCTGAACATTCATATGTATATATGTATATATATATATACATATACAAAATCTTTAACAGGCAACGTGAAAGATCAATTATTCCTTATTAAGAATTATTAATCCACACAGACTATTTGCCATAATTTCTAGGGGTATACAAAAGTGTCATACTTATGTATGCATATCTAGAACGCATAGATGGCAGCGGGTACCCAGTTTCCTCAGTTAACTAACAGGGCTAGCAGTTAGATGTTATGATTGGTTTACAGTTAAGAGCTGTTAGCTCTGTAGTATTCAGCCAAATAGCCCTGCCAGTGGACCTTACATGAACAGGGACTTTTACCACTTTGTTTCTTAGATCATTTTCTGTTTAGTTCAATTGGCTTTAAGGACGAGAGCAAGAAAGTTTTCTAGTTGATTTACACGTTGGGGCAGATGCACTTTGAAATTTAGAAATAACTGTGGTCACATGCCAATTTAATATGACACAAACTACATGCAGCCATTCATTTCCTAGTTATAAAATTCTGAAGAACTCACCAGCTCATGATGTTGTCATCTGTCTTTTTGACTTTGCTTTTGCACAACTTCTCGTCAGACAAGAGAAAGGGGTGCTGTGCTCCGCTGGGGCTGTAACCTGGGTGAATGACAGGCTTGCAAAGGGTGTACTCACATTATGCTATCCACACTGAGCCCAAGCATGTCTGGCCTCCAAAGTCCAGTTTGACTGCAGTTGCTACTTGCTGTACTTGAGCCCAGTTGAGTGAACTGTGCCATGGCCAATATGAAAAAAAAGAGGCACTGCGATGATGACACAAACTAATTTGAACCTGGGCCCGAATGAAAGGCTGTGTGTTTTCAGGACAGGAGTGGGAACAGTTGTGCTTGAACACGGTAGATAGAGATATATATGTTAATAACTGGATAAACCAGCTAATATGATGCTAACTGGCAATGATAGCAAGAAAAAGTATGGTAAGCTATTTCAGTAAATTCCTAGTCTTGCCCACTTGCATCTAAAATTTGATAATAACTCTATGATAAACTGGGAACTGATTATTTGATTTTTGGCATTTTGCATAAAATTCCTTTTTGCACCATCACCTTTGTCAGTGAAGACCACATTTTAACAATTCTTCATTGCCATTCATACTACTCTCAGATCTCATTCACATGAGTTCATGACTCCTTTGTGTCCACATCGCCCTCCTCTCTTTTGTCACGTTTTGTCCACTATCTCCACCCACCTCACTTTCTCTCTTTATTCCTTGCAGAACTGGCAGTGTGTGTGTGACTTTTTCTCAGCACATCAAAGAGGCAGTTGCCCAGTCAGAGGAAACATTGTTAATGTTGCTGATACCGTGCCTTCAGCTTATTTGCAGCATGTTCTCAATAACAGGAAGCCAGGAGAAATGAGTTCTCCCATAATTACATTGGACTTGTTTTTCCCCTCCCTCCCCATATAGCATTGTTGGGGTAAACTGAGATCAAAGACTGGAATGTTCTATCTTGATCTTGTATCAAAGTGGGCTTCCAGCAGCAATAGTTTAATAAACCCTAATGCCAGTTCATAAATTGGGCCTTCCACTCTGTACAACACCATACATAGAGCCGGAATGTACGTATGGATAGGATATTGTTTGACAATTACATTATATGTACAGATTAAAGAAAAGAAATGTTAGATCAGATCAACGTTAGAGCCGCAACAATAAGATAAGTCAGAATAAAACATGTTACTTATATGACTACAAAAAGGTTAAGAGGCTACTGGCAGTAACTTGTGTGAAAAACGTATATGTTACAGCAGCAAAGCTCTTTGTGATTACTTTGTTTGACAGTAGGTGTTTGTAGTCGCCAATACTCCTAAATACAAACTTAACAACGTGGTGTATGCTGTACAGTGCAGCGAGGAATGCCCAGACCTCTACATCGGAGAGACCAAACAGCCACTTCACAAGCGCATGGCACAACATAGAAGAGCCACCTGCACGGGACAAGACTCAGCAGTCCATCTGCATCTTAAGGATAAAGGTCACTCTTTCGAGGATGCTAACGTTCACATTTTGGACAGAGAGGACAGATGGTTCGAAAGAGGAGTCAAAACTAGAATGATTTAAGTTTTCCCGAATTTTTAAGAATGAGATTGCAATGGCATTTGGAAAGAATGGTTGGAAAAATTGTAAAATTGTACAGATGTTTTTCCACCTATAGTTCATTTACTCTGGTTAGAGTGAGTTGATGAGTCTGTTACCTTCATTCTGTGGTTTGATTTTTTTCACACAGAGAAAAACACAAGTAAACTCTAAGTAAACCAAAATGCATTATTATAAATCTAGTGAGAACGTTTAGTTTACTTATTGGCTAGATGTGTCTCGGGCAGGAGCAATGAAACATGTCACACCATAAATTAATCATTCTACAGTTAATTTGGAACCAGACCTAGACCACCTGCTCCAAAGGTTTTCAGTGCGGTTGTTTGGGTCTATACCAGAGTGTGATTACTTTGTTCGTATCTGTACAAACAAACCACACCAATGTGGAAAGTGAGCCAGAGTTCAATTTAAATGGACTAAACACTGGAATTGTGAAAACACTCTTAGTTTTAACTTGATACTCATGAACTGCTGTATACCTGGAACCCACAGGTGCTAGAGAAACACAGCACAGTGGTGCTGCAGCAGCTATAGTAATTTGGGTAGAGCCCCACAAATAGAGTCCTGTTTGCACAGAGTATCAAACCAAACTACTCAGTTAGGATTAGGAAAAGGATTGTGTCCATACACAGCCATTCCTCCATTTTTCTCCTTCATCCAACTTAGGGTTGCATTTGCATTTGAATGTGTGAAACACATCCCCTGAAAGGGCATTGAGTATATATGACATATGTCACAACAGCCAAACCTACTTTGTCAACATTCATGACCAGATGTGGGAAGTAACAAAGTACAAATACTTCATTACTGTGAGCATAAAATGAGTGACGTTTATTGCACAGTGTTGATATCTAAAGGTCCAGCTGTTGTATTTGGGTGTGTACTGGTGCACAGTGGCTGTGGTGGTCATGGTATGAATTTTAGCTGATAATGCTTAGACTCATTGACTGAAATCCACGTTCATACCAACTTTATACCATCTAGAAAAAAGACAGCATACTCTACTGTCAGTGTAGAGGACGTGTGCTACTTCCTGTTTTATTTTCTCAGTCTCTCATCTTGTGTTAATTGTGTTCAGTTTTGCTTCCCCTGTCTCATTATATACAAATTTGTTCCAGCTGTGTTCCCATGTGTTTCCACTTCCCTGATCATCCCTCAGTGTATATATTGTCTCAGTTTTCTTCAGTTCTTTGTCATGTTTCCTCCAGGTTTTCTCAGTGTTTAGGTTTATAGTTTAGTTCCTTGTTTTGTTTTCTCAGGTTTGTCTTATTTTTATCTTTTACCTAAATTATTGGCTCGCCTTCAGTCCATGCGTCTGCATTTGGGTCCTCTCCCTACTCCGCATGATCTGCTTTCACAGATCCCGACAGGATAGAAAAGAATCAGGGCAAATTCTAAAAGCAGCACGGTGGCACGGTGGTTAGCACTGTTGCCGCACAGCAAGAAGGTCCTGAGTTCAATTCCACCATCAGGCCGGGGTCTTTCTGTGTGGAGTTTGCATGTTCTCCCCGTGTTTGCGTGGGTTCCCTCCGGGTACTCCGGCTTCCTCCCACCATCCAAAGACATGCAGCTTGTGGGGATAGGTTAATTGGATAATCCAAATTGCCACTAGGTGTGAATGTGAGTGCGAATGGTTGTCTGTCCCTGTGTGTTGGCCCTGCGACAGACTGACGACCTGTCCAGGGTGTACCCTCCCTCTCGCCCTATGACAGCTGGGATAGGCTCCGCAACCCTGAAAAGGATAAGCGGAAGCGAATGGATTACCCGACATCTTGTTGAATTCAAATGTGTAAATCCACAAACAGCAGTAAAATTCAGAGCAGCATTAGCCCAGATAAGCTGTTCACAGCCAGTAAAGTAAGAAAATCTGCTGGAGCTCTCAAGAGAAATTATTGTGAGTTGTAATTCTACATTGAGTCACTACAACTGTTTCTTTTCCCCACCTGCTTAATCACACTTTAACCCTACACTGTGCTCCTTTTCCTGTTTAGAGGCAAGACTAGTACATTTTAGAGCCTGTAATGTTTCACTTTTACTTGAGTAAAGGTGTAGAATCAGTGCTTTTACTGGAGTGTTTTGGAGTGTTTTGCTGTTGTTTTTTAACTGTATCTGTACTTCTGCTTAAGTACAGACTGTCTGTACTTTCGCCACCTCTGCTGAGAAACAAGGTGAATATGACAAACAATATACTACTATACTGTCTACATTAAATGATGCAGTGTGACAGGATGTTACACAGCTCTCCGACCATTTGTTGAGGAGCTCAGAATTAAACTAGGATATCTACCCTGTTATAAACTCTGACCTTTTGAAAAATAATGAATGACCTTTGGGGCATTAAACCAGAAATTGAGGAATATTCAGACTCCCTACAGCATGATCATATTGTAGTAGTTTTGGATAGAAACATGCTGGCACAACACTGTACATACAGGGAGTGCAGAATTATTAGGCAAGTTGTATTTTTGAGGAATAATTTTATTATTGAACAACAACCATGTTCTCAATGAACCCAAAAAACTCATTAATATCAAAGCTGAATGTTTTTGGAAGTAGTTTTTAGTTTGTTTTTAGTTTTAGCTATTTTAGGGGGATATCTGTGTGTACAGGTGACTATTACTGTGCATAATCATTAGGCAACTTAACAAAAAACAAATATATACCCATTTCAATTATTTATTTTTACCAGTGACACCAATACAACACCTCCACATTCACAAATATACATTTCTGACATTCAAAAACAAAACAAAAACAAATCAGCGACCAATATAGCCACCTTTCTTTGCAAGGACACTCAAAAGCCTGCCATCCATGGATTCTGTCAGTGTTTTGATCTGTTCACCATCAACATTGCGTGCAGCAGCAACCACAGCCTCCCAGACACTGTTCAGAGAGGTGTACTGTTTTCCCTCCTTGTAAATCTCACATTTGATGATGGACCACAGGTTCTCAATGGGGTTCAGATCAGGTGAACAAGGTGGCCATGTCATTAGTTTTTCTTCTTTTATACCCTTTCTTGCCAGCCACGCTGTGGAGTACTTGGACGCGTGTGATGGAGCATTGTCCTGCATGAAAATCATGTTTTTCTTGAAGGATGCAGACTTCTTCCTGTACCACTGCTTGAAGAAGGTGTCTTCCAGGAACTGGCAGTAGGACTGGGAGTTGAGCTTGACTCCATCCTCAACCCGAAAAGGCCCCACAAGCTCATCTTTGATGATACCAGCCCAAACCAGTACTCCACCTCCACCTTGCTGGCGTCTGAGTCGGACTGGAGCTCTCTGCCCTTTACCAATCCAGCCACGGGCCCATCCATCTGGCCCATCAAGACTCACTCTCATTTCATCAGTCCATAAAACCTTAGAAAAATCAGTCTTGAGATATTTCTTGGCCCAGTCTTGATGTTTCAGCTTGTGTGTCTTGTTCAGTGGTGGTCGTCTTTCAGCCTTTCTTACCTTGGCCATGTCTCTGAGTATTGCACACCTTGTGCTTTTGGGCACTCCAGTGATGTTGCAGCTCTGAAATATGGCCAAACTGGTGGCAAGTGGCATCTTGGCAGCTGCACGCTTGACTTTTCTCAGTTCATGGGCAGTTATTTTGCGCCTTGGTTTTTCCACACGCTTCTTGCGACCCTGTTGACTATTTTGAATGAAACGCTTGATTGTTCGATGATCACGCTTCAGAAGCTTTGCAATTTTAAGACTGCTGCATCCCTCTGCAAGATAGCTCACTATTTTTGACTTTTCTGAGCCTGTCAAGTCCTTCTTTTGACTCATTTTGGAAGGAAGTTGCCTAATAATTATTAGAGATGGACCGATCCGATATTACGTATCGGTATCGGTCCGATACTGACCTAAATTACTGGATCGGATATCGGAGAAAAATAAAAAATGTAATCCGATCCATTAAATATCACGAAAGCACCTCACAAAACTTGCAACACGCCGTAACTCACCTCAGAACGTTAGCACTCGGAGCAGTATGCATCAGGTGATAGAGCGGCTGCAGCATGCGGGACCTGTGGTGGTCTGGATAGCATTTGGAGCTTCGCTAGCAACCCGGCATTTCATCTCCGACAAAGTTATCCCGAGAGAAGTAAAGCAAGTGTGTAAGTCCATCTCTGAATGTTTGTAAAGCATTCCTGCGTTAAGCTTAACAAGCGACTGCCTCTTCTTGCTGCTACTTCAATCATGAAACTGCTTAACGATCAGCTGATCGGCTTTTCTGTCGCGAGTCCGTCTCTCTTCTTTGTTTTTGGCCCACTTTGCACCAGAAAGAGGAAACCAGCGGCTGAACAACAGCAGCACGTTTAAGCTTGATAAGCTGTTGTTAGAATGTATTTAATATTACTTTCTACTCGAGGATCTTTTTCTACGCAGCTGACGGCTGTAACTGTGCAGGGGCGGATCTAGCAAATTTAGCCAGGGGGGCCGATAGGGCATTAACAGGGAAAAGGGGGCACAAAGACATACTTTTCTTTCTTATTCTCATTTAAAATGTCTAGCTTTTAATAAATAATTATCCAAATCTTAAACCCAAAGTTTTAATTTGATGTAAAATGAATAGAAGTCAATTACTGTATATAGTAACTATTGAGTCTAATATACCCTAGTAAGCTATAGTACTTTTTCCTTTGGGAAGGTACCATCTGTGCAGTCTGCAATTTTGTTGAAGAAAGATGTTGAATCTATTTAATATTTCTTGAAAAATAATTGATTTCTGTGCATTTTTTTTCACACTGCATCAAATTAAGGTTGATTACGTCGATTAAGCATCATGAGGTGGAGGATGAGGGGTGGTTCCCCATTTTTTATTTATTTATTTTTGTTGTTGCTGGGAGTTGGAACCCTATTAGTTAGGTTGCTTAATATTTACGCTAAGTACTCTTTAAAATACCAGAATAGGGAGGATGGTGTAGGTTTAAGTTTATTAGATTGATCAGTATTGCTGAACTATGAAATATTTTTTTTGCATACAGGTATAACAGAATAGCTTTAGTGTAGTTGTTGTTTTAAACTTGAGTATGAACTTATACAAAATGCAGCAAGATATTTAAAAAACAGTTTTGTTGATTAAAAAACACTATATCGGATTCATATCGGTATCGGCAGATATCCAAATTTATGATATCGGTATCGGTATCGGACATAAAAAAGTGGTATCGTGCCATCTCTAATAATTATGCACACCTGATATAGGGTGTTGATGTCATTAGACCACACCCCTTCTCATTACAGAGATGCACATCACCTAATATGCTTAATTGGCAGTAGGCTTTCGAGCCTATACAGCTTGGAGTAAGACAACATGCATGAAGAGGATGATGTGGACAAAATACTCATTTGCCTAATAATTCTGCACTCCCTGTATATACAACACTGATGGGATAGCGGCCGTAACTAGTCCACTGGAAAGTTCACAATGGGAACAAATTGGTCTGTAGAAATACACTTGCATCAAATACAAAGGAGCGTTGAGTGATCATCAGCTGATCGTAAATTGGATCAGAAATAATTGGAGGCTGCCTGACTCAGTAAACACAAGCATTTTAATCATCCTTCTTATACCTCAAAATTCAACTCTTGGTGAACTTTTGCCTTTTGTTAGAGAGGGAGGCTGGAGACATGGCATCAGAAGGGATGCCATTCAAAACTTTCTTTGTGAAAAGAGCTGCAAGAATCTGTGACCACAGGGTGGTGATTGCTTGTCATGGCAGAAACCCAGGAAGCTTGTGGCAGACTTTAATAGCCACCATGCTGAAGACAGTTCTCTTGAATCTAGCTGTGTCACTGAGGACTTAACCTATAACCTATGGCATAACTGTGTGATGTCCTGTCAAGAACCGTTGATTACTCCTGTGCATCTCAGGGTACTTTTTTGGCTCAGGTTTGTAATTTATCTTTGAGAGAGTAACAATCATGATCTCAATATAAGGAATAATAATCATAGCATCAACATAAGGACTTAATGTCAGCAAATTCTTGGATTAAGACTGCTGTTACTATTAGAATGGATGTGAGGGAACCTACAAAGAAGTGGAAAAACTTGAGCAAGAAATATGTTTACCACTGAAAAAAAAAACCCACAACAAAGAGCTGGGGGAAAAAAGTCCCAGCATATGACTTGTTTCTGTTGGCTGGCACCTCATGTAAAACACCGGGACACGACCACACAGTAATTAACACATAATGAACCACACACAAGGACAAATGCTGGCAACAACATTAACCACTTACATAGGTTGTTTTGTAGGCTCTGCATAGATTTCAACCAGAAGTCCAATTCCAGAGAAGTCCTTCGTGTAGATGGTACTCAGCGTGGCCATGCAAACACTAACCTGAACAGAAGGCATTATTTTAACACACAAAAAGATTTTTGCTGAGTGTCCACGACATGCCTCTGAAATATTGGAGGAAAAAAGATCTCAACAGGAGCAATGAATAGCTGGTAGGAGGTAGTCATGGGTTACGGCGCTTACAAAAGGGTGTAACTTTGACATGGGCAGTTTGCATCCTACAAATGATCCACTTCATTAAAATCACAATGACTATGTTTTTTCTTCCACCATAATTGGTCTTAGAGAAATGTGGCCATGTGTGTTATTTAACAGTTTAAAATTTACAATAAAATTAACGAAAGTCGCGTCCACGAAATTCCCCAAATAAGGTTCTCTGTACTCACTGCTAAGGCACAGAAACAATTCATATGAGAGCAGTTTTGGAAACACTTGTGATCTCACTGCCATCCTGATTTTATTTTTGCTTTTTGTTTTCAATACAAGACATTGACATATCACTGTAAATTTAGCAAAAAAGTACACCTGGGCGATTTGAAAATACCAAGAGTAGGTAAAGCAGTGTAAAGCCTATTTAAACTCCTCATAGTAAATAAAAGATTCAGTTAACAATAAAGAGACTGACAGAGGACATTAGCCGGATTATAACTATAAGCTTTTTTCCTCAATGACTGCATTGTGAAAGGACACACACGCAGTTAAATACCCAAAGGAGAGAAAGAGACAGGGCAGAAACCTGCTCGCTCTAACAATAAATTTGTTGTTCCAAATTTACACACTGAGATTAGCTTAAGGTGGAGTCCCCTATCATTATGGCTGTTTGTTGTTATTGTTGCGTCTTCTTCCCATAATGCTCGGGCTTCCCCTCTTTCACATTTAACCCTTCATACACTGACTCTATAATACAGGTGACACTTGTTAATACCCCTCAAAGTGTGACGTCAGCTGAAATAGCATGATGCCAGTGTATTTGACACAGTGTATTTCTTGTGTAACTTTATTACTATTTCAAAAATCCTCTGTCTCTGTGTTGCATCTGACAATTTAAAGCTTATCCAAATCTGATTTAAAAAGAAAATAAGATGTTTATTCCCCTGTGTTTTTAATTGCAGAGAGAAAAGCTTTTTCTTCCTTGAAGCGTTACCCTAACCTGCTTGACACTGGCTCGCCAGAATTTTATTGGAAAGCTGGAAACAACTTTTCAACTTTTGGAACAACTTTTGAATCTGTTCCTATAAAACATGTCCCCGGCAATAAACAGAACAATATGCATAATGTTTATGTGCACCTTTATATCAAAGGTGTATAGATATTAAGCATATTTATATATAGGCAGTTTAGGAGGTTATTTGGAGCCACTGGAGGAAGCTATATTTAACACAGACTTTTCCTACAGGCTGAGTACTTCACAACACCTGTGTTATGGAGAGCGGCCAGCCCTGTCTGCCGTAGGCCTTGAGGGGTCGCACTCAAGGGCGCACTTGTTGGTCCTTAAAGTAAAGAAAGAAGCTGACAGGCTAATCACTGCCTCTTCACCTCCTGAACTCCTAAATGTCTCACAGGCTCCACTCATAGCTCTGTGGGTGTGCAGATGTAAAGATGCTTGTACTTGAACTTAGAATATAAAGATAAGGTAAAGTTCCAACATGTCAAATATGAGGCAGGAGAGCTTATCGCATGCCTGAGAGAGTGAGCTGACCTAATATTACCTCCACCCTGAGAGTTTAAACACTCTGATCCTCTCTAACAAACCTTTTATTTTAATTTGTTTTTAGATAAATGATAAATATAAATAAAATTAATCTCAGGATCTGGTTTTGGTTGCCTGGCACAGAGGTTGCTGATTTATTTCTGTCACATAAAGAAAAAAATAGTTTAATATTTAAAATATTAAGTAAAAACATTTATATTTCTCATCCCACTAAAATAAAAAAGCTAAATTTAATGTAAGTTTCAAAGAAAAGGCACCCTTTAATCTTTGATTAAAGACAGAAGTTGTTGTCAGAAGTCTGAATCACATTAAATAGGTGCAGAGGCTTCATTGGCGATGTTCTGTTATGCTGTTCATGGTATCCTTTATTTCTTTTAAGGCAGTCCTACCAGCTTTGAAATAAATGATCGTGATCGAATCACTCTCACTTTCCATATTTAACTATGATTCGTTTATTTTGCATTTTCTCATTAATCCTCTACTTAACAGTGGTGCCCTCCCTAATCCAGTTAGTCCAGTTAACATTTCTTAGGTGACTGCAACCAAAAGAAATGGTCAAAAAAGTGTCAAAGAAAATCCCTATAAATCATTGTCTGACACATGGACATGGGAGCACATAGTGTAAGAAGAAGGTCGTATTATTTGCTTTAAAAGACATGAAGTGATATGTAAAGAATCTTTTTTTTCAAATGTATTTCTTTTTAAATCATAAATCATAACTTAAGACTGTTTTATTACAGGAAAGTGCAGGAGGTGTCAATGTATTGCATTTGCTGATTGCTTTATGTTGCACCAGCATCAGGTCATAGGTTGGTTTGATAAATATGGCAGTGGGGACACAACAACAAGTGGTCTCAGGACCACTTATCTTGCAGAACTGGATGGATGTTTTGTCTTAAAGTCCCAATTTAGCAAAAGATGCCGGGAGAACAGGGCAAACCATTGTTGTGTAAGAGCGGAGAGGACAAAGCCGTCCACGGGTTCCTTCTCAAACCAGGATGTGTGCTTGGACATTACCTCACACTGCTGGTCAATAATGCATGAGACAAGGGTAAGATCCAGGGTTCTTGTGTGCAAAAATAGCTCCAAACCAAGGGTATACAGGTATACAAAGACCCACACCTGTTTGCATTTTGCCCTGAAACCGGAAATATATATTCCAGGAACAAGTGGTACTAATACTGATAATCTTGATAGACTGTGGACCTTTAAAACGATGTCAAATAAACGTCAGACCTCACATTTTTATTATGTAATATTGTCAGTTTTCATTTCACTATCCTCCTGACTACCAGGAAAAAAATGTTGTCCAATCAAGTTTTTTTTTTAAATCCCCCAATGTTTGTAAGGTAATTAGAAGACTGAAATAATTTTTGGGGGAAAAAAAGTTTAAATTTTTTAGATATCACATGTCCACTGCAGAGGACATTGGAAGGCCAAACATGTAAAAATGAACTTTGATGGCAAACATTTGCTTCAACTCTTCACCAAGGAGAAGTTTGAACTCAAGGAACTGTAGTGGTTTCTTCCCCCAAAACTGCAAGTCACTGCTATACTGAAGCCACGAGTTGGTGATTGCCAGATCAAAAAGTAGAGAACTGCACATACTGTCAATTTCTGAGTGCGAGAGACCATCCTGTAGAAACTCAACATTCGGCAACAAGGTCCACGTCACCTATATTGGTAGTGTACTCAGCAATTGCCAGTGGCCTTGGCACATGGACAAACCTTTTGTTTTTCTTAGACCATCTTGTGCGTCTGTCCTGAGGTTGATTGCCATAGGCAGAGGATGCCATGACAACTGGCTTGTTGTCCAACCACTTAATGACAGCAAGTTCAGGTCTGAGTACCATCTCTGATGCTCCTCCTTCTTTCTTCTTCAAGGGCTTATTCCCTATGATCTTCTTCATCAGACAACTCAAGATCTGGGTTTCCCTCATCAAACTGCAATAAATTTCTTTCTGCTTCTAAAAAGGACTCCTTTTCTGGTCATTTCAAAAAACAGAACAAAATGGAGGAAATGACTACAAATGTCCACTACGGAGGACATTTTTTAAACACTTCAATACTATACTAAAATGAAGTTAGAATTAAGCATACTATGTTTTAATGTGTTATTAAGAGACTTATTTAAAATATGTTAACAACATTTACAGCTAAAAATTGCTCAATAAGAAGTTTTATGCACTTACTTTTCTTCTTCCCATAAAATGTGCTTGCAGCGATGGCCGCCATGTTCCTTAATGAAAAAACTAAAGTTCCCAAAGCTCCACCCCTTCACATTTGGTATCATTGGAAAGCCCTAAATGTCCTCTGTAGATACCAAAAGGAGGCAATTCTGTAGTATGCAGTGCATGGGAGATATTCAGGTTTAGAAAGGTGCTCTACAGAGGACAAATTTGCATTGCTGGTAGTCAGGAGGCTATGCGTACTTTCACTAGAAAAGAATAAATATTGAAGGACACAGCACAATAAAAATATTCCCAACATTGCTGAGACACATTTTATTGAAGGCTAATATATTGTGGCTTAGTACATTAAATTGACACAAACTGTTTGTTTTCACTGTGCAAT
This sequence comes from Simochromis diagramma, assembly GCF_900408965.1. Taxonomy (NCBI): domain Eukaryota; kingdom Metazoa; phylum Chordata; class Actinopteri; order Cichliformes; family Cichlidae; genus Simochromis; species Simochromis diagramma. The sequence continues at coordinate 16,112,540 of NW_024387492.1, forward strand.
CACAGAAAGAGGGACCATGGAATGAGATCAAAGCTTTGATAATACATTTATTTTTACTCCCACGGCTACATGCTTTTGATCCCATTAAGAGCTTTATGTGAGAATACAATTTACCTTGGATTCAACTTTAATATTGTCATCAGAGAGATTATAATACCTTAAATCTGTGATTAAACACATTCACAAGTCTCAGAGGTGACATTGCTTCTCTTTGAAATCATTCACGCTTCTGTGCATCATTAAAGCACTTAATGGCCAATCCAAGCATTTAACTGGGAGAAGGACAGGGAGGAGAATGGAGCCGTTGTGCGGCTGACCGGCATGGGAGAGAGAACAGACAGAAATGAAAGAAAGTGAGAAGAGTTGAGAGGAGTGATGGGTGGTGAGAAGATCCACCGGGCTCTCTCTCTCCCAAATATGAGAATAAGGATTAGAAAGCGAATAGCGATTACCTTCACATCGACCTGCCAGCCACTGTAATCAAGGGCAGCGTGAGTGACACCGTGATTGGCCAAAAGGAAGAGGCCAGTGACAGTAATCCTTGGGAAAATGTGGACCACAATGACAGGTTGTGCTTAGAGACGACAGCAGTGGCTCCATCACGTTTCAGTAGAAAGGAAAAATAGAGATGTTTAATGGGAGGGGAAAGAGAGAGCAACTTCCTCTTTCTTTCCACACTTCTAAACCTTTTGGGATATTCAAAAGAGGGCCACAAGGTCCTGTCAGCTCCTTTTGAATTGCCCTAGAGAGGTGTCGAAACAAAAGACTCACAAGTAACAAAACTCACAGAAGTCAGTTCATCACAGATGCTAAATGAAATACCTCATTATCACATTAAGTATATAAAATCAGGCCAACCAGATCATTCCTCTGACCACCCACATGACTAAGTTCCACTGTTGTAATGCCAAGTCACAACTTTGGATAAGGTGGAGATGGATATTTCCCACATATCGCACAAAACCTGAAAACCTTTGTACTACTACCTACTATAAATTTTAAAATAGATTTTAAAACTGGAACACTTCTGGACAGCGTGGGGGTGAAAAACAGACATGCAACAGTCAAAGTGCAATGTAGACAATTATTTAAAGTAATATTTCTAACTTTATCCAGGATTACCCAGGCTTTTATCTTCATTCTCATGCTTCCACAATGCCTGAGCTCCCACAATGCCTTAGCAAAGAATGCAGCCTAATCCTGTTTGACAGAACTTTAACAGGAGCTGGGGTTGTGTCCGTGTCCTCAGTATATTATACTTTTCACTACTATGTCATGTGACTTTGAGTTTTGTTATTATGTAACTTGTTTGTTCTCATTTGCTTAATTTTTGGTCGAAATCTGTACATGTTATGTTCAGTGGTATAAGGTATGTGACCTCATGTTTCCCCTGAAAAAAGATTTGAAGCTCCATGAACTTCCTGGTTAAATAATTTAAGACGTGATGTACTTACATGGAGTTAAAAGCACCCTTGCCGAGCAAGTGAACTTTGTCATAAAGTGTTGCAGCAGCAGGGGCACTGCTACTTAACTGGAAGCGTTTGAAGTATGAGAGTCTATGTGGGGGGTCAAGTTATCAATTAACAAACCCACACTGATACCCAGCCACCCACACACTTTTTCAGAATCCCTCTGCACCTTTCACTCTGTCAGCAATGCAGGTCTACTGGCTCCTCTGTCATCCAGAAGCTTTGATATATATGAAGATTGTGAGGGTGCAGCTTTTATGCTTGATGTCTCCTGTTAAGAAACCTGGCTTTATCCATGTAACTACACAAAAGAGGGACTTTGTTTTTCTGCAGCTTTGAGATGTATTCATCAACAAGTATTTGCTCAAAATCCCCCAACACATGTAATTATTTGGTTTGCAAATTTATTGCCCTGGATTAATCAGATTTGTTTGTGAAGTTACGCAGCTGGTGTAGTTTGAGCTTGGCCCTCTCTGCCTTGGAAGTCTGTGATACTTAAGCTGTAATCTTAGATCTTTAAGGGATGAGCCTTGACCAGACATCCAGATTCCTGATGAAGAAGAATAAAAAAAAATCAAACAACTGCAGACAGACAGAGAGAAACTGGGTGATGAGTTATGTGTGTGTCCATGTTTTTCTGTGGTTTCTTACCCATTTCCTCCTCTGTTATTTACGGGCATTAGCCCACCACAGAAACCACATACTGAAAGGAAGAAACCTTCAGTTTACAGTAGACTTTGTCTAAAGACCAACATTTGTTGTTTGATTGTTGTTTTGTGACATCATGGTGTGGCGTGGTCAATGTATTTAGTCCAGAGACTCAATTAAATGTTGAGTAGAATCAAAGGAAAAACGCAGCCGTTTCCACAGCTGTCAACAAGGGATTCTTCAGCATGTTTACAAAGAATTTCAATTCCCTCCCTCTGATTTATTGTGGCTTAGCTATCTAGGATTTCCATCACCACCTCAAAGGAACCAAACAAGAAACAGCTTCTTTTTTAAGCAGTGTATGCGACTCTGTATAACTAAGGAAGACATGTAATCGTGCAGAATAATGAAGACCAAATGAAATAAAGGAAAAGCATGCATAGATTATCCACGATGCATTCTACCGAGAACAATCACTTTTTAAGCTGAATCAACAATTTATTTATATTCTAAAATCCACTCGGGCCTGGTTGGAAGTTTATCCATTCATCAATCCATTTATACCAGCTGCTATAGTGTGACAGGCAGGGTACACCTATGCCCAATTTATATTTATCGGTTAACCCAACCCCACTAACTACATGTCTGGACTGTGGGAGGAAGCTCGAGTAACCAGATGGTGAATTTGAACCTAGTACTTTCTTGCTGTGAGGCAACAGTTGTAACCACCATGGCGCTGAGTCGAACTAATTTAATGTCTTGTTTGTTTGCTACATATATGAGAGTGATCTCATGATTCTCATCCTTCCTACCTGGTCAGTGCTCATTACTAAATTATTACTGGAGTATTTAAAACCATCACACTGGATAAGTGATAAATCTCTCCCAGTAAAAAAGAGAATGTAAACAAGTTTACCTTTTTTATGAGTTAATGCCTGCTTATAGTACACTCACCGGACACTTTATTATGTACAGTGGTCCCTCGCTATAACGCGGTTCACCTTTCGTGGCCTCGCAGTTTCGCAGATTTTTTTTTGGGTGCAATTTTGCATGCTTTTTTTTTTTCTTACAGCGCATTGTTTTCTGCCTCCTGATTGGCTGTAGACCATTGTAAATCAACCTTGTGCCGTGTCTCCTGTACGGTGCAGAATGCGTTCACCTTGTCAAATTTACATAAATCTTTGATCGCTAGCAGTGTGACTCTGAAGTGCTGTACTGTATGTTTGTAAGTTTGTAAGGCAACCACGGGTTCCTTTGTTTTCATTCTATAATACTGGACTTGTTTTTCTACGAAGGTTTGAACTTTGAGAGTGTTTAAACAAGAGAGAAAAGTGTGAAAATGTTCATGTCTGTCTGAGAAAGGTGCATAAAGTCTGTAGTGAGGGGTTTTACAGCCTTAAAACATCTATAATAATTGTAAAAAATAAAGTTGGCTACTTTGCAGATTTCACCTATCGCGGGTTATTTTTGGAACGCAACTCCCGCGATAAACAAGGGACCACTGTACAAGCATTTTCAGTAAACTGCCTACCTGAGTATTGTTCCTGACTATGTGCATCCCACTATTTTCGAAAAGCTGATTCCAACAGGATAATGTGTCATGTCATAAAACTTGAACCATCTCTAGTTCCTTGAACATTAGGAGTGTCATACTCCTCATCCAAATACCTCATCCATGTGAATGCAAACATGGCTGAAATGGAAAAATTCGATCATGTTTACTATCTTTTCAACACTGATTATTTGGGGTTATTTATTTTGGACATACAGCTTGCACTGTTTTTTACAAATTCAGACAAGGCGGTGCCCTCAAAGCACATGATCACATACCACATTTCTTGCATGCTTTAAGGCACCCAGGTGCTATCTTACATAAGACAAGCCACAGACACTCAGTGAACCCAGATATGCCTAGAATGAATTTTTAATTGCCTTGTACAATCTGTCTTTATCTTTGGTCATTTGCCTTCCTTTATCGGTTACTCTCAGATTTACAGTAGGCCACATGTAGATGACATATGGAGATGACAGCCTTCAGTGGGATGTGGGAATCCAGTTTGTCACTGTTATCAACTTAGTGGGTGACATGCACATCCACTGCCAGGAAACAAGCTTAGACAACTCCCTGGTATGAAATGTAAAGGTGCATAAAAGACAGAGTGAAAAAGACTAATTTACTATTAGCTGAAATTGCTCTGAATATTAGAATATTGGAGGCTGCAGTAGGAAGCATGTGTTGCTGTGTATGTGACTGCTTGATTAAAATACTTTCAATAATCTTTACAGGTTTAACAAGTTAAATACCAGAAACAGGATGCGACTGTTTTCCTGTCATTAAAGTCCACAAAATACAGAAAGCCCACATATGTAAGGGCAGTGCAGCTCTTTCTCACTTCTCCTCTTTTTCAGCCTTTGGGGTATGTTTTGATGACTCTGGTCACGCAAATTGAAAAGGTTTTTCTTGTGGTTTTAGCTCTGTTACATTTCCACTTAAAGGAAATGGGCCTGATTAAAAGTAATTTCCAAATGATGTTTGGTTAGTCCCTAATTTGCTTGTTGTTTACTTTCTGTGTCAAAATTAACTGGTGCTTGTGAAATCCAGTTCAGAAGCCCAGTTCCTGACTGACCTTGGGTTGAAACTAGAGTGGTAGATTACAATGCTGGAATTGAACATATGTTATCTCACTCTTGCTTGATTTATTACATCGAAGACGTTTACATCCGTCTATTTTCCCCAGATGACAGGCTGAATTACATAATATACAAAACAGCAGATGGCCTGTGACCCTGCTTGCATGAAAATTTGTTTAGTTTTCCTGAACTACGTCGATTCCAGTGGAAACAGCCACACATCAAAGAATTTCTCTGCAGAAAAATGTAGATCGACTCTTCCCGAAAAGAGGCTGTGGTGAACAAAGGTGGGTTTTGTGTAATGAAAATGGTCCATAAAGGCCCATTGAGGAGCACAGGAGGGAAATAAATGTGAGCTGATTGAAGAAGGCGTGTTGTGACGGGATGGAAGCTGTGTTTGGAACAGGAGTACAGCCGTGAGATGGCTGTATGAAAGTGTTTGCCATCCCGAGAGGAACCGTGACTGGAGACGCAGCTATGCCAAAAATCTCAGTGTAAATACAAGTATGTGTGTGTCTGTGTGTGCACCCGAGCTGTTTCGGTGTATATACATGTTCCATTTCATGACTAACAAGCTTAAAGTCATACCTGGTTTAAATTTGGCCACAATCCCCTTCAAGGTAGTCTTCTTGTGCAGCCGTTCCACTCCTCCTACATGTGAATCATCTCCTGGATCTTCTGTTCTGATAACATTGCGTGCATTAGCACTGGATGTTATGCACTTTATCAACACGCCAAGTGTTGAATTGTGTTTTGGAGAACAGGGCAGGGTTAGAGGAAGAAGAATATGGCCAGTTAGGGACAGTTGTGAGTGATGATTGTGTTGCTGTGACCAAATTTTCAGGTAATATCTGTAAATAATAAATAAATATCATGTAAATTTGATCATCAGAGGGTAAATGGGAGGGACCAACTTTGCACTGGTCCATGAAACATGGTAAAAGGAACACAAGGGACTATAATCCTGGCCTTAAATGCCATAGGATGCTACAGTTTAACTGTGTTGACAGTCGTGTTTCAGTGTCTTCTGGATCTGTGAATAGGCTGAATTGTTCGCTTTAATAACATAAGGTGATACTATGTATTACAGCTATACAGTAGTTATAATATTTCTACTTTTCTTTGATGTAACAACACAAAGAAATGATCTGAGTTTAATTTACATACAGTGGATAAGTCTCGTATAAGGAAGAGTGAGTACTTAGTGAGCGATTGATTTTGAGTAGTCACATCAACATTATTTTTATCCACTTTGCAGATGTTGGCTGGGTTATGTGAGATTATATGAACTTTTGTTCTTCTTTCTTTAGAATATAGCAAGGGGAATAATTTCAGGTTTTGCAGACACATGACCGATAACCATGTGACACTAACTTGTCCAGCATTCACACAAGATTAGAGAGCAGTCAGTCAGAACTTCCTGGTAATTGTTTTGGTCACTAACAAATTACTGTGCTTGTGGTTTGCATCACATTTAATTAGGTTTTATGGCTGTTTAGTGAGTACTTATGTAGGCAAACATTAAAACTACTGGCAACTGTGTCAATCTGATAGCAACCAAAACAATCACTATTCTTTACAACCAAGTTTAACCAGTAACAGCCAGAAACTTCATGGGAACCAGTGCCAATATGGTTATATCAGGTCCCGGAAACTCATGAGTAATGTGTGCATGATGTCATGTAAGAAATTCCTATTGCTGAGAGCCCCCAGGAAGTAGTTGTGGGCAAGGGTCTAAATATATCCATATATGCTGCACAGATTGACATGCATACACTCACACTGATGGAAAAAACATGTTTTGTGATTGGTTACTGAGATATTTATACATCTAATTCTTATTCCTGTCAGTATAAGGCACAATTTAGTGCATATCATTCACTTAAACGCCTCCCTCCGCAGGATTGCTCCGTTCACACGAATCAGTAGCAGGAAATCGAGTGCTTTTGTTTTATTAGCCATGTGAGAGTATCTGTCATCCTTCTCCTCGTGCTGCTGCTCTCTGATGAGAAATAAGAGACTTTGTGGTGAGCAACTGCCCTCCGTCATCTCTGCCAAGCTAACCGCTCCAGAGCAGAAATCTGACCAAGTCCAACAACACTGGCAGGAAATTAATGATATTCTCCAAAGTAAGCAGCTGCTTCAGACTGAAATATATACAGTCGGCCTGCTCTTTCACTCAATTTTTGCATCAAAAATATTGTTTTACATTCATTTCGCATTTTAATTCAGTGTTATGATAAACACTGAATTATATAGTTATACACACGACAGTGTTTGATTTCAACCACCCACCAAAGGAGATATGTAGAAATGCATCAGTTGTGAAGTTTATTGCTTCGTACATGTCACATAGAGATCAAATGAGGAATGAAAAGGAAAAACTACGTTCACAGTTGAGGTGAAATGCCTGAGGCATGCAGGAGCCTGGCAGATGGAGTGCGACATTCTTAGTGTTACGGGAAAAGATTTGACAGGTGACACAACTTGGAGATGAAGATGGATCACACCACGAATAGCACAAACATGGTTCCAAAAGGTCAATACATGACGGGTGCTCCAATGGCTGTTTGTCTTCTTCTGCAAACATGCAATACAGTGGCACATTTTTCCTACTATGGCCTTCCTATTATAGCCTACTATTATCTTCAGTACAGCATAAGAAATGCATTTGACCAAGCAGCTGGGTCTGTGGTTAGCAACCATGTCTGTTTGTCTGTCACCTGACTACTTTGCACTAGACTGCCTGACCAAATACCTGCTAACAACAATCTTAAGAGCTCTATTTTTGTTTTTTGTTTTTCACTAAGATGATATAAATCCACCTAAACCTTATCATGTGAAGCTTTTCATTGTGAGCAACGTGCACATCCTGGTGTTAACTCAAATCCCTCAGAGCTACAGAAATTTTGTCCAGTCTAAACACAGTTTTTTAGTACTAATGTTTTTTTTGTACTGTGTCTGTTTACAAAGAGGATGCTGCTACTTGTTAGGACCAGACAACAATGACCTTCTGTTTTCTTATGCAAAGCAATGTCCTTTTGTTGGTGCCAAGCAGTTTTAAAGACTTCCTCTAAAGGGGTGGTATGACAGATGTAGAAAGACGATCCCATCGCATAGTCAGTTGGCTAATTGATTTGATGTGTTTGCCTTCTGTTATGTATCACATTTGTTCCCTAAGAGAAGTATTTTGGAAAACCTTGCCAAACCAGAAAAAGAACTTATTTTGAATGGCTCTGATTAGTGTCATTGATCCAATAAATGGGAACAGATCACCGATGGAAGAAAACAGGTCAAGCACAACCTCTGTAAAGTCTTGAGAGGTGTGCAGTTACAGCCGTGTGATTAAAACCACAACCAGTTGAGCACACCATCTATATTACAGTATATTGCTGTGCTATGGTACAATTACCGTTTCTTATTATCATGTCATAGCTGCCCACTGGCCAAGCTTTGCTATTACTGCCCACACTTAATACATTCAAGCAAAGTCTTCTTTGTTTTCTAACTTTTGTTCTTGCTAAAACATCTAGTGGATTATTTTTGTCTTGCATACAATAACTATTCTACAATATGACTCATCATTTTTGCAACACAAATAAAAAACATTCCCGAGGAACGAAGTGAACAGAAAATCATCACACTTGACGTTCTTGAGATCGCTGCTTTAACGTGGTCACATGAATGCACCTGTGTGGAATCTATACAGGTGGATTCATATGAGAAAGCCTGCTACCTGAACCGTTGTTCAGCTGCAAACTGTGCAAGACAGAACTAAGCTCCTCTTTCTAGACTGGCTAAATTAAGGCTAACACCCTAAAAAGCCAAGAGCGACAGCAAATACTTAAATCTTTCTCGCTCACGCTATCTGCTCGGCTGCACATTTACTGTAATTGGATGCACTTTGCTTTGACAGCTTCCAGTGATTCTACAGTGGTTGCCACAATGCACAACACAAATACTTAAAACCACATTAGAATTATTATCCCCTGCCACTTTTTCAGCTCTTTCATCTTTCTTTAAACAACTGCTCATCAAAGTCACCAAAGGCAGCAAATGGATCATAAGTAACGCTGAGGTTTGGGGTTTGCATGCAGCAAAAAGCGTGATTCATGGTGTGAAAAACAAAAAATCGAGATGATTAAAACATTTTCCCCCATAGAAACATCTGTTAACCAGACAAATTTCCTCTTAATCCACAATGAAGTAGCTTGAAAAGATTATCTCGATTGTGAGGTTAAAGTTTTGCTGGAAATTTTTTGTGCAATGTCTTTGGCCTAAACAGCACCTCCAGTGGCTTGATACATTTTGAGACCTCTTAGATTGCTGTGTGTTGGGATGAACAGGCCAACTAATATAGAGTCTTGGCCTTTATGGTCCTTCACTTCACACCATAATGGCCTTTACTGAAGGACTTGGCTTTGCTTCTACTGCAGACGAAATCCACAGCCTTGTTTTTGTGATGCTCGTGTTGTAGCTGAATCAGCAAATAAGGTCTCCGAAGCACAGACGAACATATTTCAGTGGCAGGCCTGGTGCAGATAAAGCTAATAACACCAGGCATAAAACAAATCACAGCAGCCCCTGATTGGGGTGCAGACCAGGAAAAGTGATGGAATGTGTGCTTTTCAACACTTTGAATGTGATTCCATCAAAACCAAAACAGGTACCAGTGCTGGAGCCGTCACTAAGCGGTGTTTGTTCAATTTTCTCCTCTCCTGCCTGCAAGTTCTCGGCACAGATTTTAAATATCTGATGAATAATTTAGATCAGATGATAATGGACTCAAGCAAGAAGGAATGGTAGGACTTTCAAGAATCCTCACAAACACCACCGGAGGAGTTCTAGGATGAAATCTGGCAGCTGCTTATAATGCTTTTCAAAACCCAATATGCAGTTAAAAAGGAAATCTGTCAAGCTTTAAATCTGCCAGTGCTAACTTTGCCATCTGTTGTATTGCAGCTGGTCTTGCTCATACTTCTAAAAGCTTTGCTCTCAGTGGCAAAAGAATTTTTACAGCCATGCCAAGTTCAGTTTTTATTGTATATCCGAGCACTTGAAATTAGAAGCAGAACGTAACAGAAAACAAGGATGACAGATACAGGGTTTGTGATATATAAGGTCGAATGATGAAACATGTCGTGTCAGAACACTGAGATCAGCTCCAGTTTGAGATCTTTCGAAGGCTTAAAGCAAACTAATACAGTCCTCTGCAAGTCTTGTGACACCCCTCATGCACAAGGCAACACGTTTGCACAGTTCTAACAAACTTGGAAATCAGTATTTGGTGTGACAGCCTTTACTCTTCTACAAACCCTCAACTGTCTTAGACAAGCTTTCTTGTAAGTAGTCTTAAGAAACAGCTGAAAGTATATTCTCTGTAAATAATTCCACCAATTTTCTGTCTCCTAAAAAATGATAATTTTTGATGAGGCTTCAATAAACAGTAGATGGATCAGCTGAAGGCCCAGAAATGCTACCCAGAGATTTTCTTTTTATTGAAACACTGCACCATGCCATGCTGAGATATATGACGTTTTCAGCTAATAGCTCTTTGGAAACCACCTTGCTGATCCAAAAATACTATTTTATGTCTTTCCAACTGTTTTTCATAGATTTGGAAGAGGCTATTAGTAACAGAGTAAAGATACACACTCTTTGGTTCTTTTCCTAATGTTATGTTTAGACACAACACTGGTTCATCCCTTCTTGAGTTAAGTGTTTTTTATGCTTTTACATACCTTCACAAAGCCTGCAGACTTTGGTCAAGACAAAGTAAAAAAAACAAAACAAGAACAGCTGAGGGGTAGCTCAAGACTTTTGCACAACACTGTATTTATTTATTTATTTATTGTATTTCTTTTAAATGCTGAAATATTCAATCAAGTGCACCTTTTTATGCATTTTCTCCCTTTTATGCAGTGATCATTTCTGAAGCATCGAACATATTGAATTTTTCTTTTGCAGCATACATTTTAGTAAAGTTGAGCTCATGCACATACAGACTTAGAAAGAACACTGAACAAAGATATATTTGGGGCTGACTTCTATTTTGCACATCTAAATTTAGTTCAGTTTCTTTTTATGCCCAGGTGTTGTGTGGTCAAAAAGTTCACCACCTTGCTACTGTTTTGCCTGCAGCAAAGTACACGAATTCCACAGTAGGATTATCCGGGGATAAGACCGCAGCACGGAAGTGACTGTGTGCAACGACACTGCACAACAATGAGACGTTGAAAGCAATACAGCCGCTCAGATACAATACATTCTAAGTTTAACCCAGCGCCTAAATTGCCTTTTTTGGTGTGTTTGAGAGTGGCAGTTAGTCTTAAGGAGACACATATTGTGGCTTTTGCATCACTTGAAACACCAAGAGAAAAAATTGAGTTTACTTTGAACTCAAGGCAGCTTGTCTATGTGGCAAATTATAAAGCAACACATGCTGACCAAAGTGCTTTACAAAAAAATTAGAATCAAAGGGCTGACCAGATAAAAACAGGCATAAATATGATTTAATTAGTAAGAGCGCACACTTTCTCAATAAAATCATAACACAAACCGCAATGCACATGCACAAGCTGCAATAAAAGCAAATAGGGCCAGTCAGAAGTTTCCCTGATCCAACTTCTATAAGATTTCTGCTTTGTTGTTTTTTGAGGTTATTTGAGTTGCCAATAGTTATGTTGGGTGGCATTAAATGAACAATACTAAATGAACAATCATTCTACTTATTTAACCACCCAGAATTTGCTTATTCTTTGAGAATTCAATTTTGACTTTGATTAATTCTTCATATATATTAGATTTTTTTTTTAAATTTACATGAAAATCTGAGCTTGTGAATGGCTTTCCATCAGCCATGTTCCTTTCTTTTTCAACAAATTGCTAGAAAACAATAGGATTACCCATTTCAGGCTGATGAGCAGAAAACTTTGTTGGTTTGCTCAAACAGCAACAAATTTTAACAACAGGAGGATGGAAGGATGGGAGGTGTAAAACAATCAACGATCTTCTTTGGGACTTCATAAACTCTCTGCTTACTATTGTTTTTACCACTGTTTGGTTAGGTTTAGGGAGGGTTTCAAAAAGGGCGGTTTTGATTTTAATGAAGGAGTTGCTCTCATGACTCATCGAGTCACACCATCAACTGGCCAATCAGTGACATGTAGTCTGTTTACGTCACATTTTCCGACTCAGCTTGGAGCAGGTCCTAAATTAAAGTATCTGACACCAGCTAATACAACCTAAATGAAAACCCTGAAAACTGAGTTGAGTCAAGTTGAGCTGTCTCATCTTCTACCTGTTGTTGTTTTTTGTGGTTTTTTTGTTTGTCTGTGTGTGTGTGTGTGTGTGTGTGTGTGTGTGTGTGTGTGTGTGTGTGTGTGTGTGTGTGTGTGTGTGTTGTCACTGAAAGTTACTTGAGCCCAGGTTCAGGGAGTGCCATGAGAAACTTTTCTGTAAATTAATTGATACGTTCATTTTTCACTTTCAGAGTTTCCACTGGCACTCTAGCCACGAGTTACTATGAGCTAATTAGTTCTTATTCTTATTGCACCATTAGGAATTATCATAAGTTGTTGGCCCTTATACACACAGGTTTTCCTGCTCTCCTTTGGATGACTAACAGAAATCAAGCCCAGGAACTTTTTAAGCAGCTGCAGTCCTACTAAATAAAACAAAACCAACACATTTTTAATCAATAACTTGTACCGATGTTATGTCATCTTCTGGACTCTGAGCCGTAAAGATCTCTGAACTGGGATCTCAACGGCTACAGCTTACATAAGTATGACCACCCTCCCAGAAGAAGGTATGCTTTCTTGTAACAGTAAATGCTTTTTTGTGCAAAATGCTGATGTCCCCCGATGTGAAGAATCACCTTATACTGTACTTCCATCCATTATATAGACACGTGCTATAGCTTTAAAGCCTTTAATGACAATGACTGAACTTTCCAACCTTATATGAAAGCATCCAGTGAACGCTGAAACAACTCATGCATTAAATTCAATGTCTCCTGCTAAGTCAAAGGGATCAAAGGGTCAAATAAATTGTGTGTTTTATTAAATATATTGTGTCCGGATGCCACTTTATACTTTATACATTTACCGAAATGCATGTCTATTTATCTATGACAAGAAGGTAATCATTATGTAATTGTTTTGCATCTGTAAATATTACATAACAAGGAGTGGGTCAAGATTTGAAGGATAAACTGAGATGAACCAGATGCTGGCTCATTTAGTTTGGATTCATTGACAAGTGGGAAGGGTCTACAGTCTACAGGGCTTATACGCACATGTGTGTGTGTGTGCGTGTGTGTGTGGTTTGCATTGTCACAGAGTGCCAAAGAGATTCTTTGAATCCTTGAGTGCACTTTGTTGTGTTGCTTCATGTAATCATCTTGTCATCATGTGTTTTGGAATAATAAATTGTTGCCTGTCCTGCAGCATATCCAGCGCAAACAGGATACTGTGTAGGCTTATAATATAAAGACTCTTATAAAACTTTCCTACTTGAGAAAAAAAGCTCTCTTTTGTATGTGTTTTAAGTGGTGGTTACTGCTCAGAGTCCCAAATGATGTGCTGAGCTTTTATCAACTCCCAAACTCCAAAGAAAAACAAAAACAACCTGCGTTATTGATAAAAATGTCATGCAGAGCTCGTTTTAAATGCCCCATGTAGCAGTGGTGCATAACCTGAGGTTAATCCATCCAAAGGGTTACCAAAAACATTAAGATAAAAAATCTATGGGAAGCATGTCAAACTCATTTTTGGTAATGGGTCGCGTATTACCCAATCAAATGGGATGGACGAGTTATTTAAAAATATATATTTTGGAAAAAACAGCTAAAAAATTTCCATTTCTGTTGTGTAAAGGGGTACAAGTACAATCTTAAAACACTGAAATTATGATGAAGGGCCTGGGGTATGTAAGAAAAATAAGTGTTATGTAATGTATAGTGTCTTCGTTTTTAAACTCTGAGTCAGTCTAGTCTTATTTTATGATTGCAGTGGATTTTTAAAGGCACAAAATCTTCACACAACATATTTTCTGCTTTGAGAAATCAGCAATAGTATAGCACTTATTTGATTGTAATTTTGTCAAGTAGTACAAGTACTTTTGACTTTCCATGTAATTCAGTTTCCATGTACAGGGTGGGCCATTTATATGGATACACCGTAATAAAATGGGAATGGTTGGTGATATTAAAGTCCTGTTTGTGGCACATTAGTATATGTGAGGGGGCAAACTCCTCAAGATGGGTGGTGACCATGGTGGCCATTTAGAAGTCGGCCATCTTGGATAAAACATTTGTTTTTTCAATAGGAAGAGGGCCATGTGACACATCAAACTTATTGGTAATGTGACAAGAAAAACAATGGTGTGCTTGGTTTCAACGTAACTTTATTCTTTCACAAGTTACTTACAAGTTTCTGACCAGTTATAAAATGTGTTCAATGTGCTGCCCATTGTGTTGGATTGTCAATGCAACCCTCTTCTCCCACTCTTCACACACTGATAGCAACACCGCAGGAGAAATGCCAGCACAGGCATCCATTATCCGTAGTTCCAGGTGCTGCACATCTCGTATCTTCACACCATAGACAATTGCCTTCAGATGACCCCAAAGATAAAAGTCTAAGGGGGTCAGATCGGGAGACCTTGGGGGCCATTCAACTGGCCCACGACGACCAATCCACTTTCCAGGAAACTGTTCATCTTGGAATGCTCGGACCTGGCACCCATAATGTCAGACCTTCCCAAAGTGTGGGGCCCCCTTACAGGGGGCGCGGTATGAAAAGGGGGAAAAAACAAACAAATGCTTGAACACCGCTAGCACGGGCGCCCACACAGAAGCATAGCTGAATATGTTTCCAAACCAACTTCATTCTAAGCCAAAGACTAGAAAATATGGTGAAGCATATCTTCCCTTTGGTTTCACCTGCACAAGTGCCGAGGTAGGTCTCCCCTGCAGAATTGGCTTTCCCTTCATCGGGAGCACGCACTGGGCTGTTCAAATCACGGACAAACAGTATCCCACATTCTTGATTTTTAGTTCACAAACACTTCTTGACTAACTACTCCTGACATTTTGGAGATATACATACTATACTATACTTTATACAGTAAAGTTACAGCGGGATACAAATAATATCAGGCTTATCCTGCCACGATTTGTTCCCCCTGTCTAAATCACGGACAAACAGTATCCCACAGTTGTTTATGTTTTTGAACCCATTTTGCACAGAGAGGCATTATTTGAAAGATGTATTGATATCAATGTAGAATATTATTACACAGGAAAAAACAACTACACGTAAAATAATTACACCGTGATGCCTCTGCCTTTGTAAATGGAGGGACGTTAACTGCGTGTGTATATGTAAGTGTGTAAAATCTGAAGATAGTCAGATTAACAGTAACAGTATTTTGTCTCTATCTGCCATTCTGCAATTCATCTCATGTAAACAATAACGTGGTGCACAGCGTGATGTGAAAAAAGGCACATACCTCTGACGTTGTGTGATGAACTCTGTATTCCTCGTCCACATGTAAACGCAAAAAAGGAGTTTTAAAAAATCTCAGTTTTCCGTGATTCAAAACGCCGTTTACGTGTGGACGAAACAGCTGCGTTTTCAAAAATACCCGTTGTGGAGATCAGGGAAATTATTTTGCTGCTATTGTTATTAATCATCATCATTACCATTGCATTAATAATATAATCTACAGCATTGATATTGTAGTCAGATGTTTAAACATATTGGCACCCAATTAGCCTTTATTACAGGTGCAGTTATAACCACTTTAAACTGTTGAGGTAAATCAATAATCTTAAATGCGTTTGAATGCTTGTTATAATCTTAAATGTGTATGTGCTGATTCTGTTGCATTATAAAAGAAAGGCCTAACTCTGAGTACACTCTGTGCAAAAGTAGACAGGAAGCGCAGGCTTTTCCAGAGCGTGCTTGTGAAAGTGAAAGTTACTTTGAGGAGCTGTCTGGATGAGGTTATTTGAATAACCAGGTTATTCATTCTTGTCTTTTATTCATTTATATCTTTTGATTAAGCTTTTAGTAGAGGTTCTTGATTAAAACATTTATTCAACATATTACAGGTATAGTTTCAGTTAGGTTATTATGCACAGGAGAATTGGCCTCTCTTCTCATAAGACAAAGTTCGTGTGAGGTCGAGCCACACGCACACACCCACGCACACACACAGTAGATAGACTCATTTATAGGTGAGAGGTTAATCATGTTTGCTTGCAACTGCAAAATTGTCTCTGCAAAAAAAAGAACAGTTTCTTGCAGAACGTGGGCCTGATGTTCCAGACGAGAAGCGAGAGTCAGAAGGTTGACAGGTGTGGACGTAGCGTAAAAGAGTTAGTAGTTTATTTTCTTACTACCTGTAATTTATTGCAGATTACTTGTATTTGCTTAATTGTTTACTAAATGTTTGAGGTGTGAAATAAATCGCAATGGAGCAAAATATGGGTGTGTGTGGATGGAGGATGTGTGCGTGCGTGCGGGGGGGGGGGGTCGAACATTTTGCTTGTAAAACAAAGGGGGGCCTAGCAAAAAAAGTTTGGGAACCACTGCATAATGTGGTGGTGCACCATCTTGCTGGAAAAACTCAGGGTACGTGCCAGCTTCAGTGCATAAAGAGGGAAACACATCATGTAGCAATTTCAAATATCCAGTGGCCTTGAGGTTTCCATTGATGAAGAATGGACGCACTATCGTTGTACCCCATATACCACACCAAACCATCACTTTTGTTGTTCCAACAGTCTTGGAGGGATCCATCCAATGTGGGTTAGTGTCAGACCAATAGCGGTGGTTTTGTTTGTTAACTTCACCATTCACATAAAAGTTTGCCTCATCACTGAACAAAATCTTCTGCGTGAACTGAGGGTCCTGTTCCAATTTTTGATTGGTGATCTGGGTCATCCTCGTTGAGATGCTGCAGTAGCTGGAGTTTATAAGGGTGCCATTTGTGAGTAGCTAATATCCACTGAAGGGATGTTCGACTAATGCCACTCTCCAGTGACATGCGGTGAGTGCTACGCTGTGGGTTCTTGCTGAATGAAGCTAGGACAGCCAATGATGTTTCTTCATTAGTGACAGTTTTCTTGCATCCACATTTTGGCAAATCCAACAATGAACCAGTTTCACAAAACTTAGCAAGCAGTTTGCTAACTGTAGCATGGGAGATGGGTGGTCTCGTAGGGTGTCTTGCATTGAAATCTGCTGCAATGACCCGGTTACTGCGTTCACCAGATATCAACACAATTTCGGTCCGCTCCTCACGTGTTAACCTCTTCAACGTGTCAATGGCTGTGAACAAAGCGAAACTTGCAAATAACTCATGAAAGAATAAAGTTACGTTGAAACCAAGCACACCATTGTTTTTCTTGTGACATTACCAATATGTGTGATGTGTCACATGGCCCTCTTCCTATTAAAAAAAACAAAAGTTGTATCCAAGATGGCCGACTTCTAAATGGCCACCATGGTCACCACCCATCTTGAGGAGTTTGCCCCCTCACATATACTAATGTGCCACAAACAGGACTTTAATATCACCAACCATTCCCATGTTATTACGGTATATCCATATAAATGGCCCACCTTGTAGATGTACTTACCAACAGAAGTGCAGTCATTTTTACCCCTCAGATGTAAAAGGCTAATGGGAAAGCTGATAAGCTGTATCTACTAAAAATCTCAGATGAGTTCAAATCTCAGAGGTCACATTTTCTGAAAATCTTATGAATTATAAATTGAGAATGAGAGTACACAGGATTTTTAAATTAGTGCCATAGGTGCAGCTACTAAAAATTTCCAGTGAATTTGAATCTCAGTGACCTCAACCTCAAGGTCAGTGGTCAAATTTCCTGAATACCTTGCGAATGCGATAACTCGAGATAACTTTGTTTCTAACTGTAACAAGTTTTTGAATCTTTAGTAAACTGTAGGTTTAACTCTCCATTACATTTTAAGTAACGGAATTTATTACCTAATTATTTTCTTAAGAAAGTAATTTTTAAATTTAAAATAGCCAGCGGCTGTTTGACACTCCTGCACCTCCTGAAGCTCCGTTGTTCCACTGAAGGAAAAAGCAACCCAGACCATTATGGCACCCCCTCCACTGTGGCGCGTAGAAAACATTTCAGGTGGGATTTGCTTGTCATGCTGGTAACGCTGGAAACCATCAGGACCATCAAGGTTAAATTTTATCTCATCAGAAAATAAAACATTCTTCCACCTTTCAATGTCCCATGTTTGGTGCGCCCTGGCAAAGTCCAGACGGTCAGCTCTGTGGCATTCAAGGAGACGAGGCCTTTTGTTTTTGAAGCCCTTAAGTCTCAGATGCTGTCTGATGGTTGTGGGGCTGCAGTCGGCACCAGTTTCAGCCTTAATTTGAGTCGAGGATCATCCAGTGTCTTGACGGATAGCCAATAGGACCCTCCGGCTCAGTGGTGGTAAAATTTTTGGGGTGTCTTCCACTTGACCTTTTTGTTCCATAACCCTCGAGGTCATTTAAGAAGTTCCAAATGACTGTCTTACTGTGTCCCACCTCAGCAGCAATGGCGCACGGTGAGAGACCGTGCTTATGCAGTTCAACAACCCGGCCACGTTCAAAAAGGGAAAGGTTTTTTTGCCTTTGCCATCAGAGCATCATGAAGTGTGATTACCTGCCAGAAAATGACAATGAATCCACATTTTTGCACAAATTTGGCCTTTTAAAGGCACATGCTCCTAAACTTTTGATCAGCTGTAAAACAGCCTGTTTCAGTTCAATAAATTGCATGCTCAAAAAAAAATGTTTTGTCTCACTTCCAGCTCTACTTGGAACTGTGTTAAGATCCAACCATGCAAAATATGATTTTCTGCCATTTTTTAAGTGGTCTTAAACTTTTGATTGGGACTATACGTGCACAATATGACAGATATTGAACACATATGTTGTTTTATATTATATATATATTTTTTTTATTATATTAATAGATTATATGTGAAAAAATTGATTCTTGTGATTCTGACAGAGATGGGTACCTGCAATGTTATGTGCTTCTATATTTGTTATCTAGACAAGTAATGTTACCCAGCTTGTTATCCAGCATGGGTACATGCACCAAAAGCTGCTTAATCTGGAGTGTTTTGCACATGTAGAAAAATGTCAGCTGGGTGATAGGTAACACATAGACATACATGCTCTAAGCTGGTTGTGGTGGAGGAATTGTTAACAGTATGTGTTCCCATGCCTTCTCAAAAAAAAAAAAACAACAACACTGAATCAGAAGACTCAGGACCATGAAGGATTTGATGATTCATTGGAGATGTTATTCAGCGTGATGCAGATTTTCTTTCTTCAATTTCATGCCCTTTGTGACATTTTTATTATTATGCAACTTACATCAGTGAGTAAGTCGAGGAATTAAAATGAGACATAATAATAGCAAGCACAGGAGTAATATTTCAGTCCACTTCCTCCTGGTAAATCCAGCTTTTCCTTCATGATTGATTCCCATACTCTGAAAAACATCCAGGTTTAAACTAGAAGCTTTAAAATCTTTTTCCTTTGGGCATACTGTCATCAGTCTGCTGCAGACCAGGATCAATGATCCCCATAAATCCACTGAGATTCCACAAGTCTTGTTTTTTGTGCCCTTTTCAAAGTTATATCTCTGTAAAGCTCTTGTTCTGAGACAGGCTCACAAATAATATGACTTTCCCTCTCAGTGAGAGGCCTGGCACTTTGGCAATGGCGAGCAGATGCTGTAGGGAACATCAGGTACTAGACAACGTGGGAGTGGGGCAAGACAATGCCTCCTCACAACCCCTTAGAACTAATGCTTCCTCAACCTGTTCACTTTGCCTCCCAAAGAGAAACAATATCAGAGCAAAGAGATGTTTTATTATTTCCTAGCTTCAGACCTGAATGGCTAACTAGGAGAGCCGATTTTCTTACATATTGTGTGTCTTACGCACACTGGGGACACATTATTAGGGAAAAGCAAAGATTCTGTCCCTTTTAAAAAGCTATTTGCAAAGAAAAGGTCTCATAAATTTATAACTTAAGTCTTTACAGTGTATTTAAGTAGCATTTTGATTACTTTCTTTTTTTTTTTTTTTTTTTTTTTTTGCCTGTCCCGTTTGGCTCTTTTGCCATCAGAATTATTGTCTAAAGGCAAAGAAAGATGCCCAACGGATTTACTTTACCAAATTGACCATCCCAGCCTTGCCGTAATGGTCCATTTGATTCACCTTTTATTGTTTATTTTATTTTCACTTACTGTATACGGGACAGACTTGACTGGGGGAAAGAAGGGGAGAAAGAAAGAGGGAAAGAGAAACAGCTGAGAAGAGGGACGGGGGAGAAGGGCAAAAGACAAAAACCAACAGAATGAGCAGAAAAAAAAAAAAAACAAGCATATATCAATCACCTGGATCACCTGCTGAGAAAGAAAAAAGAAAACAAGCAGAAGAGAACAAGAGTAATAGAATAAACAACATCACAATGATATATGGGAATATGACAGTAAATACTAAATATTAAACATTATTGTGCAGCACGTAAGATCAACAGAACACAGTGTGCTTTGAGGTAGGAGCCAAAAAGGGTGTAGTTTGTGGGTGTGATCACCTGTGTGTACACCTGTGAGCATGGACGCGCTTGTTTTTTTTTTTTTTTAAAGGTTCCTTCATGTAATGATCTGCTAGAGGGTGTGGGGGGGCCACAGCCCCGTCCACCAGGGCATGAAGCAGGTATGGAGGAGATCAAAACTCCAGACATCCAGAGGCCCCCAGAACACAAGAGACCAAGGAAGACCAACAGAGGGGCAGCCGCGCCACTGTCCCAGAAAGAGCTGAGGAGAGTCCCAGATGAGGGCTCACTCAGCAGCCGCGGAGCAGAAGCCAGGGGGAGTTGCAGCGACGCGCCCGTGAGCTCCGCCGGCAGCCAGCCGTGCCTGAGTGACCGAGCCCCAGGCTGAGAGGCCGGGGGCACCCCACCTCCGAAGTGGCCCGAGCGAGCCCCAGGCTCCAGGCCCCGATAAGCGGCCGCCAAGGAGTGAGCCGGTGTGTACCTGGACGCCCATCCCCGGACACAAAGAACCACCAACGCACCGACACCTGAGGGAGTCCGCCACTGGCAGGGGAAGTGGTGGTAGGGGGAGATAGGCCTCCAAACCTTGGAGGGCCTAAGATGTCCCCAGAGAGGTGGCGCCTGACACCCAACCTGACATATAGACACAGAAATACAGGCACACACATATACAAACATCCATTCCCACCCTCATGCTCTCATATGCACTTACTCCACACTCAACCAACGTGGAGACAGACATAAAGAGACGCTGTACACACGATCACACTCCCCAAGCGTACTCTACAAACCGGGTCTAGGTACCCTTGCCCCTGGAGGGGGGAACTGCACCCAGACCCAGGTGGTGTTACCCTTTTCCCTGCGGTGGGGGGAGGCAGACCGCCCCGACTCCGCAGCAGCAGGGAGGCCCCACACTCCAGACTTTATTATTTCCTAGCTTCAGACCTGAATGGCTAACTAGGAGAGCCGATTTTCTTACATATTGTGTGTCTTACGCACACTGGGGACACATTATTAGGGAAAAGCAAAGATTCTGTCCCTTTTAAAAAGCTATTTGCAAAGAAAAGGTCTCATAAATTTATAACTTAAGTCTTTACAGTGTATTTAAGTAGCATTTTGATTACTTTCAAAGAACATACCCACAGCATGTCATGCATGTTATAACACAGGCACATGACCCAGAACATTCCCTGCAACTTTATGGGTCATCACAGACTGGTATTAGCTCATTAGGATATGTCACTGGATGTTAAGAGAGCTGAATATGGTTTGTTTTAGTTTACAGTATTTTAGAGCGCTTTTCGGTCCATTTTTGTGTTGCCTTGACGCGAAACTTCTGGAATTTATTTAGCTAAAACACAGCTATTCAAATATTTGTATGTCAGTGTGTTTTTAAAACATTTGAGATTAGTTACACTCAGATCTGTTGCTCATCTACAGTTTTATTTTCTGCCTCATATGCCAAGATGTTACATAACAGTGCTCCCGTAGAGACGGACACATATTAAGGGTTGAATGAAACATTTTATTAAATTACCAAGCGATCTGTATAACCAGATACCTGCATTAGGACTACACACAGTACAACGAGAATATTTCAACACAGATTTCAGGAAAAACAGTTAAATCCTGCCTTATTTTTCATCTTGCAGTGTTTTCCATGGCCTGCTGTGATAAGCCACCGGGGTTTCAGTGACTCTGTGATGTGAACCCAGATAGCTGAGAGCAGTGAAGTCATTATTATACTTCGAGAAGAGCCAAATAGTTAATCCATTCACCATCCAGCAGCCCCAGTTGTTCACTCAAACCAGAAAGATGTCTAGAGCAAACCAAAAGCAAATATCTGGTCTTATCCTTTACGTGTTGAGAGATAATCTTATTTTTTAGCATTTTATACAAATGTGTGTGATTATGCTCAGATATAAAATGCAGCTGTTTTACTAGCATAGAGAAAGCTCCTAAAACAGCACAAGGAAAATGACATCATTCTGACCGTTACATAACTTGAGAATTTGGAACCAACTTTCAACTAACCTTATTAGCAGTAGCGAGATAACAAGGACTCAAAACAATAAACAGGACAACTACAGAATCAGACAAGGAAAAGAAATGCAATGTCTTCTCTGGAGCAAAAGAAATGTGGTTAAAAATTCCTTGTGAAGATTTTAGCCACTTGGAATGGCTTCAGCTCTGGTGCACATTTCAAAGGGGACAAATGGTTTGAATCAACAGGATAAAGAAATGCAGACATGCAAAAGAACTATCCCTACCTGTGGCCTAAACTGGATAATCAGTGGATAAACATTGGAAAATGTGGCAAAGATATACAGATGTGGTACTCAATACCCTCAGCGCTTGAGTCCTGGACTGCCTGAGCCCTCTCTCTTCACAACTGAGGGCTTGAAATAGTCTGAGATTGGCTGCTTCATCATCTGTTGGGTTCAAACTGAAACCCAATTATCACAAGTTCTACAACAGCACCTCATAATTGTACGTTTGCCAGCATAAATCAGTTGACTTTCAAGGCAGGCACAGGATCTAAAACTCAAGCACGCACAGGGTGCAATTTTCTCACATCTCTCTCTATATTTCGTGAGTGATGAGTATAGAGTGGTTTTTGACAGCATGATGATGGCTGTAGTGTGCCAGGGTAATGAGATGCAGGGTGGTCCACACCCTCTGCTGTCCCATGGTAGCTCATTAGTGATCATTTTTCCAGTGGCTGTTGGATTTATTGTATACTGCTTGATAAAATTACAGCACTGGGTCTTTTAATGACACCAAACTTTAAGCCAAAATAGTGACAGGACATAGCCACACTGACACTCTCCTGGAGGTGGCTGTAAAATGCACAAATACAAATTTGTTGGTCAGCCTACACATGTGAACAAATACTTGTTTACTGTGGGAAAGTTTTTTGATAATGTGCTGTCATTAATTCCCTCCATTATTTTGTTGTAATCTCATCCATCTTTTCAGCCTTCTGTGGGAAAGGTTGTTATTGTTTACAATTTAGGTTTTAGATTAGGAAGTGATGGCATTCACTGATTCAAAAGTGTGGTCATAAAATGTGTGCGCTGCAGGCTATCTAAATATTTGCGTTTTGTATTTATGTTTGTAATGGGATCTCTGCAAACAAAGCGCCCATAGGCAGTGAGAGATGGTTATTGACAGAAGAAGAATTTGACTGTTACTAATAATAATAATAATGGATTGGATTTATATAGCGCTTTTCAAGGCACCCAAAGCGCTTTACAATGCCACTATTCATCAGAATCAGAATCAGAATCAGAAAGGGGTTTATTGCCAAATGTTGAGCAGGTTTACAACATTAGGAAATTGCTGCGGTGCTTCAGTGCAAACATACTGTCATAAGATATAAAAATAAGAATAAGAATTAAAAGTGCTACATAGAAAGATATGTGCATGAGATATACATGAGATATATACATGGGAATAAGAATTAAGAATTAATTCATTCACTGGTGGAGGGAGCTACAGTTGTAGCCACAGCTGCCCTGGGGCAGACTGACAGAAGCGAGGCTGCCATATCGCGCCATCGGCCCCTCTGGCCAACACCAGTAGGCAAGTAGGGTAAAGTGTCTTGCCCAAGGACACAACGACCAGGACAGAGAGCCCAGGGATCGAACCGGCGACCTTCCGGTTGCGATTCCCAACCCCCTGAGCCACGGTCACCCCTACATCAGATATTCACAGTGTGAGGCCTTGTAAAACCCTGGTGCTCCTTTTAAATCCCAAAATAGACCTCGACTGCATTCCTGTGTCAGTCATGAGACATGCATGCAAGACATAATAGTGTTTTTTGAGTATGTAATGAAAGACAAGACCTCTTAACACCTGGTTTCTAATATGTCTGGGCTTGGGTGTACATTTGTGCGCTATGTGCAAATGATAGAAATGTAAGCACCTCTATTCATTTATCAACAAATGGAATAAAAATACAGAAAAAGAAAAATGCAAACATTTCCCAACTTATTTCACACAATGCATGTTGTATACTACAACCCTGGATATTTTATGTAACAACACCTCATTCCTGCTGCCATTAAAGTTATGTAAGTGCAATTCACCAAAGGGGAAATCCCATTTAAATTATATGGGAAATTCTTTTTAATATCCCCGAGTTGGCATCAGAAACTGTCAAAAAAGGAGGAAATCAGCCAACGTCAACAGTTCAAGAAGCACTCCCTGATTTAGTTTTTGAGACTCATTGTGTTCCAAAATCCCCAAATTCCCCCATTTAGTCATTGTATTTCAACTTCAAATGCCTGTTTTTATAAATATCTATTTTAAAAATAACTGTTAATAAATTCATAATTATAAATCTGTCTGTGTGAGCAAGACAGAATTGTTTATGAGTTCAAGTTAAAGTTTATTTATGTAGCACTTCTAAAACAACATCTGTTGAACAAAGTACTGTTCAATAAAAATAGCAGAAGACATAAAATAGGATAAAGGTAGAAGGATAAGATAATAAGAACTCATCATACTGATTTAAAAGCCAGAGAATAAAAATGGGTCTTTAGACTGGTGTTAAAAAAATCCAGTGTTGGGGAGGTCCTGATATGCAGACGCAAAGTGTTCCACAATTTAGGAGCAGTGACCACGAATTCCCGGTCTCCTCTGTTTTAATCTGGACCTTGGGACAATAGTAGCATTTGGTCCACAGACCTCAAAGATCTTGCAGGAGTACACCAGGTTAGAAGGTCAGAAAGATATGTGGGGGCTAGTCCGTGCAGCATCTTCAAAACAAGTGCTAAAATCTTAAAATCAATTCAAAAACTCACTGGCAGCCAGTGTAATGATGCAAGTTCGGGAGATATGTGATCTCGCTTGCGCGTGTCTGTTAGGAGCCGTGCTGCAGCGTTTTGAACGAGTTGCAGTCGGACAATTGATGCCGAGGTAACACCAGAGTAGAGGCTATTACAGAAGTCGAGGCGAGATGAGATAAGACAATTTAAAGACATTTTAGCTCAGTGTTGTAGAACTTTACACATTTTATGAAATTATGCAAATGACAAAAACAAATGTTCCAGTATCATTACAAAACTATAAAGCCAGCTTGTCACATGACTACAAAACCCATCGTAAGTAATATGAGCTCATAGTAAACACATTCAATTCAAGGAACATTTTATCGTTATTCTGTTGCTGTGCAAAAATATAAGAATTACATTTATTACACTTATTATGTTAAAAATTGTGAAAATAATACTGGCATATCATTCACTTCGAGTTGTATTTCTTGTCATCTGATGGATGTGCAGTACTGTGCGCATCAATCTACCCCTCATTTCTTCATATTTTGTTTAGAGGAGTCAAGAAGTGATTCTTACAGAAGGGAAACAGGGAGAAAAGGTTCAGGTTTGTCAAATTACACGAGAACTGGATTTAAAATTAGCGACAACAGCTCTTACGCAGAGATGAATCTAAATGTTAAATCATTACCTGTACATACAGAGGTACAGCAGTGTGTGTCTACAGCCTTTTGTAAAACACGGTGGAGGCTCTGTCACCGTTTGGCACTGGATTTCAGACAGTGATACTGGGGATCTTGTCATAACTGATAAACTTATAAACGCAGAAATGTACCATCAGAGTTTGATCCGCCATGCAATACCATCTGAAAAACAACTGCTTCATTTTTTAGCATGAAAATGATCAAAATGAAAGTGCTAATCCAGTAAAAGCAAATCTGGATCGAAAGAAATACACCACTATCGGTTATCGACTGGCCTCCCCAGAGCCCAGACCTCAACATTATTGAAGCAGCATGGGATGATCTTGGCAGGGAATACAACAAAAGGCAGCCAACATCCAAAGAAAGCCTTTCAAAGTCCTTCAAGAAGCCTGGAGAACTGTTCCTGGAGGATATCAAAAGAAGTTAGAAGAAGCTTGGCTAAGAGAGTTCAGGCTGTGTTGAAGAATAAAGGTGGTCATACATATCTCCACCCTGTTCTGGACAAAATACTGTATCTCTCTCTCTTAATCAAGCTATGAAATGTTTTCACTCACATATTTTTACAGTATACTAGACAAACTAGATATTAAATCTGAAACTTCCCACTAGGGTGCTCTTCACAACTTTCCAAATGTTCATAGGACTGCATCTTTTCACTTTAATGATAAGGAAAAAGTAATAATAAAGATGAGAACCTGTTAAAACGTGTCCCTAAACAGACACCTGTGCTTGCAATGCATGCTTAAATTCCTCAAGACTGTGACTGTGGTAGGCTGGAATCCAAAATACAAGATACAAACACATCATATTGCATTTTGATAGCTATCTCGACTGTCAGCACATTATTATTTCTAAATGCACTGAACTAATCAAAACATTGCAACAAAGCACTGTCACGCAGCAGCAAAAAAAAAAAGAAAAAAAAATCATTAGATGGAAAGATAAAAGAGCTGTGCACTCTCTGACAAATCCATGCCTGTGCTCAGTCAGGGGCTCGGGCTTGTCAGATCATGTCACAGCTTTCACCCAAAAATCATTAGCAGACTGTGTGTGTCGTTGCTTGTCTTGAGTTTCCTCTTGATTTGGGCGTTTGTTAAGCTTGTCAAACGATGATATTCCTCATTGGTGAGAAAACTCAAGCAGTATCTACAGCTCTAGGGACAACATACTTTTCTGATTTAATATGTCCCATGGGTATATGTGAGATAAAAGCCTATAATGATGGGTGAAGCAGCTGTTTTGCTGTTATTGAACATACTGTACAAATTAGCATCAAATAAACACTCAGTAACATATTCTGTGCATAACAGCTGATACCTCATAGCTTTCTGTGTTGTAATTGTTACAAAAGGGGAATGTTTCATTCTTTCTCTATTCATGGCAAAGGTGGAAAGCCAGAGTTAATCTCATAATAGTCCTAATAGCTGATAAAGCTATTATTTATGATATTATGTTAGTAGTATGTTCTGCTTTTAGTAGAGAGATTTGCACAATGGAAGCAGGACAGCTAACGGTAATTTATAATATAAACACAGTTTATATGGGGAACATGTGCAACATTCTCAGTCTTGTCTGTGAAGGTTCTCAGTCATCCAGGTCATCGAAGAAATGCTGAGACCAAACAGCCACTTAATAAATGCATGGCACAGCATAGAAGAGCCACCTCCACCTGACAAGAGTCGGCTGTCCATCTGCATCTAAAGGACAAAGGTCACTCTTCCGAGGATGCCAATGTACACATTTTGGACAGAGAAGACAGATGGTTTGAAAGACAATCCGGAATTAATAGGTTAGAGTTGTATGTTGAGGTTTTAATTAAGCATTGTCAGTGTCAAAAACATGGGTCTCTCAAATTATTAGCTTAAAGTCTTCTGGAATTGCCACATTCAATGACTCCATGTTATATGCCATGTTAAAGGAACACATTTTAATGCATCAACCTTTTGAGCTTTATCTTACCACTGAAGGAAATGCAGTAAAGTAAAAGTAAAGGGTTTTATGCTTGGTCCTAATCGACTGCAAATTCTTTTTTTTATACTGCTGGAATTAAAACAAACAAAAAACAAATGAAAAAGTGATTCAGTCCCTTTGTAGGCTGTGCTATTTATCACCAAGATTCTATCAGTAAAATTAGTTTTACCTTCATCTGGTCAAAAAATAAGTAATATCTATGTGTCCTTCATTAAACTGTGAGTCAACCCTGAGTGGCCTTCAGTCTCTAAATGTCTCAGTTTAAAAGTTTCACAGGTCTAATGTGCAGCTGACATGTTAGAAGCAACATCACCAAGAAGCAACCGAGTGGAGTATTATGCGTCAATGTATGACTTCAAAAGATGAAGATGATTTTCTGCAGCGTTGCCCTCTTGTGTTGTTTATAGCAACAGTGTTAGCTTTCGGTGTAATATTTCTATAGCTTATTCGTCCACCGGTTCCTCAGACTCCAGTAGGTGGTAAATGATGCATGAGACTGCCTGTTTTGCCATGAGGACGCAAAAAAAACCCCTTTACTAATAAAGAAAGTTGGTCTTGCTTTGTAGTACGTCCCTCAGCATCTTGCAGACATGTTCAGGAAGGAAAATAAATACAGGCATTTTGTGTGATTGGGTGTGGTTTCTGCTGCTCTCTGCTCTGCTGCAAGAGGACAGAAGGGTTGGGAAGCAGTGACAAGCTGCTGGACATTTTCTAATCATCTCTGCCTTCAGGCTGTTTGTAGAGAGTGCAAAACCTTTATGTTGTTTACTGTCTGTGATGACAGAAAATTAAAAAAAAAAATATCAGACTCCTGAAGTAAAGTCTGTCTGTTTCGTGCCTAGGAGACCCACAGGTAGTATCATTTCAGCTACACACTGTTATTCTTTTAAAATGGTACAAGAACCTCAGTCTACTGCTACTGCTGATTGTTCTAGTCAATTTTTCTCAGTACTGTTTTTATTAATCTCCGTCACATTTGAAGCAGTGAAAATAGATGACCCAAGAACTCAGCCATGTTCAGCTTTCTCTGATCTGAAAAAACACGTGTATGCATATTGTTACTGTAGTTTGATTCACAGATGATTTAAAAAGAAAATTAAGACAAGCTCTCCCCTTAAATCATATGGAAGATTTTAAAGTAATATCATCGGAGGATTTAGTGATTCTACGTCAGAGCCGGGTGCCTTGGAAGTTAAAGGAGCTGTTCCAGCCTGGTTCACTTTTATCACTAGAATGTCCTTGGCAATCCTCAGACGTTTCCAACGGATCACAGCGGAGGTCTGTGAGTGAGCAGCTTTGAAAGCGTGCCAGCAAAAAAAATGGAAAATACTGTTGCGTAACCTCTCATTTTTCCTTGACCCTTAGAAAAATCTACACCGACACATTTCAGCTTGGATATACATGAAGTGTGGATCCTCTTCAAATTGGCTCATGACAGATGTCGTGATGTCAGCTACTTTTGCTTAAAGTTTTGTTTGGAGCCTAAACCAAATGCATTAACATCAAAAGCAGACCAACCTTTTAACCCTCGACAGTTTTCTCAGACCTGTGGGTCCAACTGTTTTTTTTTTTTATATCAGTTATATCACATTTTCAGCCCTCTCCTAAATTGGTTTATCTGTCTTTGTGAATGCTTGAATTTCTGTTTCATCCCCTGTGAGACTGATACTCATGGGAATAGCTGGAAATCTTCAGCAGATGAAAAGTGCAATGCCCCCATGGCGATGCTCAGACTGTCTGGCTCTGCCTTTGTCCCTGTGACTCACTGTCATCACAGTCATCGAGACTTCCCTGATCCGCCGTCCCTCTCCAAGCATCTGTCTGGAGCCGTGCACAGCTACCTACTTGGGTTTGACTACATCTGAGTTGTCACCGCTTTCCAAAGTAAAATGCACTGGATTCCAAGAGCTGACTTACAGCTAGCCGTCCTCAAAGCTTTCCCACTGCTTGAGCCAGCAAACAAACAAGAACAGGATCAAACATTCTGCAGATGAAGCCAAAACTTCTCTCTTTAACTGAAATATGATCCAGATTATTCTGGCGCTTTAATTCTTTTAACACGTCTGTTTTAAAACTCAGTGCTACAAATCTGAGGGAAACAAGATGTGTAGACAGTGTATAATCTGATATGTCATAGTTTATGGAAATCTAAGAGAAATCTTGACGTTTCCTGTATATTTTCCATGAAGACTCTTCATTTTGATGCAGCTCTCCTCCTTTATCCTGTCATACTGATTTGAAGTAAAACTAACTGCTGGCCACTAAAGCTGCAGTGGAAAACCAGCAATGCTATTGCAGAAGGACCATCTGATTTGTGGTTACAATTTAGTGATTTATAATCTGGCTGCTCCCCTGCAGGGTGTCGGGGTGTCTCCTTTCTTTAATTCTGTCTCACAGGCCACTGTAAAGTGAAGGAAGTTCCATGGGAGCTGCCACTTCAATGACTTCTCATCTACAATTGGTCATTTCTTATCTAAACTTTTTCCTCCAAGCTTAGTCAAGTCAATTAGAAGAAGGAAGTTGAGAAGACGTGACCACATTTGATCTGACCCTACAGTGTGAAAAAGGTTCTATTCTTAGAGTATTAATTCCTTTGCTCAACCACTTAACTCAAGTAATTCAGGAAACTAGATCTATTTCCTGCAAGGTAAAGATCACCTGAATCACATTATCAGTAAACTGTGAAGCAGTTTGGGTTCAGTTTAGCGCTTTAAACAATCAAATGCAAATGTTGTATATAAGAGATACACCTCAGAAACATCTGGAAATTTGTTACGTTTGGTGCAAATGTTCATGTTGACTGAAGGATGGACTGGAGTTTGGTGGCCATAGGTGAAAAATAAAGCTCACTGTGACTTTACAAAATGTGTTTTCAGCCATAAATAAAGAATTGATATGCTACATTAACGTGACATTTTGCAATGAATGCACCAAAGATGGTGCACATCATTCCTCTGCACTTCTCGAACAGTAATTTCTGCAATATTTGCAGTAATCCTACATGTCAACACAGCTACTTAATTTTCAGAAATATTACTACATTGCACAGTGCAGTACAGGACTTTAAAAAAAAAAAAAAGCAACCTTAAAAAATAAATACATTGAGGTGCTTTTTCTTTTTGATTGAGCTGCAAGTTTTCAATCAAGGCTTGTACCAATAATGTTGAGGTCAGCAGCTTGAGGAGGGTTCATGCAGGTGACCTGGTGTCTTTGATGCTGCTGTTTTGCTTCAGTACATTTCAATCAGCCATAGTTATTTAGTTCAGCAGCTCTGCTATGCAGTTGTGATGGAATCACTCTTCCTGAGCATTGCCAGAGACTGATAAGACATACTCACTCGCTATCAGATGTAGCCTAATTGCTGTGAGCTTATTATGTCTGGGGCATGAGTGCTTTGCAAAGACTTACATGAGCAGCTCTGCCCCAAATATTTGGTCAGTTGATTTTGTCCCTAAACTGTGATGACGTTAAACAGCAGGATGACGTGATAGAAATCAAGCCAAATATCCTCAAATTGGGTGTTCTTATGGACCATTTCATAGTTTTAAAGAATGTTGAAAGTCAATTTTTACATCAGCCTATCTTAAAAAATGACTGAGCTCACAATGAGGGTGGGAAAAAGAACCCTAAGATTAAGGGTATGAGTGCAGCTTGCGGGAAATAATTACTTATAAGTCACGTAATGATTTGTTTTGTGAGGCTGGGTTATGCTGCTTTTTATGGATTTAGCCAACAAGATGTAAGGCAACGTTAAAGAGCTTGGTGGTTGATTTCCAACCCCTACACACTGGTATGCTAGTATGAAAAGTTGGATTTAGTTTATCTAATTACACATCTGATGTCTGCTACCCTTGATGTAACCTATCCTATCACTGACCAAAAACATGGTGTTCAGGGTCAGCATTCACAGTCTGGTGCTCATAATCTGCTCCATACCAGTCCAGCATGCAGTCTTTAAAAAAGTTATTAGACCACCTGTCAAAAAACGAGCACAGAACTCTCTCTCTCTCTCTCTCTCTCTCTCTCTCACACACACACACACACACACACACACAGAGAGAGAGAGAGAGAGAGAGAGAGAGAGAGGCAGACAGACAGACAGACAGACAGACAGACAGGCAGACAGGCAGGCAAATAACAAACTGAATTCATGTTTATGTATCCAAATTTGAGCTGGCATGCAGGACTTCTCTGAGAAGTCAAAACTTATTCAACTACTAGAACTACTACTACTAAAAGGAAAGCATGTAAATAACTGCTGTTTGGGATATTGATCAAAAATAAATAAACAACAAAAATGTCCATTCTTTAAGCATCTTTGTGAAAAACAATAAATTTGAAAATTCTGTCAGGTTTAAAATGGGATGAAAAGTGATTCCTGAAGAAGTTGAGATGCCGTGGCTAAAAACTGGGTGAAATTTTCCCAAGCACTCAAAAGTGTTACATAATGGGTGGCCTGGTGCATCACAGGAGCTGGATAAAAATCGCTGCCCTGATTGGAGACTTTTGATCAGGGGAGGCTGCTTCTAAGAAAAATAGGGGCTCAATTAAACCGACTCACCTGTTATTATAAAACACTTGAGGCTTCTTCACTGGAGATATCCATTTATCTTTTCATTAGTAAGGTTTACATACTCATCCACTATATAAGAGCAGTTTAAATGTTAATAAAGTCCCTTTATTTTTGAAATTATGTAACAAATGAGCTGTGAAAAGGCTATACTATTCCCAGCCATCTGCTTTTGTTGCATAGATATTTAACCTTAAATAATTGCAGAGCTGCCTATTATTTAATTTGTAAACATGAAAGAAAGTGCAAAGTTTAATGGATAGCATCTTATATATCAATTAAAACATCACTTTTTCATAGCATTGGCGTCTTTAGTGGTATAGTGTTTGGAACATAACTTTGGATTCAGCACTAAGGCACAGCTTTTACTTTGTAGCTGGAGAGTGTTTGTATTGAAGGCAGCGTTTGCAAACTACAGGCGACTGGAGCAATCTGCTAGTGACCAGAACAAATGCAAGGAGGCTTTTACCACAGCATCATATGTCTCGTTTTTGAACAAATTTAGGTAGCAAAATTTCCCTCCAATACTCTAACCAGTCAAGCAACTGGCATTTACCATGGAGTCATTGAACAGTCTTTAGACTTGCATAACTGGGTCTTAGCAACTGCCACCAACCTCCAGCAACCACTCACATTTGGCCAGGTAATCCTCATTTTTCTAGGCCTGTGTAACTGGGGCCCAGTTACAACAAGGCAGCAATCTCAACAATCTCAGTGTGCAGAATGAAACCGTCTACAGCAGGGGTCGAGGTCCGATGTCCTGCAACTTTTCCATGTGTCCCTGTTACAACACACCTGAATGCAATTAGCAAGTCATTAGCAAGACTATAGAACTTGACTGAATGCTGAGGTGACAATTTAGCCATTTGATTCATGTTACAGCAGCTCATGAGTGAATGAACATTGTGCAATAAAAGTACTTTTAAAAGTCAATTTTTCCAAACACTTACATTGACTTAAATTTACTTGAGTAAGTGTTTAGAAAAATTGACTTTTAAAAGTACTTTTTTGTCAAGTTCTATAGTCTTGCTAATGACTTACTAAATGCATTCAGGTGTGTTGCAACAGGGACACATGGAAAAGTTTCAGGACGCCAGCCCTTGAGGACTGGAGTTCGAGATCCCCGGTCTACAGTCAGGTACAAAAATGACTTTGGTCTTTGTAACTAATTTCCTTTTAATGACAACAGTATCAGAGTTTACTTATTCACTAATTCATCAGTTTAAATTGTTAGATGTTTACCACAGCTCTAAAAAAAAACCAGCCTCACTATTGGACTGGTATATAAAATGTAAAATAGTTGTTAAAAGTATCAGTATCAGCTTCAATAACAGGCTCAGCTGTCATGGTACTCATTGTTCTCCCTGCAAAGAGCAGAAGGAAGGAAGAAGTAAACTTGATACAGCTGTCCTGTTGGCCAGGTCTCCCTGTAAATGGTTACGTAAACGCTGTTTAAACACAAATACCAAGGTTGAGTGTGTATACGCAAAATGAGTTAGTTTTATGAATAACATTTGTGTATCTTCCAGTATTTATCACGATCAAACAAAATCAAGCATTTTTTTAGTCACACAATATTTTCATACCTGCAGAGGCTTTAAAAGCATTGTTAACCAAGTAACAGCAGTGTGAAGCATTACTCATAATGCATTCATGAATTAAATCAATTGAAATTTCTTCTAATACTTATGATTAGGTCTCACATTAGTTTATAGAGTTTTTTTTAATTTAAACAAGCAAATTATTGTTAAATCCTCTTGGAGCTTGTGCATGTGCATTTCTATATCCAAATGTTCCTGTCACGTTACCGCAGTCCAAGCAAATGTACAGCAGAAATACCAATGCACAGATTACATATGTCACAACTACAGCTGTAGTCTCTTTTCTCTCTAAAGAGGAGAAATCAAAGTTAGCAATCTGACTTTTTGTTTTTCGCCTTCTTCTCCAGCCAGCTGAGAAGCTCCTCGGGTTTTATTCTATATTTTTGTGTCCTACCAGATTAGGGCATGTACTTGTTGCTGGAGCAACACTTGGCTCATCCCGTTTTCACTTTGCTTCATAGAAGACATGTTACATAATTTTTTTTTCCCACGCAGAAACGTATTTCAGGCACGACTGCAGGTCGTCAGCACTTTTTTCTTCTCTTTTTCTTTTTTAATGCATTTCCCACTACATCCAAGTGTTGGACAGCTTTAATGTGATTTTCCTTTGGAAAGTTCTGGACCATTTGCTCCTAATTTGATAATTTCTAGCACCTCCTGTTCCGACTCCCTGCTCTCTTCACTCTGTCCAAGCTGTATGTTTAAAGTCACTTTTCTTTGGAGTCCAGACAAAAGAATTTGGAGAGGATAGCATGACACCATTTATTGTTTAAAGAACAAAATTGCATGTTTGATTCTCAATATTCAACAACAAATTGTTTAAATTGTACCTAGACTGAAGCTTCAAGGATGTTTTGTCAAATGGAATTAAGTAGTACCAAAATAGATTTGTGTTTATTGTTACCGTGCCATTATTGTAAATACCACGGGATGACATGACTCTTTGTATTGCTACCATTATTATATATGAAGTGTTTTTAAATCTGGATTTTATTTACATTTTTTCTCCAGTGCAGCTGTCGTGTAGAAATGTTCCTCTACAGATGTCATAAACACTCTTTGGAAAAAGAAACAATCTCATTTTAATTTGAGATTCACATACCATGTGCTACTTAGTGATTATTTTCCAACAGTATTGTTTTTTTTGTTAGCAGATCCCACACGATGTGCTTGAACATCTGGCATTCGTGTATACTACTGTTTTGCTGTCTTATGGCAATGGTCGCAACAGCATGCTTTGTAGTTTTACCCTCATAAATGGTAAATGGCCTGTATTTGTATAGCGCTTTACTTAGTCCCTAAGGACCCCAAAGCGCTTTACACTACATTCAGTCATCCACCCATTCACACACACACATTCACACACTGGTGATGGCAAGCTACAGAGGCTCATACTCTTATGAAGTGATAATTAGAGTGTACAATATATTGAGATTGGGGTTAATTGTGCTTGTTTCAACAAAATGTAACACAAATATCATGACTGTCCCACTTCCGGCTACTCCCTTTCACACTAAGGGTCACCAGAGAGGGAAACTCAAGGTTTTAGACCAGATGTACTTCATAATGCAACTCTAAAGGGATTTGTGTCTCATCACAGGAAGGAGCTAGGAATCTTTCACCTATTAGGCAAATCTGTAAACCATTACACTATGGGACTATTTATATATCTCATGGCAATATAGTAATACCAAATCTACATTCGAGACATTATTAATTAATGTCATTATTATTAATTGTGCAAATTAACGGAAAGTTGCAGTGTTACAGTTGCAGTGTGAAAAATGTCATCATTAGATGTCATTGATCACAGTCAACCAAATTCTGTTTTCTCATCCCTCCCTATTCAAGTACATAACCCTAACAGGCTGTCAGACTGCTGTTTACCTCAGCTATCAATATGTGTCATCATGTAATTACTTAGTGAAAGGATTCTGACACTGATGACTCAGGAAGCTCATTTCTCTGCGATGATAGCGATTCTGAGGATGTGCTGAACTTTTTCGTTGGGAAAACTGCTGTTTTTGATGTTGTTAGGTGGTGTTAGAGTAACTATCTTTGAAGTTGATTTAATATTCTTTAGCTTGGACACTTAGTAAATAAACTCTTATACAACCCGAGACTATAATCTACCTGTTTATCAGAGGGAAAATGTGATTTTTAAGGACACTCCAGCCCATCTGGCATAATATTAATTTATAACCAGTTGTTATTGTTGTTTAGCCAGCTCATTGTTAGCTGTCCAGAGACCGGAGAGAATCCTTGTCTAATCTGCTGACATTAAGGAATTGTGATAATGTCAGAAATAAATAAGCATATTTATACATACTTTCATGTGTTAAAGCCCTGACTTCAGTTCAGGAGATGAGGCTTTGGTGAAGGAAGACAATGATTTTTATCCGCGTGCCAGTAATGTGTCTCTTTCCTTCACATATTCTCTTCTTTGGTGAAGAAGAGAAATCCTTTAAATAGTAAAACATGGATATGATCCTTCATGTCTTGAGTCTGAAAGTGCAGACTAATTAAAATGTGCCTCTATGGCACATTTGAGTTCTCTTCTCCTCTGCCTTTGGCATACTATTGTATGTACTAGTCATTTCCATCTTGGCCACTGCATTCAAGATGATGTGACAACATGGTGGCTTCCACAAACTGGTAACTGCTCCTACTTGATGCCCTTCTTTTTATAAAAATGCATTGATTTGTTGAAAGATGTAATTACACACTAATCTGTGTATATTTATGAGTGGAATATTTTTCCTGCATTAAATAACTTCAAAAGTGACTGACTGTACCTTTAAAATATATTTTAAAAACATTTATATTACATTTTTATGAAATGTTAGCATTTAAAATGATTAAGGCAATAGATGGAGGCAGGTTAAAGTGTTAGCTCCATATTCACAAAACTACCAGATGACAAACTGAAACACCAGTGCTTCTACTCTGCTGCAGATGTCCACAATCTATCCCATCAGCCTCCATCTGGTGGCTTCCCACTTCTGAAAAACGGCCTCAGGTAAAATTGCTCACAGCTCATGTGGCAGATGAGGATGCCTCAGATTACAGTCAGCTGCAGTGTGGAAGTCGTCTGAGGGGAGGGGAGCAAAAGGGCATATGAAAGGAAGAGCATAAATCCTCTTTTTACATTGGACATCTCTGACTTCAAAGCAAATATGAATGAAGGGAATTTTCAAAAGCTCTGAGATTTGGGGCTGAAAATGTTTTAAGTTGCTAAATGGTTAATAACATGAGGCTGAATGTTTTGATGAACAATTAATGCTACTGAATCAAAATAAACTAGATATCTGGATCTATAATATGATCTGTAATATTATATATTAGCATATTACAGATAAAATGGTACAAATTGTAGTGGACGCTGACAGCACCAATCAGAAAACTAGCACAAAACTGGGCTGAGAATTTTAGCCCATTTTTGCCACCTTTCAGTTAGACCACCAAAGGAGACGTAGAACAGAACAGCAGGGCACATGGTGGTAAAAGATCTATTATCCAGTCACCTACCAAATATTTGTGCCTGCTCTTTTCCAAAAACAAAAGTGACTTCTCAGATGCATCAAACTCTCTGACCTGTCAGGTCATTGTTATGGTACTACTATAACAGATCCCATCATTTATACATTGACAGACAGAGAATTTTTCAGGTATTTAAGTGGTTGCTGGGTTGTTGTTTTTTTTTTTCAATTCTCGTCTTGAATGGTTATTTTGACTATATACTAGTATTGCTCATCTCAGGTACAGTGGACTAAACTCCCATGCTCCACTGCAGTGTATCACTTTCTTTTTAGGTTCAAGAGCAAAATAGCATGTTGTTCACCTACACTGAGTCGCTACTGTTTTTGGAAACAAGGTCTTTATTACTTTTGAAAAGTAAACACATTTACAGTATTTCCTCATGCTGAGATTATGGACTGTGGGTTAGCTGTGTCAAGCACAGACCGGGAAACTGCCACGCGGTACCAACATCTGACAGAGTTGGGTTTGTTTGTTGATGCAGTGGGTGGCCTGAGAACTTAGGCGGAGGGGGCTGAGCTCTGAGGCAATCTGTGCAGATGGAGGCACTGCCAAGCAACACAGAAAAAGAGATAAGAATATGTGTCCTGACAAACAGTGTGAATTAACTCACACAGAGTTGTAAACCTAAAAATATAACCTTTGGGACGCGATAAAGCTCCTGTGTGGGTCGACATATGAGACTGTTTGTGTATGCACTGCCCCAGAAACTCAAATCTTTTCTCTCCTATGATTAAATTTGATTTCAGCTGACTTTGGTGGTGTGGTCAGCTGTGGCTTTTAACAAAGTCTAGACACCACCACACACGTTTCTTACTTAAAAGCATGCAGCAAATAAGATAGGGTCCAAACTTTTGGAAGTAGTTCAATATAGATAAAAAAATTTCATAGATAACATTTTATTTGGTTTTATGATTGTTTTTGACATAAAAAATCTGGTTAAAATGTTTTTGGCATGTTTCTGTTTGGATGTGTGCACATATTTCCACCTGTACCGCACTTGTGAGCGCTTGTGTAATTTCATTCATTTATGCTGCAGCTATGTTAATCAGAACAGCTCAGTTGCTCTCTGCGTGTCCCTAAATTCGATTTCCACTGACTGCCTTCTTCAGGTGCTTGTCTCAGCTGCATGGGAACGTAGGGAACTGTTTTAGCTTTTGTCAACCCCACGCTGACAAGGTGATAGAAAGGTCCACGTGGACAAGATCTTGAGATCGTCAGGAACTGTCCAAGAGAAAGGAAACAAGTGCTGTTTTATGCGTGTCTGGCCCAAATGTGGCTCCACTTATTGTCAGGAGAATTTCCTCACTGCATGTGATGAATTCAAGGAGGACTGGCCGTTTCATTGGTGAGGATAGAGGAAGACGTCTGACTGCTGCTACCAAAACAGTTTTCCTCATCCGGAGAAGAAAAAGATCAAAGCACGAGGAGATAGGCGGAGCAGATTTCCTTCTTGCTTACTGGGTAAATGCAAGGACTCTAGTGGATGATTAGATTGTGCAGCATTCAACATCTGAGTAAACACAAGTCTCTATAGTGATCTGTGTGGAATTTTGTCCACAGACCAAGTGTTTTTCTCAGATCAGAGTTGTTTTTCAGATGGTTTCCCATCAGAGATGTCGTAGGCGTGAAGCAGTTTGTTGAATTCCATGGTTTCTCCATTCAAAAAAATTGCTTTTCTTGTTAACTTGAATGTTTCATTTTCAAAAACTCAGAATATAATGTCGGCAACAGATTTTGGTGTCTCTAAAAATCCAAGTGGTATGAGAGAGAACTAAACTTGATCACCTACCAGAATAAAGGTATAGTGTTCATACAGGAAGTATGCTGGGCTAATGTGGTGCAGTCAGGTAAACAGAGGGTTTCACTTTGAACAGCCATGTTTGAATCATGGTAAAAACAGAAGTTGGTGTTTTGAAACGACCATGAAGCATGTTCATGTGCCACTGAGTAGACTGTAGATTTTGGCTTTGTGTATAGGCTGACCTTTGCTGCTGCTGCTCTGATCTATACTATAGAAAAAAGAGAATCTAATCAGCATGAACACGTTAAATTAAAATGATTACCCATACACCATAGCTGCTCTACTCAAGTTCAACATATAATGCACTACAGTTAACCTCACTAAAGTACCGCAAACTAATCAGTTAGTCTGCAATGAACTCCAATAAACTGCCTGGTAAAGTATTTTCCTTTAAACTTTGAATATCACATTTAAAAAACATAACAAAACATATGTTTAAAAAAATTCTACTCTACAGTATCAGAAAAGCTTTAACACTCCATTTTATAAAATTTCACTTACAGATATTATTATATCTGCAAATGAAATATCGTCTTTACTTTATAATATAAAGAGCCTTGAGGCGACTGTTGTTGCGATTTGTTGCTATATAAATAAAACTGAATTGAACTGAATATTGTGTCACACATTAACTTTTTATTTACAAACTATTAAATTTGCTGTATTTAAAGAAACTGTTTGAAAATTTGTATTTGAAAATGATCTTGCCAGTTAAAAAGATTACTTCTATAGTTAGCAACACGGTAAAGCACCACAACCATAACTTTAGTGACACATACATCATGAACACATCACAGGGATGAGCAGAGAGAAAAAAATCTGTGTTGAAGGTGCAAGCGGGCCGTGTCATATCTTTATTTTCATATTGCTGAGCAAGTATGTCCATGAATGACCGATTAACATAAGGCCACCCAAGAAGAATCTGTAATGTGAGACATTTTCAGGAGAGCATTGATGATCCTGTTAAAAGTGTGCAGGTGCGTATGTTTTGTAAGACGTTTGGGAAAGGGATTTTACATCAGTTATGGCTCAAACTAAAATAACAACAACAAAAGCAACAAAATGACAAAAGCTGTCTTGAAGGCATGATCTAGTGTCTGTGTCTGTAGCTTTAAGTAAACCAAGTGAAGCTGTTGAATTTTTGGTTCAGTTGGCTCGGTTTTATGGAGCTGAATAGCTTCAGTGTGTTTATGTTCATATGGGTGTGTGCATTTATTGTGATCAAACAAAGTCCGAGAACATAATTCAGCCCAGTTCAGCTTTTCAGTCTGTTTAATAGGAAAAGCTGTTGACCAAATGGAATTTTATCGCCTTTGACATGGTCGCTTGTGTTGTTCTTTCTAACTCTTTGTCACAACAATCATGGCCAGAACATAATTAACACAAGAAACAATTTGGCCCCAGCCATCCAGCAGCCAAAACATTCACGCTGCCAGCTGATGCTTTTGTTGGACCCTCAGTCATCATCCCAGCTTTATCTTCTGACACTCTCATTACAAAATTGACATGTGTATGTGTGCTTGTGGCACTTTTAGTGTAAAGCTACACAAACAGGAAATGTTGGTTTCCTGCCACAAGGAGATGATTGGCAGAGGAAGTCATCTTTCACCAACTGGCAGCAGCTGCTAACTAGATATTCAACTTTTTAATGATGAGTTGGGAAAAAACTAAATAAAAAGACCCGTGGTTCAACACGACACATCCATAGCTACTCATTATCTCCATTATGCTCTCGTGACAGTCAAACCACTGGAGAGCTCTATAAAAAAGGATCATGCAGAGTAAGTTACAAAAGCTAAAAATTATTCAATTAAAATAAAATTACAATTATAAAAAAAAAGCAAGTGATGCTCACTCAGTGGTTGTGACAGCTGTGCTTTGTTTTTGCAGTGTAATTTCTTCTGCTTTGTTTTGAATTGAGTATGATTTATAGTCCTGGTTTGTTTGCAATCCAAACAACTAAGACAGGAGTGTAGCTATTATTACAGAGTGATGGCAGCCAGCATCAGTCCACCCCAGATAAAGTCAAACATCATCAACAGAAACAACAACGAGACAACTGAGCTATAAGTAACAGAAACAGTCTTTTCTGTAAAAAGGTTGGTTTCAGCTGAACAACACGTAACTCAAAGCAACGTTCGTGATTTTCTCAGATCACAAACAAGCCAGTTTAGCATCGTCCTAATCTAGCTACCCAAAGGTGGAGGTTTTTCCAGGCAACCCAAACTGATGATTTTCTATATTAGCATTATGTGACTGGCAGCTTGAGACCATCTGCATTTTGAATTTAAAAACACAATGACCCTCCAAACTGCAAAAATTACAAACTGATCAAGCATTAGTAGGATGAACCAGAACAGATCTGATACAAGACATCAAAGGACACCTGTGGCATTCCCATGTCCATTTCCAGACTGATCAGAGATATTTTTGGAGCCCATTGGAGAACCAGACCAGTGTTTCCCAACCACTGTGCCATGAGAAATTATCAGGTGTGCCGTGGAAGATTATCTGGTTCCACTTGATTAGCGATCGGAGTAACGGGCAGAGCAATTAGATTCTCTTCCACTAGAGGTGAAAAAAACAGTATTGCAGATTCTAGTGGAGGAAATGAGCTGTCTCGAAGGGTGTCTGTAACCCTTAGAGATGTTGTGAGGAGCACTGCCATAAAGGAGCCAATTGAGGTGACTAGAATGCCTCCCAGGTAACTCTAGATGAGGTGTTTCAGGTATGTCCAACCAGGAGGAGGTCCTGTGGGAGACTCAGAACATGGTGGAAAGATAATGGGTCAACTGGTTTGGGAATGTCAGAAGAGCTGGAGGTGATAGCTGGGGAGAGGGAGATTTGGGAATCTCTACTTAGACTTCTGCTACCAGACATGAATAATTTATTTGCTTTTTCTTCTCTGAACTATAAAAATACACCAGTTGGCTAATACGTATTTGCCTTTTAGATCACTGGCTTTGATTTTTCTGATCATTCATTTGATTAACATTCACACCTCTGCCAAACGTAAAACGAGCTCTGTCTGCATTTTATCATCATAAGCTTGTCTGTGGTTTTCCTTTTTATTATGACCTTGGAATGAATTTCACATGAAGGCAGCCACATGTGGAGGCTTTGTTCAGAAATGTGTTGCAATGTCTCGTTAGCTGTGTTTATATAATCTGAAGAAAACATGGAATCCTTTAATTTTCTCTGTGATACCAAATACACATGGAATCATTTGTTTCTTAAGCTTAACAACTGCAAAGAGAGATGGATGTTTTTGCTGAGAATAATCACATTACGTCTAAATGTCATTTTATTTAACCTTATAGAAACTTTAAGCATCATCACTTTGAAGTTAATCCCCCGATATTGTAGATTGTAGATGTTCAATCAGATGAGCTGATGACCATGGGGATGGTAAAAGGTCACCTATGTGTGCAAATTTTGGTCATCTCCATCCCCCTGCTGACCTTTTTGTTCTTTTGTGTGTGCGTGTGTGTGTGTGTGTGTGTGTGTTAGAGAGAGACCAGCAGCTCTAAACACAGAAGTTGTGCCTATTCCTGGGGTCCCCTGAGTATTTCCTGGTATGTACTGTTGGCACAGCCCAACATCCCCCAGACACAGTGATATCAGTGATTAGTTTGTTAATCAGTGTGTAGACCATTTGATCCTCCTGTGAGGTTTTTCAAGGCCAAGGCATTCATATCACAGCAGAGAAATTTGTGTTTTTCATCAAAAAAACTTTTCCTGGACTCCAGAGAAGCTGTACTCACTGGTGTTTTTGATTTTCTGTAATTACTGTTGTTTCTCATTCCAACTATTGAGCGTGTCCACAATGGATGAATAGATTATTAACTTTTCTGACTGATCTGCTTCCATATGTCAAAATGAAATATCACACCAAGGTCCAAGACATACAGGGTTACAATAAAATATATCGATATATTTTAAAATTTCATGTAGGTCAAAGATGACATTTTTAGATGTGAGACCAAAAGTCCAAAACACAAAATTATAAATTACGCATTTCAGCAGTATTTTATAAACTAACAAACAACCGCAAAAGTTTGTATTTGAAGAGTCAACAGTTGTGAGTAGCCAGTTCTCCTTAAAAAACAATTTAAATTATGAATACAATATTAAAAGTAATTTCATAATGTTGTGGCATAGCAGAGAATCTAAGTGCAAAAAAAAGAACTTATTAACACATTTGGGATTTGGAGGAAATATCTCAGGTTATGGAGGAGCCAGGCTGAGCAGATTGAGCTCAATCACTGATGGTTGCCAGGAATGGGACTCACTAATTGCTAAGATGTTGATCAGACTTTTGCACATAGTGTGAGTTGAAAGTCATTTTAGCTGTGTGGTGGTAGGCATATCAAGTTACTTTATCAAAATAAAAATGTAAGTAAGTGTACTTTTACTCAGACTTTTTTGGTTTACCCTCTAATGCATGAATTCAGATTTTATTGGAAAAAGAATTTGGTTTGAGGGCACATGTTGATCTGTCAATAGACAAAGTTGTTCCCCTTTCAAACCCCTCACAAGAAATTTGTTTTGTTGCCTCTTGGCAACGGTGTCTCATTAGGCTACCAACATGTATACAACTTTAATTTTTATTTTAACAAGCACCAATATTTCATATCAGTATTTATTCCAATCACCAAAAATCTGTGTATGTTTGATCATTCAGTTGTTTTCTATTTTCTTTATATAGCACCAAATCACAGCAATACTTATCTCAAGGTGCTTTATACTGGGTAAGGTAAAGACCCTACAATAATACAGAGAAAACAAAATAATAAAACCCCAACCATCAGATCCCCCTATGAGCAAGCACTCTGGCAACAGTGGGAAGGAAAAACTCCTTTTCAACAGGAAGAAACCTCCGGTAGAACCAGACAGGAAGGGATGAGTGTCTGCCCTAAAGGTCAAAGGTAAAACTAATTTTCATTTTACCGAACACATCTTATAGCATGAAATTAAAAAATTAATTATTGCAAATTTTAAGGGACATTCTTGTTTTCTGTTGCCCGAGGGCAATGCCATGCCATAGAAGGTTAACATGAATTAGCATGGTAGCTGTTTGGTAATTTCACGGCCAGAGAGACTGATTTTCTCTGCACTCTGAGCTGAGCTATAAATCAAGCCTCTGTAAATGGAATTCCTAATTTCACAAAGAAAGCACAAGACCCATTTACTTTAGCTGTATCTTTGACAGAAAGCTAAAGACATGAAACAAATGCTCTGGTGATCAGTTCACTGGTTTATTATTGGTTTGAAGTTACCTTTTTCAGCTAACAAAATGTCAAATGTGGTACATTTTCATATTTCAGAAGCTGGGATAAATATCAATTATTTCACATTTCTACTTGATACATTACTTTTTTGTTACTATCCATGCATATTAAATTCAATATTATGTTTTTTTTTTTCATTCTGTTAACAGGAAAATCAAAATTTCAGTATAAAAGACCATCGTAAATGTCTGTCAGTGGCATGTTAAAGAAACATAGACGTTAAGGTAGTGGCCATTATCAAGTACAGGGACAAAAACTCAGCACAAAGAGACCTTTAAGCATTTGAAAAAG
Source organism: Simochromis diagramma (assembly GCF_900408965.1). Lineage (NCBI taxonomy): Eukaryota > Metazoa > Chordata > Actinopteri > Cichliformes > Cichlidae > Simochromis > Simochromis diagramma. The sequence continues at coordinate 16,157,450 of NW_024387492.1, forward strand.
ACATTAAAGGGCATATTGTCAAGGATCATGAGACTATAAAGCCACAGGAACCACAGGGACTGAACAAGTACTTTATGGACCAGCCTGTAAAATCTATCCACTGTGTTGGATGCATTAGAAAAGACTCTAAGCTTACCTTTTTATTAAATTCTCAGTTGCAGAATCAGCTAATTTTACTACTCTGTTACACTAAATAAAACTGCACACTGATATGTTTCCTTCATATTAAATTCAAAGTGGTTTGACTCACATATCAGGTAATGTCATTAGTAAATGTTCACTTTTCTTGACTGTTTATAATAGCTGTAGGTGAATGGGCAAATTGAGATCACCTTTGAATTAGGGATGGTATTGATTCCCAGATATATAATAAATGCTATTCAGGTGAATGGTGTTCACTGTATTTTTTTAATCTCTTTCATTAGTTACACAAAGACAAAACTGTTGTGTAAAACTTGAATATTGCATACCATATTTGTTTCTGTCTACATTAAGGTTTTTATCTTCTTAAGGGCTTAATAATAATAATAATAATAATAATAATAATAATAATAATAATAATAATAATAATAATACATTTTATTTATAGGTGCCTTTCAGACCCTCAAGGTCACTTTACAATAACACGTGAACAATAGCATTAAAAAATAAAAATAAAAAAAATATATGTCATACTGGGGAAGAGACCAGACAGTGACCCCCACTGACCAGTCTCTAGGCCTGTGTGACTGGTTCCAGCAACACATTTCAGAGCAACCACTCACCAGATACACATTTTCCCTATTCTAACCCTGTGTGACCGAGGCCTAACCCATCAGGGTGCTCTAACACACACCTTTGTTACCCAAAGTGTATTGTGGGTCTACCATATGGATTATGGGGGCTCATGAGCCTAGCAACACGTGTGAATTTATATTCAAAACAAGCTCTTTTAGCCCAATTTTACTTCTTTTTAAACATCATGCAAATGTTAACGCTGAAACAAATTAAACTTTGAAATAAATGAAATAAAATTTTGCCTGTTTTTATTATATAAGGCACATAGAAAAACAACTATCCATCAATGAGGGCAAGAGAATGACACACCATCATGAAATCTATTGGACCGAACCTTTGTTTACTTTTATGTAGGGTAGTGAACAAGATTTGGATAACTATTACACAGAAGCTGAGCCATAGCTGAGGATATATCTTATACACTTGCTTGACTCCAAGAATCTGAGCCAAATCTTTGATTGATTCCAAAATTTAGATTTTCAAGGGACCTACATGAGTGGAAATCCCATGTTCTTACACCCGATGAAAGAAGAGCTTTCACATAAATGCTCAGGCAAATATCTTTTTTTTTTTTTTTTTCAGATAATGCTTTAGGCATTTGAAAATGGGCCAGTAAATATATTTAGCTGGTAAATAAACTAACAGCTGTCATGTAATACCCAAATCAACATGTTATTACCAAAACCTAATGGAGCCTACCTCGCAACGCAGAGAGAACAGAAAAACAATTCTTTGACTCAGGAAAAAAATGTAAAAGGGCTTTCACCTTTCCAAATATTTAATTTTGTTTTTAAATACAGTACTGTGCAAAAGTCTTGGCCCATCGCTCATTTCTTCTTTTACTAGGAAAACTGGAAATAGCTGCAGTGATTTATTAAAATAGGTGCAAATATACATGGAAATACAATATGTAAGGCAAGTTATCAAGCTTGAAAGTAAGTATTTGGTATGATTATCTTTGTTCTTCAACACAGACTCTTTTTAACAATCTTTCTTGTCATTTCTTTAAGCAGTCTTCAGGAATAGTTCTCCAGGCTTTTTGAATGACATTCAAAGCTCTTAGCTGGATGTTGGCTGCCTTTTCCTCCATTCCCTGTCAAGATGTTCATCAAGTATTCTATTGTGTGTTTTTCTTTTCATCGCGTGTGTGTGTTGTCAATCTTAAAAATGAAGTCATTGGCAATCACATGGTTTCTAGCAGGTATTGTATTGTGTAATCTCACAACAGTTATAGGCATGGGTTTTGCAAGATCTCTGGCTGAATGCAGCTTTAAACCATGACAGAGTCTCCACCTTTCTCCTGACCTCTTCTGTATATAATGCCACTGATTTTCAGTCTGATTTAGTTCTTTAGTAATGTGTCACACCTCAGTATTTTCTCTTTTTCACTTCGTTAAAAATGGCTGCTTGACGGCCACCCTTCCATTAAGACCACTTTAAATGAGGTTTCAGCAAACAATAAATGGATCAAATGAAGGTCCAGGTGCATATCTTAGGTCCTGTCTCGGGTCTTAGCTGGCCTTTTTCCTATTTTGTATTTGCTGTAAAAAGTGCCTAAAGATACAGTTTAAAAGTGGTTCTTTGCTAAGTTGTATGTCATGCTAGTTGACTGATTCATACATCAGTGTTAAGTGGTTTAACAAACAAACCAACCAAAAAATAATTATTATGAAACCGCATGATTGTATTTGGAGCATCCTGGTAACGGAAATGAAAATAAGGAATAAGACCACAGTCAGCGCTCACCATTGTTCCCTACACGTGGCACCATTTGAAGCCTACTTCATAACTCAGCTTCTTAATTGGGTAACTCATGTTAAACCTCTGCAGAATTACTTTTGGCTGGGGAAGTCTATCTCATCCCAATCTTTGCGTTTTCCACATGACCACATCCCCAGTACTAATCACCAACTTCAGTGATGACATCCTTTTGTTTAGTTTAGTTTTTTCAGTATAACTTCCAGGAGTGTGGTCCTTTAAGAGGCCAATATATCACTGTCTCTGGAGAAACCAGAAGCTAAAGCAAGCTAAAAGAAGTGTAATTCTATTTAGTAGCAAACAAAGTGCTGCATCGTATTTTACTTTGGCATTGGGTAAGGTCAGATGCTAGGTTCACCGACCTGTGAATACCTGCTGCCAGCCATTAATCAGACTCAACCAAAGCAGCTCACGACAGCTACCAGTGCCAGCAGCACAGCAGCAATGGGAAACGAGGTTTAAACCACGTTCTGTCTAAATGCTTTCATATGAGAACGTCTCTGACGTAGGGAAGCTCAAAGAAAAGCCAGCTAGACTGCACTCAAGAGCACTTTCCATCTGCCTGAGTACATCACACTGAGAATTTAATTTCAGTCATTTTTGTCAGGCTTTTTAGCGGCAATTTCCCACCCACTCTAAGTTTGAGGTTTTCTCTTGACCCCTTGTGAAATAAAGCTATTGTCTGGGGTTGAATCTGTGGACTGTCAGGACTGGAATGATAAAAGGATGAATTTATTTACTCCACAAATAATGTCTTGTCATGTCTTAAATGAGATTTGAGTTGTTGTTCAGCACTCAGTCTTGAGAAAGTACAACTTGCATGCCTAAAGCATTTTTAATAAAGTCAGTCAAATAATAGCCGTGGTAGATTACAGAGGAAAGAAGTGTGGTAAGAGGCTAGGACAAATTATTTGTATGTTGTGACTCAGCAAGTAATGCAAGCCAAGCACGTATGCAAATGTTCTATAGTAATTTTGTATGCATTTAATATTTATTGGGATCATCACTGATGGTGCTGTCATTTCAACAACAGTTAAAAAAAAAAACAGACTGCTCCAAAACAACATGGGGAGTGTGGAAGACAGCAGCTAGGATCACTGCCAGCAGGAACAATAGTCACTTTGTGTTTCTGGTTAAGCCTGGCTGGCCTCACTGTGTTCCTCTGGTCACCTCCTGCACCTCCTGCCTGTGGGCATTCCTGACATACTGTAAATCTGCAGCTGATATGATAGAAAATTAGAATTATACAAAAGTCTAATTTTTTTTTAATGTCAACAATGCTTGTTAAAAAAAAAAGTCCTGCAAAATTCTGATCAATACATATTTATTTAAATCATTTCAATCCTCAGCGTATGAAAGGTCATTCAACAGATGAGATAGTTCTTAGCTGATGAAGGTCTGAGGAACTTTTGAAACTTTTGTTTTTTTTATTTGATTATGTCCTGAATCAAATCCTCATGTGAAGAAAATCAGAAAGCAGATATCCACAATACAAGCTGTGCCTGTAAAAAGCAAATAACAACCTTGTCTGAAGAGTAAACATCAAATCTGTTTTAAATGGATCCAACTTTTATGTGCAGGATCACCACAGGAAGAGATCACAAGCATGTTTGTTTTACTCAACATTTCCAGGTTTCTGGACTGAAAGTTTAAGATGTTTACTTTTCAACTCTTATCAAATCAAAACTTGAGCAACCAGCCACGCTACATCTTAGACCTCTGAAGTTTCTTATCTATAAGAGATGTTATGATGTTGCCCAACAACCATGTAGCAATGGGGTAAAATGACCTGTTTTTAGCCTTTATGCAGCTATAACACCTTATGAAAGCCTTGTGTTGTTTTCAATTCTCCACAATAGCTTCTCATTAACATTGGTAAATGGTGAATGGCCTGCATTTGTATAGCGCTTTACTCAGTCCCTAAGGACCCCAAAGCGCTTTACACTACATTCAGTCATTCACCCATTCTCACACACACATTCACACACTGGCAATGGCAAGCTACGTTGTAGCCACAGCTGCCCTGGGGCGCACTGACAGAGGCGAGGCTGCCGGACACTGGCGCCACTCTGACCACCACCAGTAGGTGGTCACAAATTTTGAATTACACATGTTATATAACCATCTATGCACCTAAAATAAATAATGCTATGAGTTTCATTTCAATAAGGAGGGATCATTTGAAGGATCTGAGCATGATTTATTGAAATACCGAGTTTGTGTTAGTCATAAACTCTTTGGTCATTAGACTCTAATGATGCTAAATAGCATAACAGTGTCCAACAGTGGTAGGAAGTAGATGTAAAATCTAGATCTTCCAAACCTAACTTAAGCATAAGCTTCATTTAACAGCTAAAAGTGCAAAAAGGCCTAGCAATACTGCAGTGCAAAGCAGGACTTTTGTATTGCAGCTTGTTGGCTAATGAAGGGACTCGGGCATCCAGCACACAAAGAAACAAAGAAAATGACTACAAAGGGATGATTCTGTGCATGTGAAAGTGTGTAAGTTGCTGCTTTGTAAACAATAGTATAATCACACATAGTTCACATTAAGAAAACACTGGTAAGAAATGATTTATAGACACAGTATTTAGTTTGATAAAAGTATTGGATTAATTACTGGATGGATGTCTCATTTATTTACAATGAAGACACACTAATTCAACTTCGAAGTGAAAGTGGGCATTCTGTTTTTGTGGTGACTTTAACTTATGCTTCCTTATTTGTTTTAGATGACAGCGTGTGATAAAAACTTGTCTACGTAGCAGTTAGAACAGGTACAATTTTACTTAAAAATGGTTACCAAATGATTTCTGGATCCGGCTAAATCTACGTAAGCACCATGTCTCATGTCTCAAACAAACAAAGAAAGAAATGCTACTTTTATGAGAACAACCATGCTTTAATGGTTTTGACAGCTTTACATCCACATAAAAACTGCCTCTATGATGCTGTGGTCAGGAAGGAATCTTGTCATATCTGAAGCTGACAACACGAGAAGACAGATATGAAATATGTAATTACAAGGATAATGTCAGCATGATACCGCATATCTGTCTGACAGCAGATCGCACACACACTGCTGTATGTCTCTCACCCAGCTGTGACATAACTAATGTCTTCCTGTCAGCTCGGCTCAGCTTCTGTATTTGATGACACTGACACTCTCTCATTCCTCGGTGCAGCCGAACAAATGTTTTATAAAATGTCTTGTCCATATAAGGTCAGTGACAGGGGCTAAACAGGAGCTGTCCATTTTCCCATAGAGGTTGCTCTGCTGAGATGTATCCGGTCGCAGTGTTGCCAATTTAGCGACTTTGTCGCTATATTTAGCGAGTTTTCAGACCCCTTAGCAACTTTTCTTCTAAAAAAAGTCGCTAAAAAAAGACGTGAAAGCACGTATCGCTTTTACTCTCAACAAGCAGCGGGTGCTGTAACGCAGTCAGTTCTTCTTTTACTCTTTTACTCTTATGCTGTTTTGTGGATCACAAGGTTTAAAACTACTTATAAACACACACACAAAGTAACTCCACCAGAGTGCCTATTTCGGGTCACTTTTGCCGGTCCAAGTCCGGGTAAAGGAGCAGGGTTGGAATTGTGACATTAAAAAAAAACAATAATTGCTAAAAGAAATTTAATTTGTAGTTCTAAATAAACTCTAAATGCATTTAGGATGTTTTTTACTCACTTTATGTCTCTTCCACGATGCTATTTCCCTCTCCAACAATATAGGTTACAATTAGATTAGCATGACCAATTATGCAAATTAGGCGATGACGTCATTTAGCGACTTTTAGGACAACCAATAGCGATTTTCCTTACTGAGGAGTTGGCAACACTGTCTGGTCGTTAACCCTTTAGAGCCGATCGGAGCGGGAACGCTCTGTTATGCGTAACTATTTTTAAATCCCAGTAGCACTGCAACCACATAAGCTAGCGCAAAAATTTTTTTTGCATATGAAACCGGAGGAGTTGTACTTACATCTTATGCCATCAGCTTGTCCTAGGTCACGGTTTCCTTCCACATAAAGCTTTGCAAAAACTGCATAAAAAGCGCTTGCAGGAACAAAAACATAATATTCCAGAAACACGCTTTACCGATCCGATCAGCTGTCCATAACACTTCCTACATTGGAATAGACGTCAGCGCGAACTTTTGCATTTCCGCCATTACCTGCCCGAAACCGGAAGTGACGTCATTTTCGCGGAAATGTAGTCTTTTTTGCGATCAGGGCCTCAGGGCCTATACTGCTCTTTTTAAAAGTTATCTTTGACTTTATGACTTTCTGTGTCGTTTCTGGGATGCTTAGGACTCATATTGCACTGCTGGAAATAGTTTATTTTGATGCATATGCTGCTTTTTTGCAAATTTGCAGTATAATATTTATTTTCGTTTTTCCTGCAGTGTATAAAAATTGGTGTATTTCAAAAATAAAACTATGAAGACACTCAAAATAAATTTCCTGTGGTGGGAAACTATTTTGTGCAACTTTTTTGTATTTACAGTTTTGAGGGATAAGCCTCTTAAATTTCTCTAACTACAAATATATGTTAAAAAATCAAAAACGATTTTCAATTTTTTTGTAGTTTATTGCACTTTTTTGCAATTTATGTAATTACTATGCACTTAATGAATACATATTATTAAAATCTGGGCTATAATGGTTGTATTGATGTATAGCAACTTGAAATGCTCCCAAAAATGGCTCCACAGCATGTAAAAATATAATATAAGCTCTGGCGGACTTGGTTCTATGGTAGGTCTTAAAGGGTTAAGTCTGACGTCACTAGCCGTGTCTGGGCCTAAACTCCGCTGCAGGTCCATATATCAATCGATCACTATGGCATTACTGAGAGTTGAAAAACTGTCTAAAGTCTTTCATCTTTAATAAAATGATCAGCGTTCTGCTCTACCAGGTGTAACAATTGAGTTTAACATCCAGGCATCCATGAAAACGGAATTTATGACATTTAACGGAGTTAGAAGTTAGCAGGAAGTTAGCTCGCAAGCTTCTATCTAAATACAATATAGCATGTCCTGACTGCGGTGTTTTGGAAACAAATTAAAACGTACAGCTCTCTTATCACTTCCAACATAAATGAAGACAGAAAACTAAACAGCAGTGACGTTTGTAGGGTTACTGAAGTTTGGCTAGCTGGTATATAATGATGTGCTACGTGACCGCTAGCGGTCACGCTTGTTTATATTATTAGCATAATATAAACAAGCTAACTTTTTTTTCACTTGATAAAAGTTAACGTGAGTGTTCTCGGTGGTCAGGAACAAATGTAATCGCATGGCAGGATGCTGTAAAAGGACCAAACTTCAGCCAGGAGAACAACTGAGATAATCCATCCACAATATGAGGTTAGTCATTCATATACTGCTTCATGGGCTGGGCTGTAGTTACATCCTAAGGTTTTAAAAACTGAGCTTAAATAAATGATTAGCGGTAATAAAAGCCGAGGGAGGTCAACAGTGATCACTGACTGTTTTAGGAGCTTTTTGAGATTAAATAGAAGAAAATACAAAACATTAAACATGTTAACGACTCAAAAGCCATATTAAACGCAGACTACTTTAGGCCCGGAAGTAGGATTCGTCACGTCATCACTTAACGACCGGATTTACACAGAAAAGGCCAACCTCTTTTTTTCCTTTTCTTTTTTCCTTTTCTTTCCAAAAAGGAGGACGACTGTGCTGTATGTTTTTGTTCACAAGGTTGTTGTACAGGTATAATACAGTTTAGGGTTTTAGGTAGGAAAATGTGACCACAAGGTCCAAACTCCAAACTCTCATCTCCCAAGTGTCCCCCTCATCAGCTTTATTCCGTATCTTCCCCTCCCAAAAACTGAATATGTGAAAATGTGTAGCTTGAAAACAATATTCTCATCTGTGATTGCTTTCCCAGTAATTCCCAAAGCTGATTACCAACCAGAAATAACACATAAGTATTTAACCACAAAATAAATTAAACAGTGCTGATTACTGTATACACATAGAGTTCGGGAAACCTTTTGCTTCACTGTAGTTTTGTTGGCGTTTGAAGAATCGCCATGAAAATTAAAATTAGCAAACATGTTTTGTGTTACTCAGTCTGTCTAATTCTTAATTTTATAAATTGTAAATCAATCAAGTAATTCCACTTCTAAATTATGTAATTCATATTGTAATCAATTAATTCTCTGTGGAGGAAATATTAAATGGCGTTAATGTGGCACAATGTGTCTGGCGGGCATGGAAGAAAAGCTAATGTCTTCAAAGAAGGAAAGAAGGAGACGAGACTGATATGTTTTTATTTCCCTCATTTCTTCCCTTTTCTTACTATTGTTTTGATTGTGTTTACCTTATTATCCAGCTCTCTGGTGTGTGTATTTACACTGTGTGTTCTACATCAGATTTCATTAGTTTGTTGTCTACTCTCCTTTCCTGTTCCTGAGGATGCCCTGGTTTGGTTAGTTTGTTTCTCTGTACTCTAGAGGTTTGGAGCGTTTTCTAACCTGTGGGAGCCATGGGTTAGAATTAAAGTAAACAGTAACCCTATTAATACATAGAATATGTATTCATTTATCCTTTCCCATTTACATCGCCTTGTCATTCATGTGTTTTACTCTTCTTCTCCCATTATTTTTAAAGGTTGCCAACGCCTGGTTTAGACAATGATTGCACACAGTGCAGGGCCAGATTAAAGTTTTTTTTATTTGCTCCACCAATCTGGCAGTCTCTGTTGACTTCATATTGCTCCTTTATTAATATGCTGACTGAATATTACTTGAATATGATGGCAACTCACTGACCGCTCAAAGCACTCTGTCCTAAGTCACATTCATCCATTCATTGGCACTTTTTAACTCACTATATAGTACAAACACACACACCCATAAACTCAGAATTTGATCATTAGTTATTATTAATCTCTTGTTCTCTCTAACACCATATTTTTATCCTTTCTCCCTCCCCTCACCCCAACCTGTCACATCAGATGTCTTTCCCTCCCTGAGCCTTGTTCTCTTAGAGGTTTCTTCCTGTTAAAGGGGACTTTTTCCTTCCTACTGTCACTTCCTTCTGTGCTTGCTCTTAGGGATTTTCTTACTAATGTTGTAGGGTCTTTACCTTAGAATATAAAGTTCCTTGATGTGTTATGTAAATAAAAATGAATTAAATTGAATATGAACCTAATTTAAGCCTGCAGTCTAAGGCTGAAGAACTCTACTGGTAAACTATGTCTTAGATATGATGTGCCCTGATTATTCAACATTTTATATTTGCATTTCTGGATTTAACAGGGTGCCAATGAAGAGAAGCTAATATAGGAGAAATCTGGTATCTGTCATTACTCGTACGCTGCAGCTTTCTGGATCAATTGAAGACTTTTGAGTTAGTTTTTAGAGTGATGTGATTATAATAAATTATACCAGCTGAGCCCAGAAGTGATAAATGCATGAACTAGCTTTTCAGCATCAGTCTGAGACAGGACATTTCTAATTTTGACAATGATTTAACAATGTACAAATGGTTGAAGGGAGTCTTACGCCTGTTTATTGTGCTTGCTGAAAGCCATATCATGGTGTTGTCTAAATAAATCCTCCTCATAAATCAATTTACCTATAAATCCTTGTCTAGCCATAGTGTCTTTACTTTAAACAAAATGTAACTTTAACCATACACATTTTATTATTAAAAACTTTCAATGCCAGGAACATATTTCATTTCTTTAATATGATGAATGAAAGCTGTCCTCTTCGATTGCATCTAGTTTTCTCGTCAGTAGATCCTTTACCCCCATTTTCAAGTTTACAGTTTAACTTCTGCTCCCCCGCGCAGTGACTCAGTTCATTAATGAGAAACAGGGAAATAATTTAGTGTGACACAAAACCACATTTATTTACAGTTTGAGCTTGAAACACAGAGTGAATGTCAATGTTATACTAAGGCATCAAGATGAAGCAGCCTGGTCCTTTTACTCGCATTACTCAAAGACAGGTTTCCTCTTTGGAAACCATAAAATGTGTAAGTGCTTGTTCGGCAGCAAGATTTCAGGTCACTGGGTTTCTGTTAACAGTAAAGGCAACAAGATAAAGTTTAACAAAACCTGTGATCACAGGCAAACCCCACGCAGCGTTCAGTGACCACGTCACAGTTTCTACACCAGCAGGGGTTCACATTCCTGATTTTCATAGTCGATTGACAATTTCTCACACTGGCATGCAACATTCATATTTGGCATAAGCAGTGTTTTCTCTCTGAGACAGCAGTCAAACAATGCTACCTCAGACATGTAAACAGCTGAAGTTTTAGGAAATTATTACACTTATGAAACGTCTGGAAGTCTCTTTTTTTTTTCTGATGTAACACTGATTAATCGTTTGCCTTTGGAAGTCTGTAAACTGAACGATTCATGCTAATGATTGTATCAAAATCTGTCTGCCTACATGCCTCATGGAAGAGATGCAAATCCAAAATAAATCTGCAAAAGCCATATTTTCAAACACAGATGCTTAAATAATTTTTCTTGTAATATTCAGGTGGCTGGACAGAGATCAAAACTAAATGCAAATGAAGTCACTGCTTTCCTGGAATAGTAGCTGTGGTAATACATTTCTGGGAAGAGGAATTCATTATTCACTGTCACATCAAATCTAAAAAAATCCATTAATAAAACACTCAGGACAAACTTCAGATTCACCAACTAGAACGCATTTTTAAAAAGCCAATGCCATGGTTTCTTCTCTATTTTTAATATTTCATTTACTTTTACAGAAATGTTCATAAACTCTATAACAAATGTTGTTTTTTCAGTATAACGTACCTACAGTACACCTGCAACACAGCCTACATTACTTTAGTATCATTTACATCATGCCAGTTTACAAGAATTAGTCTCCTGAAAGCATTTTATAATGTTTTGAACACGATGATAAAAACATCCCTTATGAGCAAACACTTGGCAACAGTGGGGAGAAAAAAATCTCCCTTTTAACAGGAAGAAGCCTGTGGCAGAACCTGGGTCAGAGAGGGCCTGTTAAATACAGAGAGAAAACATGAACAAAGATAAACAACAAGAATATAACATATATATATATATAACAAGAAACACTCAGAAAGTGTGTGACACCAGTAACCACAAATAAGAAGCGTGCAGATCTGGAGCCAGAAATACCTGCAGCAGCAAAGTACAGGGTGAGAGAGGACAAAGCACAGACTGTGAGAAATAGAAAAGCGGAGGTTAATGGCATGCAACAGTAACATGTAAATGGACAGACAGTGAAAAAAGAGGGGCGTAAAGTAGAGAAGCCCATTGCCCATCATGTGAGGTCACCTGATCCAGTGTAATCTTAAAATTGGAGACGGTTACTGTCTCGTAAAGTGAAGCAGAGAGACTGACAGTCTGATATTTTACCTGACCAGAGACCATTGTTCATCATCTAATATGAAAATGTGGATGGCTTCACATAGAGAAAGAGAAAGTATGCTTCCTAGTACACCATAACAGTGACTGATCTCTTGCCTGCCTGCTAACTGCAAAAAGTCAGTGACTCTGAAAAATACATTGGAAGATGTACCAGGCTATGGTCCAAAATGAGCTCAGCCAGGCCAAAGATTATACAAGCAGCAGAAACAAATTACAATGTTCTGTGTTAAGGATCAAGTAGGGATTTGAATCACCAGTTATCAAGGCAACCAATCTGCTCACTCCGTAGTGGACCGAAAGCAGAAAAAAAGCATAAAAGCCAAGTATATCTATAGCCTTCTAGGTGTATCACTAGCCTCATCTCTGGCTATCCGGAGGCCCGACTAAGACAGGTAAACTCCAGGAACTAGGACTCTACATGGGTTCCATATTGGTTTTTATTAGCAGTAAACCGTTTAACGGTGTTTTCTAACTGAGCTCTACTGTAGCACATTCTGCAGTCCGTTTATAACTTGGAAATAAAATGGTGACGTGACAGCAGTGATACACAGCATGACTTTGATGATGCTGTTGCAGATTTTTGATGTCAAATGAGTATGTCTCTTTGGCTGTGACTCAGACTTGCTGTATGTTGCACATGTCACATTATACTGATATAAGCATGCCTCTGAGATGACATTGTACTCATGTAATAATGCCATCTTCAGTATGTGACCTACTTTTCTATGATGCCAGCAAGGTTTATTAGAAAAGTTCAAATAAAACTTTTTTTAAGTGGTCTGTGGTGCCAGGAGCTTCAGTTACACCATATGACAAATAGTTAGGCCATTTTATTTGGCAAGTGTTTATTTCAGCCTAATGTCCTAATGCCAACTTTTTGTTAACTTTTGCAGATATTTGCAGCCAAGCTAGACTTCTATTTGAACAGTCTCATGTCTTTATACCTCATTTCACTTGATTCTGATCTTTATAATTCCTCAGAGACGTGCACCTTAGCCCTGTAAAGTGATCCTTCTTCTCGTTTAAAAATTGGTGTATTTGGTCATAAAAGGACACTATGCTGCGCGAGCTTGACCACTTGGGCGCACCATGCTCCACTCTGACAGTCTTTTTCCTCTGTTCCATGGCAAGGTTACCTACAATGCTCCTTGTTTGCCCTCCCCTTTGAAGCACTAAAATGTGGACTGTTATTTTCCATGTGTGAAGCATTTCAAAGTTAGGGTGTACAGGGCAATCAAAGTTAGTATGTGAGCCAACTCTCCTTTCCTCTCATCTCTCTGCTCAGTGCTTAGTATAAATCTAAGAGGCGGTCGTTTTGATCAGATGCCTAAGTCCTTTCTTTCTCCTTGTTTTTTATTGGCTGGACACTGATCTACCATTGATGAGACAATGGAGATGACACCTACTCGCCCTGTTGCTGTCATTTGATAGTAAAGTCAGGCTTTCCTGAGGAATCTGCCCTGGCAGGGCTCTCGATCCATGTCTTTGAACATGCAGAGGGTTCCCATTAGAAAGACTTGGGAGGGAAACAACTGTAGGAGGATGAGACTTTAACTTTGTGAGACTCACTCCTCATCCTATTGTTTTGAGCACAGAGAGTAGCAGGGCTATAAATTTGGAACAATAGAGACGGAGCAGATGCATGGAAATCCTCAAGTCTAGAGACGCTTGAACCCTGACTTGTGGGGAAAGGATGGCAAGAATTTCTGACGTAAAGATAGATACGGGAAGGATTTCAACAGACTGCCCATCAAAGCTGACGAGAATCTCATGAATCCTCATTTCATAAATTCACCCAAGAGATAAACACCATAAACCCCCTCCCTTTACGATCCTGAATTGGATAAACAGAAGGAGATGGACTGGTACTTGGTATCGTTAAATAAATTCTCACTAATTTACAGTTCCAGAGGTTGTCCGATAGGAGATTTATTCAATGAACCTAAAACTCATGCAGCCATGAGGGTGGTTGTTTTCCTTTCCTGGTCCTTATTAGGGGTTTGTTTGTTATCATAGTAAGGTAATATTGTACATCAGGCTAATGGGACAGGAGTGGGAGCTTGCCTTGCTTTGCTACATGCCAGAAAAGTTGGAAACGTAGGTTGAAACTTCCCAAATCAATAAATCTCACATGAACCCTTTAAAAACATAGATAATATTTATTCTATTTTCTTAACTTTGTGGGGCGGGGATCGATGCCACACACACACACACACACACACACACACACACACACACACACACACACACACACACACACACACACACACACACACACACACACACACATTTATGTTCACATTCACAGTTGTTGTCAATTTAGAGTCACTGTGGGAGGAAGCCAAAGAGAACCCGCATTGAAAGACCCAGTAGATTGGAATCCGGACCCTCTTGCTGGGAAGTGTTAGAGCTCACCACAGACAACCTGCTAGAAGCTGTTTTGGCATTTCAGACACTGTGAAACCTCCACTGAGTATTTATGAACTGCCACCTGCTATTAAAAAGACTGCTGTTGTGTTGTTGTTGGGTTTTTTTTTTCAAAAAAAGTTTCAAGTAACCTAAACATTCCTACTTTGTGTCCCTTTTTAAAAAATGCACTCAGTCTTAAGAAGTTCTCTAAACTACCTCACAAATGTGTTCAGCCCACATGTCACGTTTGACATGAGGTAAAAATGAGCGTTTGCTCCTCTTCCACTGGACACTATAATCTGTATCTACCATCAATAAACCCCTTAAGGATGGGCAAAGAACATTCTCCAAAAGAGAAAAAACAAATACTATTCACATAAAAAATACTTCTAATTAGGTCAGAGTGAAAACAACTGGTGAAAGAAGGCTCAGTTTTGTTGGTCTGGCTGCATATGATAAGAGTTATCCACCATTCTTCCCACAGCAATAATTACCATCAATAAGAAATTGATGAATACACTCCAGATGTTAAATTAAACATTCCCAGTCTCCCCTTTCGTGCAGGACCTGCCATCTAACAACCTCTCATTGTCATCCCAGTTCACAGAGATCGTAGTGCTTCCACATAGTCATAACAGAAGATCAGATGATGCTGAGACTGATAACATATGGAGCCTGATATTAGGTGACATCAGCACATTGGCCTTTTACTGCCTCTGTGGTCTCTACAGCAGAAGTTGGCTAGCACCTCTCTAAGCTAAGTGTTGATTGTGTAACACAGTGACAGTGGAGTCCTTGTGAGGGTTGGCTTCTAAACATGAAGTACCTCTGGCTGTCAATACTACATCATATATCATCACAGTGCCTTTAGCTATTAAGAGAAAAATGGCACATTATGTCAAAAGATTGTCTCACAAAGACTAAATTACTTATACGAACACAAAAAGGACACTGTTTGAATTCCATGTGAATTTCATTAAGCTTAATAAATTAAATTAGTGATTCACAACTAAGTGTTGGACTTTCAGTGGTTTCACAAAATAATTTTGAGATGCTCAACAAGATACAGTACTGAGCAAAAGTTTTGAGTCACTTCATTTATTTATATTTTGCCAAGTAAGCGGGAAATGGATGTGATTTACCAAAAATTTCAAACTATTATCAGTGTTAGTTCTCAGCTATGGTTTCATAAATATATTAAGTAACCTACATAATTTCCTTAGGTATTAATAAAGTATTCTGATTCTGATTAAAAATGACAAACAACTGAATGATATGAAGGTAGATTCGTAGAGCAACTGACTCATTGTTTTATCTATAGCTCTTTAGGGTAGCTACCCTTAAAAATATTGCAAACCACTGGAATAAATCACTGTCCTAGCCATATATTTACAGTAGGCTACAAATAAAATAGGGTACTTTACCATTAATGCTTAATGTATGCATCTACTCTGCTGATTCAGTCACTTTAAGTTTACTGTACCAGTCCAGCCCCCCGAGTGAAATTTGCAGAGTCTGAAATGTGGCTTTTTTGTATTTAGAAACATGTTGATAAGGACAGAACCCTCACTGTAAAATGAGAAAACCTGCTTGGGATTCTTGACTGGAAATAGATGTTGACTTAAAACAGTTGCTGAAGGTTAGCAAAATACTTTCCCTTGAAGAGCAAAGAGAGAGGCCTGTGCATCTGACCTGAGAGGATACGGAGTCTGTGAGCATGGATTTACCTGCCCTACATTAAGTCTTTGCAGCACAGAGATGATAGTGTGTGAATGAGGTTAATGCCAAATAACATGTTACAGACATCTCCATCGAGTCTTGGATTCAGCTGAGAAATAAGGCATTCATAGTACCTGTGCACCCGTGAAAGTTAAATGTGGCAAATGAAAAAAATTAGTGGGTATTCCTGTGGCTGATATCTGTGGCTGATATCTAGGGGGAGCATTGCTGGTGTAACAGTTGTTCTAACAAATGTCTAAAATCTTTGGAGCCATGCAGACAGTTCAGGAACAGCTAGTACTAGTTGATTTTCAGTAAACAGACTGGTTTTTACATGCACTTTTCTACTCTACTTGAGCAATTGTGCTTTATAAAGCACCCACACCTTCATACAAGCACTTTTCTTCTATGTCTAAGTGCTTTTTGACCTTCCCACTCTCGTGAATGCATCAGGAGCAATTTGGAGTTCAGTATCTGGCCTAAAGATACTCTGGCATGAAGACTAGAGCAGCTGGAGAACAAACCACCAACCTTCCAATTAGCATATGACCTGCTCTACCTCCTGAGCCACAGCCAACAGCATTCTCAAATATACAGCTAGAAAGTAGGATTTCTAGCCTTTAAGATGACATAAGTGGCTCAGTGGCTGTATGGGCCACTGATCAAAATTCATTGTTGTTGGTTTCCAATAATATCATTTCATTGACGATTGCAATTGAGTATTTTGCAGCACTGTTGTGATGAGCCATCAAGATAACAATAGCTTTGTCAAAACAGCAGCATTCATAACCTTGGGAATGAGGATGGGCTCTAGTTCACCACACGTGGAGAAGTTTAGAGATTATCCTTTGCCATAATCAAAGGCCCACTGTTCTGTCACTTCCAAGGAAAAGGGAAAGAAAGAAGCAGTGATATAGAGATGGGAGTAAGAAGTCAGCATGAGATGAAAATAAAACAGAGAGGCCAAAAAGAAAATGATAAAGACAGAGAGAAGGGTAGGAAGAGCCAAAGAAAGTAGTTTTTTCGTATCAGTTGTGAGTTGAGCTTTTAGGTGAGTTCTGCCTCAGCCAACCAAAGTATGTTTTATTTAACAGAGAATGTCTTTGCAGCTAATAAATCTTTCATGCTCTTTCGCACTCTTGTTATGATACATCAGTGTTTCCCCCTCCAGGTACAGTCAGTGTGCAGCTTTTCTGTTACCGCTAACCAAGTTAAACATAACCTTCCTGTATTCGGGTTTCTTTGGCTTCACAACATCAACTCTGTGCCCACATCCAGCAGCAGTTCCTGTACAATCTGCCGACTGCCAACAGCCAGACACACATACTGTATAGGTGCGGACCTCTGGCTTGGGCCTGAAAACTCATTTGTGTCAACCTTACCTTGGATTTATTTCAAGATAGCACTCCACGCACTGGCCTCCGTGTTCTGACCAAGAACAAGGAGCCCAAAAAGTGGAGTCCAGAGGGTTGCACCACTTGTGGGAGGTCTTCCTGGGTGTTGGATCAGCATTAGGAAATTGAATTTCCATATGTATATGTGAGGTTTGACAAGGTGCCCATAATGGCCTCACAGAAGTTCTTATTCACAGGTTCTTAGCTCCACGTGACATTTAGCTGAAGTAAACAAAACTCCTGGCATGACCAGATAATTTCAAAAAGATTACTCCTCGAGTCTCTTGCTGTTATCATCCCCTAATTCTTGAAACAGAAGGGTTCAATCTTAAAGCAATTCTCCTGCAATTTTATTCGCCTAGATCTAGTTTCCTGTCAGTGTTAAAAGCCTGCAGTTGTCTGTTGTATTTTTCTTGTCCCTTTATTCTTTGTTTCCTGCCTTCCATAGATTCTTTCCCCCCCAAGGATACCCATCATTTTTTTGGCTACCGTTTTCTATTTATTTCTCACCACTTTGAAGGCAGCACTGTTTGCTGGTGCATGCTGAAACTATTGACTTGAGTATTTTTCCTGTCAGGAAAATCAGTAAAAGAAGATATTGTGATTCTGAGCAATTCAACCATTCCTTCCTGTGGGCTAGAGCCGAGCACATGTTGTGACACACATAATGTACTGTAGTCTACTCCATTATTTGCAACCAGTTTTAGAGCAACTTTATGAGGAACATCTGTGCACCTGCTTATTCATGCAATTATCAAATCAGGTAATCACGGGGCAGCAATGCAATGAATTCCATCCTGCAAATAAAGGTCTTCCACTAATGTTCAGACTCTAACCATGATACGACTGTTGGCTAGAGTATATTTGAAGCACCTCACCTGCTGAGATTGTGGTGCACAAACATCTCATTCTGTGGATAGAAAAGGCCTTGTTGATGAGAGCCATAGCCGCTACGTATCCGTAAGTTCACCTTCTGTTAAACAGAGTAGAGTAGCACAGACCCTGGAAGTCTATATAAAGAGCATGAAAGGAGAGGATAGTTGTTTTGGGCTGCATTTTTTAAAATACAAATATGAAGAGTTACAATCAATCAGGACTAAAGTTATCATGAAACTTAACTTTTAGAAACGCTAATTGTGTAAAACGCATTTGTTGCTCTTATTTATGGAACACCCCAGCAGCATGAAATGGCCTTTTAACAACCCATATTTCCAAATAAGGAAATAATTTTATTGGATTTTAGGCAAGTAGTGCAGTAGTGTCTGAATTTATTACTTGTCCTTCTCTGAGCTTATTTTAGTTTTTAAGACTGTTCCTTGTGTAACTTTCTGTGTTTTTACTTCCCTTCTTAGTTCATTACACTGCCCTCAATGTTTTCTTGAATTCTTCTGTGCTACGTTATCCCCTTCACTGCATTGGGTTTTTGAGTCTATTTCTGGATCTTCTCTTGGGTTCTACATTTGGTTTGCTCTTATTGCTAATATCAATGCCTGTAGTACACCTGTCTCCCTTCATCATCATTGCAGTATTTGGTGTCATAGTTCAAACATCTTCCTCAGCTTTGGGCCTTTTTGCTTCTGGTCTACTTTGCAGTTCTACCTCTTCCTCCCTCAAAGCAAACCTGCTGGAGAGTCTGCCTCATATTTACTTGCAAATTTGTCTGTCTTACCCCACCCGCTAAACACTTCACCTGTTCCTAAACGACTAAAGTACTGGAAAACCTAAGGAAAGAGAAGGATTCCTATTACGCTCCAAACAGGAATCCACAACCACCTGAAAACCTGCATTCAAGTCACGAAACCCCATAATAGAGGCTGACCTGAATCCCTGTTGAATATCTTACCTGCAAATATTCTTTGGCCTTCTTCTCCATATTGTTCATTAAAGCCACTGCACCTTAAATCACTGTCCTGCAAGTCTGTTGTCCTTGTCAAGTGTAACCTTGACAACTGCCTTTTGTAAATATCTAAGTTTACATTAAAAATCCTTTTATATCACTACTTGGCTTCAATCCCTTAGTCCAGGGGTGTCAAACTCAAATACACAGTGGGCCAAAATTCAAAAATGGAACAAGGTCGTGGGCTAACATTAATATTTATTGAAAAAAAAATCTTCCTCCAGATTTAAGAATGAATCTCTTCTTATGGACTCAAACAAGTTTTGCTGAAAAACTGAATATGGAACAAGCAAAGCTTAATACTAAACAATATATATATTAGCTGTGTAATACCAGTAGGCCAGCTCTAATAATAATTTGGTATGGCTTCGCGGGCCAAATGTAATTAGGCTGCGGGCCAAATTTGGCCCGCGGGCCAGAGTTTGACACCTATGCCTTAGTCCATAAGTTTTAGTTGCCATCTTTCCCCAAACTTACTGTCTTGCATGTCATTGAACTCTATAAAATGATTCACAAAATGTGGCTGAAGAAGTTTGCTATTTATGCACAATTACATAATTTCACATAATTATGGAAGCACAGTGATTTATTAGAAATCTATTAAAATAAATAAGTCAGTGGTTATGTCAAATGTAAGAAGTTAATGCGCCTTTCATTGCTTTGGCTATACACTACTTGTTAAACTCAATGCTGGTGGAAAATGTGCATCCGTAGCTGAAAGTTAAATTAATTTAAAAATGAGAAGCTTAACTGAAGCCTTAAATCTGTCTAGAGAAAGAGAGAAACCTGGTCATGTGCCATCCCCATTGAAAGCACATCATCAAGACTGTTGATTCAAAATGCTTGACTGAGTTTTTTCAGTGACAAAGCCCACCTACCTCTAGATGGTCAAGAGTTTTTGTTCCAGTGCAGCCTGGAAAATCTGTCTTTGAAGCCAGAAATCGTACGCTCTGGTAAAACGATTGCTGAGTCCCTAATATTGATCAACAACCCCATTACCATCCACAAAAATGTATAATCCTCATTTTGAATTATGTCTCCCTCAAATTATAATTTTGTGAGTCAAATCACTGTTATGGCACATACAGTCATGTAAACTGAAAATAATCTGTGTATGTAAAAAGGCAATCAAATTAGCAAAGTAAATGAAAAGCAAATTGCTAAATATTCTGAAATGTATTGAACTTCTTCTTATAAAGATCTACTTACTAAAGAAGATTTACTGCTCACAAATAATGACTTCATGCAAGTTTGACTTTGCCAAATGAAATCAATCAAAATCATTTCAGGACTGGTTTTTGAAGCTGCTCTGATGAAGATGCATTGACCTCTAGGGGATGATTCAGAGAGGAGAGAAGGATTACTCACCTCCAGTGACAGATGACTGCCTGGCAGGAACAGCATTCACTCAGCCAACAGAATGTCCTCCTTCTACTTAGTCTGAGAGACAGACTTAAATCTCATCCCCTTGAACACAGG
The DNA here is from genome assembly GCF_900408965.1 of Simochromis diagramma. Classification (NCBI taxonomy): domain Eukaryota; kingdom Metazoa; phylum Chordata; class Actinopteri; order Cichliformes; family Cichlidae; genus Simochromis; species Simochromis diagramma. The sequence goes on from NW_024387492.1 coordinate 16,178,296, forward strand.
CCTTAAAATACTTTTGGTTGTTAGTTGAGTTAGATAATAACAAGAAGAAGGAAGGGGGAGAATTTTTTGTTTTTCTATTTTCTCACGGCACATATGACAACAGCTTATTTGTGTTTTTCATTGATTTAAATGATCAAGTTAATAACAGTTTTTGGCAGGTGACCTGAGGTCACCTTGGATCCATGGATTGGTTGGTGCTAATGTTAATACTTTCTTTGGAGACTCTGAATGCATTAATAAACCCGATGACTACACACAAACATAACTAAGACTATAGCTGCAGGCCCCAGCATAATAAAAAAGACATCATGTTCTTTAGTAGGTGATCTATGATAAAGAAAAGGAAGGAGCTTTTTTTTTGTATCTCAGGCTTTTCTCCCTGTTTCCCTTCCTTAAAAATGACTTCTAGTCAGCCTCCCTTCCACTGAGACCATTTCTGATGAGGCTTCAATGAACAGTAGCTGGATAAACTGATGTATGCCAGATGTATCTGTGAGGTCCTGAATCAGGTCCTTGCTAAATTTTTTCCTATTTCTTGAGGGCAGGACTTTCAGATACTGTTTATCTGCACGGTAGACCATATTTAAAACACATATTTGTCAGAATTTAGATGTGATTCTCAGTAAAATAAAGTTAGTTGTGTCTTCTTTATTTTTAAAAGCAACAAATAAATACTTTTTATACCATTTTTTTAAGAAGCCGATGGACGGTGATGAACTGATTGAGTGTTGTTCATCTCTTAACAGCACCTGGAGCTGAACATACAGTAGGTGCCCCTGTATCCTGAAGTGAAGGGAATGCAGGTCCAGTGTGGTGGGATGTTGAACCTACCGTCCTCCACCTATTTCCACTGATGGGTAGCGCGTCTCCTCTGCAGGTGTGCATCAGCCTCATAAAGAAATGCCTGTGTGCGTCATGTTTGCCCTCTGCCCGTTTCATCATTAAGGTATCACGATGAGAAAATAAGCGCTTTGGGGGGAATAGCGGCTGGCCTTCTAGGTTTACCAATTTATGAAGCAGCTTTCATGAGCACGGGGGCCCCCGCTGCAGTTCCTGTGGAACACATGGCTATCTGTTTGCAAAGGGTGCATACATGGTCAAACCAACCTGGCTTGCTGCCCCATGTCCGTGTGCTCCCCCTTGTAACCTCTTATACATACCGCAAACTGCACATTTGCTCTTTTTTGGTCTCTTATCCCGCCTCACAGCTATACAATCCCTTTAATTCCCTCATGCCCAATCTTTCGTCTCCCTTCACCCTCACTTGGAATGTTTTTACACAGAGTGAAAATAAACCGCCGTATACCAACGCCCGACACTCAGATCTCCTCCATTTAGAGTGTGCTTCAAAGGCATTACGGATGAAGAGGAGAGTGCACAGCAGTCTGTATGCAATTGTAAACTTAGCTGCCTTGGAAATGTTTACCTGGACATCCAGTGTCATACTTTCCGTGGGTGTTGGCGTTCCTCTCAAAGCACCTATAGAATGGCGCTTTTGTAAGTGAAAGTTCAGCACTTGGTGGACCTTCCTGGCCCCCTTTGGATAGCCTCTTGAGCAAATGCCTCATCATATCCCCGCATGAGAGAAATCGTGCCTGCCAAGACCCCTAAAATCAACACCATGCTAATCATCCCTGCAGTTATTTTCACTAAATCCTGGGGAAATGCGTTTTTAAATCATGTTAATCCACTCCTTCCTTGCGCATGTGTTTTTATGTGTTAAATTAAGAGGAAGTGCATTTCGATTGCATTTACCTGCTTAGGCCTTTCACTGTAGATTTGTTTTGGCACTCACCAAGCAGGCCATTTCTTTTTACAGGACCAGCTTTCATATGTTACATAATTAAACGGGAGATGAAGGAGCGAAAGTATAGTCTGAAATGGAAACAGGGTTTATCATTGCCAAAATAATTTCCACACTATATCCATTGAGTTTAAGTCACAAACAGTTCCAGAGGGGTTTTAGTATTTTTGTCACAAGCCTTTGGCTGCACCACTCTGTGGTTCACTTTGGATCCATTCTCATCTCTGTTCTGCTTCCAGTTCTTGGAATGACATATATAAGTGTAAAATAGAAATGTAAATTAGCAATATTTTTGTTTTATATCTATTTTCAAAATGTAATCAAATTTGACAAGTAAACTGTGTGAAGCCTTTCTGCTTTGAGTTTGCAGCAGAGGTCATGAGATATCCCATAAAGATGCTCTGTTTAGGGTTTTTTGCCATGGATTTATTACTGCAAAGAAAACAGGCAAAATGAAATGCAATCACTGTGTAGTCATCAAAGGATAAAATTATTAAAAAGTCATAATTAAAGGAAACTGTTATGACAACATTCATATATTATAACCTTTAAAAGGTTGGCAAATGAGCTAGCAGTATTACACAATCAGTAAAGAGCACCATTCTTTATAGCTGTGGTTTGGTCCCTAACATTTCCTGAAGAAATATCTGGTTATTGAAAGCCAAAAGTTCCACTACTGGGTAGTTGCTATCTTTTTCTGCCAGCTCTAATATTGGATACACATGGTGCTATATAGTCACTAGTGCACTTGCAATATCCACTATTACAGCACAAAGGAAGTAACATACAGTTGTGGAAAAGAAAGTTTTCACCGGACTCTATGCAATCCTGTGAAGAACTAAGTACACTCCACCTGCTTCCATAGGAATTAAGAGGCGAAGTAGCAGCCAGGTGCTGATGATCAAATGTAATGGATTTATTGATCATCAGCAAGTGTGAGAAGCTTCTATAATAGCTGAAGTTTAGGGAGTTTGCTTTTCTGGACCATTCAAGTTTGTGTTAACACAGTCTTCCTGTCAGGGTCTGATCCCTGAGCAGTTATGGACTTGTTATGTTATATGTATTTTTGGTGTTGCTGCCCCTCTTCTCCATGTTTGTAGATATGTGTGTGTGTGTGTGTGTATGGGTGCAGGTGTGTCTAAACACTTGTTTACAGGCGCCTTCAGACCTGGTGGGTGTGGCGCTGCTAGGGGACTGGCCACACCCGAAGCCACACACCTGCTGCTGATCTGGGCTCGTCGGGAGAGCTACTTAGGAGAGTCTTGGAGCTCTCACCGACGCGGGATCATTGCGTTAGACTCCCAAGTCAGTGTGTGTGTGTTTAGGAGGTGCAGATCGTGTGTGTCCGCGGGGGTCAGTGTTTAACGGCTGCCTCTATTGTTTTCCTATAGGAGGAACGTGGAGAGGAAGGACAGCACGCACAGGGTGTGCAGAGTCACAACTGCAGGGAGCACGAACACGTACGCCACTGGAAGACACACACAGGAGTCTTGGGGAGCACGGGGATCAATTGTGCATCAATATTTACCACACTGTAAATAAACGCACTGTTGTTATTCAGAGCTCCGCGCCTGGGTCTTCATTCCCTACATCCCCACGGTCTGCCAGCCAGACCGTGACACTTCCCCGAGTGGAGCTCCCAGAAAATTGACCTCATAACGTGGCCAAATTACGTAATGCAAAAAAGAACAAGTCGATCACGAACTCCTCCGTATAGCAAGGCAGAGTCCCAAACTAGGTCAAGCAATGACAGCAGCAAATCAACAAAAGAAGAGCTGACAAAGAAAAAAAAGTCAAAGTGTTGCAATTTCACAGTGAAACTCCATTCCTCAACCCCATTGACATGCTGTTGGAAGTGTTGTATACAAATAAATGTCCACAAACCTCAATAAACATAAGCAACGCTGTAAAAAAAGAAAAGTGGGTCAAAATTCCTCCTCTGTGTTGTGAGAAACTGATAAAGTCACACAGCAAACTATTACTTCAAGTTATTCCTTCTCGGCCTAAGACAGCTGGGAGACTCCACCCCCCCATGACCCTGACTTGGATAAGCAGAAGCGAATGGATTGAGAAAAGATATTCCTGAAAAAAGGTGGTTCTACATGCTATTAAATCATGGGATATACTTCATGGAGTCCTTTGAAAACTTTAATTTTCACATGACTGTAAACCTAAAGGAATGGTGTCACGAGGCAAGCTGTTGTTATTACAAGAAACTGAAAAAATATTGAGACAAAAACATCAGACCTAAAGTCCTTCAGTTGAGACATTTTCTCCCTCGACACACCGAAATTTGTAATCTAGATCCAAATCAAAAGAAAAAAGAATAAAGGAAAGAAGGAATATGATTAATAAATCTCTATTTTTCTCTAATGCTTCCTTTCAACAGGTGAAAAATTACAGTTAGAACACAGACAAAAGGAAAAACAGCAAAAAAAAGAGTCCATATTAATTTATTAACTATTAACTATCCTAGCAACAACGCAGACAGTACAGAAAACAACCTTCTCACAGAACAATAGTGCAGCTGTAGCACAGAAACACAGATCCAGCTCCTAGCAGAGACCTAAGCATTCAGAAGTGTGGTAATATTTCATTAGAGTTGATGTTCGCATTGTTTATGGCCACAAGTACAACTTGTGCAAGTCTTTTGCACATTTGGCAAATATTGAGCATACCATGACACTCTCTATTAAAGTGAGGGTGTGCCTGAATGAAGCTGTGAGGAACACTTATGCACAAATGATACATGTTTGTATGACAGAATGCCATAATTTTAACAGATTGATGAAGCCATTAGTTTTATGTATCTAATGTCTGAAAAGGCCTTCGGGTCAGTTTACCATTGAGCAGTAGTACGATAGACCCAGAGCCCATCAGATAACATGTTCTAGGACATTCCTGAGTGGCGGGCCCCCTCCTCCAGTGCCCAAGTACAAAGTCCTGGGGAAATAGCGACCACTGGAATGCTGGGATTTGATTGATCCAATGGATGACCAGACTAAACTTACAGAAGCTGCTCTGGCCTTTAGTATAGTTAGTACTCCTCTCCAGACAAACAGGAACTGCTCGAGCTAATATTGTGAGAGATTAATTGTTCTGTGTTGTCAGCACCATCTGACTTCAAATGCTTTTTGCTTTTATTTCACCAATGGAAATTTCATGAATGTGTTCTGATTCATTCTTTGTATGCTGTACATCCCAGTCACTGGGCACTCAAACAAAACAATGAAGTCCATTGTTCTGGATCTTCTCTTGTTTTGGTTTGTTGACAGTCTGACTGCAGCATTCTTCATGTGTACATCCACAGCTATTATCCATGCTTTCTCTTACAGTTCACTCACTGCTCTTGCTATCTTTGCATTGATTTGAGACAGTACATTGTTGTTTGTTCTGGAAAGGAAAAATTTAATATGAGGAATATAGTGGAGGTCAGCCAACAAGCGTAACACAAAGGTTTAAATGTTACAGACATCTATGTTGGTATAAAATGTACTAGCTGTTAGTAACACAATGTATGTTACCTTACCTCAACTGTAATGTAATGAGTAGCTTGGAGCCCAGCGAATATTTTGGCTGATATTGGCTATTTGCTGATACATCAGAAGCCTTTCAGCAGTTTTTAAAATAGTTATAAAAACTCAATCTTTTTTTCCTCTTTGGGAACACAAATTGTTACCTTTTCTTTCTGGACAATGAAGAAATGATGGAAACAGAAATTATGGAAAACCTGTTACATATATATAATTTGAGCTTGCATATGAGGTATGAGGTGGCATGAACATCTAGGCAACTCACTCCACCTCCACACGTCCCCATGTAACATTTTTCATCCCTTTTAATCAAAATGTATAAGAGCAGACTGTTGAAAGTCAGGAATATTTTCAACAGTCTGCTCTATGTTATGTTCAGGAATATTAAATAATGATGGGAAATTTGTGTCGATGAACACAAAAAAAATGTCCTTTAACACGAATCAATAGATTAAAGGTCATGAATGCATCACAAACTGCAATGAGAATGGTTTGGGCATCTATAATGGTAGATAAATGAACATTTAAAAGGTGAAGAAGAGATGGGTGAAACATACTTCAACCACAGTTAATTGTGCTGATCTGAGTTTTTCCACCAACATCTTAGTAAGGACTAAATAAGTAAACACAACAAATAATAGCAAAATACTTCTATGTATATAAGCTGATATATCAGTTTTCTCAAAAATCTTATATTGATCAGACTCTAGAGTAGTCTTATAAATTAGTGACAGGTGGTCTAATAAATTAATTATACACTGTATTATTCTTGTCATTGTTCTGATTAGATGAGTATGAATCATCTTCTATTCCACATATGCTAACAGTTAAAATAACCACATACTGATAAAATGTGTTAATGATTCTCTTTAGACCACCCAACTCCGAAATTTATTTAAGAGCTTAAACAAATTCATAAGAATAACACCACCGCATCCTCACAGTGGGTTCTAGTGTCTGCTCATATTACATCTTTCATGTGCCTGGCAATCGAACCACCAGACACTAGAACTTTCAAACTGTGTAAGATTCCATGGGCTCATTACGATTATGTAATAAGCAATAACAGCTAACATTTCAATGAAAATGACAGGAGGTGTCGTTAACAGCCGCCTCAGACTTCACCATATGTCAGTGTCCCCACATATGGGCTCAGAAATATTATGTTAGCATTTAGATGGAATACATTTCTCCATAAAAGAACAGCGGACACTTTCTCACTGACCTCCATGTTACCGTTAAACTTAGATGTCTGCACAGTGCCTGGACCCTTCCTCTGTCTGGATCACCGGGTTCATGCCATGTCTGGCGGTCTGGCCTTTCGGTCTCCCTTGAGTCTAAGAGCTTACAGACTGCATAGTGGTATCTTTGTGATAGTTGGATAAATGAACAGGCTGATACTGTACTGTACTGGACATCTTGCAGTTGCAGTTCTGTCTCACATGAAAATCTCTTTATTTTCTCTTTGCTTGAGCAAACAGCAAAGATTGAGGGAAACGGGACAACACTGGGAGAAAATTTTTAAAAAATTCCCATCAAACTGTAGAAACACAGAATTTGTGTGAAAGCAATGTAGCTATAAGAAATTATTGATGTGTTCTCCAGCAGTTACAGTCCCAATGGAGATGATGGACAAGTTTGATGTTTTTTCCCATAATATTTACTGGAAAATCTTTAATTACTGTGCCAACCTGGGTGTAAATATTAGTTTAAACACATGCATTCCACAAATTATCCTCTGCATGTGAGCTCAGCAACAAATGCTCTTATCATTTGTCTAGCACATCTACAGATTTAAAAAAAAAAACATTATTTACACCAAGGCTGTGGTTCAACCTCAGGCAACTGATTTTGTGATCCAGTCTGTGGCTAAGGTCTGTATTGGGTTCATTTTAGCAGTTATCAGATCCATCATTCATGAAGACATGAATGAAGTCTTTAAATGTTTGTGAAAATGGAGAATAATAATGAAATAACATAATCACACAGCTTTTTCTGTCTGACTAAAAGTTCAATCCCACACGATATTTTATTTCAAATGATGTCAAAGAGAAAGATTATGTTTGAGAGGCTTACAGGCGTTGCTTTAAACAGTCACTCAGCAGCTACTTAAACTTTCAGTGATTCGTTTTATATCAAAATGACTTGTTCAATAATTGTTTTAGCAAAAATTACACACTTTAGGGCCCTAAACTATGCTGCCCTAAATAGGAATAAATGCAGAAAAACTATTGAGAATTATATTGAAAAGCATCAAATGAACCCTAAAACATTTTAAATTGATTAACAAAAAAGTGAGTCACTTGATTCAGCATACTGAATCATGCACCCAGACATTTTTGCATTTCAAAGCAAATTGAGCAGGGAACAGTAAATACTGGATGAGGTTTTGGTTTTTAGAAGTCCCAGAAAACTTCTGCGTGCAGACACGTTTTGCATTTACGAAAATGCAGATGTTTCTTATTGTAGACCTTTCCAACAAAACGCAGAACACTCCACAGTGTTCTTCAGGTTAACACAATAAAGGCCAAGAATGTTTGTCATGTCACAAACTTTGAGACTTTTGTTAGGAAGCGAATGCATATCGGGTAGCAGCTGGTAATAAGACTTTAATGCTGTACATGAGACTTTGTGAAAACCCTTCTGGAGTGGCTTATTTTCTTTGCTTAGCAATAAACCAAAAACACTGGTACATATAAGTAATTGATTATGTTCTTTATCAAGGCTATTTTAAATCCAGGAAGCAGATCTTGCTTTATTTTATCAGGCCCAGATTGGGTTGGGCAGGTGTGAATCCACCTATTGGTGGACTCCTAGGTTCCTGCTCTTTGGCAAAGGCACCTGTTTCTCATCAACCTCATCAACAGTCTGTACTTTAGGACCAGCTTTGGCACCCATTCTCTGCCAGATTGTCTGCCCCGCTTGTGTGGTAATCAGGCTCTCATATAACTCTCCTGCATTTCTGTAGATGCTTGGTGCTAATATCCTTGTCTCTCCGTTTTTAGTGTTTTCCTGCATGGCCTAAAAGTGGAGCTATCACCAGTACAACCTACCTGTTCATACTATTGGATTCCTCCTCTGGAGTACTTGCCCTACAATCTCTCCACCCTCAAACACCCTTGTCTTCAGTGACAAAGCAAACTAGTGGCTCCCCCCATTAAGTATCTTTCTCAAAATGACCTACCCTCCTCAGAAACTCCTGCACATACTGGAAACTCTCAGTGGAGTCTCTATTAATGACTTTTCTTGGACTAGTCCCGCATTCCTCTCTCCCAAAGAGGGTGCTCACAGTGACCAGATCTGTCTTTCGAAGTTCCAGTCATCGGCGTAACTTTGTGCTGAACACTGGGGGGGTCAAGATCTCTGTCTAAATAAATAAATACATCTGAGTAAATTCCCAGATAATTAAACATGGAACTATTTTGCTCGTAATAACTGAAATGAGTAAAGAAAATCAACAGCCTATTTATGCAAGATAATTCATAATTTTGTTGGGGGGGTTATATTGGCTGGGTCTGATTATTGGGGGAGTCATAACCCCTCTAACCACCCTGGAAATTACGCCCCTGGCTCCAGTTGTACCAGTCCTTAACTGTGCAGGTTTCCTGTGCAAAATAAACAGTGTGTTTGGGGGTCTTGCATTTGAGTCCACCTGTCATTATCATCTTCAAAGCCCATAATAGTACCAACTCTAGCATCTTAATGAGACCAGTTGACTCTGCAGTTAAGAGCTCTCTATTTTACTTCACAAGATTAAATAAAGTAAACAATGTAGAGTACACAGGCTTTACACGGGTGGAAGTTAGCATAGTATTGCAAATTGCTTCATGGTATCTTAGCAGTGAAATAGTAAAGTAGTCATGGATTGCCAGCAACTACATTTTCCACATAAATGCAGATAAAATAAAATGTGAATGGGTTTTACTATATGAATACATAAAACTGCAGGTTGTCCAAGTGGATCATTGCAAAAGCTAAATACATGCATTCTGTTAGCACCAACATCTGAAACCTTTACAGTACAATTTAACCTGGAAATCATCTGTGTGTAAAAGAGGACAGAGCTCTGCTTTCTCCTCAGCCCAAACATCCGTCTTCAGCAGTGACATCTGGCCCTCAGGAATTAACAGCCGCTTTGTAGGGGAGCGTGCAGCAGAAATACTCTTTTTTTTAGTTTTGATTTGATTTATAGCGGCCTACACGTCAGTGCAGAGGTAGGTGTTCCAGACTATATCAGCACTTTGTGCTGAAACATGTTGAAGTTTAGAACTGCCTGAAGCTAAATCATTAAAGCATTTTGCTTCCTCACCTCCTTGTTACAGACCTAAGAGACATTAATGAGTTAACTTGATTTAATTTAAAATAGATTAACTGTTAAGTGCAGTTGGTAACAGAAATCACATTATTCACTATAGTGAATTGAGGCTTACATCAAACTGAAGACAAAGATCTAAGACATCATCTAAGAGCATAACTCTTTTTATGTTTATGTACCTAAGGAGTGTAAGACATCTACTCATTTTTTTGTAAGTATGTACTAATTGGTAAGATAGTATAAGTTAGGCGTTTATAAGCTGGTGACCAACCTGTTCTTGTTATTTCTGTTAACTTCTAATATTATTACATTTCAACTAGAGTTGACACTTAAGCACAAAAAACTGGATATAAAATGGAGACTCCACTGTAAAGTGTTTGCTAATTATTTTAATATTACTTCAAATAACTATGAATCAGCCATGGCTCATATGAAACTGACAGTAAAATGTGGTCAAAGTTTTAAACTTTCTGCTCCTTCTATACCCTTAAAATTATGAAAGGAAAATTTGTGTAATAATTTTTTCTCATCTAATTTATGATGCGACTTTGGTTCAAAGAGACAGCAGTAGCACCAAAAAAGTACTTTAACACTTCATGGATTCCATCAGGTTACATGTTCTTTAACATGTCTGACATAAAACTCAGACACAAGGAGCTGCGTGAAATATCTTTTAATAAAGAATGTGGGATTGTATACAGCGCTTGTGAACATAAAACAGTGACTATGTACACAATGTTGAATTAACAACATCTATTTACGAGAGACTAATGAATGGGGCAGGGCTATGTACGAGGGAACACACGAAATACAATACAACTATGAGCAGTGCGGGTACTTGGAGAGATAGTAACATACACTATGAATTCACTATGGACAATACACTATGAACAGGGGAATGATGATTAATACATGAAACACGGAAGATACTATGACAGACGATTACTTCTGAATTTGGGCTAGCAGCGGTGGCTAACATAGGTGACCTGAGGCTTAAACTGTGACATTCAGAGCTGGAAGCTGAACATGGGCTGCTGTCTGGGGACAGGCAGTGAGTGACAGTCACTGCCAGTGATGGTGAAACAGAGGAGAGTGGTGTCAGTGTGGAAGTTTTAAATGTGTTGCGGAAAAATTATTTGTATTTTTGGTCATGTTTTTATATGAGTATTCAAAAATTGTGAAATCTGTGGCATTATGAAAAAGCATAACAAATCCCCTTCAGTCGGACCATTCAGAAGTGGTTGTGCCAAAATATGACTATTTATGAATCAAAGTAAACAAAAATAAATCAGAAAAAAGTCAAATAAAGACGACATTTATTTTTTCATGATGTTCCATTGGCCTCCATCAGGAGGAAAAACTGTGGAGAACATAAAGCCCTTTGTGATTAGTATCAGTCTGGTCTTTAAGCAAACTGCTGTTAGTCAGGCACAATAAGCTTCTTGGTCAAAGTAAATTTATTATTTCCATATAATCCAAAGGGGGTTTCACTCTTAAACCAAAATGAAGACACTTAAAGGAGACAATCCCACCCTTGTGGTGTAGTACCATTCCAGTCCTCCACATCCACTTCCTGCAGCTGGTGTGAACAGAATATGAATTAGATTCTGTAGTCGTGAGGATGTCTGTTTCAGATTCGGTTCAGCAGCACCGTTACTGTGGCACATACCTCTCTGCTGTATTTACTGACTGGTACATGGCTGGTGAACAAACTAAAACATTCGTAATACTGCCCTTCTTCTACCACTCACGCCTGTGTGAACTCTGGATCACCATATCTAAAAATCTGGTGCTCAAATGTATAGCCTTTTTTTCCCATGACATTGAAGTTAATTAAACCTTGTTAAACATGTTTTGATGCTTTATATGGAACATGGTAAATTCTGTGTAATATTGCATTTACAGTTCACTGGGTCAAAACTTGCACTATGTGGCAGAAATCATATGCATATAACTCTTTCTCCTTTTTATCACAGCAGAAGAAGCAGTGTAAGGAATAACTGCCGTGTCTGTGTGTCCTGGATGCTGCAACGCCCTCGCTAGTCTATAAAGAGACCCTCGGTGATTTGTTCATTCGCACACTCACACCATGTCACTATTTGGCAAACATCCCTCCGACTGCCACAGCCACAGGCCTGCCTCACAGATCTCCTCTTTACAAACATGTTGACTTTGCCCACTTCATTTGGAAGCGGGGAAAAGAGAGCAGTGGGCCAGAAGGCCTCCTGAGAGCATGCCGCAACTCAGCCAAAGGCCACAGTGAGGCAGGCTGAAGGCCGCCCTCTGTTCCCTGAACCCTCTCTGTCTCACTGGAGTGGCACTCAGAGACAGTTTATAAAAGAGAAAGAGAAGGGATTTATTGGAAAAAAGGGTTCACTAGACTTTCCAAGTGATGTGCTGTTACTTTAACGGCAGCTTTTCTTCATAAATGATTCACACGTTAATTTATTAACTAAAAAGACGTATTAAACCTGCCTTTATTGATTCTCATTGTCCACTTTAAATCGCTGTAACAAGGTGGATGACTTTGGCATATTTGCACCGTATATTATATAGTTGTTGAGATGAACATAGTTATTCATGGCTATTTATTGTGTACTCATTCCCAATTAAAACATCCGTCTCTTTGTCTGCCAGCCTTGTCTGCAGAGTGATACTGGTCATATAGTGAGCAGTCATTACATCAAAGCTTTTTTTCTTTTAAAAGATAATAACAGGGCCATAAAAGCAAAACAGACAAGTACAACTTCACTATACTAACAGCTGGGAAAACATCTCGATAAACTGCATCCATCAAACTGCTAAATACACTGAGAAAACACTCAAATGTCAGTATGTTTTCCACAATTAGCAGTGAAGCAAGTCAGTTAGGTGGACCCAAATAAAACGTCTATAAGTTTACTTGTAGGAATCTCAGATCAGCTGAAGCAGTGAGCTTTTGATATGTATACAGGGATTTCTCCGTGGTCCATAAAAGGATCAAGGTGAGCATAATCTGCTGATATTCAAAATTTTAGTCCTCAATTAGCATTGAACTAAAATTTCAGGTTCCTAGACATCACCATGAGTTTTTGTATAGTTTCCTGTTTTACGTGTCTGGAGTCAACATGTGGATATATCATGTGTTGGTGCCTGCTCAAATATCTTGTGAATTTTTCTGTTGTTTTCCTTGTTCAGCTTGTTATGATGTCTGCATGATAGGATTCAAATTCAAATTCAAATGAGCTCATCAACACACAAGTAGTGTAAAGAGTCATGATATACCTAAATCATAAATGTTCTTTAAATATTAAAGCCTTTGTACAAAAAATTCCCAAAATTTGTAAATCTTCAGTGTTTTGGACTCTCTTTAAAACAGTACTAAAGAAACTTTAAAAACAATTTTTTACATTTTATTCAGCTGCAACTTTTCCAGTTTTTTCAGCACTTCTTTTTCTTTGTATCCAATCCAGTGTGTGGATCAGTCCCATTTGTTTTTCTATTCTCTCAGACATCCTCTAAGCTGACCACCTCCAGTGTCTGTTTTCAATGCTCCAGGGGTTGAGTGAATAAATGACATGTACACACTAACACACACTGGTGGTCTGTGTGTTTGGAGGTGTAAATTTAGAGAGTAAAGATGAGTAAAGTGAGTGGTCTTTGGTATGTCTACACAGGACCAGCTGGCTTTTCTCTGTTATGCAACATTGGTCTGCACTTTACTGTACCCTGGGGTCTACTCAGCCTTTTATCGAGAATGTAAACCATAATGTTGAATATACAGCACACACTCTATTAACTAAGCCCATGCACACACCTCTGTGTTAAATGTTGTTGCTGTTATAATGCATCTCTACAGTCAGCAGTATTTTACAGTGAGAAGTGTGACCAAACTAACAACTAATTGCTGTTTGTCTAAAACCAGATGAAGTATTATTTTGACCCTCTTTCTTTTTATTATTACTGGTAACAACAAGCACTGGACAAGCTGGACACAATTCAATTCCATTCCATTCATATAGCACCAAATCACAAAACAGTGGCCTTAAGGTGCTTTATATTGTAAGGTGAAGACCCTACAATAATACAGAGAAATCCCCAACAATCAAACAACCTATAACACTATAGGTTCTATGTGTGACATGGTCCTCAAAGACAGAACATCTGTACACAGCAAGTGTGGATGACAACACTGATAAAACACTCATACAGCACAGATGACTTAAGAGAAAAACAAATTATTTTCATCACTGAAGTCAAACGTTGGAACAGATCCACACATTCAATAGTTGCTCTTTCATTTATTTTTTCTATTTTAACAGTAGTACACCAACAAAGATGTCAAACTATGAACAGAATAGTATTAAAGTATTAACTTAACCAAATTATGTCTCATATTTTGGATTCCTACAATCAGGATTTTTACAGGTTTTTACGCTAATAGCAGGATCTTAATAAAATCCATGAAGTTGTTGTGGTAGCCTAAATCAGCTAACTTTAATAATCCATAGTATGGCAATTATAGAAAAACAAATAATCATTGCAATGATGCAATGATAAAATTAAAAATATGTATCTTTATTTTTCTAATGACATGTGACTGCAAACTATAACATTGTGTACAGACTAGAGCCTGACTGATGCAGGATTTCATTGGACATTAGCAATATTTGCCGTTTTCGGATATCACTAACATTAGTTAGATGTGTTTATTTATTTATTTGTTTATGTTCTGCTTGGATCAGCTGGTTGTTTGTGGCAGTCCAAACACATGTTGACAAGGGGAAAATTTCAGAGTGCCCTCTTGTGGACAAACTATGCAATGTAAACACTTTATTTATCTCCTGTTTTGGCTTCCCTTCATTGGCTTCCTGTTAAATCCAGAATTGAATTCAAAATCCTGCTCCTCACATACAAGGTCTTAAATAATCAGGCCCCATCTTATCTTAATGACCTTGTAGTACCATATCACCCTATTAGAGCGCTTCGCTCTCGCTCTGCAGGCCTATTTGTTGTTCCTAGAGTATTTAAAAGTAGAATGGGAGGGAGAGCCTTCAGTTTTCAGGCCCCTCTTCTGTGGAACCAGCTTCCAGTTTGGATTCAGGAGATAGACACTATCTCTACTTTTAAGATTAGGCTTAAAACTTTCCTTTTTGCTAAAGCATATAGTTAGGGCTGGACCAGGTGACCCTGAATCCTCCCTTAGTTATGCTGCAATAGATGTAGGCTGCTGGGGGATTCCCATGATGCATTGAGTTTTTCCTTTCCAGTCACCTTTCTCACTCACTATGTATTAACAGACCTCTCTGCATTGAATCATATCTGTTATTAACCTCTGTCTCTCTTCCACAGCATGTCTTTTATCCTGTCTTCCTTCTCTCACCCCAACCGGTCGCAGCAGATGGCCGCCCCTCCCTGAGCCTGGTTCTGCCGGAGGTTTCTTCCTGTTAAAAGGGAGTTTTTCCTTCCCACTGTCGCCAAAGTGCTTGCTCATAGGGGGTCATATGATTGTTGGGTTTTTCTCTGTATCTATGAAGCGCCTTGAGGCGACTTTTGTTGTTATTTGGCGCTATATAAATAAAATTGAATTGAATTGAATTTATTTTTGATATTCGTACTCTATAATGCCTTGTTTCATTTTCTTCCAATCGTAAAAGGATAATAAATTCAGTTTTAAACACACAATACTTTGGTGTGTCTAGGTGATCTTCAAGTATATGGAAGTCCGATGGTGAACTTGCTGATGTTGTCACAACTTTCACTTTGGATATATTTTTTAACTATTTTGAGAAAAAATGGTCAGCTGATGGTTATTTAGCTTCAAATCAGAGCCCACATGAACACATCCCAGGGTTCAACTGGTAGACCAAAGTCAACACCAATAGCTGGGATTAGGCTGAATCAGACATTCATGGTTGGATTGTTGCAAGTGAAGTAATGAGGAAGACATAAGCAATAGGCATTAATACAAGGGAAAATCATGACTTTAGCGTGATGATTCCAAATTTAACATTTCTGTTTCCATATGGAGGGAAGGTGAAGGTAGCACAACCAACCCATCATTTTGAGCATCCCAACTCATCTTCTTGTTTTCAAGATAATGAAGAGTTTAAAAGTCTGACTCAGTATGAGTTCTTTGATTACAATTGTCTGATAAGGTGGCCTCAATAGGTACCAATCCTAAACTATTTTGCAAAAATACTCAAATTGAGGACGTCTGATTAAGTGAATTCCAAAAGTGCAAAACGTGTAGTTGGAAGAATCTGCAAATTGAATTGATTTACATTTTTTTATTTGATGATGTTGATGTCTGCAGCATGTTCCTGCAATATCCATAAGGGAAAAAAAATAAGTGAATAATAATAGGTGTGTCCAGGCTTTATTGGTTCTGTGGTCATAAGGCTATTTGGGCATATATGGAAATTGGAAATGCCTCAGTACTACTTATGCCAGTGTGTGTTTGTGCGCATGTTTGCATATCTATGCTCATCTGTCATGGAGACGCGCACAAATTCACAGAGGCAGGTGTGACAGGCCAGTACTGCTCCTTCAGTCTCAATACAAAACTGCCACTGTGAGAAGCCAAACCCTAAAAACCGCAGGCTCATTAAACGTTGCATAACAGCTCAACAGATGCTCAGTGTGATGGTCTTTTGACCGAGCTCTTTTGCTTCTCTAATAGCAGCTGATGGATGTCATTGAAACACGTGGATCACATGTTCCTATAATGAAAAAGCACATGTGGAGAATTTATCAAAACCTGGTACATCCAGCTTTCATGAGAATGACCCTGCACTCTTCCACTTTAAATACCTAGGAGTTAGAGGATACCTGCAATAACAACAAAAGCCAGAAGATACCTGATACAGAGTAGTTGTGGTGTGTGTCTGCCACAGTCAAAAAAAAGAAAAAAAGAAAAGAGGCCTACTGAGCAGTAGCTGCAGATTGAACTTCTGTTTGCAAATTATAAAACACATAACAAACACACACAGTCATGGTTTTATATCTTTGTGGAAACATCTAATTGACATAATGCTTTCCATAGCTGCTTACCCAAAAATGAATGCCTAACCCTAACCATAACATAATTGTAACCCTGACACTAAAACCACACACACACACAGACAGACAGACAGACACACACACACACACACACAGACACACACACACAACAAGATTGCAGGTGGAGTGGAGTTAACAGGTCTAGAAAGCGGAGTATGCTTTAGGTCGGACATACCTTATGACTCATAAGTTGCTACCATGTGGGTGTGTAGTTATGCCTGATTTAAAAACCTTTGATGGCGATTGCACAAAATAAGGCCTTGAAAGATCAAGGCTTAAGAAAACTGGATTTTGCAAAGCAACTGGTGACAACACAGAGGCTGCATCTACCGTTATTTACAGTCTGTAGGTAAACGACTGTAAACTACTGCCCAAAAACTAATCAGAATCAGAATCAGAATCAGAATACTTTATTGATCCCTGGGGGAAATTATTTTTTTGTTACAGTGCTCCATTATAAACCAACATAAACCAACATTAACAAGACAGACAATACGCTAACTAAGAATAGTACAATATATACATATATATATATACATAAGTCACTCATTAATAAATAGCTGGAAAAGAAACACGTGTAGTTGTCGCAGTAACCAGTGTGTTAAGTTAAACTGGTTGTCATACCCCATAACCTTTCTTAATGTACATTTGCAGAAAGATTTCTTCGCATATTTTTAAAAGTGTCTTATTGCATAGTTTGTCCAGCAGAGGAGCTCTGATTCCACTGACTTGACGCTGTTTGCAGCACAGAGTATGCAACACTCATCAGTGGAATCAACTCCCAGATTCGATTTGGGAGACAGACAGTGTCTCTACTTTTTAAAAGAAATGTACTTTTTTATGAAGCCTGAACCACCCTTTAGTTTAGTTAGGCTCTGCTGGAGGAGAGCCTAAGGACAGCACTTGTTTTCACTCCTCATTAGCTTGTATACTACTAATACATGTTGGCTTTATCTTCTGTCTCCCATAGTTTGTGCTGGAGTTTTTCCTGTTAAAAGGAAGTTTTTCTTCCCACTCTTGTGATAGGGTATACACTGATTGTCAGGAGTTTTCTTTCCAACACCATAGGGTGTTAACCTTAAAATATAAAGTGCCTTGAGGTGATTGTTGTTGTAAAACTGGCACTATATAAATAAAACAGAGTTAAATGGAATTCGATTAATGTGCGAGGTACTCGGTTGGTGCCCTTCTGGTCCGTGTGTCAAGATGTGCATTGACACATTCCCTGCACAAAGTATAATGAAGGTGGATAATGTTCATTCTAGGACAAAAAAGTGGATTTGACCACAAGGTCACCAGACGGCACTTTTTACTGAGGAGAACGAGCTCAGCTTAAAAAATGAAATATGCAGAGGCCCTCCTGTTTCTTTAGCCCCTGAGCATATCTGGTGGTAAACGGGGTATGTGACTGAGAGTCAGACCATAGCTGGCTGAGCAGTACAGACAGAGAGGGGCATTGTATGATATCCTCTGAGTAGACTCAAACAAACCCACACCATCCGACACCTCCTGCTCCCCCTTATTCTATACCTCATGCCTGACTTTTCTTTATTAACTTAGATAACATTAATTAAGCATTAATTAAACCTGGAAATGAGGCCTCAGTCAGTCTTCATTTTTACTTCATTCATCTTTTTTCTTCATTTCTTTGACAAACCTCCCAGCAGCCTGTTTTTAACTTTACCCTTTACTCTCTCCGCTTCACTGAGAGTGTGTATCACTTAACTCAGCTTTCACTTGCATTTAAATAAACTTCCTCAGACTGCTGACCTGACTAGGGTGTCATTGTGATTTAACTATAGCAGATCACTTTAATTGGTTTTGGAAAGATTTACTTCCCTTGTTTTGGAATACCTGAGTAGTGACCAGAGATGGGCCGTAACGCGTAATCCGATTACTTTTTTCGAGTAACGAGTAAAGGGATTACTATTGCAAAAAAGGTAATTAGATTACTGCTACTTTCCCGTAAGCATGCTGCGTTACTGCGTTACTAAAACCGTGATCTTTTGCGAGTGTCTCATGAAAATGAGGTAAGCGAGTGCGGGAGAGAGTATGACAAAAAAGCACGTTTAAAGCGTGGAAGCACTGACTTTACTTTGAGTTTGATTCCGTAAAAAGTGACAAAAACATTAGCGTCCACTGTTCGCTGCGTGGGAAGAAAACTTATTTTTACAGCGAAAAAGCCCCTAAACGTCCGAGCAAGCACCAAATACGCTGCTGCTGGAATGTGAAATTCACAGAGAAACTGCCGTATCCTTCCACTGACCGCTGCGGCACACCTGCACCAGGGCAAACCTCCGCCTGCCCCACTCCTGCTATACAGGTGAAAATAGAGCAACAGGACCGCTGAGTCTTTGATTTTATTTATTTTCTGCTGTGTTTTACGTGCATCTATTTGAAAGAGTGAGTGTAAACACACAAAAATATTTTATTTTATGTGCTGGAATGTGCAGAAAATGGGTTTAAATGTTAAACAAATTTCTTCCAGTCAGAGAATGTTGCATATAATTTAATGTTTGCTTGATGCATAAAGTTAAAAGATTAAAACTAATAAAACAAGTTTAAAAAAGAGACGTTTTCATTTGATTACATTTTATATGATGGATTATGCAGAAAAAGTAGAATTGGGCTGAAAGATCTATTGCTTTATCACCTATTTAGGGGATAAATCATGTTTTAAAAAGTAACTAAGTAACTAATCACTTTGAAAATAAGTAATCAGTAAAGTAACCGGATTACTTTTTTCAGGAAGTAATCAGTAATTAATTACTGATTACTTTTTTCAAGTAACTTGACCAACACTGGTAGTGACTGAGTGATCCACCGTTCAGACAAATTCCTCAGCCAGTGTAAGAAAACCGAGCAAGCACTTTGCCTGTTTGTTCGTTTCCATCAGAGAGCCATCACTTGAATTTGGCCAGTTAATCTTTGATCCTTGGAAATTCAATATCGTGAATTTACTCAGCCCTTTACAGGTTTGGACAGAGAGTCCTGCCTGCAGATTTTATATACAGAGGCTCCACTGCCAGATGATGCAAGACGGTGACCAGAAGCCAACCACAAAACTGGCTGGCTGGCCCCGATAGGATTACATCACGTTGCCTGGCGATCTGTGGATCAGCTCGTGATGTTGAGGGAATCAAAGAGGGTTCAAAATCTCAATGCAAACGTCTGAGCCTTGAGTTTAGCTTTCCCGGTATTAGTGGCTCAATTCAACTAATGCTGAAAGTATCACATAAACTCTGGTATTGCTGTCATTTGTTAACAAAACAGTTGCTTCTGGAGTTCTAAGTATAAATAAAACAAAATATCAAAAAATAAATTAAAAAAACATTAACATACCCAAAGACATGTGCAGAGAGTTGTATAATGTTTTTTGCCTTTCATTCCAACACTAATGACAAATACTTTCAGATCTGCCAATTGTGTGCGTGGCTTTTTAAAATATATATAATTCTCATATTTAATACACACATTGCTTCTATTTAGCATCATTTTTGATACTTGGCAAATTAAAATAATAATGATCAAAACCACATTGGATCTTCAAGGCAGGAATGTTGGAGACACACAAGGTCTAGTCTTTAACAGACATATCTGACTTCAGTTTGGTAATAACTACTGCACTTAGTTTACAGATATTCTCACAGGAAGCCAATAACAATTTTAGATGATCATCTAAAATGAAACCAAAAAAAGGTAAGCATTAAACTTCAAAATATTTAAATGAGTTAAACAGGGAAGTACTGATCTATATTTGTGCTTCTGGGATGGCTCTGTCAAGTTGAAACTTTAACCTCACAGCCGTGACTAAGCCCAAACAGTCAGTACTCGTACTTTCTCATGAAAAACTAACAGTAAACTCTGAAGTAAAAGGGGGAAAACAATATCATATTTTCTATAATTTTCCTTATAGTTTACTCTGGTGTGTCCTCGTGCTTTTTAGGGTGGGAAGCAGCAAAACGCAAACAAACTGTGGAATCTGGTGTGGAGGAATGCGAAGGTGTTCCCAACAGTCTCTCTGATCCTTTCCAATTTGCATAAACCAATATTTGCATTTTTTTTTTTTAATCTAATGCATCATATGAATGATGTGTGCTAGTTCAACATGAATAGACACTCAAAGGAGTTTCATTTTTCCTCTCCCTCTCAATTTATAACTAAACTTGGGTTTAGGAAGTCTAGTTAATTTATTCATTTTAGCATAAGTGTTATGGTCATGCAACAAGTGGTCGCACAAGGTGGCAAAGAAATGTTAGTTACACTGGATTGGACATGCTTTTTTCTTTCAGAACTGCATAGATTCAACAAGGCACTGGAAACATTTCTTTGTTTCGTATTGACATGATAGAGTCACAATAACAGCAGATTTATCAGTAAATTTCCTGTTTCACCACAGGTCCCAAAGGTACTCTGTTAGACTGAGATCTGGTGACTGTGGAGATGATTTAAGTACAGTGAACTCAGTGTCATGTTCAAGAAAAGCATTTACTCAAAAAAGTAAAGCCTTGAGACATAGTACATTACTTACCCATCAGAAGATGAGTGTCCAGAATATGACAGGAAAACATTCCCTACACCAATACACCACCAACAGCAGCCTGAGCCTTTGATACAAAGCATGATGGAGCCACGATTTCATGTTGTTTTCCACCACATTCTAGATGTCTCAGCTGAATTTAAGATTCAGACCAGGCAATGTGTTTCCAGTCATTTGTTCTATCCATCTATGTAAATTTTATACCATGTGAAGTGTAGCCTCAGTTTCCTTTTCTTAGCTGGCATGATCGGCACCTGGTGTGGTCTTATGCTGCTGTATAAGCAGCATAAGACCACATCCAACTTTTGGCATGTCGCATATACAAAGACCCTCTTCTGCATACATATGTTGTAGCCAGCAGTGGTTATTCAAGTTCCCATTGCCTTTCTTTGATTGGTTAGTTGCATTAACAAGCAATTGAACAGCCAGTCCTAATAAAATGTGCAGTGAGCAAGATGCACTAAATCAGGGGTGGGCAACTCCAGGCCTCAAGTGGCGGTGTCCTGCAGGTTTTAGATATCACCCTGGGCCATCACACCTGAATCAAATGTTTAGTTCACTACCAGGCCTCTGGAGAACATCAAGACATGTTGAGGAGGGAATTTAGCAATTTGAATTAGCTGTGTTGGATCAAGGACACATCTAAAACCTGCAGGACACTGCCACTTGAGGCCTGGAGTTGCCTACCCCTGCACTAAATGTTTTTCAAAAATAAATCATCTGGAGACCTTCAGCAACTATGACAAAATATAGTGATGAGTCAGCAAGGAATTAATATTGGCATTTGAGAACTTATTGAAGAACTGACTAATACACTAAACTAAATAGAGTAAAAAATATTACAGTAGGCCCCTACGGGCGGAAAAACTATCAAATAATTTTGGTTTTAAATTTATTATTTATTACAGTTTGATGTGTCTGTATTATTGCCACTATCTTCTTTCCCCAGTTCATAAACATGTTATTTCTGTGGTTAGTTGGTAGTATATCATCCAACTAACCACAGTATATCACTTCCACATAGAAACTTTAAATTGAGCTTCATGTTTTTTATGAGTCTTGTTTTTCATTGCCTGACAGGCACCTTTACGCAATACAAAGCCAATAGAGAGCTGTGATTTTTTTTGCCCTCTAGAACTCCATTCTAACCCCTACTGGCTCAATTATGATATATGACCCTCTAAAATCTACTAAAAAAACACATCTCTCAGTCTGTGTTTCTCTCTTTGGCAATGTTCCTAAACCAGCCTGCTTGATATCAACAAAATAACCTTTTCTCTGCATTATAAATGGATACAATCATCTTGGTGTTACAGCAAACCACTAACCTTGAATGCTTATACGTGAAAACTACTAAACACCATTGTGTATGTGTGATCACCTAAGAGGTTTAATTCTTTAATAAGCGACTTTTGTAAACACAGGTTGACTAACTGATTGAAGGTAAGCACTTCAAATTGGTAAATAAGGAAGCTTTGAGCTGATTCGCCAACAGAGTAAGAGGATTAGACTTGCAGATAGAAGATGATGAGGCAGATGTCATCTCAAAGACTTCTTCAGTGGGCTAGCCTCCTTCATGTGATCCATATGAGTATCATTTAACATTTGGTTAATGCTACTTTAAAAAGAAATGAGACAGGATGTTGTTTTGGTGGGTCATGGTACAGATTGAAGAACTGTGCATTAAGGAACCTAAGCTAAAAAGAGTCTTAATTAAAAATGTCAGCATCCTCGTGCTATGTTTCAAAGCCGACAACACAGCTAACACAATCTGTGCAAATACGTGCCATAGCTGTATTAACAAGACATAGTGTCTTAACCTTTATTAACACAACATCAGTGGTCCATTTTCCAAACTCCCTTTATCCAAATCTGAACAAGCATCCACAGCGGCCTCACCGCGCAACCCACAGGAGCCAAGCTATTTACTGCCAGACACCACAAGAAACCTCCACTGGTTAAAGCTGTTTTAACAGCACATACACTATATTAGGTAGGTGGTTTTAATGTTGTGGCTTATCTGTGTATATTTTATTCAGTCAGCCTGACATTCTGTCAATGTTAGCTGATTTGTTGTTGAGATTTGGGGTTATTTTGTTTTGTTTTATGCTAACCAGTAGCGTCTCGTGTACTCTCAAAATGGAAGCGGCTGTGGTTGTTTGTGGGCCTGCTGTCTTTCAAACTGATCAAAGAAATGTGTTGACCCAAGGGTTGTTTGCTCATTAAGTCAACTTGCAGCAGCATCTGTATTGATCTCAGCCACCCTTGTTGCAATTTTTTTAGTTGCTATTGAAACCAATGCAGCTTTGTTGTAAGCTAGTAAGTTAGCTTTATTACAAATAAAATACATCAATCTCAGTTTGTACCTGCTAAGATCTGACTAGTCACTTCACGTCTGTTGAAATCACAGATGTGAGTAACCTGGACGTGTGCAGCTTTCAGCACTTTGACAAATCCTGGCTTCAGCAGCCAGGTGGCTCGGTCTACCACCTTCATATTTCCAGCATCATGTGGCCTCTTTTGTCAGTTACATCATGTTTAATCATAAAAAAAGGTCAGCCTTTCATCAGCTTCTGGTCATGAGTTGATAACATGTACAGTCGGCATTCCTCTGGGCCTTACCTAGGTAATGTGATCCTGTGACTCCAAAGATCCCCGCTTCATGAATGTCCCTGATTAAGTCATGTGTGTTTCAAAACCCAAAGATCCATCGGGCGCGAGAAACATGAGCTCTGCCTCTCTGATCAAAGCTGTGATAATTCACTCCCAGGGTCTTATCAGTGCAACACTCGCATCTTTTTGAACAGGAACGTAATTGTTAGTGTTGCTTGTCTGACTTGGCACACTTAAATAACGACTGGGGTCTTGTTTGTGCAAGAACATGTGTTTTCTATGCACGTGTGCAAGAAGGAAACAATAAGGGACTGTTTGTGGCACAATTACACTGTCAAACAATCTTAAGCCAGTTAAAGAAAAATTCAAATTATTGTAATTAAAGGAATCACTTGCAAGTAGTCCTGACTGCACACGAAGGAATTTGTGGAAACAAACTCTTGATCTCATCTGCTTAACTAAAGACATACAACAAATCTTAAAACAGGTGTAGTGCTGCTGGAAAAAGTCTACACTTGGCCCAACTTCAGCATTTTTCTTCTAATGAAATGGAAATCCATGGAGTTGTTGATCGAGAGTAAGAAGAAACCCTCTTTCATGGGTCGGTAAATTCCAAAAAAAATTTCCTCACTGGAATTTTTTTAGAATAGCTCTAAACATTCAGTTGAATCACAAATAACTCTGGTAATCAAGTAACTATGGATTTCACAAAATTTCCACCAGGTTGCATAAGGTTGCAGCCTACATGATATGTAATTTCAAGACAGCCTCTAAACAACAGAGGAGGAAATGCAGCCTTTCAGCAAGCCTAAGTCTGGACTTCCATTCTTTTCATGCTTGGGATTGCTCTGTAATTTACAGCATTAACGGACAGAGCCTAACAAGAAGCATGGGGGAGTCCAGAGGGCAGGAATTTGCTAGAGTTTAAGTCTCATGACCTGAGATACTCTTGCAATAATAACAGTGAAAAGCTTAGTGACTAATAAGGGTCAGCAGGAATGTAGGATGGCTAAAGTGCAAAAAGAAGTCTAGATTGAGGCATGGGTTGATTACATGTTAAAAGAGGCGAAGATACAGTTTCTATTTTCATGGTATAGTCAAACTTCCCCACTGGGAGCCATGACTGGGCTGGTTCCTGCTAACGGGAGAAGTTTGTCTTGTGAGATTCCTACCATAGCTTTTTGTCATACTACTTTCTCTTAGACTTCACTTGGTGAGATTTCGGCAAAACACTGCAAGGTTAAGTTTAAGGCAAAAGATTGGCTTAAAAGCACTCTTTCACCTGAGCTACAGCCATCGGGGTGGTTGTAGCTCAGGTGGCAGAGCGGGTCAGCCACTAATCAGAAGGTCGGTGGTTCGATCCCAGGCTGCCTCCTGGCTGCATGCCAAATATCCTTGGGCAAGATACTAACCCCATGTTTGCCTACTGGTGGTGGTCAGAGGGCCTGGTGGCGCCAGTGTCCGGCAGCCTCGCCTCTGTCAGTGCGCCCCAGGGCAGCTGTGGCTACAATGTAGCTTGCCATTGCCAGTGTGTGAATGTGTGAATGTAGTGTGAAGCGCTTTGGGGTCCTTAGGGACTAGAAAAGCGCTATACAAATGCAGGCCATTTACAATTAACTCTAACCAGGTCTTGGACAGCCTTCCAGTAAAAAGGTTTGAAGGTAAACTTTTCCATGTAGAAATGTGTTTTTAGAACTTTACAATTAGCTATAAAGAATGACAAAGTCTCCATAGGGAAAATGCTTTGTTGGAGATCAAACATGATGCAAACTGGTGTGTATCATAGTCGATGTGACCGAATAAAAGCATAATGGTTCCAAAACATTGGTATTTACATGTATTTCAGTTATAAGAAACTTATAAATTATATAGGATTTTTTGTAATTCAACATTTTCTGCCAGTAAGCAAGTTGTAAAATTCAATGTGTCGTTAACAAAATGTGGGGAAAAAAAATAATTTATAAAGAAAATTCCTTCATTTTAACTGTACATTGTACTGTATTTTTACAGTATTTATTTATTTATTTATTTAACTTCTATTTTTCGTATTTCACCTCTGAACCTGTGTTTTTGCTTTTTTGCTTTTTGTCTGAGTTGCAACACAATTACCAGAAAAAAGATTTAACAGGCTGTGTGATGTCCAAGTTCGTGCAGGCACTGACCAATACATCAACATCAGCCATGGGATAAGACTTTTATGTAAGAGTCTGGGTTCATGTCCCCCGTGCAAGTCAAAAGCAATTGCTGACTTATTATTTTTCAGTGCATTATTGTTGTCGTTTTCTGTTTTCAATCAGAGCTTTGATCAGCTTTGGCAAAAAAAACAAAAACTACTTGACTAAATTTAGGAAAAGAAGTAAACTGGGTAAAAGAATTTCTTTGATTGTAGACGGCCCCAGTCTATCAAACCTTTATTGAGTTTATAGACAATCAATGCAGAGAGGAAAATAAACAGTAGTTTTTACCCTAATTTTGTTAAATTTTAGATATTTTTTCTAAGTTTTAAATATATTTACATAAGTTTAAATGTGTATAGTCGGTTCCACTGCTATAACTGTTGCTATTGTTGCTTCAACGGTCAGAAGCTCTTCAACTTTGAATATTAAAGTTGAAAATCTTAAAATACCTCTGTTTACTGTCAAAGTAGCCTGGGGCATCAATTATGTTTATAAATTGAGATATTAAGGGCAGGTGTGTTTATATGTCTCTTATTAGACTGGAACTGATAAAGTATCCACAAGCTGTTTGTGACAGAGTAGTCTAGGTAAAAATCTTACTATAATGATCGTAGCATATGAATGTCTGTTCCCTAATTCCTCCTAGTCCCATTAATCAATATGAATAAAACTTACTATATAAACTATCTAGGGTACTGGGACCATTTATACCATTTACAATTACGCACTTACAAATGTATATATTATATTTGTAAATAATATTTACAAAGTCATTTTTCATTTGTTTGGTGTTTATAGACAGCCATATTTGCTATTACGCTATATACAGTGATATAATGATGATAATAATAAAATTCCATGGTTATTTATTTAGTCTCAGTCTGACCACACTGCTTCATCGTGGTGAATTTTGAGTGACTTCAAAGTATTGAAGTTTGTCTGTGTTGTATTATTGAAAGCTTTTGAAAATATTGCGCTACTGTATTTTATGTACAATTTTTGTAGATCCAGGCATGTTGTCCTGAAGGGTTAATCACACTCTGTCTAAGGAACTCAACAAGTTTTATTATCTTATCAAGTGTCCTATGAATTGCCAGTCTAACCAGTGAACTCGAGCTGCATCCTGGCAGAGTCTGTGTTACTAAGCAGGCATGTTTATAATCTCTCTCACCGCTAAGGATAACCCTCCACAGTGACTCACAAATGCACACATTGGTGGTCCTTTTTCATCCTCCTCAAGTTTCTAGAACTGAGAGAGATTAACTTAGAGTTCAAAGGGCTGGTGTTTATTTTATACTCAGTCACCAGCAGTGTGAAAACATGTCTAGTAAGTGTCCTTAACCAGCAGGATTTTTTTCCACTAGGTAATCAGCTTTTGTTGCAGCAATAGAGATTTTCTTTTCACCCCATACAGTACATTTACTTGTTGATACCCCAGCAGTACTGTATTTATATATATATATATATATATATATAAAACACCCAGCACGCCCCTGCGGGCGGTTTATCCTTCAAGCTCGGGTCCTCTACCAGAGGCCTGGGAGCTTGAGGGTCCTGCGCAGTATCTTAGCTGTTCCCAGGACTGCGCTCTTCTGGACAGAGATCTCCGACGTTATTCCCGGGATCTGCTGGAGCCACTCGCCTAGCTTGGGAGTCACCGCACCTAGTGCTCCGATTACCACGGGGACCACCGTTACCTTCACCCTCCACATCCTCTCGAGCTCTTCTCTGAGCCCTTGGTATTTCTCCAGCTTCTCGTGTTCCTTCTTCCTGATATTGCTGTCATTCGGAACCGCTACATCGATCACTACGGCCGTCTTCTTCTGTTTGTCTACCACCACTATGTCCGGTTGGTTAGCCACCACCATTTTGTCCGTCTGTATCTGGAAGTCCCACAGGATCTTAGCTCGGTCATTCTCCACCACCCTTGGGGGCATCTCCCATTTTGACCTCGGGACTTCCAGGTTATACTCGGCACAGATGTTCCTGTACACTATGCCAGCCACCTGGTTATGGCGTTCCATGTATGCCTTGCCTGCTAGCATCTTGCACCCTGCTGTTATGTGTTGGATTGTCTCTGGGGCATCTTTACACAGCCTGCACCTGGGGTCTTGCCTGGTGTGATAGACCCCAGCCTCTATGGATCTTGTACTCAGAGCTTGTTCTTGTGCTGCCATGATTAGTGCCTCTGTGCTGTCTTTCAGTCCAGCTTTGTTCAGCCACTGGTAGGATTTCTGGATATCAGCCACCTCCTCTATCTGCCGGTGGTACATACCGTGCAGGGGCCTGTCCTTCCATGATGGTTCCTCGTCTCCCTCCTCTTTATTGGGTTTCTGCTGCCTGAGGTATTCACTGAGCACTCGGTCAGTTGGGGCCATCTTCCCAATGTATTCTTGGATGTTCGTTGTCTCATCCTGGACTGTGGTGCTGACACTCACCAGTCCCCGGCCCCCTTCCTTCCGCTTAGCGTACAGCCTCAGGGTGCTGGACTTGGGGTGAAACCCTCCATGCATGGTAAGGAGCTTTCTTGTCTTTATGTCAGTGGCTTCTATCTCCTCCTTTGGCCAGCCTATTACCCCAGCAGGGTACCTGATCACGGGCAGGGCGTACGTGTTGATGGCCCGGATCTTGTTCTTACCATTCAGCTGACTCCTCAGGACTTGCCTGACCCTCTGCAGGTACTTGGTGGTTGCAGCCTTTCTAGCGGCCTCTTCATGGTTCCCATTTGCCTGCGGGATCCCCAGGTACTTGTAACTGTCCTCTATGTCTGCAATGTTGCCTTCTGGTAGTTCAATCCCCTCAGTTCTGACTACCTTCCCTCTCTTTGTTACCATCCGACTACACTTCTCCAGTCCGAACGACATTCCAATGTCATTGCTGTATAGCCTGGTAGTGTGGATCAGTGAATCGATGTCTCGTTCACTCTTGGCATACAGCTTGATGTCATCCATGTACAGGAGGTGGCTGACAACTGCTCCGTTCCGTAGTCGGTATCCGTAGCCAGTCTTGTTAATGATCTCACTGAGGGGGTTCAGGCCTATGCAGAACAGCAGTGGGGACAGAGCATCTCCTTGGTAGATCCCGCACTTGATGGTGACTTGTGCTATGGGCTTGGAGTTGGCCTCTAGTGTTGTACGCCACGTCCCCATTGAGTTCCTGATGAAGGCTCTTAGGGTCCCATTGATCTTGTACAATTCTAGGCATTCCAGTATCCAGCTGTGGGGCATTGAGTCATAGGCCTTCTTGTAATCAATCCAGGCAGTGCACAGGTTGGTCAGTCTGGTCTTGCAGTCTCGGCTGACTGTTCTGTCTACCAGTAGCTGGTGTTTTGCACCTCTGGTATT
The DNA here is from genome assembly GCF_900408965.1 of Simochromis diagramma. Classification (NCBI taxonomy): domain Eukaryota; kingdom Metazoa; phylum Chordata; class Actinopteri; order Cichliformes; family Cichlidae; genus Simochromis; species Simochromis diagramma. The sequence continues at coordinate 16,207,663 of NW_024387492.1, forward strand.
CTTGCCAATTCCTTTCTGTGTCCCACTCATGTATTGACCCATGTGCCTGTTCATCTTAGCCGATATGATGCCTGACAGGAGCTTCCATGTAGTACTGAGGCAGGTTATTGGTCGGTAGTTGGAGGGGACCGGTCCCTTCTTGGGGTCCTTGGGGATCAGGACTGTCCGACCTTCGGTTAGCCATTCCGGGTGTCTCTCGTTAACTAGCAGCTGGTTCATTTGTGCTGCCAGACGCTCGTGGAGTGCAGTCAGCTTCTTCAGCCAGTAGGCGTGAACCATGTCGGGCCCTGGTGCTGTCCAACTCTTCATACTGGAGACCCTTTCTTGGATATCTGCCACTGTGATGGTTACTGGACCCTGTTCAGGGAGGTCGCTGTGGTCTGCCCTCAGATCCACTAGCCACTGAGCATTGCCGTTATGGGTTGCGTCCTTCTCCCATATGCTCTTCCAGTATTGCTCCGTCTCCAGCCTTGGTGGTGCTGTTCTCTTATTATTATTGTTCCCTTGCCACTGAGAGTACACCTTTGCTGGTTCTGTGGAGAACAGCTGGTTTATTCTCCTGCCTTCGATCTCTCTGGTGTACCTCCTCAAGCGGCTGGCCAAGGCTGTGAGTCTTTGCTTGGCAGTTTCCAAGGCCTCAGGTATGGACAGCTTGCTGTATTTCTTATGCACCTTCTTTGTCGCACCTTTCTGCAACTCCGTTAGTTGGCTAACCTCCCTCCGTGCTGCTTTGATCTTGCCCTCTAGCCTCCTTCTCCATGGAGGGTACTGCCCCTTGTGGCTGTTCAACTTGTAGCCAAGCATCTCACTGATCACTGCTGCCGTATTGTAGATCAGCTTGTTAGTGTCGGTAATCGTGGTTGTAGGTATTGTCCGTAGTGCTGCATTAACATCATCTAGCAGCCCTTCTGAGGGTACTTCACGTAATCTTGGTAACCGGCTACGGGGGATCCAGGTTTCAAGCTTGGCCATGATCCTATTTTTCAGGTCAGTTCCTCTCGCACTCAACAATCCTTCTCCTATCGCACTTGGGGCTATGTACCCAATCTCGGGTGGGGGTGATGATATCTCCCCCCTGACCTGGCGTCCTGACTCCTCCTTGCCGTAGCATTTGTGTTGTACCTCGTCAATCTCTAGCTGTGAGAGCAGTCCCTTCTTTCGAATGTTGGAACACTGAGCTACTAGTTGTTTCGCCGTCATTGTGGATGTTGGGTATCGGAGAATCCATAGGTCCATCATCCTATTCATGTAGCCCCTTCCGCTGGGGTTACTTGCGTAGTAGCATTCCAACAACGCCCTGTTTTCTTCTCTTGCCCACCGATGCCTTCTTGTTCCAGTAGCCCACTTTTCGTCAGGGTGCCCTGGTTCCTCAACACCTGACGCGGACCTTGTTGATCCGGGCGACGTCCGAGCCGGCATGCCTTCATATTTATCTGTCTCGCTCATGTCTGCGGTAGGCTTGCTTAGCATAGGGGGTCTAGCCTTAGGACCCTTACTGGATACAGACGCCCCAGGCAGGAATCGAACTTGCGAACCTCTGCTCCAAAGGCGTGTAGTCTAACCACTACGCTATCCAGCTATATATATATATATATATATATATATATATATATATATATTCTTCTGTTTGCTGCTGCTTCTGTTGAGTGACAGGGTAGCAGAGTGGTTATCACTGTCTTACAAAAAGCAGCTTTGCTGTTCAAACCCTGGTTGGGGCTTTTCTGTGTGCAGTTGTTGAACTTAATGTTTTCCTTGTGCCTTAGTGGGTTTTCCTCCAGGTATTCCAGCTTCCTCCCACAGTCCAAAGACATGTTGGGGTATTTGGTGATTCTGAAATGGTGAAGCTTGCTCCTGATACTTATTAATATTAATAATAATTAATTAATATTAATTTAAAAAATGTATTAATAATTTGGCAGACATTGTAAGATTTCTGGTTGAACTTGAACTCAGCAGCTCAAGTTACACTATATTGCCAAAAGTATTCTTTCACTCATCCAAATCATTGATTTCATGTGTTTCCATCACTTTTAAAATCAAGCGGCTTACATCACCAAGTGCAAGGCAAAGTCAAATTTTTGCAAAAAGTTAATGACAGGAAAGAGTGCTCTGTGAATGTGAGTACATTACAAATTGTGGTTTGGTTGTGTGCTTTGCTGCAGCCTCCATATTTAAATGTATTCAGTTGAGAACACTTTATGTAACAAATGTTTATTTTCTGACATTTCTTGTGTTCTTTTAGATTTATTTTCTGACCTTGTGTAAATTTCCCAACTCAGAGACTGAATGCCACCAGCTTAGAGTGGAAGAAAGATGCCTAGGATCGTTTATAATAGTTTTGCTTCACTCTTCTTTTTTTCCATCTTAGTCAAAGCAGTTATTTCTTTTAGTGGCTGCCGGTTTGAAACACGTGCTTGGACTAGTGTAAAACTCTGAAAAGCATAGCTCGCACTGATGCAGCAGAAGACTGCCAGTGTTTGCCACAAACCATAATTTAGGCTTAGTGGAATGGGGCCTGGTGTCATTTTAACCTTGTGCATATGAAAGTGTTTATCACTTATATTATGAGTCTCTAGTGTGTGCAGTGTGAATGGAATCCACTGTCACCCAATCAAATCAAATCAAATCAAATCAAATCTAGTGCACTGTAGGTATTAGTCTATAAGAGGTATTCTAACTCTGTGCCCTATCATTAGTTAAAGACGCTCCAGCAGACAGTTTAAAGAGCAGCAACATTTACCACTTCTCTCAGCTGACCTTTCCAAACTATGGGGCCGAATGCCTGGCATGCTGTTCAGAACGTGACTGTGAGTGCTTTTTTTTTTCTTTTTCATGTGTTGCCCTGCAGAGTGTTATTCCAGCACCACAGAGAGCCACAGGCAGGTTTCTCACATATGTCAAGCATGTTGCTACGTTTTCAGTTCCAAGTCATTGGCTGGGCCGTCATCTGACCAGTAGCTGGTGGTGACAGCACGCAGAGTTAGACTAGGGCAATGTGCAGGCGACCTGCTCAGCTTCGGAGGGCAAAGTGTCAGCCCACACATTTTAAAAGACTTCTCATCCAGACACTCTCATGGCTTGACACGCCATCCAGCAGAAGTCACAGTCTGTTCCTGATACTTTCTTGTGGCTCATTGACAGAGCTGTTTAGCTCTGCATGGGAAGTTGTAGCGTGTTCTGATAGTTGTATTTGCTGAGTGTGCCCCCTCTCCCCTTAGCCATTTACTCCCTTTATCTCTGCCTTTTGATTTAAATTGTAGTCAGATATTTTTTTGGTGAAGTGGCCCGTGATTCGTGCTTTTCCCAGGTGTGTCCAATTAGCCCTCTTTGAGAATTGAAGGTTGAGTGAGAGAGCAGTGGAAATCTTGTTGCAGTCCAGCATGGCTGGATGGTACATTGGTGAGAGTCCAGTACCGAGCAGGAGAGGACGGATGATGGAGGAATGTTCGTGGGCTGTCATCCATCAAACTGATTTTGGAGTCTTTAATGACAAATGGATAATATGCAACAGGTTAACTGCAGTTCAGTTTATGTCCTGTGGAAGGAAATTTGCTACAACAAACACATAGCTGAAACACTATTGAAAATAACTAAACTTTTCACATTTCTGTAAAAGTGCAAGAGTAAACAGGCCATTAAGTTTAAACTGGGTTTGTTTTCAGGAAGTATCATTATATAGATACAATGACTTTCCATTTTAGTAATGGTTTAGTAACTGAAACAGTCCCAATTAAAGGTTTGAAAGAAAAAATGAACTGCTAAAGTTTTGTTGAACCAGCCACTTGTTATGTATAGTGCTTGACTTCCTCTTTTATACCCATTAGAGCCACTTAAGGACTGTGTACACTTAATGGCCACTTCATTAGGCGTACCTATTCAACTGCTTGTTAACACAAATATCTAGTCAGGCAATCAAATGGCAGCAATCCTATGTAGACTAGTTCAATACGACCACCTGATGCTCAAACCACTGCTGGGATTGTCCTGCACAAATTCCTAAATTGCTCATTTTGAACAAAAATAAGGAGAGGAGTAGCGTTTAAAGTGTTGCAGAGTTGCTACAGCACCCCTGCTTTCCACAGTCTTCTGTTTTGGATCCTTTCCCTTTCACAGACAGACATGATACGTATGAAGAATTGAGGGGTTACTTCCCTAATGAGGTTGCACAACTGCCGTCTGCCATATTGAGAGTAGTTTCAGAAAGTACCATGGGCATACACATGGTTGGCAGTGGCAGTGGTCCTAGTGAATACTTTGCTTGCGAGCAGATTGCCACAGTTGCCTATAGTTTTTCATATTTATCTATAATTGTTAACCACTAGCCTAGTGGAGATACAACTTGATAAAGCAATCCAGAAATGGAGATAGTTCAACTTGTGCCAACTGCACAGCCAACATGGTTCAAAGGGCATAACTTTTACTTTGAAGTCAAACAGTCTCCATCTTTTGGTTTGTGACCCGCTTTTCAGTGTCGCTTCAGCTCAGAGAGTATCCAGCCAGTACCGGTAGTCAAGTCCATCACTTCCATTCAAACTATGACTACAGAAATAAGCTAGCAACCAAACCAATCTCAAAGGGTTTTTTTCCAGTGCAAACACACATTTTTCCCTTTACACAGGGGGCTTGCCGGGGGTACTGACCAGTCTGTCAGCCTGTCTGACTGGGCCTTCTATCAATTATTTTCCCAACAACTTCAAGCAAACACTCACAACCGGTCAGGAAATACAGATTTTTCCCTCACAAACAGTGGTTGCCAGTTAGTCACAGACCAGTCTCTAAGCCTGTGTGACTGAGGTCTTATTCATTTGAGAATACATTGTCACCACGATTGTCATAGAATGGCAGAAAATAACCTCACATGGTTAATGTTCACATGTCTGCAAACCCCCAATATTAGATTTGTCAACTGGAAGCATATAGGGGTCTCAGGTGACATGTGCTGGCTTTAACATCACCTGATCTGCCGGGACTGCAGCTAAGGTTGACTTCACAGTCTGACGGAACACTGTGGCTAAATCTTGTTTGACAAAATGTTTCGATTATGTTACAAAATATGTCATCAGCAATGATCTTACAGTGGCGTTAATTGCAAGCTACTGTTAGGTTTAAGTTTTTTTCCAAGCATTCAACACACATACAGAAATGGGAGCTATAGTGATTAAATGGAAACCAATGTCGAGTGCGATGACCTTGCTTGTGTATTCCACTCTGATATTGTTGATGTTCTTAAAAGAATCCACTGTTTATCGTAAGATGAGAACCTACACAAGGATGCATTATCAAATTACTGTATTCAAACATTCCTGCGTGTATTCTCCAAACAGCGTCTTGCTCCTTAGCAGTAAAGTAAACTGATTAGAAATGCTTGAACTGGCTATGACATGCACATGTGTGTTGTGTTGTGAAGTGATTTTCCATGAGGCCGAAGAGTTGAGGGATTGGTTGTTGACTCTCACAGGATATCAGTTTTGGACGTCAGTCTTTTAAATACTCCTCCAACTTGAAATTAACCAAGCCAAAGAGACTAGTACATGAACGTGCAGATGGTAACTTTCTCCAGAGACCCAGTGAAGTTGTCAGGCGAGGCACGTACCACCAGTGGGAGGACTCCAGAAAAATGCCAAATGGAAATTTATTTCAAATAGTGTATGTGTTTTGTGAGGCAAGCGTGTGCATGCACATGCACACACAGGCATGTGCACACATACACACTCAGACCACAAGCAGTGAGTGTAGTGTTTCGTGGAGGTGAGACCTCTGACAGTACCAGCCTCTGCTTAAAACCTCTAAAGCCACTCAGACATGAATCTTCTTTATTGCTTTTGCAGACCTCCACACTCAAAAAATAAAGACTGTTATATGCAAGGAAATTATATAACGCCTCACGGGCTTCCATCGTGAGACACGCAAAAAAGAATAAACTCGGTAACTGTTTCGTTTTGCTCTCACATTTACAGTCATTTATTTTTGTCAGCGGTGAAATTTTGAGAAACTTGTGTGTGGCCGTCTTCTGTTCTTGTCTCCGTGGTTGAATAATTTTTTACTCAGTGAAATTACTCATGAGTTGCCTTGATTATTTGTTCAAGTCATATAACGGCAGTCTACTTGTCAGCTTACTCAAGCTTCTTTAATATCGCACACCCACAAGGACACGGACAAGCAATATTGAATTCAATCAAATTTAAGAACTTGGATTTATAATGTAATAAAACTAAGCCAACGAAGTCTTCGCTGCTTCTGCAGCACATACAGTTTCTGACTCGGGCCTTTTAGGAGGCAGCTTTAATGCCAATCAGTATTAAAAAATCTATACATGCTGGCCCAACTACACACACCACTTCACAACAGCTAGGTACACTTTAGAACAGGGGTGTCGAAGTCCAGGCCTCGAGGGCCGGTGTCCTGCAGGTTTTAGATAACACCCTGGGTGAACACACCTGAATCAAATGAGTAGTTCATTTCCAGGCCTCTGGAGAACTACAAGACATGTTGAGGAGGTCATTTAGCCATTTGAATCAGCTGTGTTGGGTCAAGGACACATTCAAAACCTGCAGGACACCGGCCCTCAAGGGCTGGAGTTTGACACCTGTGCTTTAGAACAACAGCAAAAAAAAAAAACTGGATTCACAAAATCAGGATTAATTAATATCTAATATCGTAAATTACAAAATAAACTTGGTACAAATTAAAGATCATAACAAAATTTTTAAATATGGCTCAATACATTCAAGCAAAGCACTGGCCTGAGCTCTCTATAGCTCTAATAGGGATATTATATAAATAAAAAACAGTGAATGAAAGTTGAATGAATGAGAGAATGTGAGCACATTAGTAAGCTTTTTCGGTCAGGCTGGAAGACCCAAATGAACTCCATTAGTTAACATTCTCCCCTATCACCCATTTTAGCTCCTAGGAAGGCCTACAAGACAGGAGGAGAGGCGCCACTGGGTTGTGACAATTTAAATGACTTTTTAATGAGCGTTCTAAAATCAATGAGCTTTGAGCTTTCCTGACATCTGAAGAAAAAGATGCTATTAACTTAGGGCCGCCAATTGCTATGGATGATCTCTTTTTAGAAAGCAACATAGATATTAAAAAACCTGTCAGCAAAATGCTACAAAACAGTCTACCTGCTGTTACCTGAAATGACACCTTACTCTACTATTAGGTAACGATACAATATATGATGCTAACTACTGTTATGTACTGTCGATCACTGTTTAGGTACAGTGTTCAACATTTTCTGAGTACTCTATTTGTAATTCTGTGTATTTTCCCACCAATTTACTGCTATATTTAAGTTTGTTTATATTATATGCATGGTTGGATGCGTGCATGAATTCATATATCCGCACACACATTCAGAAAGCAAAATCCTGACTCCCAAAGTAACACTGAGCATCAGCTTCACAGTCCAACACCCTCTTGCTGCCCTATATTTAAAATTAAAGACTGTTTTGGTGTAGTCATTGGAGCAAATCTCTCTTTCAGGGGATGGTAGTCATTTCTATTCACCCATATACAAAGTGAGCTGTATATAGCTGTGTGGAATAGGGACTTAACTCCTGAATTCTGGGAATTAGACAGCTAACCTCCTGTAAACGGCCACCCTTGCATGCCTTCTTCTTTGGCCTGTAGGTTAGCAAGCTGGGGGAAACAAAAACGGGAAGCTAAGTGGCAATAAGACCACTTTTTCCTGCTACCTTTAGAGCTTAAGGCTAGTGGTTCATCCCAGTGAAAGCAGGTTGTTAATTCAAACATCTGTATGTGTGTAAAGTTAATGCAAAGTATCAAGAACATGTAATGAATTTAAAGTGAAGGCCGTCTCTACTGTTACCTCTCAGGCTAGTAGTTGGGAACCATACTGAAGTTTGAATTACTTTACTGTACTAACAGGGCATATTATGTGCAATTTAAGTATTTTCTCCAATGAAAGTAGTGGATGCTATCATGGGCTAATAAGACCTATGAAAGACCTTCATTCCCCCGTGACCCTTGCTTATCCAGCAAGGGGTAAGGTGTGTTTTTGTGTGGTGAAATAAGCGCTTTGTTTCCACCTTCACCAGAAGCAGTTTTCTTTCACAGTTTGTAAAGTACGGTGCTTTGTTGGAGGTTGTTGATGCAGTTTCCTTTTTTATGTAATTGCCATCAGAGCCTGACACCCTGCTCTAAGTCTGAGATGTGTCTGGGCTCATTTCATTGTTGTGTGTGCTATATGGCACATGGTATCACTACATTATTGATATCACAGCATTACAGTTTTTGTTTTTTTTATCATGACTGTATGACTTACTGTGATCCATCTGAGAGTCACAGCAGATACAGTTCATGTAATTTCATGGTCTGTGCTTTGAATAACCAAAGCTGAGAACAAAACCTCAAGCCAAAATATACATCTCACAAAATCAACCTATACATTTCTGGCTGAACAAATATAAATAGAACCTCAGTGCAACCATATGGTCCGCGCATCCTACGGAATGTGTTTTTAGCCTTCAAGTGTGGGGGCACTTTATCATCATTTGGTCTGTGCACATGGCATGAAGGTACACAAGTGTATTTTTATTGGCCAGGACTGTGTTTCACATACTGAATCTAAGGGTTATTGTTCCTAATCAAGGCATTTGATTATATTATATTCCCCAGCAGCACTCAGGAGCTACTAGATTAATAAGCAGATACAGTGGAATGGATACATTAAAAGTAGCCAATGTGTTAGGTAAAAAAGATGAGTGATAACTCAATGTCAAAGGTCAAATGTGAAAAGGACTGAAAACACTGCCCTTTGACCTTGTTGTAAATGGTAATGGCAGACATCCGCACCTTAAGGAAATCTTGCACGTGCCTGATGAATGTCTTTTCACTCTTTTCACACTTTCACACATATTCTTTTTTTTTTGTCCCGTTTGGATCTTTAGCCATCAGAATTGTTGTCTTAAGGCCAAGAAAGATGCCAAGCGGATTTATTTTACCAAGTGGATCATCATGGCCTTGCCATATTGGTCCATTTGATTGACCTTTATTATAATTATGAATTTATTTTATTTTCGGTTGCTACAAACGGGACAGACATGACTGGGGGATAGGACAGGGAGAGAGAATGAAAGAAAGAGAGGGAGAGAAAGAAAACCAAAGGGGAGAAGAGACGGTGAGAAGGGGGAGAAGAAAGAAAAAAAACAAACAAACAAAACACCTGGATCACCTGTATGGAGAAAAAAAAACAGAAGAGAAAGCAAACAACAAAGAGCAACATAATAAAAAAAAAACAGCACCATCACAATAAACTAGCTAGCAGTAGGTAACAGTAGATACTAAATAATAAACGATATTGTGCAGCACGCAAGATAGACAGCGCACAATGTACTTTGAGGCAGCAGCCAAGAAAGGTGTAGTCCGCGTCTGTGAACCTGTGCATACCTGTGTGGATCAGCATGCTTGTATTCCAAAGGTTTCTCCATGTAACGATCTGCTAGGGAGTGTGGGGAGCCATAGCCCCGTCCACCAGGGTATGAAGCAGGTATGGAGGAGATCCAGGCCCCAGATATCCAGAGGCCCCAGAGTACAAGGACCCGAGGAGGACCACCAAAGGGGGGGGAACCGTGCCACCCTCCTGGGAAGAGCTGAGTAGAGCCCCAAACGAGAGGTCACCCCGCAGCTACGGAGCAGAGGCCAGAGGGGGTTGCAGTGGTGTGCCCGCGGGCTCTGCCGGCAGCCAGCTGTGCCAGAGAGGACCGAGCTTCACACATATTCTTCCACAACTACACACACAATAGCTTCTTTTATGCATGTTTTTTTTTTCTGTTTCAGTTTGGCAGAAGAAATAGTTTGGTTAAATTAAACAAAGCCAACATGTAAACACAGATTTATAAAAATAAATCTTCTGAATAACCTTTAAATTATATCGTACTTTCTCTTTGCAAACATGTGGAAGGTTTAAAATTAAAATGATGCTGAACATCCAGTTCTAGACATGACTCTGATGGGAGTGAGAGTGTTAAGACATCATTTTCTAAAAACTCTTTACACAAAAGAAAGCAGTAACCATCATGACATCCACCAGAGTTTATGGCTTGTTGTTTTGAGCGCTCAGATTTGACATTTTGGTCAGAAAGAAACAGAACTAAACATATTTGGGGAAAGACGGTGGAGCGATACAGTAAAGGTAGTGACAGCTGTTACCATAGACTGTGTTTGCTTCACAGATGCACAGATGATAATTAGGTGAATAATGCTAAATATGGGCATCTGTTTGTGGCAGTGCGGTGGCACGGTGGTTAGCACTGTTGCCGCATATTTAGCAAGAAGGTTGAGAGTTCAATTCCACCACCAGGCTGGGGTTTGCATGTTCTCCTCGTGTTTGCGTGGGTTTTCCCCAGGTACTCTGGCTTCCTCCCTCAGGAGGAGTCTCCTATGGGCAACAATCTAAATTGTGTGAATCTGTCTCTGTGTGTTAGACTGGTGCCCTTTCCAGGCTGTACCCTGCTTCTTACCCTATGACAGCTGGGATTGGCTCCAGTGCCCCGCGACCCTGAAAAGGATAAGTGGATGAATAGAATAACATTAATTTTTGCTCACCAAAAAAGAATAGCATGCTGGTGCAACCAGTCAACAAACCACAGTATTATTATTATTATTATTTTATTATTATATTACTGCATTAAAACTGCTTGAAAAAGTACTGACACCAAAAAAAAAACTCTCAAAGTCCAGTTTAGTGATTTGAATTAGCTGAGGCCTACCAGACTGTGTCAGCACTCACCTGTCACCTTATCTTTACCTAACTTTTAGGCTTAATATGTGTTTATTTCTGCTCTAAAGTTTGACTTTTTAACATGGGAGCACATAGGAAGTGATTTGCTTTCGGAGCCAGCTTCACCTGCACTCAATTTATGTGGACAGCATGTGCACAAGCCACATGGCGCTCAGCTATTCTTATAAGTGCTTAGTGTTTGTTAAATTCATTAAATTCTTTTCATAGCTCCCCCAAATGTCATCCTGACACTAATCTCAGCCTTAAATAACACCCATGTGGGTGTACACTTTAAAAGCACTTGATATTCAGCAACATAATTACAGTGCACAGTGTGTACATAGTAAGAGTGAGCAATGAGAATGTAGAATTAAATGTTTCTTTTGATCATATGGAGTCAGATGAATGAACAAACACTTCACTACACCCAGGTTTTCCCACCTAGGTAGCTCAGATGAATGAAATCTGACTCTGATCTATCGAAATCCCCTGCAAAAAAACACTTATGGTTGCATAAAAAATTTTCAGGCAAAAGCTTTTCTATTTTTAAAAACACCACCTGTTGGGGTGTAAACCCCAGAAAAGGCATCTTAAAGCCTAATAAATCATGTGAGACAGAACATCAGGCCACCTTTTCTACAGTATGTCTTATGATGTGAGCGTCTTCTTTCATTCTGTGCACTCAGTGACTTTCTTTGCATAATCGTTGTGGCTTCAGTGGAACAGACTTTGGCAGTCCTGTGACTGTGCAAAAAATCTTTGTGAGACCATGTGAGGTGGACTGAATGATCTGATCTCACCGTAGCTGGCAGCAAACCTTCTCTGTCAAGACACCCACCCAGATGTCCTGCAGTTACAGACACGCACTGCCATCTAGTGCTGGAATGAGCTCTCAACAGATGACAGAGCTAATACCCTGGGCATCTGTTTGCTGTAAAGGGCCACCTACATGGAGATCTGCAACCTATGTCCCAACTCAGCCACTCATCCAAACGTACCTCCCCTGCAGACTAAAGGCTCAAATAAATCAGCACTGAAGCCTAAAATTGCAAACAAACTTGGCAGAAAACAAATCCAGACAAGCTGCATGATGACTTATTCTTATACCGTAAAATAAACATGCAACTTGTGCTTTTTTGCCTCCTATGGATGTTTAGAAACTGAGACACTTGATGCATGTGTTTTGGTAGAAACCTTGAGAGAGCCAGTGATTGAGGAGCAGAATGGAAACCACAAAGGTTTGGGGCGTTTTCTACAAACATTTATGTAGAACAACTCGAATGTTTTATATTTATTTTTATTTTTTTGTAGATTAAAGGCTTTTTTTAAGTATTCATCTTTAAAATTTGAAAGATAAAATTGGAATTGAAAAAGTGCTATTCTATGAAGTCCATGAATAAGGATGAAACAGTCCCACACCAAATTAGGTATCATTGCTTTAATAATGAAGTAAAAATGACATCAGCGTGTCTCTTTCTATCTCTCTAAATATGCTCTTTCACTACCTAAGAAGTAGATTTGAGGATGGTGTAAATATAGACTTATAAGGAAGAGCATCTGAGATTGTATTTTATTTGTTTGAGGGGCTATTAGAATTCTCCTGGGAACGTCACCCCTTCACTGATGAGTCAGAGCACTGAGAGCTTTGCCTGAGACATTCGTAAACTTTGTCCGGGGAATCTGTCACTGAATCATGTGACAAAAATGTAGAAATTACCACCATCACTCCATTCCTGACATCTCAGGCATCATTTTGATGTGGTTTGTGGATGGGGACCCTGAACTCTTCATTGGGGCAAAGAGCTGCTGTGAGAACAGAGATGCTGTGTGTGAAGCACCTCTCAAAACAATCTTACATAACCTGAACACAGTTACTAACATTAAGCTCTGATGGCTACAAGTAAATTCAAGGCCAGCAGCCAGAGTTTTTTCATTCCCTGATCTGAGGGCTTTTGTGGAGTAGTGTATTCAGTAGCATGGCCTCTTTCTCACTTGACAAAATAAGATAACAACAGATTACTTTGCAGACTTTCACTGTTACTTTTTAGTATGCTTTAAAGTGACTTTGATTGCTCATAGATAATTGTGTATGTTTTCAAAGAGGCTGTCTGACCATTTCTGAAACTGACACTTCCAGTTTTCAATTCTTCCTCTTCCAGCTCTTCCTCTTAATGAAAAAAATTAGGACACGTGCAGTGAAAAAGCATGGTGTGACCTATGTCTCCAGCAAGAAGCAAATCAGCTTTTCATGCAAAAGACAAGTGCAACATTCTATAAATGTCTCAAGGAAACTGTCTAAAAATATCCACTATATCTCCCTGTTTAGACAATATCACATCTCGCTCTTATCGCAGGCCATAGTTTACATAGTTTAACCTGATATTTGAATGTAAAACAGATAAACGTGGCTAGACATTGGATATTATGCAAATTTTTTGTTCCAGCCTATCCGTCCCCTTACAGTGCAAAGAAGAGTAGTGCCAGTAGGCCTCAGCCACACAGGTCTAGAAACTGGTCAGTGGTCAGTGACCTCCTGGCTGATGACTGGTTGTTGTGTTAGTTATTAGTTTGCAAGTGTTTTCAGACAAATCAGTATCAAACTACCGACCGTGGCAACCTGCTAGCAACCAAAACAATTGCAAAGACGTTTTTGGTCCAGCACAGCATTGCTCATTGCAACACAATTCCTCTAATGGTTGCCAGCAACCACTTACCAACCACTCAGGGAATTCACATTTTTCCATAGAGGCCAGAAGTTACCAGGAGGTCACTGACTGGTCTTTAGGCCAATATAATTGAGGCATTAATGAATTATGTCTTGATTCTTACTACAGATTAAAGCAAACAATAATACTAACCCTGCACTAGGAGAACATGCAAAGTCTGTATAGAAAACCCCACCTGGGTTTTAACCCATTGTGCAGCCTTATGGTGCTTTGAAGCTACCTGAGGAGGCAAATGCTAATGTGAGAAGGCTGAGTATAAAATGTCAGCATGTTTATCCAGTCCTGGAGAGATGTTTCATTCAAAAACCAAACATGTTAACCACTTGATGACATTGGAGAAAAAGATAGGAGATACACCACTATTAATCTAAAATTTATTAGCATTCATCCTCTTGGCAGCATGGATACATGAACCAAAGTTCATGGATATCAGGTTATTTATTATTTCAGTCTCGGTCAAAGTGATTCACAGACAGACAAACACTGTCATCATTAGAACAACAATTCAGCCACAGTCGATGCCTTTCCGGCCAAGAGATTTCATTTTTGTTTAGAGCCTTTCACCAGAAAGGAAACCAAGATTTACATCCAGTTGAAAGCTTTTTATTTTGTCGCTTATTTCATTTACCGATTTGTTTGATTTTACTCAGAATTTACTTTTGGTTCCATTTGCTGCTTAGATTTTTTTGGCGTTTAAAACGTCTTGGTTAGGTGTAGGACAAGTGGTGGGGTTTAGAGTAAAATATACTTCATCATAACAGTAATCCTTCACTTTGAAAATTAAGAAGTTGGGAGTTACAAGCCCATTTAACTAATGCCATAACCTGGTGTGCCACACTCTACTGCACAAGGACACCATCTGTGTAAAAGACAAATCCAGCAGCTTTTCACAAAAGGGCATTAATTGATGCCCAGGAATGCATTTGAGCCAGAGTCTCCCCGTGTAGTCCCATTTGTGTCTAACTGCAAAGATTTCCGCTATTGCAAGCCTCCTTCTTAGCAATAAGCACATCCTGCTAAGAGAGATTTAGCCTTTCACAAATATGAAGGGTATTTTTCTGCACTTCAGACAAATTCCAGCTTAAATTTCTAACACCCACAGACTCTAACAAGCAGTCTGATTTGTCTGGAGAAACCCTTGTCATGTAAATCTCTCCTTGCTAATGTAAATCTCATAATACTCTTACTGCCTTTGTGGGTGGTTACTTTTGTTTGAGAAAATCTGATTTAGTGCTACATGTTTATCTCGAACTCATTTTTCCAAAATGATGTTTACAGTAAGGCCCGGAGGACAGAAACGAACACAGCTTGTGGCTTTTCAAGTTCTCTCTGTGGACGGATCCTATACAATTCATAAACCTTCACAGTGTAAAAAATGATTTAAATGAACAGATTCATGGAGTGAAGCTGCTGTAAATAATTTAGTTCAGGGTGTTTTTTTTGAGAAATGTGGATTAATGTATAAATAATTGGTTTCAAATGGATGTTGGTGTATGACTAATGTTCTGAATATGAACATTAGGATATATCGTAAGTCTGCAAATTTTATTGTTTTTGCTTCTACATAACATTTTATTCACTCAAATAATCAAAGAAAGAATGCCTCCCTAACTTGTTAAGGCTTAAATTGCATTACTGGTGATGCTCAGTTACAATAATCAAATCAGCCTTGTCTTTAAGCTAAAACATCTGCATGATAATTGGTTTCATACTGAGACAATGGTCTCTTTAATAGCTAACATCTGCTCACAAGACTGCCCTGCTCTTATGTTACAGCACCACCATTGTGTAATTTATATGGCGTGGATGCAATAGCACAGACAGCTACATATTCACTGCAAACTAGAGAATTATCTCCAGCTTTTGCCTACGTTGATACTTATTTGATAAGAATCAAATGTGACAAGACAATGGGTCGATACTTGAAGGAGCTTTTCTCCCTGCTAGTAAGACCCTAAAAGTTTCCGAAGATTTAATGCAAATCCACCAAATGCAAATCCTTCCGTTTTAAAGCTCAGACTTGTTACTGTGCCATTTACTTTTGCCTCGGGCAAAAGTCAGAGGCCATGTGGGGCCACAAAGGTTTGCAGGGTTATTTAAAAGAAGACAAACAAGAGTCAGCATAAAGCAGCACAAATGCTACATTCAGCCAACGCTTTAAGCTAGCATTCAGTCTGAAAACTGTCAAAACAACACATCTGATCCAGTTCTTAGTCTCTTTTCTCATGCCTGTAAAAGCACTATTGTTTTGAATATTGACAGCTTTTGTTGGATACCTAAAGAGGATTTGAATCTTTTAGACTACAAGTGTATAAGAAATTTACCAGAGATTTGCCTAAATTTACTTAAAGCCTTTGTCAGACAACGGGAACATTTTATTTGGAGGCTGTTCATGTCCATTAACAGAACATTCATTTCGGTTTCTCTCAAAAATGAAAACAAACCAAAACATTTCCAAGATTTGGTATGTTTGGGTTGGTACATGCAGCTGCGCTTTGATTCCTAGACATGATCAACCATTACAGCCACCAGGCATTTTAATTTTTGTGGCTGTCTGGGCAAAATATGGTTTAGCAGACTCTTGGACCATTGCAGGTTTTTCAGTGTGCGCTGGCATGCATTCTACACATTTCACAAACCTATTATACCTTCTAGAGATTTTCCAGTCTTTTACACCTTTTCCTTGTAATTGTGGAGCATGTTGTTTCCACTGCCACTGCAAGAGGAGTTGAGTGGAGCCTGAGTGGTTGACAGCACCAGCCATAGTGAGTTATTTGCATTGTTTTTTATTTTCATTCACCTTTTCAATGACCATTCAGAGCCTATGTAGACAGTACAATTCCAAGAAAATTACCTCTCCATCAAGACATAAATTTTTCAATCACTTCAAATTGTTTTGTATTTCTTGGCATTTTCATTGAGTTTCAGTGCAGCCGGCATGTGCCAGGAAACTTTCCCTGTTTTTAAAATTATTAAAATAACAGAAGAACCAAGCATTCGCTCAGCCTAAAATGAGGCATACTGTGAAAGGAATCTTAAGCAAAAAACACAGAGAATAGCCTGTGTGCAGCACCTATTTGTCATGTGATGGCTGTGTGGCAGACCCAATTGTAGTTCTCAAAGGACGGAGCATGAAATCAATTGTGTAATGCACAAACAGACGGGGCACGGCAACAATGAACAGAGGGAAACAGAGACCTGACAGAGTGGCTGGAAACTACAGACATAAGGAGGGAGGGGAAGTAAACAAAACACAAGACACAGAACTACAGTTAGCAAAATAAAACAGGAAGACACAACAGAATGGGTAATCACGATTGACTTGACATGGGGGAGGGACGCAGAAGGACCAGGGAGCACAGAAAGATGAAGGATGAACACAGATGAGACTGGGACACAAAGGAACACAAAAGGGAACTAACTAGAAGCAACCTTACATCAACAGCAACTAAAACTAACAAGAAGTGTAAGGTTAAGTTATGGTTAACAGACTGAGCTTTGCGAAATAACATAAAGGCAAATGTAATGTCTGTAACCATGGAACAAATGAGAGAAGCCCTTTAACCACAGGTCCAAACAGACTGACTGGATGAGTTCATCATAACAAACAAGCACTTTCAGTTATAGAATTCAATCACAATTTCCAGTGGACCAGCTTTTAGATATATAACAAATGGACTACAGTATGAATGCATATTTTTAACATATAAGTGGTGATAGTGTTCCAATCCTTTAACAAAACACAAAGACAAACTGCTCAGCAATCAGAACTTCATCAGCAAAGTCAGTGACAACAGTCATATAATCCAAAGTGGTGTATACTCATCCTTCTCTCCTCTCTTCTTCCTGTTTTTATAGCCACTTTTTTTCTTTTACTTTGGCTTGCTAATCACAATGTATAATGTAGTGACATCTGCAGAAAAACAAATTGTTGCATAGTTGCAACAATTTGCAACAATTTGCAACTATGCAAAAATGGATAACAGGTTCAACTGCATTTCTCATAAATGACAGAAAGCAAGAAAGTAATACATTTCTAATCATGGCCATCAAAACACCTCAGAAAAGTCATCTGTTTTTAATCAATGGAGTGGAAAATGATTGAGTGCATGGTCGCAAATAAAACTCGGTTCATAAGGAAAATGTGTACTGTATAAATAAAGTTAGGCTTTGACTCGCCGATAGAACCATGGCTTAAACATATAGTAGAATGGTTATAACCCACCTTTCACTAAATATAGCGCACACGCAGTCCATACAATGAGGAGATACCAATTGTGTTATTTCAACTGGGCTTTGGGCCATCATCCTGGCTGCCATGTTGGAAGTTACACTTTTGGCATAATTTTAAGGAAAATTACAGTCTTAGAGACTGTTATAGTTTTTACAGTATGTATGCATTTACTTTTACTAAACTAAAGCAGTGCTTGTGTTGATTCACATTTGTTTGTGAGAGCCTGGGCGCTTTCAGGAATGTACATGCTACACAGGTAAATACAGGTAAAATCTAATTAAATAAGTTTTGCAAAGTGTAAAACTTGAAATGAACTTGCTAATTTCTCCAGTTTTTCAAGAAAATATATTTTTCTTAATGTCATGAGTGGTTCCAGCCTTTCTACACAGGTCTGGGGACGTCAAGTTAAGTATTTTTGGATTTTAGGTTTGAGTAAAGATGGAAAAATGCCACATTTATTCAGGTTTTTTTCCCTTTCCATTGTGATGGTTAAAATGTAACGTAAACCCAACAACAGTATACTAATTATAAGCTCTTTTTTTTTAAATTTACATTGATTTTTTTTTTCTAAATTTATCCTCATTAAGGATGGAAATAATTTAAAAAGAAGTATATGTACTTCACAGTTAGTGGTGTAAGATTTCAGCTTCTGCAAGACTGCATTCTTGTATCACACTATTTGACACCAGGTGGCGCCACAGCACAAATTTGTGTTGTAATGTCCGGCAGTCGTCGCTAAAACTGCAGCTTTTCTTTGCCAAAATCAATCCCACAATCCTCACTCACCGGCGGTGTATTCATTTGAATGGTAAAACTGTGAAACGCTTGCGATCGTGCATAGAGGGAGTTGCTTTAGTGTTTAACCAGTTTTTCACGTTTTGGATTTTACACATCTGAGGAGCGATCGTAACATCTCACAAAATGAATCGGTTGGTATTTAACTCCGGGGTGTACATGTTAAAAGTGACAACTTTATCTTTAACAAAGACATACGTTCACAAGGCTAACCAGCTAGCTAGCTCGCACTAGCGGCCCAGCTTGTTGCTTTCTACGTCTCCCGTGTTGTCTTGTGAGTTGAGCTAAATGCTAACAGTTAAAGCTAACCTAGACATTACAATGAGATTATAGACATTTATTTTAATGGGAGGCGTCACGAAATGCAACTTTACACCTCTTTTGTCATCGTTTATTTTGACACTTGCAAAGCAGCAAACTTACAGCCCTAACTTTTACAGCATATTATGTTTTTGCGACGTTCAGCCATACGAGCTAACGGGAGCTAACGCCTTTGCAACTAAAATTGAGCATTTTGGTTTAGTTTATCTTGTTTCACTGAGCTAATTTGAGTCAAACTGTTACATCTGGGAGCGTATGCTCTTGACTTTTAGCTGGCCTATTCATAGTTGTGCCACAACATAGTCCTGGCTTTTGGCTCCTTAGCCTCTTAATTATTTTCCAATTTGTTTCTCCAGCAGTGTTCCTTATTATGGCAGCTGGTAAGCATGTTTGGCAACGAGCAGTCCCGAAGGTCAACCACAAAAACTCCAATGGCTTTCTGCGACCCAGCGTGCCTAGTTCTGCTGAGAAGAATATGAAGCAGGTATAAGGATATAATGGGAAATACTATGACTAATTGTGTAAACAGCTGCCCATGTGTCTTTTAAATCCTGGTGACTGTGAAGTACAGTTCAGTGGCATTGTAGCAGTAGTGGCCTCATCCCCTATCCTTTTGTTTTAGGTGGATATTATTAATAAGGAAGAATTAGATAAAGACAGGTGAGTCTCTGATCCACATCTGAGGGGGTTCATCAAATTATGATCACTCACTGCCTGTTTCCCACAGATCATCCTTGCATCCACACTAATATGTTTTTTGTTTTTAAGCTGTTTTAATATGAAAGTAAAATTTCCTTTTGTACTAAACCCTCTGTAAACACATTACCTTAACCACTCACCCACACTGGGTCTGTGTACTGGTGTAATTAAGAAGCAGTGGGTTAGTTGTTTTTTGAAAATATATTGAAGAAGGAAAAGCAAAAGCAAATAGTAAGACCAGAGATTTTTTTTTTGTTTGCTTGGATCAGTGACAATAGGGAGCTGTCGCAAAGCAAATACAGCAACATATTAGAAGGCTACTGGGAGCCGTCACTGTATGACGCCATGGAAAAGATACACATGAAAAGCACGAAATCATAGAACGTATGTGAGAGTGGCTGTGATATTTTGGCTTCATAATTATGACTGATAATGAAGCAAACATAGGTGTCTGGGAAATGATGTTGACTGGAGGGGCAGAAACAAAGTCTTGATGTTTAGGGGTCTTAAAATTAACAAATGTCAACATAAAAAACATGTTAGTGTGGATGTACAACCAGTCACTGAACCATTAAAGCACCTTTCATTTACCATTAACCGTTATCATGGTGGCTTTAATTTGTATTTATGTGTTGTTGTTTTTTAACCTGTGACTGCTTTGCATCTGGCCAATCTCAACTTCTCCATTTGGCAGATTTCAGGTGCATTACAGAGTACACAGTCCAGGAAAAGTGAAGCAGGCGACATCTTGCAAAAGAAAGAGTTGTGGATTGGCGGAGGTGGGCGTAAAGCTGCACCGCAGATCATCAGATGTAGGCCGTTTATGTGACCCCGGCATGGCCAACAAGGAAAATGAGCTGACCTGCTCCGATGATGTCCGGGGCTGTGGATTTCCGGTGAACTCTGCAGAGGCCTCCAAGATGGCGGGGGCCAGCTCCAAGTACAGTGATTTTGCTGAGGTGAGAAACAGAGCTCGAGCCACTGATTGTTTTTATTTCATATGAAATATGAAGGCTTGTTGATTGAAAACTGCAACACTGAAAACACTGAGTTCCATTTTTTTTTTTTCATTGTTTGTCTATACATAGCTATCAAAGGACCATGAAGCTATGACCCAGGTTCTTTTTGGAAGAAGTCTTCGACTTAAAGTAGCCCTAACACTATGGCGAAAAAGTGCAAGTGAATTAGTGGCCTACCTAATAAGGTAAAACACTTGTGGCTACTGTTGGTTGATGGTTGTGTTTATTCTGTAATTACTCACAATTTGTCATCTTCACATCACATGTTTGTGGTTTCCCAGAATTCAAGACACAGGTGTGCTGCTTGACTGCTTACCTGTCTTAACAAACAAGTAAGTAATGTTATTTTTTTTGTTTGTTTATTTACATTTTAGCTTTTAGTGTTTCAGCTTTACCTCCAGTGACCGTGCTGCACATTCGTCCAGTCAGCTGTTAATTTACAAAGATTGTACAGTTTGTAAGACAATAATTTGTAAAGCAGGAAATAGTCATGTTTTGGTAACAATTCTGAAATTGCAGTATACAAGCATGCATAGTCGCACCATGATACCTATATGGAGGTGTTGAAGCATGGTGGCCTAGAGAAAACCAAACCTCGTGCAGCTCTGACAGCTTGTTAGATTTTTCTGTTGTTCTGCGGTGGACATGTTGGCCATTTTTCTTATTTTTCTTCTTCATGCCTGATTGCTGATGATCACCTCATTTGAACTTGTGTTATCTCCTCTCTCATCAGCCTTCAAACAGAAGCACCATGTTTGTCACTTGGCTGCTGTGTTGACCTCATGCCCCAAGTCAAAATGATCCTCACCAGTAAATATGAAGAGTAAGTGGCATTTCATTCTAATAATGTTTATCTTTTTTCTTTTTTTTTTCTTCTTGATCATTATATGAAGGTGTGCTGAGTTTAAAGCAGTTAGATTTGTTGTTTATAAACCTAAAGATGATTGTGTTCTCCTCCGGGAAGTTTAAGCTTGTCTGATAAATAGATAATGAACAGAGGAGAGAGCAGCTAAAGCCTCTTGAAGGAGTCGAGAAATTCCTTTGACCTTTAAATCTCATATGTAATAACATTTTGGATTCAACTGTTTTTTTTTTCTGACAGACAGATAACTGTGGGTTTACACTGGGTTCAATCCGTCATCAGGAAATGGTGGCCAGAACTTTCTAGAACTGAAAAAAGACTGCAGGACAGTTGTGCAGAAGACAGGTGAGCCCTGTATGCTTTAATAAACCTAATGCAGCCTCCAGAGTTTCAGTGTAGATGTTTAAAATCATATTATTTTTCTAGTTTTCACTATCTGGTGAGTAATTCTAAATAAATCTTGGAAAGTTGGATCAATTTAAAGAAAAAAAGAATGCATGGGGATAAAACCAACAGATATTAAATTTTTAAGATGCATATTTGAAATCCAGTAAATGTTTTTAGTTATTCACTTTTGTGTCGATCTTATGAATATAATCTGCTGAATTCGGGCATGCTAGTTGCCTGTGTTGTCACAGGAAACATCCTGTTGCTTGCTTTAATTTTCTAAACATTTGTCATCCAGGCAGCCACGCCCTTATGCTGGATCATAGGCAGTTTAAAAACAAAAAGATGATGGTATTTAGGGCTGTTTGATATAACGATATATATCGGATGACGATATTAAAACCATCTATCGTTTCAATTTACGCTATCGTTTGTTTTGTGGTGTCGCAAAATAAAGTGTTTACGGCAATTTTTTTTTTTTCACCGTTTTGATGGTCACTGTAGTGGCTACATTCATTTCTTAAAGTTCTCTCTTTCTCTTATATTTTATATAACCACACTATGGACGGATGAGTGCCTGCTTTTATGCGTTGTCGTTAGCAACAACGACGGTAAAACCATCGTGTGTCCGCTTTTATTATTTTCCACATAAGCCTTTCACAATAAAGCTCAAGATCCTGTTGAGACTTTTCAAAATAAACTGAATCACGTGAAAAAGTATGCAGAGTATTTACAGATGAGAAGTAAAAAAGAGCCGCCAGGTGCTAAAAAAATAAACCTTAGACTCAAACGTTAGAACAGGCTTTTCCCCGCAGCACGCCGTGTAATAAATACAAAGAAAACGGCGGCTGTTAAAACTTATGTCTAAAAATGTATAGTTTCATACATCGTTAAAACACTCGACTCCAGGTACACGGCTCATTATCGGGACGATAGATGACTTATATCAGGATATGAGATTTTGGTCATATCGCACAGCCCTAATGGTATCCTTAAACATTTCCACGAAGACTGTGCCAAGATTGCATCTCTTTTGCACTTTCCATGTATTGGATCAGTAATTAAATCAGATTTGATTAGATTAAACTTTATTGTCATTTTACAAGTTCAAGTTTAAGGCACCAAATGCAGTTAACCTCTAACCAGAAATCAGATATCATCAATATGCACAGGACATTAATATAATACCAATATAGGTATAATGCAAATATACAGAATGTGAGAAAATAATAAATAAATAATCAAATAATTACAGTCATGTGATGAATGAATAATAACTATAGCTAATTAAGGTTATATATCATTATCAGTCATTGCCATCAGTAATGTTTGTGTGTTTATTGTAGGAACATGGAAGTCATGAAGCAGCGGCTAAAGGACTTGTGGAAGGAAGGAACCCGATTATGTTTGGTTCCAGGAACTACAGGAGAGCTGGCAAAGGTGAGAAACATTACGACTGTTCCATCCCTCATAAGGGATTTTTTTTTTTTTTTTCCATCGTGATATAGGTCAGAGTGAAGACCGCTACTGTTTTGTATGGATCGTTTATACTAAAGCACCACATTGATTTCTTGTTAGAAGTAAATAGAAAATATATAATAGAGCTGCATTAACGTTTTTAGAAATGAGTGTTTTGTCACACTGATATTTCTGTTCCAGAACTGTTTTCAGGCTCCACAGGTGCTCCTGCTGTTATTCCACCTTCTGTTGATCTTGGGTGGATTCAGCCAACCACTCCCATCCTAAAAAGAAAAGACACAGATCCACCATAAGCTTTTGTGGTTGATCTTTTTTCAGTCTTCACATCCTGTTTTATAGTGGGAGGAGAAGAAAATGAAACCACAAAAGATTTGTTTTATTAAATCTTTTAAAAGGAAATGCATTCACTAATTTTTACATGTTTGTAGCAGCTGAAATGTCAAATCAGCATCAAATTAATAGTGTTGAGTGATCCAGTTTATCTGCATTTACTAGCTCTGACGACTTCTCATGTGCTATCTCTGCTTTGTGTTGCAGGGCATCGAGGCTTATCTGTCGCAGCTGCCCTGACAGTTGTCAATGTAGCACTCTTGGGATGTGACCACTACAGTCAATCATGGCTATGTTTCGAACTGATAATGGTGCAAGAGAAATAGACCAGTTACTTTTGCTACTTCAAACTCAAACCTCTTAACTGGGACTGAACTTGACAATTCAAACACTTCCCTCACGTTTGAGCTGGAACCTCTGAAGGGAGGGTGAAGAGAGCCTTCCTGGACAGCAAATGACTGCTTCACATTGAAGTGGATTGTCTTTTTTGAGGGGCATGTTTAGTGGACCTCCATGAGACTGGGTGTAATTTCGCTCTATGAAGTGCCAAGGTCTTTGTCTTTCACTACACCACTCTTTCATGGAATGCAGATGCACTTGTGGATGTTGTTGATGTTTTGCATCTTGAGTTCTCCGGAAGAAGGAACTTGAATCTGCAACAGTCTTAAGTTATTAGAGCTTGTTTTTCTTGTTTTTTCGTTTTTCCTCTTCCTTTGACATTTGACTGTGTAATGTAAAATGTAAAAACAAGTGATTCTTTTAATCATCTTTTAAATAAATTAAAAATGCAATTTTATTGTTTGTTTTTTGTCTCCAGATTATCAAATGGTACTGGGATGATGTCCTGTTAAACTGCAGCAGAAATAAGACCACAGTTTGTTTGTTTGGTTTTTTTGTTTGTTTGTTTTTATTGTTTTAACTGGCTAAGCTCATTAAAATTTTGAAAATACCAAAGTAACAATAAAAGTAAAAAGATCTTGCTCACCAAGTTAAAGTGGCTAAACGAGTTTTTAAACATGCTCCTGCAGCGTTAATTTGACCTCGTGATTTTTTTTCTTTTTTTTAATCTTTATTAAACATTGATTAGTTTTCAAAGCTGCATTGCTAAACGGAAAAAGGATCTATTTTATAATTTTTTTTGTCTTTTTCAAAATTAAAAAAATGTACTGACTTGGGAAACCTTCAAGGAAAATACTTATTCTGCCTCCTAGTTCAATTTAAAATTTCAATGAGTTTCATTTTGAGTTTTAAGAATAAAGGGGAATCTTTGTGCAAAAACGAGCGAGTGGCGTTTCTGGTTTGTACAATAAAGTTTTTTTTTTTTGAAGTGACGTCATTTTCCGCAGAGACAGCTGATGCAGCGAGGCTTCCGCTCCTTCGCTAAACAGCTCTTGACTACATGTTGGTGGAGAAACGGTGAAAAACGATTTTAGTTTATTAAAGACGAGGCAGTATGTGGCACAGGGAAAGAATACCGCTGCTACTGGCTTTCGTCCAGTCTGTACTCGTCGTAGGGTGGTGTTTTACTGAAATGGAATCGGGGCCTGGCGCAGCTATGTCGACGCAGACTAACGGAGATCGGTTCAAAATCGAAGGAAGAGTGATAGTTCCCGGAGTGAAAACACAAGACTGGGTCTCCACGGCTAGAGTGCTAGTAGATGGTGAAGAACATGTGGGATTTTTGAGGTAAGAAATATCCATAGTTCATTGGATAACTAGCTAGCATGGTACGTGCTACAATACGTGCTAATGCTACGTACGTAGCATTAGCACCTAGCCATTGCTAGCTGGTGGTTAGGGTCAAACTCGAAGTCAAACCCGATAACGACTGCATCTGTCACAGGCAGATGGCAGGTACCAAATGTTGTAGATCATGCACAGCTTTCCTTTTGTAACTCTTGTCCGACTGTCAATCAATTAGCGTTTCATTTCAACATGAGGCCTTTTTGGTCCTACTGCAGCGGTAACCACAACACAAAACGTCCACAAGAGACTTCTGTATATATAATCTATTATGTTTCCACAGCTAGCATATGTTTATGAGAAAACACCAGTACTAGCACTGGTTTGCTGCACAAACGTGTGTTGAAGGCATAACATATTATTAAGCATGTTCTATAGTATTTATTTGTCACGTGTGTAGTAATGTACAAATAAAAATAATATATCATGTTATTTAACCCTGCTATCTTTAACCATGTTACCGTATCATCCGTAATAAAATAATCATTCGTGTTCTTCTTAGCTCACAAGGGTTTAATCGATTGTCTTAGCAATAGTTTTAATTATTGTATGACTAGTGTACAGTAGTGTATTTCACCAAAGATGCGAGTATAAAGGATGGCTAATACATACATTTGTCTGTGATATTAGTATATCAAATTATGTACATAGATTGTGCCCAAAGGAATGATTTTGATGAAGACAAATTTTGTTTACTGTTTTGTTTTGTTTTTTCAGGCACATAAAGGGTATAGAAGTAGTCACTTTAAACTATGCAACTATAACAAAATGTATTTAAAAAAAAATAAGTCTCCGATTATTCATAGAGTCATCACTATATTTTTATTTTTAATAGGCTATTTGCATCACGGAATGTAACAATGCATGTATATAAGAAACTCATAATTTACACGTGAAAAGAAGCATAACTAACTTGCTGATGTCATACATACACATACATGTAGTTATACATAACTATGCATTTATATGTATAGTACCAGACATATAAAGCTATACATATATATCATAACATAATATGCATACATCCACCTATATGTAGCTTTATATTCTCTCACACACACACACACACACACACACAATTACTAACCTACTTTGCATACTCCACAATATTTATGCCAGGTTTTGTAAATAGTCATAATTAGACTATTTATATATATATACTCTCACACATGCATGTATATTTACATATATATACATACATGTAAATATCTTCATACATATAAATCAAAATTTGCATTGACATTTATCTACCATATGAGCCACTGAACACTGTTGTACGGCACAGTTAAAAACACAAATGGCTTTCGCTGTTGGCCATACTGTTAAAAAATGAAACTTTATCTTCACATTATAGCCCTGCTTCGCTACCAGTGAACATTTTCTCTATATTTCCCAGTAACAGGGAACCTAACCTTTACTCAGTTCTTCATATAGTACTTGTGCAGTTTAATATTTTACACGGTCCAGAAATTTTAACATGTTTTAGTATTTTTCTTTCTTTTTATATTTCTACCATAATGCAGTGTGCTTCAAATTTCAACTTAATAAGCATACTACTTGAATTCTTAGATACTTATACACCTAATTAGGTGACCTTTGTAGATGTCCCACTTTCAGATATTTAATTGAAATTTTTTATTGACTGGCAAGACCTTTAACGTTTTTACCACATTTGTTTATTTATTTGTCTTAACCATTTGTATTTCTGCTTTAGTAAGATAGTTTGATAATACTTTGCTATTTAGTTCATTCTCCATTTATTTCAGGATTAATATTTTAGACGAACTTTAGGTTGAACTAATATAGGTGTACCTTTTTTTAAAATTATAAGCAGCTGCTGTCTTGAAAAAATTGCTTTATGTTTTTGTTACAGAACCGATGGGAGTTTTGCTGTGAACGATGTCCCCTCTGGGTCTTACGTTGTTGAAGTTGTTACTCCCACCTATAGATTTGAAGCTGTCCGTGTTGATATCACATCCAAGGGTAAAATGAGGTATGGCCACTATAGTGGAAAAACACAAAACTTGTAAAAATTAGCGGTTGGCCTGGCAACTCTGACCCACTGAAGCAATGTGTGATTTCACAGAGCGCGACTTGTGAATTACATCAAAACGTCAGAGGTAATTCGCCAGCCATACCCTCTTCAGATCAGGAGTAGTGGACCTCACAGCTACTTTATGAAGCGAGAAACCTGGGGCTGGACAGACTTCCTTATGAACCCAATGGTAAGAAAATGCGTTGATTAAGTGGGAATTGCATGTGTATGTCACAAAAGAAACATTTCCTAGGATCCCACCATTATCCTAATACTCTGATTAAACATATGCTTTCTACCATTTGTACTGTTAGAGTCCATTGGCTGTAGCCCCATTTAGAGAACTACAGATGTTAATTAATTTTGATAAGCTGGTGCACAATATTGACGATAATGAACAGAAGTTTCATGACCATGAAGTCACATTTCCATTCCTTAAAGTGACCTTTTTTGCTCATTTCTACTGCATATTTTTATACTTATGAACTCTTGAGCAGCTTTCTATCAATCAGAGTTGAAAATAAACCTGATTTATCCCGGGTAGTACAGGCCATCCACTGTCTGACACAAGCTTTTTTTTTTTTCTTTTCTTTTTTTTTTTAGCTCCTTTCCTTTTTAAGGTTGCGTTTTCCTTATGCCAAACTTTTTTTCTTGATTGGATGGCCCACAAACTCAAAAAGAGAATATTGGGCTTCTGTGCTGACAGATAAAACCGTTGAAAAAAAGGAACTGTAAAAACAAGTTGTCAAAGAAGATTGCATCTGAATTTGTTACATGTCATTTAATGTCTTTGTTGCTCCTGCAGGTTATGATGATGGTTCTGCCCCTGCTTATCATTGTTTTGCTACCCAAAGTGGTCAACACCAATGACCCAGAGATGAGAAAGGTATGTTCATTGTGCTGTGTCTCTGAGCTAAATAGAAGAAACAACAGACGTTGTGATGTTTTAAATCCTAACCCTATCCTTGTCTCCTTTTGAATTGCTTATTGTGGTAGAGTGCTAACTGTAACAGATGTGACTGATTGTGATACATTTTTAACATCAGAGAGAACATTGAGTCTGTACACAGCCTTTCTCTCTCCAAAAACAGCTGTTCATTCTCTGCCTCCCTTTCTTTACAGGAAATGGAGCAGTCCATGAACATGCTGAACCCCAACCCTGAGCTTCCTGATGTCTCTGAGCTCATGACCAAGCTCTTCTCTGGCTCCAAAGGCTCCAGCAAGGCAGGCAGCAGCAGCAAAGGCACCAGGCCAGCTGCCAAGAGGAGGTAGTACTGTACATGCCTCCTAAAAATCCACCTAAAAAGAAAAAAGCTCGATTTATGTCATGGAAGCAAGGTTTTAAAGTGTCATTTTTTTTCTCTCTCTCTCTCTCTCTGGGTTTATTGTACAGATTTCATTAATATTAGATGTTTTGAGCACATCTGGATTTCTAATATGCTATTACGAACTGAGCAAAAATTGTTTTTTTTCCTAGGTTTTTTTTTTTTTCCATACTGCACTGATAACATTTGTTGCGAAAGCTGTTATTCTTAATTTGCGCGATACTTTCTACAGGTGACCCTACTACTCATCAGTCTTTTCTGTGCTAAAACCTCCATTGTATATTTTCCACTGCTGCTACTTCCACTACCTGAAAGAGAGCATATATACACAATTCAGAGATTTTCTTGTTTAAGTAACTTCAGTAATACGACTGTGAATGAAGAGAAATTGAATTTTAAGGCAGATAAATTCTTATTTAAAAACCTAGATAAATAAATTGCCATGGTATATGACAGCTGTGTTTTTATTTCACACCATTCATTTCTTTGAGTGAACACGTGACTTTCTCATTTTATGAATTGTGGTGAACTGTATGGTTAGAATTCACACGCTGTACATTATGTGCCTGAGGTGTAAAAATTAAAATGATAATCACTGAAAGTACAAAGAGAGAAATGTATGGTTGCTTTTTAAAAGCTCTACAAAGTGTAACTGGTTTTACTTTGTAATAAAATAGACATTAAAGTCCATAGTAAAATCATTATTGTAGAATGTGTTAGCACTGGCTGACAGGACGTGTTTTAAAATGAAACAATAATGAGTAATGTTATTAAATATAGAGACCGCTCAGCTCAAGGTTGAGTCACTAGCTTTCTCCTGAACTTTGAGCCAA
This sequence comes from Simochromis diagramma, assembly GCF_900408965.1. Classification (NCBI taxonomy): domain Eukaryota; kingdom Metazoa; phylum Chordata; class Actinopteri; order Cichliformes; family Cichlidae; genus Simochromis; species Simochromis diagramma. The sequence goes on from NW_024387492.1 coordinate 16,237,201, forward strand.
ATATGTTCATCATCAGCATTTATCTATTTGTTGAGGAGATAGTCCTTTTGGCACAAAAGCTCCGTTGTTGCTATGGTTTTGATTTTGGCTTCAAAGTTACCCAGAAGTGAGAAAGAGTGGGTTTTTGTTTTGTTTGCATCATATGCATCTATGCAAGATTATATTTACTGTATATTCCTGCTGTTTCACTGATCAGTGCTTAGCAGTGGTAACACAAAAAGATGAATTACCTTGTCTTCCCTTTTTCAGGGGAAAACATTCTGGCACATCAAGGTAGGAGAAGCATGTGGGTCAATACAAGCAAAAAAAAAACAAGTTTGCTGGCTGAGTTCCAAATAACTGCTTAAGCTTTTGAGTCTTAGTGTTATGCACGAGGGCCCGCTGGGCACAGTCACTGTCGATAATAACCACAGGGCTCAAAAAATGCTTTAAAGTCAGATCAGATGTTTATGATGCACAGAATGTGTTTTGGTGAGAAGTAGTGAATATAAATATAATCTAAAAGTTATCTCTCAAGCACAGAGACAAAAAGTGTCGTGAATTAGGTCAACTTGCATGCAGTTGCGTCTTTTTCCAGTGATACCCCGTCCACAGGTAAATGGAGATGGTGTGACACAATTTAAAATCAGTCGTTTTCATCAAATCGCCTTTTTCCAAGCTTAAGAATGAGTTGCTGTGTGAAGAATGCGCATGACAGCGTCCTGTAGATTACTCATGCTAAATGAGTTAAGTGAAAGCATCAAAATAAAAGAACGCTTGTTTTCCCTAATATTTTCCAAAGTTTCAATCATCACTGTGGCTCTTAGACCAAAGCAATTTAGTGCTTATTTTGACTCTAAATGTTTTATTTAAAAGCTAGAGCTAAACTGCTAAAAACTCATTTTTACCAAATGGGTGCAAATATTAACCAAACACTATTTTCAGCTGCATTTTGGTGTTTTAGGGTTTCACGGTTGCATTTTGTATTTGAGATTAAAGAGAAACTACAGTACCACAGTTCATTCAGCACATATACAAGCCTATTTCTGCCACTGGAGGGGAAAGGAAAAAAAATGCTACCCATAATTTAAAATTTGGGGTTATCTCAAAATTTTAACTAAAGTTTCATATTATTTTCTGAATTCTGACGTATTTATTTTGGAAGTTTGAGTTGGTAAGTTAAGATCTCGAGATACCGAACTCAAAATTTTCAAACAATGATCCAATATTTTGACTTGTTGGGGACAAAAAAATGTTTTTTTTTTCCAGTGGTGGAAACGAGCTTCCATAAACACAAAGGTGAGTTCTCCAGGGAAAGTTTTTTATTAGTGTTTCAGTGACATCACAGGTCAACTGAGCTTTATCAGACTGTGAAAATGCAGAGTCCTGTTAATGAGATCAGTTAATTAATGGCTTTGTTCTTTTCATGTGGTGTTGCATTAGAGCAAAGAAACTCTCAATGCAGAACAACAGTGCCGACCTGGACTCTTGGGACCAGTAAAATCTCCGGTGACGTCGGGGATTTGTTTAGTGCCATGACGTTGGTACATGGCACATTCGGGTAGTCAACCATTGGAGGATGGTAACGATTTGCCTCACCTCTCAAAGACGAATTATTGACAAATGAGACAGTCTTCAACATGTCTGTTGGTCATTAAATGTTTGCCTTGAAGTTTGTATTTTACTGTGTATATTATTACACAAAGACACTTACAGAAGTGCAGACGGACAGTAAGCACAAGCGCCTTCACAAAGGAATCTTTGCCGCTATGAGCAGAACAAAAGGCACAGAGTTCAGATCAGAAAGATACATTTAACATTACATCATAATAGACAAAAAAGTGAAATAATTTACAACATCACTCATCTTTTTACAGCAAAAAGAAGACCAGAGGTGTCCATAACAATCTTAATCTCATATTACTAGTGTTAAACTAATGCAACTGTAAATGCACATAAATGTACCGATTAGCCCTTATACACATGATCAAATATCAACAAGATAGAAAACAGAGGAAAAGACATTCACTGAACAATAATATACTGTAAACAATTTACATTCACCATTTGTGAAGTGTAAAATCAGACAATCTGTGAAATATGTTATTCCTGTTACAGATTTGTTTTGAAATATGTGAGCTTATGCTATGTCATTTATACACAGTGCAAGAGTATAAAGGAGAATTATGAATTGTGTGAGGTTGAAAGGATAGGATCAGAGATTTTGACTCCAGGATATTTTACTAAAAAAGATTGTTACAACAACTGTAATCAGGCTTGAGACAGGCTTGCCATTGAAGGAGGGGCCGTGGTTGTTGCTTGGGCCACTGGTTTGGAAAGAATACTATTTTATTATCATGTTTGATTTTTAATTTTTATTTGGTTTCTTAACCAGCGAACCAGTTGTAGTTGCTGCTTTGCAGCCACTGACAGCTACTTCAAGGTACTTCTGCAAATGTCCCCAAATGCAAACAAATACATGATGTTAAAAAAAAAAAAAAATTCACTGTTTAAATGACAGTGCAATACAAGACTTTAAAACAGAATGACAGTCGACATTCCTGGAGTTGGAAGTTCAACTAGAGGAAGAGTTACCATCTTTACTGGACATTTTAAAGTTGCAGTCTTTTCAACACAAAATAACCCATTTTGGAGATTGTTACCATTGCTCCACAATCTCAAGGGAGGGAGGAATTTTATTTTATTTATTTTGCAGGTGTCCCCTTGCAGAAGTTACAGTTCATGTGTAAATTATAAACACAGCTTATTTATTATCTTGTAAATTAGCTATATTGAAAATGATTGTAATCCTGGTGATGTTGGCAGAACTAAGCGCTTTACTCTCTGTTTACTATATAAACATGTAATAAGCAGGTCACAGAGGATCACAATATAGATGCAAATAGAAAACAGGTTAGAAGTCCAGTACTAGAAGCTGCTATGTAAACAGATGATAAAGGACAATATAGCTGGGTTGGGAATTATGTCTTCAAATGAAGCTAGGGCAGCTGTGAACAATTTAAAAGTCCTTAGCCTAAAAATATCATCAGTATGGTGTTTAACAGTGTAACTGAATACCTGACATCACTTTTTACAAATTCCTTAAAAATATAAAGTAAAAGCAGGTTTTGTAGTTAAATGAGCGACTCAATATTGGGGGAACTACAGACATCAGACTTTTATAGTGTTTAACAGTCTCAAAGGATAAAAATTCATTTAAAAATATATATTGACCCAATTTTGTTTTTCATTCTTACATTGTCAGAAAAAAAGACACATTTTGCAATTCATTAATGATTTCCTGCCTGTCCACAGGTACTGAAAACAGAAAACAAGACAAATTTAAAAAAAAAATGTGTACAAGAGATATCAGTGCAGCGTACCAAGAGCAGGTTTTGAGATTGTCTGTGTTACGAACATCTTCTAGTTAACGTTACTTAATTCTTTTTAATAACTGTGGGTCTCGAAAAGCGCTATATAAATGCAATCCATTATTATTATGATGATAAAGTAAAGTTAGTATGAGTTGAGCAAGCAGTTTACACACTGCCACAAAATCAGACTGGACAAAGGGATTAATAAACACGCATAAAAGCGCCTCAACTTATTGATGTAGGTCAGAAAGACTTGATAGAAGACAAAGTGTCTGACACCCGTTACATAAAGCCATAACAACCTTTACACCGGATTTATTTCCTTCTGTACTTTTTGTTTCTTCTGCTTTTCTTTTTTTTTTGCCTTATGTAAATGTCACTTTTTTCTTGCAATAAAAGTGTTGACTGTTTAGTCATAATATATGTTATGTACCATATATTTTAGTGTCTGAGTACATTTAGATCTCAGTTGCAAAGGGATAGCAGTATTGCCCATATGGAGAGGAAGGATATGGGCGTGTAAGTATATTACAAATATTTAAATGTGTGCTCCATTAACTCGTTTTGAACTATTAATGACAGGAGTTGAAAGAGAGCTATATCTCATTGCTGACTTTCCTATTCTTGTAACAAAAACAACAACAACAACAAAAAAACAACAACTAGTGCCTGTATTACCCACCATACAACTTAACCAAAAACAGTTTTGTCATAGATTTGTGTCCATGTCACACAGCCATTAGCCTACAGAAGTTTGATAAGATCACTTGTTTCTAAACTCAACACCTCTTAGACATCTAAAACGGACGCTGACTCAAGTGATATGATGTAGCACAAGGCGGTTTATCAGACTTCATACTAGGGCTGTCATGATATCACGTTTCTGCATGATTATCGTGACCAAAAAACAACAAAAACAAAGATTCACAATATTGCTATTATCACGATATCTATTAAAAATAGCAATAATTCTATCATTCAAATTAATCAGTAACTTTGTTTATTGTGTCTTTTTTACATTAATTAACCTCACAAATGCATTCAGGTGGCAATAGAGTCTAAAGCCATATAACTATACAAAAGCATACAAAAAGAACAAATACACAATTATTTATGATTATCATACATGCATTATTAGCACAATGTTGATATTTCATTTTTTAAACATCACGGACAGCCCTACTTCACGCAGCTCCCTCAGCGGCCATGCAATCTGTAGGTCTGTAATCAGACTTTCATGTGTAGAAGCAGTGGTATATCGCTTCAAGACAGACTAGAAAACATCTGAACCTGTTCGTTAACCTTTAATTATGTCAGAATGTGCAGACACCTTTCTTTCTTATAACAGCAGACGTTTAGGCGCTTCATCAGGCTCAGCTCATTTTGAACCAGCAGATATTTTAACACAAAAATCACATGTGGCACTTCATGCTGAAGAAGACCACTGACTACTGTATATGTCAAGAAAATCCAACAAAGTGGACAAAAGTAAGTCTGGTGTAATATTGCAGGGACACATTAAGTCATTTTATTGTTGACATTTGGGTTTTGTCCACCCCAGTATAGCTTATCCTCACCTCTCCTCCTCTTCCTCCACTGACACAGCAGAAGCATGCGGAACGTCTTCTGGAAGGTCTTGTTGCAAAGAGCGTAGCACATTGGGTTGATGGTGCTGTTGACGTAGCACAGCCAGTAGCCCAGGTGCCACAGAGATGTCGGGATGCATTCGACACAGAAAGTAGAGATAAGCACCATGATGTTGTATGGCGTCCATGTCAGGATGAAAGCCAGGAGGATGGCGCTAAGAGTCTGGGCTGCTTTTTTCTCCTTCACCAGCACCATCCTCTTTCTCTTAGTAATCTGGTTCTTCAGGGCAGTGTCCATGGGTTTGGAGGTGGTGGAGGATGAGGAGGGGGAGGCATTTTTGGTGGGCAGCTCTGCTTCAGGGGGGCATGATGTTGCGCTCATAGGATTGCCGTTTTTACCCTTTGAGCCAAGTTTAAACCTATATGAGATGCACTTTTTGCTGCTCTTTTTTTGAGGTGTGGAAAAATACTCATCTTCTGCATAATCAGTCACCTGTCCATTTTTATTAGTTTCTCCACTTCCTGGCTCTTTGAAGGATCCTTGTGGGGTTTCTACTGAAACGTGTTGTTCCTCTTCTTCTGAGGACGTGTAGCTATTAAAAGACGTGATCTGGTCTGCTTTCGCCCATGCCTCATCTGACCTCGTGGTAGTTTTTGTGGCATTACTTTGATTAGATGAGGACCAGGAGGCCTGACTCTGATCTCTTGGCTCTCGGGTGAAATGAAAACACGAACGAATAAGAGTTTTCTGTGGTTTAGCCCCCTCTGGAACATGTTCCTTTGTGAGCCCTTGCAGCTCTGCTAGATCTTTTGTCCGCTTTTGCGTCTCTTTGTAAATCCTGCAGTAAAGAATGGTCATAATAGAGACTGGGATGTAGAACGCAGCAATGGCTGTCCCAAATGTGATGACGGGCTCTGTTAAAAACTGGATTTGGCACTGGTCCATTGGCACTTTTCTCTCTCCTACAAAGTACTGCCAGCACAGAATGGGTGGAGCCCAAAGGACAAATGACACCAACCATGCCAGACCAATCATAATGGCAGCCCTCTTTGGAGTCCTCTTTGCCCTGTATGTCAGTGGCCTTGTAATGGAGAAGTATCTGTCAAAACTGATAACAAGTAAGTTCATAACTGAAGCATTGCTGGCTACATAATCTACTGCTAGCCAGAGGTCACATGCAAGGTTCCCCAGGGACCAGTAACCCATTAGTATATATGTGGTATACAGGTTCATGGATAAAACTCCTATGATGAGGTCTGCAAACGCCAGACTCAGTAGGTAGTAGTTGTTTACAGTTTTAAGTTGACTGTTTACTTTAAAGGACAGCATAACTAGCACATTACCAACTATTGTTATCAGGCTGACAATGGCCGACACCGTGGCGATGGTTATAGCCTCCCAAAGGCTGTGAGGAGCAGCGGAGACTTGTGAAGTGTTGCCAAAAGTACTGTTTGAAGCATCCATTACGCTTTGTTACAGAGCTGTGTTACTGTTGGAAAATATCTCTTTGTAGCCTCATGCGGATTCAGCAGTTACCTAAAATGAAAAGAGAACAGCAATGAGATATAATTACACACAGAGTTGTTTTTAATGAGTTAGCACAATTCATTTTTGATCAGAGTGACAGTAGCTTGCTTAGATTTTTAACTTGTATACGTAGTTCGTAAAAAGCGTAACAGATTTATTGTAATCTAAGTATAATATTTATACGGTAAAATAAAACATTAGGTTCATCATTATATATGTGTGTGTGCATGTAATGTATTATAAAATTCTATATGTCATTAATAATAATAATAATAATAATACTATATATTATAATATATATAATATAATAATATATGCAGTAGTATTTATTTGCTTATAAGTTCTAGTTGACATAGAGTTTCTTCATTAAGAATATATAAAACATTCAAACGTGAAAAGTTAATTATTTTTATATGGTACTGATAGATATTCATGTAGCCAAATTGAGACCCGGAACTATCGAATCAAAACAATTTTGCCGTGGGATATCATTGGGTGTAACACCCATTTCAACTGTGAGGCGTCACACGCTCAGCTGTCCGGCCACTGTTGACAGTAATGGAAGGTAGAGTAACCAGAGGCAGTGGGAGAAGAGGTGGCCGCGGTGGAAACGACGGCAACAGTTTTGGCGGTGAACGCCGAGGGAGAGGAGGCCACCACCGCGGGCGGGGTAAACGAGAACATCATCGCGGCCGTGGACGTGGAGGAGGCGCCCATGCTGCTGAATTCCATCAGCGGGTGAGAGAGCAGGGAATCTGAGTCCCCTTACGTTAGTCCTAAACTTTGTTGAAAAATATTTTTGAATCCTGTAGTTTACGTCACTGCGCTGACGCACACATTCACAGATGCTATTGCAAAGCTACATGGGATTACTTCTTCAATTCGGCCAAACTAAAACTCATTTCAGGCTGATAGTTAGGCAGTGTTATAGTTAGTCAGAGCAAAACAATCCCAGCAGCTGGTGCAAACTTTGAAATATAGCTATGTATTGAAATAATGTGCAAACTCACAGTAAGTTTCGAGTCAATATGCATTAGCTGACACGAGAAGTGTGCAAATATCAGCTAAATCCATCCATGCTTATTATTTGTTGTTCGTGCTATCGTCATCTAATAAATCCTACCAGCATGCACTGTATAGCGCTACACTGAGCCCTTTTACATGTGTCAACATTTTGATCAAGCTCTTGAAATTTTTCCCACAGCAATTTAACTTTGTCACTTTACAATCTGCCTTTCGATATGACCCTAGAGGCTGCAGTTGTTTTTCCACTGGGATGTTCAGACAGTTAATGCCCCTGCTGTGGTACCTACAGCAGTAGAAGAGAAACAATAGGGGCTCTGTGATTACAGTCATCAAAATCTCCCTTGGTTCGTTGGAGCTCTTGATTGCAATCATTTTCTCTTTTTTTTTGGTGCATCCATAGCTCTTTGATTATCTTGTTCAGAAGAAAGCACGGTTTTTCCATGGCAGTATTATGAAAAGATTTTTTTGCAGATGTGTGAGAAAGCAGGGATAAATGCGTTACTCAGGCAAACTTAATGAGTTCAGTTTTGGCAGTGATGTTTATTCTTTGTTTATACCTTCACCCAATTATGACGCTTAGCTACCAATTATAAATAAGAGCTATGTGCTAATGAACACTTTAAAAAAAATTGTCTTTCAATTTGTGAAGCACAAAATGAATTATTATTTCTGTTGCAGGAAAATCATAGTGACAGTACTAAAGGTATGCAGTTTAGACTTTTTAAAAGTTAGAACAATTAGACTTCTTTCCAGACTGTTTTTTTTTTTTTTTTTTTTTTTTTTGTTTTTGCATTGTGATCTATAACACCAAAATTATTCACAGAAACCAGGATTTAAAATCTAAATATTGTGCTTTACATACATTCCCTAGCCAATAAACCCATAACAGACTCTGAAAAGTCTCTTCTGGTACTGGAGGGAAAAAAAATACTTGTGGAGAAATTCAATTGAAATGGATGTTTCTATGCACATTTGTCAGGAATTTGCAAACATGTTTGGGATCTGTGTGTTTAGGCAGTCCTCCTGCAGTTTGCTAATAAAAGAGTACTTTCAGTATTAATTTATTGTTGCTTACTTCCTAAATTAATAGTTTAGTTGTGTTATTTTCCCAAAGCACAGGTGACATCTTAAAAATAAACAGATATTTAAATTACTTTGACTAGAAATAGAAACTCAGAAAATCCTTAAAGTGCCAGAGTTTGAATGAAGTTGGCATTTGTTCTTGAAATGGTAATTATAGAAATAGTAGCCAAAATTTTTTCCAGCTCAAAATCTTTTTTCTCCTAATTATTATAATTATTTTTTTTAGTTTACAAAGGAATGGTCCCCAAATCCCACTGCAATATAAAATCACTTTTTTAGGTGTTTTTTTTTTTTTCTTTTTTTTGTTACGTATTCTGGAACTGGGTTAGATTTAATTCAGAACTGCTTTAATTCTTTGAGATGATTTTGGGTTTGTGAGACAGTTTGTTATTCTACTGGATGCAGCCATCAGTTTGCTGGTGGGAGGCTGCTATACAGTTTGACATTCTTTGCTCTATTATTTTTACATTTGCCTTGAACAGGTTGAATAGGTGTACCCAATGAAGTGGCCGATGGATGTGCTACATATAAAAATGTTGTAGCAAGATGGATGCAAGAAATTTTCAGAGTATTGTTTATTTCTGTCCTAAGTTAATAATTTTTCTTTAACCCAGCTCACCAATACTCCATTTAAATTGGTTAAAATAAACAGGTGGATAAAAGTATGTTTCAGATTAAGATGTTCTTCTGTTGTGTATAAGAATTTGGATCAGAGGACGCTCAACTTGAGTCTCTTAGCTGACAGATTTATTTTATCTAGCTATTCTTAAGATTTCTTGTCCGATTCTGCTTTCTGATTTTCTTGAGTGTCATATTGGTCATTGTATACCCTGCAATGTTCTCCTTCAGGACCAAGATGAAGGGGACAGTTATCAGGAGGACGATGATAGCACACAGGTGTTCTCCAGGAGGAAGCTGGAGTCAAACTGGGACCGGTACGAGGAGTCGGAGAGGCCAGAGCCGGATGATGACACGCCTACTCAGAGAGGAACAGACTTTCATGTTTTGCTGGCCTCAGCAGGTAAGATGTGACCACAAGATGTTGGAGGAGGATGTTTGTTTTACCAGCCACACCTGCAAAGCTCATACAGCCCACAACAGGAGGGATGGGTTTTACCTTTGACTTTGTTCTAGAAGCTTAAGTGATTAACAATCAGTCAGTTTTTTACGTTTTTATTTGATGCTTCACCATCACGCTTCACTTGGCACAAATAAATGTTGACTCAGTTTTTCTAAAGAGTGTTGACCTTTCGTGTGTGTTGTAGACTTAGTGCAAATACTCCACTGAGTCAAGTTGTAGTTTTCCAAAGTTGCCTCCGTTTCCTAATTAGCTAGAAATGTTTGCTGCTGTCCTTAGGGACTTTAATTGCTCTGTATGGACATTGCTGTCAGATAGCTGCATGGAGGATCCTTGTTTGTCTTGTTTGCTAATTTCAGCCTCAGTGGTCAGTGTCGGGGCCCCTGGGCTCTCTACAGTCTCTGATTCTGTTGCTTTCCCCCAAGGATCATAGTTAGGGAAGTTCAGTTTAATAAGAGAAGAGCTCAAGTTTTTTCAGATATTTCCCTGATTCTCAGCCCCAGTGTCGAGCTGTCACGTTTAGCTTAATATTCAAGATTGTTTATAGTTGTGGTCAGAAGTTTAATACTCATCATGGGCATGGATGTCATGACAATTTTGGGATTTTAATGATTTCTTTAAACTGTTCTTGGAATGATTGCACAGCATATAGTTTTAGTGACTTCAGAAGGCAATAATTGTGTGCACTATTTTAATTTATTGTGGATTTTATCTAATCCACACAGTCAAAAGGACACATACAGGCTCAAATATATGCATTCACTCATATCTTTCAGTTAGCATTGCATGAAGGTAGTACAATGTCTTCTAACTTGACAAGGCCTGTTAACTTTAGTTATCAGGACTGAGTATAAGTGATAGTTTCTCTTTGCCAGCAAATAAAGGATTTGTTTGACAGCACTTGTTGGACTGACCAATAAGAGCAATAGGAAAGTCCAAAGAACTCATTGAAAATCTAAGAAAGAGGACCATAGATTTACACATTTTGGGAAGATCTCTTGGAGCCTTTTTCTAAGATCATCGGCTAACCAGTTGTATGTACGTGGCACACGTGTACACGTGGCAGCACTTCTGCTATAATTTTGTTCGTATTTAACAAAATAAAAATGCAGACACATTAGTTTTTGACTGCTATTGAAAATTGTTCTCTTTACACAAACTCTCTGACTGAACTAACATGCAATCCCTGAACATTTTGCACTCTCTGCTCATATTGCCTTCATATTAGGGCTGCACGATTTTGTATAAAATGAGAATCACGATTTTTTTGTTTAGAATTGAGATCACGATTCTCTCACGATTTTCTTTTCCATTATAAATATTTATTGCACTTATTAACTGCACATCAACTTCCTAACAGTTGAGACTGAACATAAAAACAATAAATAAACATAAAAACAACAAATGTCTCACGTTTTGTCGTTGCCGCAAAATGTTGTACCATCTCCACCGTTGCTCGACACTGCGAGCAGGTAGTGCAACAATAGAAAAATAGTTGCGGGACGGCACTGTGTAGCGTTTGTCTAGGGTGATGATCATTTTCCTAAATCCCTTGTTTTGCACAGTGTTGATGGGAGCCATATCTTTGGTCAGGTGATAAGTGATAGCCTCTGTAATTTCTTTGTGCCTGCGGGAGTTCGATGGGTATAGGGAAGCGCTGTATAAGGTTCCCGTTATTGATGTTTGGGTGGTTGACCGGGACGGATTTTCTCCTGTCACTTTCTCGTCATCCCTGACGTGCTCTCCGTTATTTTTTTCCCTGCTAATTTTAGCAGCCAGCTTCTGTATCACGTGGGATAAGGCTCCGCCCTTGTGATTTGTTGAGCAGGAAGAGTGAGCGCTTGTTTTCATGCAGATTACGTCCCGGATCAAAATGCGGTACAATCGTCGTCTTCTTTTTAAAAAATTTTTTAAAATCGTTGTCATTTGGAAATGAGATCGCACATAAGTATGAATCGAGATCGCGATTTTCTAACGATTAATCGTGCAGCCCTACTTCATATTAAATCATTTTTTGCTTTTTAAAGAAATTATTTTAACATTGCACTCAACAACAAACAATTCCTCGCTAACAAAAAAAGTAACTTCAAGGGCCAAATTGCATTATATTTCTTCAGGTCAATATACGGCCGCAAGTAGGGGTGATGTGGGCCGCAAGTGGCCCCGGGGTGTGAGTTTGAGACCCCTGGTCTAGAAGAAGTCTCAGACAGTCACCCTCAAAGGAGAGGAAATTGGTTTAAGAACAAACCAGAAACCAGAAACACTCAAGCCTGCCATGAAATGGAAACTGCAGGAACACCACAGTGAAATGATTTGGCTACAAGGACAAAAGGTATTTTTGAAGGATTAAAGGGCAACCTTTTAAAACAAGGGTTGGGAACTCCAGGCCTCAAGTGCTGGTGTCCTGCAGGTTTTAGATGTGTCCTTGATCCAACACAGCTGATTTAAATGGCTAAATGACCTCCTCAACATGTCTTTAAGTTCTCCGGAGACCTGGTAATGAATTAATCATTTGATTCATGTGTGTTGACCCAGGGTGAGATCTAAAACCTGCAGGACACCGGCCCTTGAGGCATGGAGTTCCCCACCCTTGTTTTAAACCTAAGGGCACTGTACCAGCTGTAAGCATGGTGGCGATATCATCATGCTCTGAGGTTGCTTTGCTGCCAGTGGTACTGGTACATTGCACAAAGTGCATGGAATAATGAAGAAAAAGGATTGCCTTGAAATTCTTCAGCCTCATGTCAGATCGCACAGAGTTGGTTGTTTCAGTAGAACAATGATCCCAAACACACATCATAACTGGTTTTGGAAGGAATAACGTGGGCCAACATTAAGCTTCTGGAATGGCCTTCCCAAAACCCTGATCTCAACTGTATTGAAAATCTTTGAGCTGTGCTTAAAAGCCCGGTTCCTGCCAGGAAGACGACCAGTTTAAAGGAACTCTACCATGGACCGAGAGGGTGTTGACCTCTCAGTTCATATACTTGCGAGCCCTTGTGTATTAGAGAAAATTCAAAATAAATTCAAATGTTTGAACCCAATTTGTTGTTGTTGTCATTAAAGATATATGTTGCACATTGCACCCTGGAAAAAGAACATTTCAAAGATATCATTACAATGCCCGAATTAGCATGACATGCTGAGTATATGCAAACATCTAAAAACAGTCTAGAAATATTTTAGGAACATTTTTTTTCATTTTTCCAGCTCCTGAACATAAATCACAAAATAGTTCATACTTGTTTTGAATTCCTGCTGGCTTTCTGGTAATTAATTAACTGTGACTGGTGTAGATTTGGCAGCATCATGAGCTTGAGGTACAAGCAGGTTACCATAGCTCAGTAATTTTTTTGAGTTTCAGTGAGCAGCTTGTCTTGCCTTGTAAACATCCTGACTATTCCCAGGCTGATGGCATTGAATGCAGTAATCATGACCTGAAACGTCTGCCAACATTCTGGCTTTCATGGCACATCTTCATCTCCTTTTCTTGAGCTTTATTTGCGTTAGGCTTTCTGCAGTGACAAATCCCTCCCTGGTGATTTGGCAGTTTGAAGTTTAAAAAAAAAAAGTTTTCTTTTTACAGTTACTGTCATGTTTTTTCTGCTTCCGTCAGATATGCCATGAGTACTGATTAACTGAGCTGATTCACCCTCGTCACAGTCTGGACTACTGGTTCAAGAAAGAATTTGGCTTGGGTTGTTCTTTTTTTCTTCAAGTTATGTCCGTCAATTTTAGGCGCTGATGAAATTGAAAACGACATGAAACAAGTTGAAGAGGCGTATCTGTAATAGTCTACTTTTCAGTAATGCTGGTTGATCTGTGATGTGTCGTTCTACAAGATGGAAGATTGGAAACACTACCAGAAATATATACTAATACATATTTCAGGGATTGCCTCTGTTTCAAGCCTGCTACAAAAACTGGATTTCATGTTGTGGATGCAAACCTCTTTCTAGGCGCTCTGAATGTAAGAGACGAAACATGATTACTCCATGCATTTAAAGAATCAATCATACATCCTGCTAACATTTGACACTGTTGTAGTGGTGTTAAATTCTATGGTTAGCTATGACTCAGTGCCTCTTTTCCACTTCAGTGAACTCTTTCACAGCTTTAACCACATCTCTACATGGAGTATGTATTATGTGACCAGTATATAGCTAGGTTGTTTTTATATGGCAGTATTCTTCTAAAGAATACTTTGCTGATTTATCCAAGACTGCCTGAAAATCAGCGTGGAGTCTAATACAGAAGAATCAAGGGTGTTATTTTCTTGTTCTTCCTTGTTAGGACTTAGTGATTTAGCGATTTTATGAAACTTCTGCAGATATAAATGGAAATGCAGTATAACTGAGTTTCAAAGTCAGTATTTAATATGACCACTTTTATTCTTCAGCACAGCCTGAACTCTCTTAGGCAAGCTTTTTTGTCATTTCTTTAAGTAGTCTTCGGGATTAGTTCTTCAGGCTTCTTGAAGGACATTTAAAGCTCTTCTTTGGATGCTGGCTGCCTCTTGTTCTGTTCTATCAAGATCCCTCGGTGCTTTATAAATGTCGAGGTCTGGGCTCTGGGAGGCCAGTGCATGACTGTTTGTGATCACCGTCATACTGAAAAATGAAGCCACTGTCAATCAGATGCTTTCCAGATGGTATTGCATGGTAGATTAAAATCTGACTGTATTTTCAGTAACATTAGATTTGACAAGATCCCAACATCACTAGGTAAACCATGACACAGTCTCCAAAACATCTGTTTTTTACAGGAAACACTCATTGTTGTAACTCTCTTCTGACCTCCTAATCGACACGTTAAACCAAAAATATCAAATTTGGATTCATCACTCTGTCAGACAGGTTGCCACTGATTTTCAGTCTAGTTCTTGTGTCATTTGACATACGTCAGCCTTTCCCCCTGCCTCCCATCTCCTGAAGAACGGCTTCTTGACAGCCACTTTTCCACCGAGAGAATTTCTTATGAGGCTTCGATGAACAGTAAATGGATGAACATCTTTCAGGTCCTGTGTCAGGTCTTTGCTGGATTTTTTTTTTCTTCTTTCTAAAGAACATGACTTTTAGATTCTGTTCATCTTCTGTAGACAGGCTTTTAGGCCTGACACTTCTTCTTTTGTCCTCAATAAGGGATAATAAAGGTTATTCTGAATTTGACTTTGCTTAGCTTCCTTCCTCTTACACATTTCTGGCAGGAATGCTAAAGTACAAATCTCCCTGCACTTTGCTTTCCTTCCACTTCCAGTCTCTTGTCAGCTTGACTGAGTACGTTGCATAACACACTGCTGCGGGTGGCAGAGTACTTGACTGGATAAATTACTGTTTTGCTGTGGAAGTCTAAAAAAAGTCATCAAACATTAGATCATTTAAACTTTTGGAGCAGTAGGATGTGATATGGTCATTAAGATGCCATTATTCAAAGTAGGGTCACACCAACACATTGCACTTGGTTTACCTAATGAAAGCTAAACAGTCATGCAGATGATTACATTTCCCCTTTTTTATGTCATGTAAATTACTTTATTGTCTTACATGGTTCTAAAGCTGCACTTACCAATATTTATAGGCTTAAAATGATCTCTCTATTATGACAGGTGTAGCTTATAAAAACGAAGTCTTTGGGTAACTGTTGTAGCTTTAGCTGTATGGTCTGTCTCTTTCTTACAGCTACAAATATAGGAGGCCTGTAAATACTGGACTGCCATTTATCAGATGGTAAGAAACATCACTTAAGATAAATCTTAATTTGTTCCTCAGCATGCTGGATTTATAAATTGGCAGCTGTTTTGTGAATTCCAGTGTTTTACTTCAGTATTGTGTTGCCACAGTTGGCAACAAAATGAAATGGTGCTGCTTTAACTGGTTTTAACAACATTCTGGGCTGAAAGACTAGTTATTGCAATTTCTGGCTTGAAAATTCACAAATTCAATGATGATCAGAAACTCATGTTTGACAAACCTCATCAGTCATCCTCATTTATTTTTGGATCCAAGCTCTAATTAGCCGAATTCCATCGCACATGTTACTAATCAAGAGCTCGCCGAGTATGGCACATTATTCCAAGTAGCATGTCTTCTGTCAGTTATGTTTTTCAGTTGAGTATCCAGGCATTCACACTGATTGAACTGTGCAGGCTGATGCTTTTGGGGAAAGTCATGAGGCCATTTTTAACTTCGGGTGAGTGTTTTCAGCAGTGAACTGTTTTTGTAGGATTGTGGGGTTTTTTTTCCTCACGCCGTTAGAAAGTTGGAGTGTTGCAGTGCCGTGTCGCTCTCTCTCCTTCTCTTGTAGTGTAAATGCCAAAGGTGCTCTTGTGAGTTGTTTGACTCCGATCTCTCGTCTCTGTGTTTTGCCCACATTGCCAGATTAGTCATGGCATACAGCAAGAGGCTGCCGCTCTTTAGAGGATACTTAATTGTACGTGGGCGGCGATGCTTTTAAGAGTAGTTTTTCTGGCCAATTAAGGTAGCCATGAAAACAGGAATTCACTATAAAAACCACCTGTTTCCGCTTTGCTTTTCACAAAATACTTATTGTGGACTTTTTTTATTTATTTATCTTGTAAGGGTGTTGAGGTATTTTGTTTGCTTTATTGACAAGATTTGACAGAATGTACAGGTCGGAAGTACTTCTATGTATTTCAAGAGAGAAATGGCCTGCAGCAGTGTTTCTCAACCTTTTGTTATGCACCTTGCAATTCTTACGAGATTCAAAATCCCAGGGCAGACGGGTCGAGAGCAGAGCTTTACCTACAGTGTGATGGAGGCGTTAGACGTGAGCTGATTCTTTTTTTTTAAACAACATTTTAATCAAGTAGATGTTTTGTTTTCTCATCAAGTACATTATACTCTACATGATGAGAGCAAATAATATTGTGATCTCCTCTATAGGAGCTGAGTACATTTGAGCAACCCAAAACAAAACAGTTTAAATATATGAGTGGGTGTGGATTGTTTTTCCTGATATTCCTGACATTTATTGGAGAAAACAGCAAGATTTTGTTAAGTTTTTGTTGTTGTTGTTGTTGTAAATGACTGTGGAGGTACAGCAGGTTATCCAGAGAGTGTGGGGATGCTGGTTCGATCCCTAGTTGTTTCAAGTGCCAAAACATATTTGAGCAAATCAGTGTGAGGCCCTGATCAGAAAAAAGCAAAAGTGGAAAGCTCTCGGAGAAATCTATTAGCACAAACCGAAACAGTCAGTTAATTACGACCAGCACGAATTTCTGAAAGCGGTGCACACGAGTGGGTCACAAACGAGGGGACCAGATGAATAAGTTACTGATGTGTTTCACTCAGGAAATGGCATGACAGTTCAGAGCAGGGAGAGACAGAATAAATGAAGGAGAATTAATATGTTTTGATATCAGAGCATCATCTTCCATCATAAATTGATGGAAAGTATATGAAGCCTTTGTTGCTGCGGCAGCTGTTTACTGGATAAATCTGACAGCTGAGGTGGGGCACAGGATTTATCCAGATTGGGACTTCTAACAGCTGACCTGCTGTAGACGATCACAAAACACTAATTCACTGAATTAATAAACCTACTAGTACTACTCGCTGTGCATGAGTGCTTGTACTGTTTTTTTTTGTTTTTTTTTCTACAGGCTGTGTGAGATTGCAGGTATTTTTCAGAGGTCAGGGAAAGAGTCTGACTCACAGTCACCAACTGACAACAGACAGTTTCTGCAAATTCCAGGCTTCTTGTACAACACAATGTATTATTCAGACATTTTTCAAGCATGTTTCAGATCTGTCTGAGTCATATTAATAAGGGTACTTTGACAGACATTCCAATATGTTATATAACTGCAAAATATGTAGCAAAATACATGAAATGTGATGTTGCAGAGCGCTTTGTGTGTGTACTGTTGAGTGAAGACATGCTGAGGCTTCTGTTCTCCTTGCAATTGTTATTATGGATACATTTATTTGTAGCAATAATGTGACTAAAACACAAATTGTTCTGCTCACAGAAAAACTTTGCCGTCCATCCATGTAGAATAGTTTGATGTTTTGGCATTAATAATGGCGCAATTTCCAGTACTTGATGTACTTTCTGTCAAATCTTGTGTTTATATGATTCATTAAAAAATTCTCCTACCCAGATTTTGTGTGTTCACGCCATTGACTCTCAGAGTTGTCTCCATACCTTATTCCATAGAGTATAATTTTGACCTTTTTTTGTTGTTATTGTTTTTAAATCTGAAAGTTTTGTAACTCTTGAAAGAAACTGGCGAGTCCTAAGCTCCAAAAACCAAACTAAACCATCAGGCAGATGGCGGGAACAGTAGGAATTGGAAAATAAAGAGCTTGGTATGTTCTAAGAAAAAGAAGGTTATTTTAGAAATCCACAAAAGATCACAAGATCAAGAAATCACAAGAGATAATAAAGGTTCCAATAAAAAAACGCTGATGAATTTTAAAGTATAGTCACATATTCTTTTGGTCAGATTTGGTCAAATCCTGCAAAATAGCACTTGTACAGAAGAACAGTTAACTAAAATATACTGAAATGTATATGAAGTCAAAATGAAAGACAGAGAGATCCACAAAGAAGCGGTTGTAAAGGCCTCGCAAAAATATCATCAAGGAGGAAATCTGCTTTTTTATGTTCGTGGATTCCAGACTTTAGGCAGTCATTGCCTGCAAACGATTCTTGAGTATCTGCACTTTAGTTGAATTTGCCGTCTGTGTTGACATAGAAAGCTGAAAATATAACAAGTTGTGCCTCTATGTGATGTATAACTTATTACTGTAAGTCGGGCTGCTGTAAATCACAAAAATAAATCACCACTTTACTGAACCGAAGAAAGGGAGTGTTGTTCGTCAAGCAAAACAGCCGAGAAATGAATGTAGGCGGAAGGAAGGCTGCGTGGAAAAAAATAAATCACTGTCATTAGCTCCTCTTCCTGTCCTGAGTAGTGTAAATAGTTTTGTCAGCACCTTTAACACCACTACTGGGACAAAGAAATGACTCGGAAAAGATAAAATTACCCTTTTAATTTTGGCAGCTACTTTTTCTTGACATCGCTGCCAGATGGAGATATGCAGTGAGCGTCTTCTTAAAATGAGTCAACAGTTGGACAGGTTAGAGGCCAGTTTTATAATTATAATTCTCACTGAGGCACGGCTGTCAGAACCTACAGTGTTACATAATGGCATGTTTCAAAACCGTTTGAGGGAAGTTTTCATGTAGTTGCTCTTGAATCTTAATGAGTGGAAGTGTGATTTTTTTTATTTTTTTTTTTTTTTTTTTAAATCTAAAACAAGGATTCCTTGATCAACTGAAAAGTTGGTATTATGTCATGTTAAAATAGAAAGTGCACCCTCTTTCAAGGTTTATCCATCATCATCAAATTAATCCGACCCTTACTTGGGTCTAAAATAATTTAAGTCCAACCTTAGTAAGTTTAATATTACGTTTATTGAACAACAACAGGTCTGGGGATATTGGGTTTGATTGATGTTGACTGGACCATTGGATCTCTTTGATTCTTTTTCTTTTTCTGATGGAGATTTGATGGTTTGCTCAGGATAGTTATCCTGTTGCACAGCCCAATATAGGTCAAGCTTTAGTTGTTTGTCAGATTGGCCAATCACACTGTCGTGCATCCAATCACATTTGGTTAGAGAATACTTTGATAATACAGAAAGGTTCATGGTCCACTCAATGCAAAGCGCCCAGGGTGCAAGACAAGCCCATATTATTATCCCTCCACCACCATGCTTCACAGTTGTTATGTGGAGTTTGTGCTTTGTTTTTTGCCAAATGTTGAATTGTGCACTGTGGCCAGACATCTCCACCTTGGTCTTGTCTGTCCAAAGGACATTGTTCTATAAGTCTTGTGGTTTGTTCAGATGCAGACTATGCTGTGCTTCCATTTTCTTTTACTTCTGGCTGCACTTCCAGACAAGCTATACTTTTTTTTGGTCTTTTTCTAATTGTACTCAGATTGTAGCTCTTGGGTTTTTAGCTGCTGTTTACCCTCTTAATTACTATGGAAGAAGTAAGGGTGTACTTGCTTATATATTTTGGCTTAGTTATTGTGTTTTTGTTCATCTGATGTATTTAGCTAATAAGAACAGAATAATAATTATTATTATTATCATTATTTCCTGATATGTAAAATCTTAGAAGTGAATGAAGATGTACTTTTTTTCACAACTGTAACTAAAATTGGGCAGTTGTAATGATTTTATTGCCATTTAAAATGAAACCTAAAATAGGGAAAATTTAAGCTTTGGTAAATATTTTAGAGGTTACTTCCAGTCAAAGGGTATCTATATCACATATATGCACCAGTGCGTTTCTTTACATTCAGAGATTCAGAGCTGTCCTTGCTCTTGATATAGTCTCTGTTTGTATCACTTCAGGCTGTTTAGATTTCATTTGGACTTTTTATGTGTCCAGATGCATTTGCTGCTGCAGTGATCCATCTCTCAGCATGGATATATGCATGCTGGACAAATTCAAGCACACGCCCAAAATCCAACTGGAAAATTTAGCACAGCCCTGATAAAGACCTGTAGACATTTGGTGAATTTCCTTTGCCAGTCTGTTTAAACATATATAATTGAGCTGTTGGGAGATACAGTGCCTGACTTTGTGTTTGCAAAAGCTCTATTAAAACCTCTACTCTACTTGGTGTGATTATGAAAAATGGAGCCCAACAGGGAAATTATGTAAACAGACTGTTTGATTTGAATTGAAGGTCGAGCTGATTTCTGTTGTTTGTGGCCTGACAAATGGCTATTATGTAGCCCTTCTGCTTGTCCAAACATCCCAAGTGCTTTTAGCATTCATGTGTTTTGAAAGACTCTGATTACACCTTCTATAACATCCAGTGCTTCCAATGCGTCAGGAGACAACAGACCCTTTTCATGACTGCAGATTCCAGAGGGAGGTAACTTTTCAAGGATGAAACCTTGGTGCTTTTGATACTTGAGATATTTTGCGAGCAGTTCATTCTAAAGCTTCTTTTGTGCAGAAAGGTTTTCATCACCTCTGTCATGAATAAGGTGAACAACAGATGCATTTGTTGAATTTTAATCTACTAAGTTGCTTTCAATTCTCAAGAATTCTTTTCTTTTTTTCCTCTTCTTCTTTTTTTTTCTTTTTTTTTAGCTTTACAGAGTCAGTTTTAGTCCTCACATCATTGGAGGTTGATTATTCTGTTGCTAGGAGAAATGAACCAATGATGCAGTTCCCTTATTCTGTACATGTGAGTCCATGCGCCTGTATGACTGGGAAATTACTGCCCAGTTATTTACATCCTCACACTGTCATCTATCTGTACACATTAACACAAGGATCAATCCTGCTCCCCCGCAGCCGTAGTTTACCAAGGCTGCTAATGGGCCTCTATCAAAGCTCAATCATAATGAAACAAAAGGAAATCACATTAGAGCTTCTGTGATTCGGCTAACCAGATTGACACACACAAGGATGATTTCCTAACTGAGATTAATAGTCCCAATCATTCCATTAATATGTATGTTCCGGTGTTGTTATAGATACTAGATTTGCCATGTACGCTGGAAGAGACTGGCGTCAAAGCAGAGGAATGAGGCCAATTATGTACTGTCTGGTTAGCACAAATAGGAAACAAAGCATTACAGGTGCTTGGTTTGTTTCCCTGGAACTGCTCATTAAGATGACGCCAGTGGGGTTATGGTGTGAGGTTAAATAAAGCTGCAGGGTGGATCATAGACACTTCACTGAGATCATCCCACTGATCAGCCCACCCACTTTTGTCTTTAAATACCTGTGCCGTTGTTTGAGTGCCATTACATTAACTTTTTATTTTCACCAGATTATGAAAGGTTGGGGAAAAAAAATTAATTTCAGTTTTACAAAGTCACAGTTGATGGGCTTAGATGGCTTTTTACTAATAGATGTTTGACATAATTGCTTGAAAACTGATTTGATAGTTGACTGAAAAATTGTAGCTCCAGCTGCAAGGCTTTTTTTTTTCAGTCTCAATTATTTTCTCCATTACAATTTGATGTGTTTCATTAAAGAAAACTATAAAAATAAATCAGTTTCCTATAGAGGAAAAATCTCTGAATTGCTCTTTTTATGTGGCTTTTTATTAGAGCTTTGTGTTTTAAAAATCTCAGAAAATATTATTTATGAGTAGAAGAATTTTTTTTTTTCCAACCAAAGAAATAAAAACAGTTTTAGCTTCTCAAATGTGATAATTTGTTGCTTTTTTGGTCTTACATGTTTTTGCCGAGCAAGACAAAACATTTGGTATAACAGCTTCTGTTTGCATTTCAAGAGCAAAGTAATAATTAAGAAAATAACAAGTAAATTAAAGGACATTGAAAGCCACCAAGTCTCAAAGTTTTTATGCCTCCAATAAAACAGCAGATCAAGCGTCAGGATGCTGGCTTATCAAACCCATGACTTTTAATGATACTTTAAACTGAATTACTTTACTTGTACCTTCTGCCTTAAGTAAATGCACAACATGCCAGCAAACCCTTTGTGAATTATTTAAGTGTATTTAAGGTCAATTAAACCATGTTTTTATGATGGTTTTAAATCCACACAGTACAAAATGTACTGCACAGCTCTGCAACTGTGAGCCACAGAACATGTTCCACAGTTCCTTAATATAGTAACTGAGGCCGCATTTGCTATTCAGTAATCAAAATTTTATCATTTCAGAATTTCTAATACGTCTTTAGTAAACAGTAAGTAGGGTCAGTTGACAGCTGCTCCTCTGAGCTCTTTAATTTCCTGCCTAATAGCCACTTCAAACAGAATACATACTCACCCTGTATCGCGCCGAGCGAACACAATGCTCCAGCATTAAACGGGCATGTGGCCAAGTGTTTGATAGGTTGTTTTTCTTTGACTTCGTCTTCAGTTTGGCAGAGTTGGCTCTGTAGATCTTCCCTTTGACTGTTTGCCTCACACTTTCTCTTGTTGGCTTTCTCTTCCCCTCTCCTGTTCTCTCTCGTTGACTTTTTTCCTCTGTGCTCTTCTCTCCAACGAGGTGAAAAACACATTTGCCAAATATAGGTAGGTCATCACACTGTCTCGCATCCTCATCAGTTGCTAAGTACAAAGCACTTCGATGCAAACAGACCGGTCAGCATCATCGGTGCAGTAGGCTCTAGCTCCTCAATATTCCAGCTTCGTTCTGAGAAAAGATGGTAAATGCAACAGCTGTTTGGCGTCAACGTCCATGTGACAAAACTGCTGAGGTGCCTCGATGCTGTTCAGACATTTTTCACAGAAGAGGGAATGACTGAAAAAGAGCTCCTCGTTATCACGAACAATGATCAGCCGAAGGTCTCTTCCAAGAGTCTTCTCTTTCACTGAAGATGAACTCGTGAGCTCGAAAATCTTCTGAAAAATCAAAGGTAATTTCTCAGCTCCTCACACTTTCTGCAAAGTTATAGCAACTCCACTGGCAATGGAATTAAGTAAAGCTTCTTCAGTGCTCAGGGCTGCGCAGACAGACTTTTTCCCTCCCAACAGACTCCTGCTTGCTGCTTCTGAAAACCCTGCTTGGATGCAGGCTGCGCTGTCATCCTCTCTGACACGCAGATTCAGCCGTGAGCAACTACTAGGAAAAATTCCCGCATAGGTTGAAGCCTCCTGTATCAGAGCACTAGGCAATATGTAAGACAAGGGAGGAGGAGGTGAGGAGGTGGAAGAGGTGGAGTAGTAGGATGAAACATAGGGGGAGGAGCCAGAGGAGGAGCTCACATGTCTCCGTAGCAGTTCAGCATAAGCTGAATGTTTGCCTTTGCAATGGCAGACCTGTATGTCTTCATCACAGAGAAATGGCTCGCTTCTCAATCAGCTACACATGTCCCACTTCACGATGGTGTTTGGTAGTCCTGAAAGCCTTTTGACCATGCGCCTCTTGTAGGATTTTTAAATTGCTTTCTCTGTTTGTTTTGTGGGTTTTTTGGAATGAGCTTCCTTTTGCAGATAAGGTTCTTGCTGTAGTTACAAAGTAAAGAGTGCAAACATTGTTTCCTTCTCAAGGAAATTGCTTTCTGTTTTGTTTTTTGAGATGAAAGTCAACTTGCTTAGAGTCTCACTCTGTCCTCTGCGAGCCTTGTTTTAAATCTGAGTAAAAGTTCAATTAAATCTTTTTTACATTTATTGTGACTAAGAAAATGATTATATGTGGATCTAAATAACATTTCTCTTATTTCATGGTATGCTACGAATCATCTCCTTATCAATCAAAATCAAACATAAATAATGCTGATTCAGTAACAGGAACATTTTAAAATAGACAGGCAGTTATAAAGATTCTAGGGTTTTTTTCAATAACTGCTTAACAAGATTTAGGTCAGTGTTTTTGGCTTAAAGTTTGGTTGTGGCTTAAATCTACCTTTTTAGTCTGTTGTTGATAAGGCCGTGCAGAAATATCTGTTTGCTGCATTGATTCACAAGCAGCTCTTCATATTAGTAAGCAGGGCCCACTTAAAAGGGGAGAACTTCTGTGTCTGCTGCTGACGTAATGAAACAAACACATTGATGTAAATTGTAACGCATGTTGTCAGCACCAGTCACGCGTGTAACAAGTTGAAGCAACATCCTAGTGAACAACAAGGATGTTTGTGGTACTAGATGTTATTTGTGCTGTATTTCCATGTCAGGGTTACAAAGTCAGCTATAGCTGGATTTAGAGTTTGGAGGAGGGACAAAGAGTTACCCCTTATCTTCAGTATCTATGTACACAGGCTCTGAAGTTGCACTCTGACTTTTTAGAGCTAGGAACAATCACAGTGCAACTGTTATAACCGCTTAATGCACCAAATGACACAGATGCAGATCTTCTCATCATAGCTTTTATCACGCAACCGTTTCTGTTGCCAATGTCAACAAATAATACTAGGTCAGATATGACGTATCAGTGTTTTAGTGACGATATCGGCAGTTAAAAAGATACCTCCATGTTTACTTATTGGGAACAGTCCCTTTTATTCTTTTGCGTGTAATCCAGGCTAAATCCCTAAATTCTTTTCATCCCAGACATAAAAACATTTGTAATTTATTGCCGGATTTGTTTTCAGCAGCACGAATAGGTCCTAGTCGAGCAAGTGGAAATGATATATTTCAGACCTAATTAAAACGAAAAACAAAATTTTGGCATGACGAAGAGTTGCAGAAACTTGGTTGGAACCCTGCTGCTTAATTAAACACTAACTGAAAAAGGACATTACGAACTCTAGAGTTAATACAGTAATGTTTATCCAAGTTGTGGAAAAAATGAAGTCACTTGGTGCATAATAAATTCCCGTGCTGGCATAGATGAATTTTTTTCACAATAAAAACAAAGGAATTAGTTTTGAAAATGATTGCTGAATTATGCTTTTATGAAAATGGAGGCCTTTTTTCCTATTATTCATCACCCTGTTGCCCCAGTCAGCCTCCAGACCCACTCACTGAAAGCACGTATGTCCGGCTTTTTCACAAATCGCATCTTGCTTGAGCAGCTGATTCTTCTGTGATTAAACTGTGTGACTAGAATGGGCTGAAGCTTTTTCCCTTTAATGTGACTATATCATGCATGTTCCTCTGAACCACCGATTCACTGCCTTGCTATTGATTATCCCAGGTATTGAAAATGCACGCATATGGATTCCTCAGTTTCTTCATGTAATGAGGCACACATATACGCTATGATTGCCTAATATCTGTTGATTGGAGACATTGTAGGCTTCCACCTAGACAATTGGTCACTTTGACACCAGAATTATGTCAAGGTACTGTGGACCAACACTTGACAATGGTTATTTTAGGCTTGACTAATAGAAACCTAATTAATCAGCCATAACTGATGAATTGTGCTTCTTACAGTATTTGAAGATTATCATATACGTTTGTGGAAAAAAGTGAAAAAGAAAATTTAAAAAGGGAGCAAAAGCAGGTTTTTAAAAGTATATTGTGTGTTCCCTTTAGTTTGTTTAATGTTTACTTTGTACTTGAGATGAGCTCCCTCAAGATGAAATGACTTGTGTAACCTGTATAGGGCTTATGTAGCACCTCTCAACTCGCCTAACTGTCTTTCTGTTGCACCTGTTCACACAGTACTTCATGCATCAGCGGCACTGAAACTCCCACAAGGTTCTTGGTTGTCATTTGGAGCAACTTCGGGCTCATTCTCTTGCCACAGGATAAAAGCCGATGCAACGATTAGATGACAGTTCATTCTTTCAGTGCTTGTGGTGTATTTTATATTTGTGCCCAGTCACGGTGTGCCAGTGATTTATACTGAGACTAAGTTAATTGTGCTTGAGGTAAACGGACCAAGAAAAAAAGTCCACCTTCCTGGAAGCCTTTGCAGATAACTTAAACTGAACTCCAGAATATTGTTATCCTTTGCTGCTAATGTTTACTCTGTATGTTACAAAGCCCAAGAACCCAATCCAGTTGACTGAACAACCATGGACGTTTAATTGCTGATCTGACTATGTAGGACCTTTGCAGCTTTTTTGGGAAATGCTTAAAGATCAAGGCTGTATTGCATGTATGAAGCTTTCTCATGTCCTTGTAGAGAAAACTTCTCTATTTTCTCGGTAAGTTAATGTATTAACAACCGTGTTACCTGTGGACAGCATCTGAAGCTGTCAAAATATTGATTTATAGGTTGACTATAGATTTTTGCCCTCACATGACATATAAGAGTGGCAGAATAACATTGTAAAATAACCTTTAACTCCCCCAAATCAAGCTAGTTATTTTAAAGCCAGTGTGGTTTCAAAAAGTAAAAAGCAAATTAGTCATTTAATGGTGCGATTCTGTTTCAATTAAAGATAATTGCTTGATGTGCTTCACACCTCCCACACTGTGTTGCTTATCTTGTGGTAAATAACACGAGCGGCGGTGATAATATTTGGCATATAAAGCTTTCCATTAGATGCATAGCTTCCAAACATGTCTGGTTGTTTGGAAGCTATGTATTTTTACATTTAATGTCAGCTCAACCCGCTCATTAGCTGTGGCCAACCAACTGTTGCATTTGTTACCGGTCAAATTTGGTTGTTGTTCAAGCAAAAACCAACCTGTGTGCAACCAGTTCTCTGGAAGCAAACATCAGCTACAACTGCTTAGTTCAGATGTAGTCTTCCCCCAGAGTGAATAATGTATAAAACAAAATTATGCGATGAGTCATTTTAAATGAGCTTTCTAAATACTACCCCCCTAAGGAAAACTTATTGCTCTCATTTCTCTGAAGTCCTGAAGAGCTGACCTTTGCATATGAATCTCAGTCTGAAATGGAGATAACAAGAACAAGATGCTCTTTAATGGAGAGTAGTAGTTGTTAAGTGCTATGGTTAATATATGAAACATATTTTTACTACACAGGTTATTCTTGTAATAAATCAACAGAAAGATAAAATCGTATGTAAAAGCTGTTTACTTGGCTACTAATTAATTGATTCTGACCTCCTTACCTTTCTGTGACCACCTGGTCGTATTGTGCCATGTGGGTGTGTAGATAGAGACGTCAATAGCTAATGCATTTATACTAATGCATGACAAGCTACAAATAATCAATATGAAATGGTTTTTCACCGCTGCACTGAGTAGACTTTGACCGCTTAATTGATATCTTCCTATAATGGTCTTCAGTGGAAGATGTCTAGCAGTGACTGTGACTTTTGTTAATGTGAGGCTGTTCTCGTGTGATGTTACCTTCCCGTAGAGCTGGTCTCTCAAGGTCTTGATTTCCATGATGAAACCACTCTGCATGTGTAATCCGAGAGGCCTTTATCTCCTCCAAGTTTTTGATTAGATCACTTCTGAATAAAGTGGTTGAGGCCAAAATTATTATTAAGGCTCAAAGTTTTGAATGTTTCAATATGGATTAACCCGGAAACATGGCTGTTTAAGTCGAATCCCTTAGTTGTGAAGTAATAGAACTAAATTGTCGCAAAGTCCAGTTGTGCTAACGTAATCATGTATTTAAGATCCAGACGCTGCCCTGGTAAGCTTCAAAGTATTTAACCAGCATTGCAGTCTTGTACAGTGTTTTCTTCAGGAGGCATTCAACAGCTGGCAATGTTGGCCCTTTAGCTTAGCTCCTGCAATGAAGATGAAGGTAGAAGTCTTTATGTGCAAACTTTTATCCAATGAAATGAGAACTGTAAGCCATTCTCTGTGCACTTTTTGTTGTTGTAATGTTATAGATGATTTTTCTCCTTGCTTGTGGCAAGTTCTCATGTCGCCGCACTGTTAAAGGGAGCTTTTCAACCAAGCAGCATTTTACTTATGGGTGTGTCTTTGCTGTCTGACTATACCCTGTTTGCTTTTTTTGGATGAGTGCATGCAGGTGAATCTCTATAGCTTATGCATATGTTAGGTCCCTCTGTGTTGCCAAAGACGTATACAAAAAGGCACCAAGGTGTGACCACAGATAGATTGGCTAGTAGAATTATTTGCTGAATCATTACAATTTTGACAAAATGTAATCTTCGTTTTTTCGCCTTAGTGTGACCAAGTGTAGACACTACGCTACAGGAGAACACTAAACTACAAATACATGACTTGGATATTCCCACTAGACTGAAAATTAGTATAATAAAAGCACCACGGTAGGGCTGTTCGATATAACGATATATATATAAAAACGTCTATCGTTTAATTTTACGCTATCGTTTGTTTCGTGGTGTCGCAAAATAAACTGTTTACAGCAATATTTTTTTCATCGTTTTGATGGTCACTGTAGTGGCTATATTAATTTTGTAAAGTTCTCTCTTTCTCTTATATGTAATATAACCACACTATGGATGGACAAGCGCCTGTTTTTATGCGTTGTGGTTAGCAACAACGACGGTAACAGCATCGCGTGTCCGCTTGTTTATGTTCCACATAAACCTTTCACAATAAAGCTCAAGATCCTGTTGAGACTTTTCAGAATAAACTGAATCATGTGAAAGAGCAGATTATTTACGGATGAGAAGTAAAAAAGAGCCGCCAGGTGCTAAAAAATAAACCTTAGACTCAAACGTTATAACAGGCTTTTCCCCGCAGCACGCTGTGTAATAAATACTCACAAAGAAAACTGCGTCCTTTACAACTTATGTCTAAAAATGTGTAGTTTCATGCATCGGTTAAAACACTCGACTCCAGCTACACTACACCCGAAAGACGAGCTGCCCGAGATTCACAGAATTTACAGAAAATGTTACATTTTTGTGATTTATATCGTTATCAGGATGATAGAATTCTTATATCGTGATATGAGATTTTGGTCATATCGCACAGCCCTACACCACGGTGTCCACAGCTGCCTCTGTGCAAGTCCGCAAGGGAACAGAACCCTGACCTAATAATGCAGACACATTCTTGTTGACACGAAATCAAGAGTGATGCACCACTGAATAGAAGTTGGGCAAAATATTGATACCCAGCATATTGTATTGTTTTCTTCTGACCCCAAATATCAATATTTTTATTGAAGCCTCAGGCGCTCTGAATGGATCCCCCTGCAGATTTAAAACAGTGACTTGGGGTCACTGTTTCCTACTTGTGGTGGTGCTTAGCAAATGAGTGAAAGTTAACCAACATGCAGTAACAAAGAAGGAACTCACAAAAAATGGCAGATAAGAGAGGAAAGAAAATCAGGGAGCTAATTAAGTAATAATGATAAACATACTCTGACAACACATGCCAGTGATTTAAAACATAATTGTTACTGATATAAAAAAAAAAAAAAGGAACGTCATAAAACACACCAAAACTCTTTTCACTGCAGCAGCTTTGTCAGTGAACAGAAATCTTTCATGTGTCTTTGTGCATTACAATGAACGACTCTGTGTTTAAGTGCATCTTTACAGAGTGCAGATGGTGGCGTGTGTTTTGTGTCAATGAGACTGCAGCGTCATGATTCAGTCACACACAGACAGTTCTGATGACTTTACTACAAGAAAGGATGAACTTGGGATTTCTGAAGCAAATATATCAACTGGTGTGGCTGCTCTGGACATCTTGTTTGGATTTAAGAACTGCGGCGGCTGTCACATTTCATCCGCTCAAGCCTTCAAAGGATTGAAATATTTGTGCTTTCTGGCAGTTTAGTCTTTATTTAAGGCAGTCCACGGGTCTTTATTTAGCTGCTAGTGGGTGTATTATTCTTATCTTCTCTGACCCTCAGACTGTCTTTTTATATATATATTTATATATATATTTATAAATATATAAATAAACAGAAGAAATGCCAGTAATGCTGTGCCTGTGAGGAAAAGCTTAATATTTTAGAACTGAACTAAACAAAAAGACGTATCAGTTTGTCGTGCTTACAGATCTTTCTCAGGTTTTTGTTCATTTTATTTAATTTCCTGCGATTTATTTAGATTCTTATTGACAGCAGATTGAGACACCTAAAATATTATCTGATGAACCTGATAAATCATTTGCTTGTTTATGATAACCGGCCAATTTTTTGCACAGCTTTTTTTTATTTTTATTATTATTATTATTGGTCTTGGTGAGGCTCTGTGGCTCTTTTATACATTTTGAACCAATTTGAAATCAGTTCCAGCAGTGCACCCAGCTGAGTGGGATTAGTGTATAAGTAGAACGAAATACCTTGTTGCAGGAACATTTTGTATTGCTTTGTTTTGCAAGACAATACTACCATTTTTAACACATCCGGGGGCTCTAAAGACATTCCCTGGCCAGTTTGATTTACCAGAATCACAGCTACCAAAGACATGGTGCTTTTTTATCAAGAATGAAAAAAGTGAATGGAAGTTAATTAAGTTGTGGTTAAAAAGAAGAAACTCTCAGAGGGGAAGCAAATTAGAGAGCTCATTTGTCACATTACTAAAGCTGAGTAAAAAATGATAAAATGTAAAACCCTCCTAAACACCAACAAACTGAATAAGTACACATTTGCAGCCTTTGTTCAGTATTCTTCTTAAGTTAGCAGATCTTGTATAATCACGATACCAGCATGTTTGGTTGATTGATTAAACTAAACATATTGACTATTGATGTTTGCCCTTCGGTTCAGGTGTATTGTTGCCCCCAGCTATTCCCCAAGCAGTATCGAAGTTGAAGTTATGGATTTTGAAACGTGTTGGCTGCAGCGGTAGGACGAAATTTTAACTTTCAGGGTGAAAGTTCTTCAATCCGTTTTCACCTTTTTCACTGGTACCTACATAACTCAACTCAATTTTTAGAGGTTTCCATTAGGACATAGGTGTCAAACTCTGGCCCGCGGGCCAAATTTGGCCCGCAGCCTAATTACATTTGGCCCGCGAAGCCATACCAAATTACTATTAGAGATGGCCTACTGGTATTATACAGCTAATATATATATTGTTTAGTATTAAGCTTTGCTTGTTCCATATTCAGTTTTTCAGCAAAACTTGTTTGAGTCCATAAAAAAAGATTCATTCTTACATCTAGAGGAAGATTTTTTTTTTTTCAATAAATATTAATGTTAGCCCGTGACTTTGTTCCAGTTTTGAATTTTGGCCCACTGTGTATTTGAGTTTGACACCCCTGCATTAGGAGATAATACCTGGTACCAAGTGCTTATTTCTTTTAGGACCTACTGAGCCGGGGTTTCAAGAGATCTGTGCCAATCTGAAAATGGGACATTTACAGACTGCATGCCACAGATTGGCCAGTCCATGGCATCGCTCAATAGTCATGAGAACGTCTCCTTCACAGAAATCAAATGAGGAAAATGGTTGCAAACAAACAACACCGGTTCAATGATCACCATACCATCACCTCGATGTCGTCCATTGTTGTGGCATGTGTCGCATCCAAATGACATCATGCGACTTTCGGCCATGTTGCTATAATGACCCTAAGTACACTGAGGTGGTCCTCAATTGTAATGGAAAATGATCAAAGCCATCAATAGAGTGGAGCTGAGTAGGTACAAGTGAAAGAGTGGCACTTCATCAACCATTTGCCAACCTTTAGGGGAATTCACATTTTACTCTTGTGACTGGTGGTTGGCAGATTGTCACCGACCAGTCTCTAAGCTTGCTCAACTGGGGCCTAATTCAGCACCACTGCTAATGGAGCTACAAGCTAGGGCCTCATTCCTTGTTTGAGTTTGAGTTGAGAGTTGTGCAATAGAACATGTAGAAGTTTCCACTCCTGTGTCCAACACATTTGTCGTGAGCTACCTACTGCATTTTATTATTCTCCGATTCCGCCACACTTTTCCCCCTCGTTTGTTCATTTTTAAACTACGAGGTTTGCCTTCCTGATTGTTTTGCTTGCCAGTTTTGGCAGTGTACAGGTGTTGGAATGAAAATTTTAACATTGTGCCAAACCTTAGATACCACTGTTACCATGGGCAACTATCACGATATTGTGACATGATGTTTTTTCCCCACTTCTGCTACAGAAGTAATGATTCACCTCTGTGGCAGGATATAATTTGTCGTGTTGCATTATGCAGCAAGCCTACCCTCACCGATATCTGTGGACAAAATGCTAAAATACCTGCCACTGAACATTATGACCTTCATGGAAGATAATGTATTGCTAAGTGGATGTTTTATCAGAGTATACTTTTTTTCCTTGTTTTTAGCACAACTTCACCAATTTCCCAAAGCGCATGAAGGACAAAAGTGCTACATTAGAGTTACTGAAATGATCCGTCTGTCCTAAAAAGGAGTTTTTCTTTACAGATTATAAAACATACTCAATCTCCTCAAATACAGCTACAACGTCTTGTAAGCATGTGAATGTATAGAGTGGTTATGAGACTGAAATGTCCTACAGGAGAACAACCCTGTGTGTTCTCCAACTGCATCCACATTTTATAAAAATATGAAAACAACAGCACTTACTGTTACCTAATAACGTCCATGAAAGAAAGTGATGGGATAATTAAACTAGATTCACATCAAATGCTAAATGTGATTGATGAGTTTTGCAGAGAAGTGCTCGAGCTTGAGCCTCTTACCTCCAAACAAGCCAAAGAAAATACATGCCTAATGAGAACGAAGCCTCGAGTGGATTGGAGCTCTTCTGATATGACTTTGACATAAACACAGCCTCACACAATAACCATTAAAAGTTAAGAGTAAATAGCTTCGGCCCTCTTTATTGTCTCGCCTGGTTTGCTCGGGATTTTAATTGCAATTAGCGCAGACAGTGATTTATCGACGCGTAGTTGGGTTTCAGCGCCATGTCATGTTGGGCTAATTGGTTTGGTTAAAAAGGCGTGACAGGGAGCATCCTGGAGGTGCTGGGGCTCTCAGAAAGACAATCAGCTTCACACATCGCAAATTGGAGTTTCTCTAAACGGTATTTCCTGCACATTTTCTGTAATCTGTGCATCTCATTTTTCACCCTTTTAGATGTCATTTTTTCCTCTTCCTTCAGCCCTTTTCTCTCATTTCTTTACTTAGATTTCCCATTCTGTCTGTCTCCCTTAGCACTGTCAAAGACATATCACATGGGATTTGTCACTGTTATAATAATAACAACACTCAGTTGCTCTTAAGTTTTTTATGAGCTGCCTTGGTTTATCTCCTCTCTTATCAAGTGAGGATCTGCCACGACAGCCAGTTTAAAAGAGAAGTAATC
The DNA here is from genome assembly GCF_900408965.1 of Simochromis diagramma. NCBI lineage: Eukaryota > Metazoa > Chordata > Actinopteri > Cichliformes > Cichlidae > Simochromis > Simochromis diagramma. The sequence goes on from NW_024387492.1 coordinate 16,270,417, forward strand.
ATTCACTGATTACACTACATTACTCTCGTAGCAAATGGAGGCAGGAGGGCGAGCAGGGAATGTGTGTATTCCTCTTCCAGTCACATAAAATGTCAACATTTCACTGCAAGTGTTAGTGGAGACTGAACAGTGGTATTGCATCTCCTTACATATCCCTCCTGTTTCTGTTCAGCCAGTCACTGCTCCAGCAAAGAAGAGTAATCAAGGTTAAGGCGGGACCGCAGTTTTATACAGTGAGCCGATTTTGGTTGGTGAAGAGGACTATATACATAAGGTGTGGTCCTGTTAACAAGGGTGTGAGTGTTTGCGTGTCATCTGGTAGGATACCTTGGCTTGCTTAGGCAGATGAGGTAACATCTGGAGGGCCCCACAGAAATCAATACAAGCCAGGACATTTGTGGGCTGTCAACAGGGTAGAAGGGATACTGATTATCCCTTAATGCTAGAGCACGTTTTAGAATCAGAATCAGAAAGGGTTTTATTGCCAAATGTTGAGTAGGTTTACAACATTAGGAAATTGCTGCAGTGCTTAGTGCAAATATACTGTCATATAATGCTTAAATAGACATGAAAATAAAAATAAGAATAAGAATTAAAAGTGCTAAGTAGATAGATATATACATGAGTGCAGGTGGTGATCAGTGCCAAACATGGAATGATGCAGTGAACACAGCGTAGGGTCATGTGTTAGTGGTGGGAACAGTCATACGGTTATTGTTCATGTGTTCAACAGCAGAGGGGAAGAAACTGTTCTTATGGCGAGAGGTTCTGGTGCGAATGGACCGGAGCCTCCTGCCTGAGGGGAGCAGGTCAAACAGACTGTGTCCAGGGTGAGAAGGGTCAGCTGAGATCCGAGCTGCACGCCCCAGTGTCCTGGAGGTGTACAGGTCCTGCAGAGATGGGAGTCTGCAGCCAATCACCTTCTCAGCAGAGCGCACAACACGCTGCAGTCTCTGTTTGTCCCTGATAGTGGCTCCAGCGTACCACACGGTGATGGAGGAGGTGAGGATTGACTCGATGATTGCAGTGTAGAATTGCATCATCGTCCGTGTTGGCAGGTTGAATTTCTTCAGCTGCCTCAGGAAGTACATCCTATGACTAGTTTGATGATTGTCTGTGATATTAGTAGCAAGTACTTGGTAACCAGCTACAGAGGATCTGTACAGGTTTCGGCATGAAAATATCTTTCAAGTCAGTTACCTCCATTAAAAATGTGAATAATATGCATCACAAAACCAACCACAGTAACCTTGAACATAAAAAAACATGTTAAGAGTTCAGTTCCAGTTTAATGGGGATCATGGAAATGCCTTCAAATAGTTTGTTTTGCTTAGGCTGTGTGTATCAAGAATACACTTAATATAAAATCATATAAAAGAGAATAAAGAAACAGATTGGAGAAGCTACAAACTAAATGAATAAAGAAATACATTTCAAAGTCCTAAAACACCACTCTCTGATGTGACTTTTAGGTTAGAAAAGCTGCAGTCTTGTTACAGTTTATACAAATTTCCTCAATTCCTCATCGTGCTTATAACCAGGTGACAGAGAACCAGCGTAGCCTGTCTTTATCATGACTGTACCAAAGCTCGACTGTCACACTGAGCATATCTCAGGAGATGGGTGAAGATGAATAGCGGCGAGGTGAAAGCAGAGTGGCGTTGAGTAGAGCAGGAAAAGAGCAGAGTGGAACAGAAAGGCAGGAGCTAAGCCAACGACAGCGAACAACACATCCCAGATATAAAAGATGAGAGTGGGCCATAGATAGCTCAGCAAAGCCGCGGTTGCGAGCAGAAAACCTCATTTGTTAAAATGGGGTTCAGCCAGCAAGATGTCAAGAGACAGGATACCACATTATACAAAAAGTTACACAATGCCAGTTAAGCCACTTAGCACACGGTATGAGTGAAGCAGTGTTTATTCTCTGAGAATAACTCACCGAGGTTTACTGGCCAGACTTACACACTTAGACAATCATTTGAACTTTGAATTGATCTTTTATCATTTGTGTATAGTGAGGGTATATGTGCTGGCATGGGTTAGGTTCATAGCATTTAACAGAATTTCCACACAGTATGATGAAAAGGTTCCAAAGTTAAATTTATCTTTCACCGATTAAATATAACACAGTAAAACATATCTGGAAAAATAAAACATTGAAGATGACTAAAAATGTCCTGCAGCTCATTTAATATTTACTCTTGGTTCCCAACAATCACATGGCTATACTTAAATTATTATTATTATTTTTTTAATGTAACCGTAGACCTCCAAATCACGTAAGTGATCACACGTAAGTCCTACCACAGTTCAACAGAAGTATTAACAGTTTTCATACCGTAATAATAGTAGTTATCAATTTTTTTTGAAAGAATAACTGTAAATACATAAATAAATAAAAGTGTTACACAATCAAAAATAACAATCACATTTATATAAATTTACTGGGTTTGCTTTAGAGGACGGACAATTACCGCACCTCTAATTTCATAAATGAATCTACTTTACAGATTAGAAGAAAGCAGAAATCTGATAGAAAAGTGTTACATTAAAGCTAATTCATTTTGCCTAAATTAAGTTTTTAAAATCCTTAATGCTGTAAGTTTAAAAAAAAAAACAACCTCACATGGGCATTTATAAAACATAACAAACGAAAAGTAGCTAATGCTAAATCAAGCCAGAGCTCAGAGCTAGCGACCAACCAGCAGCCTCGGTATCAGCAATCAAAACTATTATGAGGAAAATCATTTATTTATTAAGAGTGTAAAAAGAAAAAAAAAGGTAGACATATAAACATACTGGTAAATGATCTAACTTATTGCAATTTGGGGGAAAGTAAAGTTTAATATATTTTAAATATGAAAATAACATTTTAAATTTAGGAAAAAGTTTATTTTTGTTTGTATATGCTGTCAGTTACAGGCAGGGGAAAAAAGGAAACTGGCCTACAAAATTGCAATCAGTGCATCTCTGTAAGTAGCTTTTAGAGTGAACAGCAACATATAGGTTTGGTATATTACTTTAGCTGTTTAATCTGAAAAGAAAATTAAATTTAAAAAAAAAAAGCTTCATGAAGTTTGGTTGATCAGAAATACTTTATCTCCGTCTGGAACCTGAAAGGTCCTTTTCCTCTCTGAAAACGTCAAAACTCAAACCGTTTACAGCACTGAGTTTGAGAAACAGTTATTAAATGCATTTTTTACTATTGATTATTTTAACTTAGTTAAGCCTTTAAAGCATGTTTTCAAGCAAAACTGACTAAATGTTTCCTATTTGTGGATTTTCACTTCTGAAAATACTAAAAAGGCAAAATAATTAATTGACTAATCAATAATTAAGCTCACTGTGGCAGCTTTAGTACAGCTAAACATTTTCAAATGAAGCCCAGATATTATTGTTATATGTGAACTAAATCATAGTACTAGTATTTAGTAAAATACCAGCCATGTTTTTCACACTGCTGGGTGACACATCTGAGGCGGCACATTCCCTGTAGATGTTAGACTCGACTCTGAAAACAGCATCAGGGTACTGAAGTTGAGCAGAAATGAAAAGTCTGCCTTTTTCATTCTCTTCGTTGTCTCGCTTATATCTCCTCCTCCTCTCTTTTTGTGTCTTATGGAGGTTTGACAGAAGTTTCTCTCATCCCTGCTGGCAGCAGTTGCCATGGTTGTATCAGTGCCTCTGAATTACATGCAATGATATTTCCATGGACACAGATCAGGAGGACACTGTTCTTTGAGATGTAGGAGGGAGGCAGCTTACCAATGTCAGCAGATCTCTGTGTTGGACTGAAGGAGACTGAGTGAACGGGATGTTAAACAGAGAGGAGTAGGAAACAGAAAAGGAGGGAGAGTGCTAACCAGGGACAGTTTTATGTTTTAGTACAAATTTAGCTTTTCAGTTCACCTAAGTTTAGTTTATGCAACAGCCACCTGAAGGTATGGTGGGGTCTCCACAATAATATAGAGAAACCCAATGAGCTGCACTTGGCAAAAGTGGAAAGGTAGAGCTCCCTTTTAACAGGTAGAAACCTTCAGCAGATCAGAGCTCAGGGAGCAGCAGCCATTTCTATGGTGCATTTAGCAGAATATCATCACAGCTGAGCACATGGTGGGGATTGATATTTCCAACTAAGATTGCAAGCTTATATGTATATATATGACACACACATACACACACACACACACACACACACACACACACACACACACACACATACACACACATATATACTTAAATGATACTGGCTCCTTAAATTTTACTGGCATCAGCCCTAAAAACCGTGATGAAAACCTTAAATGAGAGGAAAAAATTAAATAATTGGAAATAAAAACAGCAGAAGAACACTTCTAGTTAAAAATAATCCACAGATATGTCTGAAATGTAGCTCATAAAGGATTTATTTATGCAATTTGGTATATTCTAACATCAGAGATACCATTGCCTCATGGTGGCCTTGCTGGTGAATAACTGATTAAATATAAATTGCTATAATTCCTTAGCAGTTAAAACATTTTTTTTAAATCTCATAAATTAAAGCTGATTACTTAATACCAGATCAGTTGCGGTGGCACAGAGACTCAAAGGTAGAAGACACATAAAACAAAGTTCTTCAATGGCATGGCGACATAGCTTTATTTTAAAGGGTCAGTAGACCTGTGTAGTTAGGTGAAGAGTACTTTAAAAAAAATATAAATAATGTAATTAATAGATAGTTTAGCAAAGCTCGTTTGAGTTTCAGCTCACAGCTTGGTGATTCAATTCTGGCAGCTGTTTCTTGATCTTATCACTGAGCAATGGTTTCCTCTGATTTAGCAGAATATTTTTAGCAAATGATCATTGATCTGTTTAAGATGCCAGCAGCGATGTGGTTCGATTTCTCGTCTACCAAATCCCGGTCTTATTTTCTCACAGTTTCCCAGTGAAGGGGAAAATCTTTGTCTCAACATAAAGGTACTCTCAAACGGCCGTCACATAAAGCTGACATTCCCATTCCTTTCTTTTAATCCATCTCCTTCACTGTCATTGTAACCTCGGTAATGCTCCTTTTCATAACTCATCTTTCTTCACCCTGTTTGACAGCAGGGACTCAGCCTGAAGATAAAAAGCCCTCCTGCATTTTCTCCTTCTTGACCTCCTTTTGCTTCTTGAACGACAAATCACTGACAACTGCAGATGGTGCTAATGGTCACACCTGAAGGCAGAGTGTCCATAATACAATATGCAGAGGGCAGAATAACAAAGTGCGAAGCTGCATCTGACTGCAGCTCTTCTGTCAGATCTCCCACTGACTGTCCATCTGTGTGTGGCAGACTGACCACAGTCTGTGTACTTGAGGCCAGTATGACCTGATTAATTTTCAATATCATACTTTTGTGGTCAACTGATGATAACTGATGATATGTATATAATTTTTTAATTTTTTTTAGAAGTTGCTGAAAACTTCCTGGATCCCAGGGTTGCTTGATTTATCTGTCAATGATTTCAGATGATTTACAAAATTAAGATTTACTATTTCATAACTACACAGAAAAAATATTGTAAAGAAAAGGTCCAACTACAAGTACCACAGTGGCCAAAATGCAAGACAGACCCCACTCTTAAGAGCTGTTCTCAAATGCTTTTTACTTCTTAATTAGACATAGGTGTAAAAAACAAAACAAAATAAAAATACAAATAATTTATATCCTTAGTTTTCCTGTTTGTTAGGTGTGTAAAAATTGTCATCACAATTGCGTTTTGAGGCTTGGATGGTGTTTATTGAAACGTTAGTCTTGTGGACCACAGTCTACAAGGCTGCATTGGCAACTGCTTTCAAAAAGTTCTGTTTTTATTGTAATACCTATACTGATTTCTTAAATCTTGTCTCCAGTGACGGAGCCCAGTGCCCATAAAATGATACTTATGAGCAAAAAACTAAACTAAAACTAAACATTTTCAAAGAATAAAAACTAAACTAAAAGAAGCAAACGTACTTACTGCAACTTACTGAAATTGAAATTTCAAAATAAAGAAATAAAAATAGAAATAAATAAGAAAATACAAAACCTTAATCATTATTTAACAGATGGAAAATATGGGTAATTGCTAATAATTAAACAGCTAATGTTAAGGGTGTACAACATTTATGATTGTTTAATACTGAAATACTTTTGTTGTTGAAATAGAGCTTTCCTGACCTCAGAAATATTTTTATTTTTATTTTATGAAGCCCTGGGTTTCAGACTTTAAGATGCTTTGCCAAGCTTGTCGTGCTGCTGTTCATGTGTTCAGCTGCTAGTGGTGGGAGGGGCTTGAAGCATGCCTGTCTGCAGGGGTGCTCTGTGTTTGTAGCTGTAACATGTTAGTTAGCAACAAGTTGCTGCCAGGTTAACTGCTTCCTTTTCCTCCTTTTACTGTTTATGCTAAATTGGCTGATTGTATCCTGGTTGCAATGCTTTTAAATGGACATTTACAGGTAAAAAACAGTTGCGTACACAGGAGCCTGCCAGTTGTGCTACTTTTGCATGAAACCCTTTTTTGCTAGCAACCAAGCATATTTTAATCTGTCATCCAGTTCATTTTTTTAGCCAGTATGTAAACTTAAAAGGGTAAAAAGACAAAAAATATAAAGTGTTCTGTTATACCACACTCCCCTCAGCATTCATCCTGTCCCTAATATCTTCTCTGAATAATAATGTATATAATAAATCAGACAGAACTCTCTCCAAGATCTCTCTCTGTCATTTTTAACACTAAAATCTCTAGCAGGTGTCTAACCTTGAATTTTCCTTTAAGTGGAATAAACTTAAACTAGACTTCTTTATACCCTCTGGAGTTTTTGTTTTAACTTTATTTTTTGATGGTTTTAGCACTTTTTTTCATTGATTAATTGATGTGTCCTAGTTCTGCTAAGTGTTGCGTTATCTCAGATGAGCTGTTCCTTTTAGGTTATCCCCACATTCTTTACTCCACAAAGGAAGGATGAAAATGTTGTGGGATTTAAGAATATTTAGATTTCAGTTAGAATAAAGAAAGACTTCCATTTTGTAGTGTAAAAATTTCTACAAGCGACCTGTTATTCCAGCAAAATGACATCCTCCTGGAACATTGTGGAAATAACCACATGCAAAAATGAGGAGCTGTAAGAGTGGTGCTTCACATCTGACATGTGTCCTTGTTGTTCTGGATGCTGTTTTTTGACTCAGGTGCTCCTCGCGCGCTGTGCTACACTCAAACAACACAAGTTTCATCTTGACGGTTTTCTCATTTGTTCATCTGTCTGCTGAGTGTGTGGCACCGCTGCTGTGCGCTTATTAATAATACATCCTCAGCGTCTTTGTAGTGACAAGAGCCCTCAGACCGGTAATGTTGCGAAAGCAGACTAGCTCTGCTGTAACGCTCAAACTGATCAAGAGTTTACACAAAGCTTTTGCCTTCCAGAGAAAAACATTGTAGACATTGTGGACATGAAGGCCACTCGGTTGGTTTGTACAAGCTCTGCAGAGGCAGGAGCTGTGTTTGTGTGAAAAAATACTAAAGTGAATGTGTCTGTGAGTTTTAGCTTTAACAGATAGTTTGGGGATTACACTGCTGCGGTCATAACGCCAAAACGTTTTGTTTCTGTGCATCGTTTTCTCACAGGGGATTCGTTCACGCATTTCCGGTTTGCAGAAGAAAAAGAATGGGAGATGGACCAGCTTGATATCAGTCAGGTAAAATTATATCACCACCGCTCCTTTTTAAAATTGATTTATGGAGTTTTACGTCTTTAAAATACACAGCAGTTACAGTTATAAAGAATATTCCGATTAAGATATCAGATTCATACTGTTGTTGTAGTACAGTGTTCATGTGCTTAATGTTGGACAAATGTTCATCCATTTACTATGAAGACTTTGAATCTGATAGTGCTCTCACTCACCTAAACTCTGTAGATACAAACATTTGTTTGCAGTCTGTGTTCTCATTTGTTCTCCAGATGGCAGGGATTGTTTTGGACCTCCCAGCTCTTACCCAGATTCTTCAAGAAGTGCCTTTGCATCAGAAACTCGACCTGGAGCCCGAGCTGATTCAGGCAAGTGTTAGCTGATGCCCAGTACACTGTGGTTGGGTGTTGTTCGGGAGAAAATGCAAATTACGCAAGAAGGAAACTGTTGCTTAGGTAAACTTTAACCACAAATATGTTTATATGGAGGAATTAGGTTTTCTGTGTTCTGTGAACAAAAGATTTTATTTGCAAATCATTGCATTCATGTATTACATTTTACACAGCATCCCAACTTTTTGGGATTTAGGGTTGCAAGATATAGCATGGAGGCATATCAGGTTAAATTAAGTATATATATAAAAAAACTAAAACAATAGACTGACCTTTTTGTATTTATTGATACATGTCTGGTTATTTTCACCCAGTAGATTAATACACTGTGTTGATTACCTTCTGAGAGAAAAGAAAATATGGCTTCTGTATCTTTGTGTTTTTCTCAGAGACATTCATGACAAGAGCTGTTTTTTTTACTTTACCTGATGTTTCAGGTCTCAGCACCAGTAGAGCTGCCCAGTATGACTCCAGCACCTAAACAGGAAGTGCCAAAAATGTCCAAATTCACACCTCCATCCACAGCTTCAAAAAGCCTCAGCATCAGCCAGAAAGTCCCCGTGGATGCAAACCCAGTGGGGGGCTCAGGCTCACAGCTTTCTTCCTCGGCTGCTGCTACTGAGACTCTGGTGGATGACGCTGATGAAGAGCTGGACAACCTGCTCAACTTACAGAAACCAGCGTCAGGTGATGTAGGAAACGAGCCTGTCAGTGGTGCAGAAATGGAGAGCGCTGTTACAGAGAAGGGCAAGTATATTTAATGATAGTCTGTCCCTGCACGTTGAGCGATGTGGGATAGCCTGGGGGAAATGTAGAAGATTAATGTCGCTCTTGTCTTGTCTGTGTGGAGAATAGTAAGCTTCAGTTAGCTTAGTGTAAAGAAAGAAATTCATTAATAATATATACTGTATATTTACTTTGTCATGCACAACATATATCTTTTTGACGGTTGTGTGAGATCATAATCTTTTAACTGGAAAGAGTAAACAAAACATGGCATGCTAGCAGTTTAACCTTAAAAGTGGCCATTGTGAAACTTTGGGACCTAAAGATTCGATAGCTATAGATCTTAATAGAGTTATTATTATTTTTTATTATTTTGGATTGACTAGTTTTTGTTTTTATGTCATTTGATATTTTGTTTTTTTTAATTCAGTTTAGTTTCAGCTAATTTGCAGAGTGGATGTTTTTGTTTTTTTATTGTTGAAATTGTTTGGTTTTAGTTTAGATTATTGGGCTCATTTTAGGGTTTTTAGTTATTATTGTATGACGGTCATGTGTCGTAGGCAACATTTGGAAAAATCAGTACAGGTATTACAAGAAAAACTGCTTTTTGAAAGCATTTGACTCACCGACATCCAGAGTCTCAATAAACAGCCATCAATGGCTCATTAGGCAAGACGTAATAAAATTGTACCCAACTAAAAAAATACTAACACTAAAGATATTTCCTACATATTTTCATTTTAATTAGTTTTTTTCAAATCCAAAATTGCAGTTTTTACCCCTCAGCCGTAAAAAACTGATTGCTTATTATTTTTACCCTGCCAGGCGGTCAGGCAACGTGGACCTAAGCATGTAAATACTATTTTTTTTTTTTTTTTTTAAGTATTTTTTTATTTAAAAAAAAAAAAAAAAAAAAAAAAAACCACTACAATTTTATGATTTTTTTTTCCCCCACACACATGGTGTTAGATTAACTACTAGAGAGATAAGATAAGCTACCAAGGATGTTAACTTCCACCTTTTGTGCTGACAAGTTACTTTGGGCAAAGTTTAAAGCCTAATGTTAACGCAAAAAAAAAAATTGAAGACTAAGCAGGTTGTTCTTTACATATTGAAAAATATCCAGCTATTTGCAGTAATAGCTGGATATTTATTAAGCAGCAAATTAAGACATTTTCTTGAAAGCAAATTTTTCAGTTGCACTGAACACTTACCGGCTCATAACTCTGAAACAGAGACTCATACCACACAGAATTATAAAATTTTTTAACCCTTTTAGTATGTTAAATATAATAATGTTACTGAATTTTAGAGACGCTGGATGGTTGTTGATTTTCTGCTTTGCATGATTGCAATATTCACATGTGGTGTAATTAAAGCACAGATAATAAAGTTAAAATTACTTAGCAGAAGGTAAGTTTAGAGGAAAGACTAAAAATATGTCTCCCATCATGTTATTAACCTGCAGAATGTGAAGAAGTGAAAGACGTGACAGCAAAGCCGATAGAAAACAAGATGATTGAGGTGGAGAAGGACAAAGACATCGCACCTCCACAGTCTGCGCCCAGCAAACAGGAAATGACTGAGGAAGACCTGGAGGACTGGCTCGACAGCATGATCTCCTGACCCTCAGGGAACTTGGTCATGGCAGTTCAATCGCTTCAACTTCCATCCTTCGAAAAATTACGTCCACCTGGAAGTTTATGATGCTAAAGTTTGATGCTTCCTCGTTTCACACGGACCTGCCCCCTCCTGTGCTGTAAGAGAGGCAATATGTTTTGTTTTGGAGGTGTAGAGGTTGGGACAGTACATCTCGAACATTTGTGAGTGTATGTCAAAACGTTCCTGGAGCACACCCTGTTTCAGAGAGAATTCTCTGTTCCCTGTGAAAGTTTTGACTCTGGAGTGTTTTGCTTCAGAGGATTGGTGACAGACGGGTAGTGAAAGAGGTCACAGATGACACGTTTGGTTCACTGCGTCACTTACTTTATTCATTTTCTTCCCCTCATCAAAAAAGAAGTGCAGTTTACCAAAGCTACTACATACATATAAATGGCCAGACAAGAGCGGGTAACCAGTTTGTCGTCAATAAATTCTCAACCCAAGTTTTGCTGTTTAATTGTCCGTTTGTTGTGGGGTTCCTCTACTGTAGAAACAAGTGCAGGTGGGCAGGACACCACAGTTCAGGAACAAAACCAAACTAAGCAACATTTACACAAGGATCATCTAGATATTATACAACAAATATTTCTTTTTCTTTTTTTTCTTTTCTTTTTTTAAATGTAAAAGCCCAAAACTAGCTTTACCTAAATTTGCTTATAGCTAATCCAGAACAGAGCACTGCTTGTGTTAGGAGGGGCAAAAATGATATTTTTTCTCTTTTGCATAGTTTTTTTTTTTTTCATAAGGCACATCGGCACTTGATAAACACCTAAAGTGAGAGTTGTCTCTGGTCCTGGAAGAACCATCTTCATGTCATCAGACAGGTTTGAACCAGCTTTGAAAGGCAAATCAGGTCTCACTCATTGGATGTTAACTAGATCATTACTAGCAGCACACATCCATTCACTTGTGGTTTGGGTAGGAAGTGACAGTAACATCCTGGCGCTAATCTAGAAATTGTGCATATTCCGACATTCAGTTGTCATGCTGTAACCCTTCACAATTATCAGATGTCTACAAACAACAAATTGTGCAGCAGGTTGGGGTTAAGCAAGTGAAAAAAGGCAATGTGAATCAGAATTAAAAGAATTATTTGCATAAAAGAGGCGTAGTGGCAGGAGACTATTTCAGTAACAACGAAGAACACGCAAACCCGAAATGTCCAATCGTCAGTTGTAAATCTTAGAGTCGTTATGTTTTGCGTTTGTGTCAGAATTCAGATTTTTTTTTTTTCCTCTTTACATTTTTCGACACTATGACGGTGTGTGTTCTGGTAACAGGGTGAAGTCAAGTTCAATGTCTTTTTTCCAGGTAGAAGCAAAGTGGAGATTGGGGTTCAGAGCAGCAGACGAGGCGGCCCGCTCTAACCCAGCTGGTCCTCATATTGCTTACGGAAGCAGTCTCCAGTGGGGAAGAAGTCCCAGCATCTCTCCTGGTACATCTTCCACACGTATGACTCCTGAAAAGGGAAGGGAATGATTTAAAGGGGCCACGACTGCACATAGTTTTGGTTATACTCATTCACAGATCTTTTTGTACTGTTCGGTCTTGCTGACCTCTGTCCTCAGAAAACTGTTAGGGCCAGATTTACCTACAATCTGCGTCATCACAAAAACCTCCTTTGGCTTTAAGAAGCTACTGTCGTGCTTTTACTAAAGAGGCGCAGAGTCACCTTTGCAAGTCAAAGACGTGGACACAGGTGTTTCTGTGGCTTGCGTTATTGCATGCATGCATGCCAACGTAGAAAAAAGCACATCTTATTTTGAACTTGATGTGGTTGTGATAGTTGCCGCAAGGACTGTTCATTTATTTGAAATGAGAATGGGAGAGTGGGAGAGACTGGGTGCGTATCTTGCACAGGTGGATGCCTCGGAGTGCAGTGCCAGAATTTCTCCTGGAACTCTGGGTCCCACATGAAATGGATTAACTAATAATCCCAATACAAGACACATAGATGCATCTTGTTTTAGAGGGAGTGGAGCAGCTTTCAGTGCTTTAAGCTTGGTCACGTTTCTACATAGAGATCAATATATTATACAGACATCTGTTTGTCTTTTATCAACAGTGTACACGTTTTTTAGACTCCTATATACTCCTACACACCATATTGAAGTTAATATATTAAAAGTGTGTTAGTTTGTTTGATTAATGTCTAAATGTTACGATATGTAATATTGACTATAGTAATTATCTACAGTGTCACACCGTATGCAGAAAATAAAAGCGATGTGCATTAAGCCACATGAACACATATCTAATTTGCCAATCACATGGCAATGACTCAGCAGACAGGGTCAAGACAATTTCTGCTGCAATATTTCGACACTGGTCAGAATTTAGCATAAACAATGTGAAAGTATCCACCCTGTCTCATATCAGTGGGTCAGCCCGATGTTGATGGCTTAATAGTGTGGGAGATATTTTCTTAACACACTTTGGGCCCCTTAAACCAACTAATTTGACCACCACAGCATGCCAGAGTAGTGTTAACCATGTCTGCCCCCCCCAATGTGTCACTGACCACAGTGTACTCGTCTTCTAATGGCTGCTTCTAACAGCACATCATGCCATGTCTCAACGTCATTTTGAGCTGATTTCTTGAATGTAACAGTGAGTCTAATGTACTGAAATGACCTCTAATGTTATCAGGTCTCAATCTAATCCGGAACTGAGAATTTGAGATTCATGTCATGGGCGTGTAGCTGATGCCATCAAGTCAATATGGAACAAAATCTGTTGGCAAAGGAGGGTCCAACCTGGTACTATCAACGTGTACCTAATAAATAGTCTGTGTTCATTGTTATAACAGCAGATCGGTCGTTACGCAGATTACATTTTTACACAGTAGAACAGGATCATGACGCAGCCCTCCTCTTGATGAATCCCGTACGCCACCTGAGTCTCAGACCTCGGGACCAAACGCAGTCGGCAGTAATTTCTAGCAGAAGATTTCTCCCTTATATGAAAGACGTTCAGTTTGTCTTATTTATTTATTTATTTTTTTTAAGAGAGGAACGCGTGTAAAATCTGTGTTTATGCAGTACTTTTGTTAGCACATTAGTCACTCGCTCATGCTCCCTCATCAGGTCTGTCTGTTCTTGGCCCATGAATAGACTGACTACATTCTTGTTTATAAATCGGTGGCTTGTAAATAGATTAGCCTCAGAACTTTTCCTTCCCATCATTACATTTTTGCAATTGCACTATCATGGTAATAGGCCTTGCATAGTAAATCTGGCCCTTTGTGTCACAAATTTCAGATGGTCTGACTGCAAACGATAGAACACTTGTTTAGTTGCATTAATACTATGATGATATATGATGTTGTGAAATAGTTTCATCCCATCTGCAGTGACTATATATCCCGTCAGTAGACAGATTAAGGATGTAGCTCAACGGCATGTCAGTGATTACACTGTTTTTGTGACTTATTCACTCCTAGTAGCTGAATGCGGTCCTTTGCAGCTTAAAGGAATAACAAGTGCAAGCTTTCTATTTCTTTGCTAAATTTGTATCATAAGAAAAAGTACACGAACATCAAACAGAAAACCAAGTTGAATCTCAGGTGCACAACAATAACAACTTAATATCAGAAGTCAAAGAAAGCCCACGCATTGCTTCTTTCTCCAGCAAAGCTGTACCTTGTGCAACATTTCAACCCACTTGATATGTTGCATAAGTAAACCTACTGAAGTTAGAGTCTGTTACATTCCAGTTTTTCCTTTTGTTCTTTTGAGATTGGTCACAGACGGCAGATTATGCATATCGTGTTTAAAATGACCAAATACTACAGACTGGTGTTCGCTCACATACCTGACCCGTATGCTCAGTCTCATCCTTGTTAATCAGATACATCAGGAAGAACCTGCAGACAGGAGGCACAAGTGTTAAAGGGGGAAAACTTCAGTCACATTACGTTTGGTCATATTTCTGTACTTACAGGTAGTTGGCTAGGTTGTGTTCTTGTAAGGTGTGAGTTTCAAAGCCATGAGGCGTCCGGTCAAAGTAATCATTCCCAATTCCACAGATGAAACATTTGGTCTGGAAGACAAATGAGTGGGGATTGAAAATTAGTGATGACTGTCATCATCCTATTTGAACCTGCCAATTAGATTTCTGCTAATCAGTTTTTTCTTGTGAAATATGTTAAGGAAAAAGAACATACAAATGAATAATAATTTGAATTATTGAAAGCTAAAATGGAAACAAATGCACAATAGATGCAAAACAAGAAAAAAGTTTGCCATACATTCTGGTCAAGTCACCTTATCAACATTTAAAAACAAGTATTGACCAAAGTGTCGTACAACTGAGAGAATAAAACAATTGGAGCAATAAAACATTATATTACAGACAAATAGGAGAAAAATGTCTAAATTAATTATTGCCTTTGTAATATTTATTCTCAGTTAATTTATCAGCACATTTATTTATTTGTGCCAGTTTTGTTCCTCTGCACAGTGTGGCTCACAGGAATAGACAATTAATTAGACAATTAAGTTAGTCTGTGGCACAAGGGGATAAACTAACTAATGAAGAAAACACTCAAAAACAATTCGAGTTGGATTGACTGACTACAGGATTATTACATCACCAGCAGCGTAGTGACCAGAGACTGTTTAAAGTCAATGATATTTGTCAACTTCACGCAACGATGGGTGAAATAATCACCGGTGATTAAAAGTCAAGTTAAACTTTTCTCTATTTTTAGACAAACAATTGAACCACCAATGAGAACACAGGATTCCGGTCATTAAAGTTATGATGGGGTTGTAAAAGCATTAGAGGACAAACAGGTATCAAAGGTTTGTTTGCCACCAACCATCAGCTAAAGAGCGATGGAGGCAAATAAATCACTTCCTGTGTTCATGCTCCTTAACTCACATAAAGCAGGAAGGGAATACTGTCACTTACTGAAGCAACAATATAGCTGGCAACAGACAGCTTGGTTAGAGCAGAGTCTTACCTCCATGTCTTCTTTCACCTGCTCCTGTTGGTCTCTCAGCTCACCAAAGGCATCAATGATTAAACCTGAAGAAAAGTGCAATTCTCTGTTAGAGGAGCATGTAGTAAAGAAAACAAAGACCTGTGTGGTTTTTAAGTTAAACGCAGATAATGAGAAATAGTTTCACGTACCCTGGATGATGGCCAGCAGGATGACGATGACAAAGAAGAAGAAGGTGATGTCGAACAGGATGCGGTAGAGCTCGTATGGGTCTCCAGCTGGGTCCTCTAACTCATCTCCAATACCTCCTCCAGCTCTCACACCCACGTACATGTGGAACATATAGCACTACAGAGGGGCGGAAACAGGCATTAAAGGAAGCTACACCTCATTCAGCGTTGGCTGGGAAGTATGAAAGTGGAAACTTCTCTTTTTTTCATTCTATATTTCAAACTACAAAACATGGCTGAAGACTGAGTGTCACTGGAGCTGCAGCTGGAGGTTCTGAGCCATCTATTAGAGTAAGGTTAAAAAAAAAGGAGTCATCAAGGTCTACGTTTTACAAAAGATTATGAAAAATCATTTGTAAGCCGTTACTGTACTTCCAGTATAAAGACTATTTAGAGGCTTCATTTGTAGAAACATTAACTAGGAAATAATTTATAAAAGATAAGAAAATGCTGTCCAATAGACACCTTCTACCTCTGGACCCTGAACAAGGCTAAGAGGCAAACATGTTCAAGTCAACCATTCAAACTAAAAGCCCCATGTTTTTTTCTTTCAGCTCAAAATGTGTCCTTGCTGAGGAATGAAGTCTTTCAATTTCACTACCACAAAAGAAAGGTATTTTTCAATTTTCAGCCACTTTCACATGAATAGGCACCGGAGGTGGTCAGACATACCGTCATCATATCGTCGCACTTCATGTCGGGCTCGTCTTCATCCTCGCTCTTATTGTAAAACTTCCTGAAGAAGTTGAAGGCCACCACGGTGTAGAGATAGACGACCACAGCCAGCAAACCCACAGTCAGCACGAGCTGAAAGGAGAGGAGACTCATTTTAATTGGATACATTTTATCTGAAATTCTTTTAATCTCAGTGACGATTAGAGGCAACAATAGAGGAGACAGACTCGTCTCAGAGGCACAACTGGGGCCTTCTTTTTGTTTGACTGTAAATTTTGAGAGTAATTTTTGCAGTTTCTGTCAGACTGTAGTAAAGTGTCAATGCTACTGTGGGTTTCTTTTTTTTTTTCTTCAAATAAAGTTCTGCACTAAAGTACTTTCTTAGCTTTCATCAGTATTCAGACTTTCAAGACCTTCAGAAGTGCAAGACCCAAGGTTTGTGCCATCACTCATCATCTTTCCCCGTTGATGCTTTGCATATGTATACCATCTGTTTTATATACTGTCATTCAGTCCAACTGTCGAAACTGTTGAAAAGAAGCAAACTTTAACTCCAGTCTGACATATTTCAGAGTGTTAATAGGGTCGTCCCCTGTCTTCCTACATTAGACAAAGATGAAGCCCTAACAAGCCTTGGCAACTAAATGCCTGAGCTGATGAGCAGACAGAATCAGACCATCATGTTCTGCAGAAGGCTTCGTTGAACATCAAGTAAAGAGACAAACAGCAACAATAAAAAAAATAAAAATAAAAAAAACCCCATTATACTGTCATCCATCTCTTTGCTCATTTAGCAGTTAGTTTTTAGGCACCTCCTGACAGCTTTTGGAGTCCGTAGGAATGGCCTATTCCTGAAAAATCCGCATGAATGTTCCAACAACCTCAAAATAAAAGCAAAACCTTGTGTCCTTAACCGTTTTATGTCTTTTTATTTATTTCTCATGACTGTTTATCTAATATTCCATGGAGCAGATTTCTGAGCCATTCCTTGTTTGTATTATTTTCATGATTTGATTATGTTTATATTCAGTATGAGTCACGATGCTAGTTCTTTCGTCTCTGTTATGTATCATAGACTCAGACAAAGATTGTTTGCTGAAACAAATACATTTTATACAGTTTTGAAACTTTTTAAAAGAGGAGCCAAAAATGCACCAGGAATCATTTCTTTCATCGTTTGAGTTCAAGCGAGTAGAATGCTTGTATTGTGCGATTGTTGCTTTTCCTTGAACTCTGGCTCCCTCTGCTGGTAAAACTACTTGCCTGCTTGCCATTGTGAGTAACAGATGACAGGATGGTGCGAAGGGTCTTGAATCCCATGGCGATGTCCAGCAGATGAGCAGCAAAGAAGAAGTTGTTGAAGTGTCCAAAAATAGACATGGTGGTGTACCAAATGAGATACAGGAAAGACTGGAGGAGGAAAAGGTAAATATTTTTTTTATGAGGCTCTTTTTGAACATCACACTGATGGTAGATTTTATGTGGACTTAAACTTACATTGTCAGTCAAGACCACGCCCAGTTTCCAGATGTGGTACTTTGTATCAATGGAGCTCAGCCTGTTGATGACAAAGTGAAAGGCGTTTGTGTTTACATATATATTTAAACTCATCAACAAAAACTGAGTTTGTACTTGGTCAAGTCATGTTAATAGAAATAGATAATAGAGAAGGTACAGTTTTGTAGTTTCTGTGGCAGTTCTTGCCAACGACCAGGTGCATCTCTTCAAAACTGCTCATCTCTAGTCAAGGAGAGTCTTAAAAACCCTCCTTGACTGTACTCTATTACAACATTGGAGTCACGTAATGTAATATATAAATGTGTTTACTGCATGCGCATCTCTGAAGGAGGAATAAGAAAACAGGAGGTGTGTTCTCACCAGGATACCAGGGACGCTTCTTTCTCAACAGTTTCTACTGTGGGGTCAAAGTCCAAAGCGCTCTTATCTAGGCCTAAAAGCTCAGCAATGCGTTCTGCTCCATAGAGATCACCATATTTGTTAATAACCTGCACATATAGAGGAGCACAGGAGAGAACAGGTTCATTAGTTAACTTTAACTAGCAATGGAAAAAAACAAAAAAAAAACTGAATGGCATGCAACTAACTGTGTAGTATCTAATGTAATGCACAACTGCCACCAGAGGGTGGCGTTAATGTATCTATAAGCTGTTCGCCAACCACCATTAGAGGCTCTTCCTACACCTCCAGCTCCATATTTTATTCGTAAGTTGTTTCGAGGGCAGCTTTGCATGTTTCACAGTTCAAAACGATCTTTATTTATCTTATTTAAAAGTCAACACATACATAGTCATCTGACAGTGGGTGAGATGGGGAACAATCTTAGAATAACAGGCGAATAGCTCCCAACAAATCATGAACTGTATTTTTGCTTAAAGTGGCTTTCTATTACTCAAAGCTGTGGGTAAGAAAGTCTAAAGTGTTTGAGAGTTTGTCTAGTATTTCAGTTTAGAGAAAGTGACACTAGTCACCCTTAAAACACAAGTACCCTCGGGGGGTATTTATTCTCCATATTTAGCCATTTTGTAATTTAGAAAAACAAATATGTGTTTTTTCCATATTCAGTGTGAGCTACACCGACATTAGTCTAATCGCGCTAAAGGGTCAAGCTTAGAATATAATACAGCCTGTAAACCAGCTTCCCTGACATAGAAGATTAAGCCTAGTCCCAAACTAAGAAGAAAATAAAAAAAAAAAAATCATTCAAAACTAGCATGAAAAGGTTTTCAATTTAAGAATAGGTTTAATCCCACCTTAATCCAGGAAAATGGTCATCTCATTCCTCCACACTCACCTTGCGCTTGATAAATTTGTCCCAGTAGTTGTTTGGGAAGGATCTGTAATGGAAAGTGAACAAGAGAGACTCAGTTCACCTGTTGTAATATTGTCTAATATTTAACCCTAATATCAGATATTTAATGATCAGACAATTAACAAATGGAGACATAAATGAGAATCAGAAATCCATCTGGAATTGGTTTATTTATCAATCAATCTGGGCTCAATCTCCGGCTCATCCCGTCCATGTGTTAAAGCATCCTCGGGCAAAATACTGAAAACCAAGTCGCACCCAATGCATTTATCGGAGTGGGAAAATTTAGTGCTTGGGATAGATAAAAGCCTGGTATGAATATTTATGTGACTGGGTGAAGAAGACAGTAGAAAGCACTTTGTGTGCTATAAAGGTAACAGTCTGACCTCCAAAAGTTGATTCTGTTCATCTGGAAAACGCTACGTCCAGATGAACGTATATCTATATACTATTTTTAAACTAGATAATTTCAAACAAAATCCAAACCACATTTTTAACAAGGCCACAAACTCACGGGGTGTTGATGACAAGTCGATCCCACTGGCCTTTGATATCATCGTCAGATGGCTGCTCAGTGATGTACAGCCCATCAAATTCAAGCTTTCTGGCAATTTCCTTCTCCCTCTTAAAAACCACCAAAGGAACCTGAAATCAAAACATTGGGACAGTAAGACTGCATCTTTTAGAAAGTGACCATTTTCAGCCAAACAAAGGCATTCCCCACCTTCAGGCAGTAGTACCCGACCAGGCAGACGAGCGAGATGACGGTGTGGAATATTGCCAAGAAGCGCAGCGTTGGTAACATGTAGCCGGTGCTCTCCTGAAGCACAAACTCATCCATGTCAAAGAACGTGTTCTCGTCATCCTCTTCGTCAGCACCCCAGCGGTTTTCATCATCAGTTTCTTCATCACTTTCACCAGTGACCTGAAGCGCAAAAAATAACTTGTACACTCACATAATGAATATATTGGGACATTTTTACCAGATGTTTCCAGCTTTATCTTTGCATTTTGACTTCTATGATCATTGGGAACCCCTCCACTGATATGAAGCTTTTCAGGAGTTATTGATTGATGTCTCTCTGCTACAACACAGCACTCAACACGTTGCCGTTTTAAAGGCTGTCTAAACAGACTTTTTTATGAAAGTTTTGGTCAAAGTTTTAATGACTTGTTTTAGACTTCCTTGTTTTGTGTTTCTTATTTAAGTGGCAGCGCAAATTCACTTGTGATATTCATGTCATGTCACCTTTTGTCACTTTTCAGTTTTATGGAAAATCTGCGCTCCACTTTGACTGAAACTTTAACGCTTGAGTTACCTTGTAGAAGAGCAGAATGAAGTTGATGGCAAAACACACAAACAGCGCCAGGAAGCGGAGGTTATAGAAGTTACGAGCCAGGTAGTTCTGTGAGGAAAGAAGTTTCACAGTAAGACTAACTATTGATAGCTTTCAAAGTGTGCCCACATTTTAGAGATAACTGCATAAGGAATGAAACCAACTATGATGACTTACCAGCGTCTTGTTCAGATAGACATCCAGAACTGCAAAAATACTGGACATGAACGCAGGTGCTGGCTCTTTAGGCTGACTTGACCTGGTCTTGGGCTTCTCCTCTGTCACTGGCTCCTTAGCCTCTTCCTCCTTTGGTTTATCCTCCTTCTCTTGGTTCTCTGTGCTGTATTTATCATTTTTTATTTGCTTTTTAAGTTAATTTTATTTTGATTACAATTACTTTTAATTTCACTTAGTGTTACTCACTCTGCTTTTTCTGGTTCGTTCTCAGGGGTTTCAACCTTCTTGGCAGCAGCTTTCTGCAAAAAACAAAAACAAAAAAACATTTATATAAGATGAGAGGATGGATGGAAGGGGAAATTAAAGGCAGATATCTAAATTGTGTTTGTGACTATGGACCTTCTTATGATCAGCGGAGGGCTCAGCACTCAGCTCGCAAACATCCCCCAGGCCTGGCTCCACATGTTTTCCTCCTTCTTTTTTAGGCGCGTTCATCATCTCCAACATCACGTCAACCTCTACAACATCCCCTGTTGGTGCCATGGCTATGTCCAGGTTTCCTAATGATTCTATAGCCTCCACTTTCTCTCCCTCTATCACATCTCCGTGGATGCCGAACTGAGTCGGGTCAGGCATGTTTCCGAGGATGTCCGTCACCTTTATGTTCTTGGCTCCCTCGACTAAACCTCCACCAAACATGGAGGACCAAATGACGTGGAAGAAACCAAAGATGAGGCTGTAGATACCCTTAAAAAACCCAGTGAACAGCATCCAGAAGAAGGCAAAGAAGCCTGTGATTATCTCCTTGATGCTCAGCTTCTTGAGTTTCTTCAACTTCTTGCGCATGTTTTTAATGGAAAGCATCTGGCGGACGTGTGCAATCTTGCTCTTGACTGAGCGACATGCGGTGGTGAAGGCAGAGGCAGACTCCAGGGCGTGCTCTTCCTCTGCAGTCAGCTCTTCCAGAATGCTGTGTCCATCTTCCTCTTCGTCCTCTTCGGGCTGTTCAACCACTTCTGGCTCAGAGATCTGTGAGGCCAGCTGCATCTCAAAAATGGTGTCCTCGCAGAAATTCACAAACATCTCCATCTTCTCGCTCTCTCCGCCCTCGTTCACCACGTCAAAGATGAACTGACGCTTGGATTCTTTCACCTGCGGCTTTTCCCACTGCTCGCGGCTCGACTCGCTGATCTCAAAGTAAACCCTCTCGATTCGCTTTGCGCTGCCCATGATTTCAATACGACCCAGGTAAGGCTCAAAGTAACTAAGCACACTTTCAGCCAGATCTAAGAAAGTGGCAAGTCGGGAGTCATGCGGCATGTGTTCAGACAGGTTGGTCAAAAGGACTGCCACGTTGAAACCGATGTCTTTGGCTGGCTCGTGGAACCGCTCCACAAACTCCTTGTAGTTGAACATGTCATTCTCGTCCGCCTCTACACACGAGAGCAAGAATTCGATCTCAGACTGGCTGTACTGCTTCTGGCTCTCCATGGACTTCTGGAACTCCTTCTTAGAAATGATGCCTTTACACTCAGGGTCATACTCCTTGAAGTTGTCAGAGGTCGTGAGATCCTTCAATTTCAGGAACATGTCGAAGAACTTGAGAATCATCTCCACATTGCTGGAAGACTCCACCAGGGTGTCAACCATCTGCTTTCCAATTGTTCCATTAACCACATTACCTGGGAAGTAAGGCACACATTTTATAATCATACACAAAGACAATGACATATGTACTTAAAAGACAACTTTTTTTGTACATGTGTATTTAGTCTTTAAAGCCCAATTATTTTTTTCTGTTTTTGGTATTTTCTCCAAAATTACATTAAAACTTCAGGCTCTTACCCTCAAGCAGAGACAGCAGCATGACCACCATGTCTTTCTGTAAGTCCATCAGTTCTTTCAGCAGCTCAATTTGACTGGCATCCTACAAGTACATGGTCAACTATCATTCAGTGGTTTGTCTCAAGCAATTAGCCATTTGCACTCAATGTTTGGTGTTATGGCATATGTAAGTATCATAATAAGAAATGACATGTTTTCTGCTACAAAACAAACTACATGCTGTGGCTGCAATGCTCTACTTAGCGATGCACCTCCTCACAGAAATGAGAAAGTCTATTAGCCTGTTAGGTATGATGCAACTTGTACAATTGTATCATACCTGAGACAGCTTCATCTGCATGTTGGCGAAAACATGCAAGAAGCCCACCACTGCATCCCACAGTCTGCTGTGTGCTAAACTCTGCTGGTTCCCAATACATGGACCCTGCAGGAAAAAAATACAGTGAAGAAAAAACATCATGAAATATTTTAATCCCGACTTGACAAACTCAACAGTGCTGAGCGAGAGATCAGCATCTTACCTGGATGTACTCAGTCAGCGAGTTAAATATCTGCTTTGCTACAGATAACGCTTTGGAAAAGTTTCGCTTTCCGGTTTCATCAATTACTTCTTTGCCAGAGTAGTACCAGTAGAAGTCACTGATAGATTCCTGAAGGAGAACCACAGTGAGAAACAGGTTAAACAAACGCAACAAAGATGGTGACGATCATACTAAAGATGGATCCAGCCCTCAGTTTTGTGCTTTAATCACCTGAAGACGGAGCAGATAGTCCACAGTGCTGATAATGATGTTGACTGTGGTTGTGTTTCCAGTTTGGGTTCTCAGAAAATTCTGGAAATCTGAAAGATGAACAAATATTCTCAACGCCTCGATGCTTTTTTGTAAAACCGGTGCAATAAACTAAACTTGTGCAAACAAACTCTTGTGTTTCCGATGAAAACGTGCATTTGGAATAAACTCAAAGAGGGCCTCACCTCCATTGTGGCCCTCGCACAGAAGTTGCAAAAACCGGAAAAGATCTTTAGTAAACTCATCATTCTGTAGCACCTTGGAGCCTTGAGAGGAAATATTTTGGTGAACACAGCTGAAACTCTGCAATACTTACTGGTAACACTTCATATTGTAGTCCTTGTAATAAGTGTTAGTTAACAGCAGTAAGGCTCTTATAAGTCCTTCTTAAGATGTTAATAAGATGTTATATACATAGCATACTAAACAATAACATATAATAATGTATTATAAACTATGAACTTAATAGCCAACTATGTTTTCTTTGCAACTATTGCATTTAATGTGAGAACAATGGCTTACAAGGTTAGTAAATATATTATTATTAACTTTTTAATAATGCTTTTCATAGCTCTGTCTTTCTGTCCACTATGTTCTTAATAAATTAGACATAAAATAATAAAAGCTAGCTTAAAAAAACAACAACGCATACACTGTAAAAGGTGGTTAATTTGGGTTGCATAATGTTAATAATCATTCTGTCAGGAGTTACAAGCATCTTATTATACATTAACTAACACTTAATACAAGAACCTTATTATAAAGCATTACCTTTTTATTTCAACATGAGAAGGAATAATAACAATAATACTAATAATATGTGAATCTCCCTTTAAAAGCAATTAATATGACGCAAGCAGGACAGGTTTCATGTTCCAAACATTTTGAAGTCCAGGGCCTTTAGATTGCAGATTCAAAACTGAATCCAAAGTGCTTTTTTTTTTTTTTTTTTTTTTGTAAAAATGCTCTTTCCTTAAACAACAGTGAAACACTAGGACATTTCCATAAGCTGGAGGAAGCCTGATAACTTTCACATGCAGGCCATGACTGGGCCTGACAAAGAGCGGACAGACGGGATTACCTAATTCACTTTAAAAATCAGCTAGTCAACAGAGCTATATGAAATGAGCACAGTACAGTTCTTTAAGCATATAAAACCATGTGAAAGTTAAACATCTGTATCATAACCAGCTTTGTGAAATAGGCCCCAAGTAGAAAGCAAGACAAAGCTTTTTAAGGCTGTGGAATGATCCACAGACCTTCAAGTCAAACCCTTTGGAAGTGGCACTGATAGCCTTAGACTGACATATTTGAGCATCAGTAATAGGATTTGCATTAGTAAATGTTAACATGAAGGGAATGGGAACAAATATCACAAAAAAGGACAGTCAGTGGATTCTGAAGATCCACTTTCTGTGTACTCTAACAGTTGGCATGCACAGTGTCTCCCTACAGGCATCTGGGGAAGGGCAGGGCTGGGTACCATATAAAGCAAGGAGTATGGACCACAGATATGGAGGGGACATTCAGGGTGAAAGCATAGCCATATCAGCATGATCTAAATTTGCTATTTACCCCGCTCAGTGTGGACTGCCATCGATGGGTTTTTAAAATGACAGGAAGGAGACGAACAATACACGAAGACATAAGCAAAAAGAGAGGACATTGAGTTACAATACCAAGAGATATGAATATATCAGCTACTAGTGAAAAACAAAGACATGCAGTTAAAAAGAAATTTGTTTTCTGACAGGGAGAAAGGAAAAAAATAAAAATCATAGGCCTGGGTTATTTCTATGTACCATCTAATAAGATGAGGACCAAATAAGAATTCAGTCATGGTGAAAAGTTTGTAACGTTAACAGACACGAGTAGTAACAGTGAATTGTTAAACACAGAACTCAGTGGAAATGTTTAGCAGAGAACTGAATGATGAACAAACAGACGTTGTTTGATGTGAGAAGCATCAAGTGAAGAGTGCTTTTGTTGGAAGTTAGAGAGAGATGATAGGTCTTGTTTTAATGCTGGACCATGTCCTCTAAGACTAAATATTTTTATTTAACCTAACCTTCATTAAGAAACCCATACAGTAACCCAACATTATCCCATATCTTCCACTGTATAAAGTCCAAAAATATATATACAAATGTAATTTACTTGTACTCTGATTACTGCAAAAAAAGACATTAAAGACACCACACTGACAAGCAGCAAACTATTTCTATTAATCAAAATTTACATCCATAGCAATGAAATTTTGATTTCAAAGGCCATACATAAACTATGAATTAGCATTAATTAAGAGCTTTCAATAGATGCTGATGTTAAAGTTGGCATGGTTCAGCATTAGTTCATTGAGGGGTGGGGAAGGGTATAATCTTCTGTTGGGTGTAATCAAGGATAATATCAGGTGTTTCAGCAGCAGGCGTCTACTCTGAGAACCTCAAGAGAAACCGTTTGAAAGAGAAAACAAAGTAGATGTCACACAATGCATCTAATGAAAGTCCACTTCACTTACTAGAACCTTCCTCTGTCACCATGCCGAGTCCTTCTGCTTTGTTCTGTCTCTCAAATGCATTCAAGTCCAGGACACTAGGAGAAGAACCTCAAAATCAATTATGAGCATATGAATCATGCGTTTGTTTCCAGGAAGAATAATATCATAGTACCGACCTGCAGGACTGCATTAGTCCTGAAAGACTCTTGAAAAAGCCTGCATCTCTTTTTTCTTTCAAGTAATCGAGCATTTTCTGCGATGGGTGAAGTAAAGCATTACAGTCTTGTCAAAAAAATGAAATGTGAAATTAAAGTCATAAACTGGCGGTATGCACACACAGTGCAGAATGACCTCACCTGCTGAACTTGCACGTTGCCTCCATTTAGGATGGAGATGCCCAGTTTGAGGGTGCAGGTCACCATGGGGCCCAGACGACCTGATAGCAAAAATTTAAGATAAAAAAACAAAAAGCAGCCAGTTAAGGCAATTCATAATCTCTACAAACAAATACAAGCACGCACTTTTCTAAATATAGTTACAAAGTGCTTTACAGATCACAAACAGGTAAAAATAAGGCATGAAAAACTTAAATGGAGAAGACAAGGAGGACAACTTAGACCTCAGAGGATTAAGAGCAACCATTTTCTGCGGTAACACTGCTTCGGACACAACAGTAAATCAGCTGCGTAGCTGAGTGAGAAACAGATCATTACCTTTACTGGAGCTGATCATCTGCAGCACCATTTCAGCAGCGCCACGAGCGTGCAGCCTCGCCTGCTGATAAAGGATCTTCTGCTTTTCCATCTCCTTCTCCTGAGGGACGAACACACACATACAGTAATGAGGAAAGCTACATTTGAAGGAGGCTGACCACCTTTGCTACCAAGCCCCCACCAGGGTACCTCGAATGTCTTTTCTTTCCCTTCTTCCTCTTCTTCTTCCTCATCCTCTGCACAGCTCTGAGAACACAAAGGCACGCTTCAGGGTTTGATTTAATTTTCCAGCTGCCTAGATTTCATTTGCTGATAATTGATAAATTGAACTCGAAAGAACACTACCTTTGCCATCATGTCTGCATACGCAATATACAAAGGATCTTCTTCCAAGTGACTGAGAAAAAAATAAAGTCATGTTGTGTTAATATCATATATTCTGCTGGTTAAAGTACACAAAACGGACAAATTGATAGTGATTAAAATGTTAGACAATTATCACAGCAGATACCTCAAAAACTTGGATACACAAAAATTAAAACAGGCCACGGGGCAAAATATGTAATATGTGATCTGGAAGTGATTAAAAAAAGTTTGCTAATTGCTTAAAAGCAGAGTCATAACCATCTCACCTTCTTTCTGTCAGAGCATTGTGGCTGAAGTGCAGAATGAGTTGGTGGAGAGGGTCGGGCTGGATCTCAGCCACCTCCTCTTCCTCCTCCTCCACAATCTTCATTGGTGTTTTCTGCACAGGAGTGAACGATTAGCTCTGCTCAAATCGCATCTGCTTACTACTCAATGCACGAGACCTTTGATTCACTGACATCTTTGCAAACTCACTGACACTTTCACGCATTTGTCCAAAACACTGAAATGAGCTGTTAACATTCACCTAGTACCAGCATGCAGATGATTTTGATTTTGATTTTTTCGGTCCTGGTAATCCATGAATAGGACAAGACGTTAAGAGTGACTCATGAACAACAGAGTTGGAACACGTTTTCAAATGCATGCATGTTGCAGCAAACAGATGCAAGCAGTAAGCCGTTGGGTGATATGAATTTGAACATGGGGAATGATCCAGACGGCAAAGGAGCCTAACAAAGAGGGACTGTCAAAACGACACAGTCTTCGAGAGTCCAAACTAATCTGACAGTTTGGTCAAATAAAACTGACAATAAATTAATAATCATCCGAAAGGAACAGATTATAATCTAATCATAATGTATTTAAAGCTTTAATCAGTGAGAAACCTTTTTTTTTTTTAAAATGAATTTGCTGCACATCTGCAAGATCTAATATGAAATGTGATCTTCACATGACTACGCGAGCATGCCACTGATGTCACGGCCACAGAAAGTACTGGAATTTCACCTTCACACTCACACTACAGACTTACAGAGTACAGCAAAACGACAACTGATGGGTTGGATCCAGATCGGACAGCCAAACAGCTAGTGACAGTCTCCTATTGTAGTGAAAGGCCCTCCTTACCACTGCTGTCAGAAAGGCATAGCCTGCTTTTCTAGAGCTGTGAGTGCCGGAGCTGGCCCTGTGTCTCCTGAGTTGATCATGCAGCCTCTGACCCCTGACGGACCTCTGTTTGAAGGGTTTTGCGCGCCTAGAGCGGGGGACCCTGGGTGCTTTGGGCGAGGTCCCCACCCGGGCGCGCTCCCATGGCTCAACAGGTGCAGAGCTAAAGAAGCATTCGGCAGACAGGACTGGCAGAGGGGTGCCAACGCAGGGCACATGGGGCGAGGGCAAGGCTAGCCCAGTACTTACTGCCAGATCCTGAACTAGCTTCTCCTCAAAGGAGTACTCCTCTGCCTCTATCCAAAGTCTCTCATAGGCCGGGATGAAGAAGTTGATAGCACGATGCCTGGGGAGGGGGAGGTGGGGAGGAATGAAGGGGGGTAGGGGAAGGTAAGAGTGGCATTAGGGTAGGTTCTGGTGAGTTTTTGGTGGAGACAGGAAGGAGAGATGTTGGGAGGAGGAAGGGATTACAGGAAGTGCATTTCAGGCAGGGTGGTGATTGGTCAATGTGGGATCCACTGGCTCTTCTGACTGGTCATGTTTGGTCTCTAAAATACCTGCAGTTACCTCGTCAAAGGAGCATGCACACTTTAGGAGGGTTTTTGTTTTCTTATCTTAATGAAACTAATCATAATGTTGGAAACCAGCTGATCAACTTAACAAAATCAAGACTGATATATTTCTTTCTGCCTTTCTTCTTCTCTCCTTTCTTCATTGCTTCCTTTAGGGTTCACCTGAAATGAAACAGAGGCCTGCGGCTTGCAGTGCATTTCCACTTTCCAATAAAGTTTGTTTCACTCAATTCTCAGGCTCATTCTAGCTGACCAATCAGAATCAACAGTGCAGAGACAGTTGATTGCTAGGCAGAGATCGGTCCACAGCCTGGTGGATGAAGGGGGGAGGTTGAACAGATGAAGCATTCACCCCGTAGTTTCACTTTACCGTCAGCAGGGAGAACAGGCGGTCAAAGCTGGAGGCTTTGAATGCCCTTTCCAGCCAAACCTCCCGATAGCCATTCAGGAAGTAATTATTAATTTTGTATCTGAGGGAGGATGAGGTAGTGTTATGCAAGAAAACAACACAGAGGAGAGAATGTCATTAGGGAGGTGATGAGGGGTTTTACATGGGCACACAGTCAAGAAAAGAAAAATGAGCCCACCCTCCCACGGCTATTTGGTGATCGCTTGTTATGTACGGTTAGATTGAGACAAGACAATGTCTTAACTGGTTTATTTAAATAGAGAATGCCAATATTTAGATATTGACATTTTTTGCGTTGTCTGAAATGTTGCAGGTGTTTGTTTGTTTTTTAACTCACCTGGGTAAATTGTAGAGTGGAGCCATGCGGAAACAAGCCACTACAGCACGTTTACGCTGTTTCGATAGCAGCTTCTGCCACACACACTTTTTATTCCTAAGTGGTTGCTCCACCTAAAAGAGGATAGTAGACATTTGTGACTATACAAGGACGCTACACATAGCTTTTTAACTACCCTTTAAGACTGGGATTATTCTACAACCACAATTCAATTTATTGTAAAAGAATATAGGACAAAAATGTCCAGAAGGTTAATGACAAAAGCAGTGAGTAAGCTAGCTGCACAAAGAAATAAAATGTTATTTGAGAAACTGAAATGACTAAATGTTCTAGAACATGTCAATGTCTGGTAGTGGACTGTCAATATGTTTTTACCTGCTCCAGATGGAAGACTGCAGCAGAGATGCTCTGGACTCTGTCCACTGTATGCTCTGGGTTTGCTGGTTCCTCGCTCTTCACCACAACATCTTTGTACAGGTTCATCTGCCACTGGACCGCTGGGTCATCAGACTACAACACCAAAATCAATCATTTAAAAAAAAAGACTAATAAAAAAAAGCACATGAAATCAACAGTTTTATTACCTAAACTACTGGAACCAATCTTACCTTGTCCTGGAGATGGAGATTCTGACGCAAATGCTCCTTCACCTCATCATCTGTGTCTTTCTATGAAGGGACATGCAATGTGGTGTTATTAAAATATTTCTTCATTTAATTAAAACATCAGATTATTTGTGCAATGCAAAAGAAAGCACACCAGCCTGAGAGAAGTGCACCTATGAAAGAAAGTGTCAAAGTATGATGACTGCAGTGCTGATGGGAAAAAAAAAGACCAAACTGACTGACCATCTATCATCATCTTAAAGATGGATGCACAGACTACACTCTACCTGTAGACCTACCAGTGATGAGAGCAAGTTGCACTTCATAGTATTCCATATTTTTTTGGACTTGCAACTTCATTAAAGTCATCTATGATCTAACATAACAGATATGTATATGTGGACCTCTGCACGCCGTCCCTACAGATGCTGTGATCTAAAATCCTTTGTTCCAGGTCCTATTTTGTCAGCTCACCAGGCTGTAGCGTATCTTGGCCAAAGAGACGAGCTCCTGGTCTCCTGGGGTGCACATGTTAAGGCCGATGGGTAGCATCTTCTTCAGGGCGGCTACAATTAGAGACGTTTGAATGGAGTAGTATTCACCACGCCGGAGCTTGTGTTTCCTCTCCTGGTCCCCACCTGTCTACAGAGGTTAAGAAAATATAAGAGACATAACATAAGACGACTAATGTGAGAGCTGAAGGTAATCAGAGACTATAAAAATAATGATTATTTACCTTGACCTTAAACATACCTTTCCTCTTAACATTTTCTTTATTGTCATTATTAAAGTTCTTGAAAATTGAGAGTTTAGATCAGTTTGACACCTGAGCTTTTTACTCACATGGACTTGCACATACTGATTAATATGAGCATCAATTCTTAAAGTGTGTGTGTGTGTGCGCGCATGCGTAGACAGACAGACAGACAGACAGAGCAAAAAGTAAGGGAAAAAACGGAATAGATCAACCAGGTTCTCAAATCACATTTAAGTCATTTTATAATAAGGGGGCAAAAGGTGTTTCACCTACAAACCATTCAAAAAGATGAATCACAACCGAAGGGACCAAAGTGGAGTCTTTCACCATAAATCATTTAGCAAGCAGAGTCCTTCAAAAGGTGAGAAGCTTTATAAAAAATAAAAAATAAAAAAATAAAAATAAAAAAATTCTTCTGTGAGAATTGAACCAAGACACTCTGAGAGTACCAATAAATCAAATGCTCAGCCAAAACAAATAAACATCGAACTCTCTCTGTGTCAGCTGGTTGAGAGGCTGCTGGACGACACGCTGTCATCATCTAGATTTTTAAGAGACTTTATTACGACAAAAATGTCAAATGTAAACCTAGCGTAGGTGTGAACTTAGGAGTGTGAACTCACTGAGTTTATAAAACAGCTCACATTTGCACATTTGTCTTGTTCAGCACGTGTTAAAGGGGCGATTAAAAACATAATAAAAGTGCTTGTTCAAGTAAGTTTTCTTTACATTAGCAGAACCTGTGATATTGGAACATCAACAAAGGATATTCAGGTTATGCTTTTCCAAAGTGCTGATATTATAAAGGAAAGAAGAGCTACATGAATTCAGCTTAAACCCAGAGATGATTAAAATGTACTTTCCTTCATCTCCTTCATGAATAAGGACAAAGGTCATCTACAGTCTTGTGAAAAAGAAAGTTGTTGAATCGAGATTTTAACAGGATGCATGGTCCTGTGAAAACTTTCATTTTAACATCACAGTATAATAAAGTCCCTCCTTAAAAGGAAAGAGTCGTGAATGAAAAATATTCATGTTATGAATTCATATTAAAAGAAGCTCAAAGAATGATTATTATCATCTGATTACCCATAAAATCTGATCAGGACTTCTAACATGGTTCATCCTCAGCAAGGCGATAATATTTGTGAATACTCGTTATTCATTAAATCTGGTTAGTCTGACCTTATGACATTTTTCAGTTAAATCTATAGTAGGATCTCGTCCAATAATAGCATGTTAAGTAATATTTCATATTTTCTTTTTTTAATGACATTTCTTACTTTATCAGATTCAGTTATATTGTTGTGAGCATCAGTTAGTGTCTAATCTTTTTTACATTTTACATCTCTCTTTTTTGGATTTCTTTGTGTCAGCTGAAGCTGAGTGATACAAAATTAAAACTAAAGATATTTTAAAGCTGTTCTCACACACCAAGTTTCAAATCATTCTGACACAGGAGCAAGTCAAAGACCCACATCCCCATCTTTACCTTAGACATCTTAGTCTTGCCTTCACCAGTTAGGAAGCCCAAATTGTTGATTTCATTCTGAACCACAAAGTTTTGCTCCTCACGCTTAAAGTTCTGGATTCAGAGAACAAAGAAATAACGTGACGGGAATAAATGAGTTAATCTTGGTATTGTAACTATTATCATGAAAGACTGGACAGCGAGGCTTACATGTGACTTGCACCAGAGGATGAAGATCTCAGCCACCATCCTAAAGAGCTCAGTGGAGTCTGCGTCCGGCTCCTTCAGCCACCTGGACCTGGAGTGGACAAAGACATGAAGCATGTTTAGCTGGAAGGACTTAATATTTGTCAGATTACATCTGTGCAGGACTGGACCAAATAAAAACCCAAAGCAAAACAAACAAACAAAAAAAACCCTCAGTGTATTGAATGTTGACATAAAAATTGCAAAATCACTAAAATCCACTAAATAGCGTTTTAGAGATGGTCAAGAAGTAGCGTGTATATATTTTGCACCTGTTGTTGTCCACATAACGAATGAGCATGGGGTAGAAAGCATAGAGGTCCCTGCAGAGCACAGCAAACTCATCCAAGATGAGCAGTTCTGCCTCCTGGTTGTCACCTTTGCTGTCAGCTTTCAGCAGCTCCTCTTCAGCCACCACCTGCATATGCAGTGCATAAACAACAATCAGTTTATTAGTATGAACATCTTCAATAATAACCCCATCTCGCCATCCTCTCTCTGAGCAAAGAAGTATTTTTATTTTCCAAAAAGGATGTAAATATACTGAAAGTTTACACCACAACTTCAGCAGCTATTAATTGAGTCAAAAAAAAAGTACTTGAACCACAGACATCACTTGACAGTGGATATAATGTGCAACTACAACAGCATGTACAGTATATTTTAAGCGCTCACCTTCACCGTCTTCTTCTTTAATTTATCCAGTGTGGGCAGGAAATGGGTTCTGAGCAGATCTGCTCCAGCTTTGCAGATGATTGGCTGAGAATAGACTGTGAATAAACATCCGGAAATTATTTTCTCAGCTGAGACGCTGACATTTTCAAGAATAAGCCAGCTTTTGCAAAAGGTCTGAGTCACAGTTTTAAAGAACACAGGTGAAAAGTCATCCCTTGGTCCCTGGAAAAAAAGATGTTAGACAGCATCTCCAAATAACTTATTAGAATCCCATGACTGGAATACATTTACTGACTTCTCTAACAATAATACTGGGGGCTTACCGGCAATCCTCTTCATCCAAGGAGCATCATCAATGCCCAGGTTGCTGTTGAGGATCTTGAGGATATTTCCCAGAATGATGCTGAGGTGTTCAGAGGTCACCATGGTGCAGCACTGAGTATCTGGGGGCGAGTTCTCTGGACCTTTCTCCCACCAGTAGGACAGATAGTTACACAGCATGGGAAGGATTACCTCTATAACCTGCAGCAAATGGGCAGAAGGCTGAATGTCTGAATCAGAGTGTGTGTACTGTGACATAAGTGAGATTATCAATGCACAGCTTCCAGAGTTGATTTTATATTTTTTGCTATGTTTTTTTATATGTCGTATTTTACATTTATTCAGTAATATAAAATAAAATACCAGTTGATTAAAAGGATAGTTAATATTTTATTTCACTTATAATAACTATAATAACAATCAAAATTAATGGAGCTGAGGCTGAGATGGCCTGACTTCCAGTGGCCTGACCTTTTATACTTCACATTGGATTGAGCACTTCCAATAATACAAACTAATAGCATGTAAAGTAGTCAGCAGTTGCAATAAAAAAAAAATAATCCAGATGTTTGTTTAATAATACTAATATCCCATAAACTCTTCTGACCTGTGGCATGTCACTATAGCGAGCACCAGACTCTGACACATCATTGACGTCTTTGAGAAGTTTGTCAAGACGAGGCATCTCTGGGCACATCTCCTCCACTGTGTCAGGCATACTCAGGACTAGAACAGGAAAACAATCGCTGTGATTAATCACAGAGATTCTATCTATAAGCTGGCATTCTTAAAACCGCCAAGTTAATAATAGTATATGTTTATCAAAAGACATTATATAGTAACAATCAAATTAAAATAAAAATGAGGATCAGGGAGATTCTTACTGGCTCGCTCTCGAGGGGTCTTGGTGTTGAAGACTGAGAGTGGGTTGTGAGCGTTTAGATGAGGCTCCAGGAAAGCTACGGGCATGGCTCCAACCAGAGTCGCCAGGCTCTCCCCCAGTGCTGGCAGATGCCTATTTATGATACAAATCAACATGGAAATTTGCATAATGTGATATTACTTATGCAAAATAAGCACACAGATAAAGACAAGTCAAATGTCAAAATGTACAAGAGCAAGTTACTCTTGTAGGTGGAAGATTTTACAGATGCCAGAAATAGGCAAAGACATATTTTTTGGCTTGTGTTTGTTTGTTTTTTTTAACACTTTTTCCCCCCTTTTCCCCTGTTGGCAGTCAAAAACTTTAAAACTTCACCGCTGTTATTTTTACAGTTTGACTTGGCTGAAAGTTTCTCATTCAGAGCAGCTTTTTAAGATATTAGTTTTGGGGAACCATTTTTAAAATTTCTATTTATTTAGTTATTTACTATTTTAAGTAGATCTATATTAAATACAAAAATGTATAATTTCAGTCAAGACCACTACAATGATTACAGAAGAAACACAGTGAAAAGGAGATCCTTGGGTGGAGGTGGGTTGCAAAGTGGCTTGCAGATGCCCAGCAGCTGTGGCAGACTAAAGGAGCTATGAAATTATCAACTGGATCCAAAGAAAGGTGTCAGCTTATGTGAACTGACTTTAAGATCAGGTGATCTTCCAAGATTGAGGATCAGACTGGTTTAATGGAAGCTTGAACTTAAACAGTAGGCTTGATTTTTGCCTTAATTTTGTAACAGACGCCCTTTCCCATCAAATTTGCCATATAAATCAAAGTACATCATTAAACAATGAAGTATTTAATAAGTGCATGTGGTGAAGGTGTGGTCCTGGGCTCAGCTGCAGGGGAGGGGTGGTGCCAGGAGGCAGGTGAAGCCACAGGTGGTAGCGACTGGAATGATGACAGTGTCTTTTCTTTTCGTAGTGAAGCAAAAGACGAGCATGGTGTGTGTGAGCTGAGACCAGCGCTAAGTAGAGATTGTGGCATTGTGTGTGTACATGACAATAAAAACTGAGAACTGTGAACACAGCCATTGTGTGTGTGGGTCCATCTTACAGTGCACACAGTATGTTAAAGAAAAATCTTGTCAGCCATATCATACTTACCTGTGTATAATACCGATTTTCTGTATTAGAAAAGTTTTGCCTCCTACCTCTCCACAAACAAGTTCTTTCCTGTTCCCAGAGAGTACAAACATGTCAGAATTCTGTAGCAAGACAGCTGGACGTCATCCACTGAAACAAATAACATGCATCCATTAAACATCAGCAAAAAGAAACGAGAAACTTTGAGGGAAAACCAGTACAAAAAATAGGAAAGTATATTAGAATATTCCTATTAGAAAATCCATATAATAGGAATTCTGTGCAAACTGGGAATATAAAGAAGGCTAAATCAACTATTTCCCATCTCGCTTTTGGTGTATTTAACTGTATTTTGTTTATTCTTTTCACTTTTCTCTTAGCTAACTATGATGAATAACTACAGTATGAAAAAAAAACTATAAAAAAAAGACAGTCGATAACAGCAAACACTGAGCATGGAAACTCACAAAGCAAGTCCACTCCAAACTCGTATGTTTTGATATGCTCAAAGAGGGCAGTGAGGATAGGCAGCAGTGCCACTGTCACATAGTTTATGCTTTGACTGACGCTCTTCATCTGGGCACGGGATTGCATGAACTTTCCCAGTTTCAGCATCTCCAGCAGCTTCTCCAAGTCTTCTGCTGCATTCTCAAAGAAAGTCTTTAACCCGACTTTTACCAGCTCAGAGCCAGTCTTCATCACTGTTCTGTAGGAAGGAGGGAACAGAAAGGCTAGTATGCATGCAAAAATACTTTTTTTTTTATGAGTTAGTGGTTTAAAGATAATACATGCGTGTCTTTTATTGAGCTTTATTACAAGTCTTATGAAGTAATACGCACTTACCTTGTGTCAAGTGAGTGAGTAAGGATGTGCAGACAGCTCACCATCATTGCTGAATCACTTCCTGTGGGATATATTTAATGTAGATACTCAAAAGGATTGCAAACAAAAAGCCACACAAACATATGAACAGAAGCAACCTTACCAAAGAGAGAAATCCTGTGTCTGACAAGAGCTGCCAGCTTACAGAACAGACTGGAAAAGAAAGGAAGTAAGAACGAAACTGAAGAAGATGTTAGGAAAAAGCAACCGAGTGAAAGAAAACAAGAAAGGGCTTTATGAAAATACAAGAAAACACACTGATCAGCAAAAACATGATGACAGTACCTGGTGACCATCTCCTTCTCTTTATTGGAGGCACAACCACAACTGCTCAGGTTCTTACTAGGTGTAGACAGGAAGTACAGGCAGTGGTTTTTAAATGTTTGATCAGTCAGGGGAAGCAACACCTGGGGAGAAGAAATAAACACTTTAATTAATAAAAATAAAAAAAGTAACTACAACAGCACATCAGTGGCTCAGCTGCAAACAGAGCTCCCAACCTTGGCAAAGAACTTGATTTCCTGGTCATGAGGGGATTTGTCGGTCTTCCCACTGGTGGCCATCGCCTCTGGATTAACGATGTTGAACACCAATGTCAGCCAAGGCTTTTAGCACTGAACAGTACTAAAAAAGTACATCAGCATCTGCGTATAAAAATGCAGCAGACTTACCAAGATGAGCAATGAACTCCTGGGCAGAGTCAACATTCTTCAGCAACCTCTTAAGGAACTTGTAAGAAAAGCGTTTTTCCATTGATGATGAATCCTGCTCCATGTCCTTCAAGCCTCTGTGAGACAGAAACACTACTGACTACTAGTCAAGAGTCAAATCTTTGGTTTATTATCTCAAAATTTCAACTTACTCAGCAGTTTGACTCAGAAAGTCAAAACTTTAAGGTACTAACTGTAAATTTTGAGATAATAACATAAAATTTTGAAACAGCAACACAGCCAAAAAATGCTTTTTCCACTAGTGGAAACAAGCATCCATAGTAGCAGAAGTGCTCATTAGGATTTTCCCCAAGTTTTCAGTATAGCACTGGTAAAGTGCTATACAGTTGCCTAAATTTTCATTTCTTTAAAACGTGAGCATTAGGAGGCTGACCTTGTGATGGCATAGCCGCTAATCTGCAGGAACTTGAAGAGCTCCTGGGCCTTCTCTCTGTCTCTGTACTTCTCTTTAGCTGTCAAGGTATCATAGGGTACCAGCAGTGGGTGGGTCCCTCCTCCTGGACAAGATTGAAAAGTCATTTCAGGTGCTTTCTTTTGAACACAAATAAATAACACCTCGACTGCTGTTCATAAAACTTCACTACGATTTGCACACCTTTGCTGACAAGCTCAGTTTTCTTCTTCTTGGCCCAGATGTTGTGGTAATTTTCTGCAACCACCTCCACCATGCCCTGCAGAAACAGAAAAAGTGCAGCTTTTCTCAGTTTTTTTGTATTTTGTATTAGAAGATACATGGGAACATTTAGGAAGAGTCAAATGAAACCCAACCTGCAGCTCTCTCGACAAGGTGACATTGTGCAGATCCATTGGAGCGGGACTGAATCCATTAATCTACAAAGTAAAAGAGAAGCAAATTGCTTTTGAATCAGCGTTTTAGTTGGCAAAATGTGCAAAAGCTAACAAAAAACAGCAAAAGATAATACAGATGAAAGGATATGATGGATGGCTGTGATTTATGAACAGCAAACGGAGAAGTTTTAACTGCCAACATCGCTAACAGACTGAAAATTCATTTATTGCCCTTCTGCTGTCATCCCTCCTGGATCTAGCAGATTTATCATTTAGGCTACTAAAAGACATCTGCAAGTAAATGTTGCAGACAAAATGCTAATATATGCATATATCCACACTTTACTCACAGTCAAGTCTTTTCCATGCTGCATTTCTGCATCAGTGGCTTTTAATCGAATATTTCTTAAGATCTGCTAAATGTTAATTGTAGAATTTTTGTTCATTGACTCAATAAAAATGATCCCTACCCACGCTTAAAATCTGTTTTAAATGCTACGCTGAAAAGACTAGCAGTAAAAATATCTCCAGTCTGAAAAAATGTGAATATTTTCTTTTATATATTTTACTACAGTACGTGCTTTGAGCTCTCTATGGATCAAAAAAAGACTCTTTATTCTTTAAGTTAAAAACAAAGCAGACAATTCTCAGTTCCCAAAACACAGATTTCCATTAAAAAAGTGGTCTTGAGAAATGAAGCCTTCATTAAACTTGTATTCATTACTGATACAAGCCATTGGGACTGTTGTTTGGCGTTTATTATTCTTGCATGACAACAGTGGTCCTGCTATTTACTTTTTAATGGGCTCCTGTTATAAATGATGTCTGCTTTCTGTAGCGTGAATCACCAAAGACGGAAAAATGAAAAAGGAGCGTCTAGGGAATTGTTGTCAGTTGATGAGATAGTAAATATGCATCGCAAAAGGAAACATTTATAAATGTGTTACCTGGGACTCCGAGATCTTCCGCTGTTTTTCGCTCTCTCGTTGCTGGAACATCGCCTCACCCTCTTTGGTCCTCTCAATGTTCCAGCCCATAGCCAACATGCTCTTCAGTGACTCTCTCACTGGCCAGCGATATGTTTCTCTCTCCTACAGAATGAACACATTCACAGTCTAACACTCTGTCCTGTAGAAGACATGCAGGCTATATAGAATAGGCCTATAGACCAGATGTCACAGCTTAACAAAATGTGAAAACATTTACACAAAAATCAAACAAACACACATGTATTTCTTTTCAAACTTCTGATAAAAATGTCCTTGTAAAATCATTACTTATGATGTGGCTTTTTTCTTGCCGTCTCAGTAAACCGCCTCAGAGAGTTTTCAGAACATAAGTGTGTGTGTCTGTCCACCTTTGATAGTGTATGAATTTGTTTGTCTGTGGCTCCACCCTTGCATATTTTCTGGCTACCTTAGTAGGAGTTTTAGAGTTTATCTTACAGAGTATATTTGGCCTTCACCTCTCGTTTTTGACCCAACACCTGACACAAAACCCGAGTGGTGCATTTGCCCCTTTGGTTGATCCAGCCACTGTTCACAGAAGCCTCATCAGAAATACTCTCAAGCTGTCAAGGTGCCATTCTTCAACAAGGGTGACCAGCTTTCTCAGCTGTGTGAGCACTAATGTGCACGTACCTTCTCACTCAGAGATTTATAGGGCTTCAGGAGTGGATGGGTTTTGGCCTGCTCATCCACAGTGTCTCCATGTTTCCAGCCCACTGACATCTGCAACACAGTTTATTTCAATTAATTACACCATCTCGCATTTTATTAAACCATGAAATGTAAACTGTTTTAGTAAAATGACTGAGACTACAAAGTACAATTACAACTTTGCATTTCTTTGGATTTTTATAACATAAATTGACTCCAAGCATGAGTAAAGAAGACACTGAGAACACGAAGGCACGAACCTTCTCTGAGGACCACTTGTCATGGGAATGCTCTGCATATTTGTTGGCAATGTACTCAAGTTTTTCAGGAAGGGAGATACTGAAAAGTCAAAATTGTGTTTAAGTCATAACATATGAATAAAAACATTTAGAAACATGACATGAAACATGCTGCTTTAACAAGGCTGCATTTTTAGAACACTTACTTGGCAGTGCTGATGGGTTTGGGGTCAAAGTTACCCTGTGCGTCCATTGATGCCTGCTTCTCCAGCGTTGCACCTAAACTGGAATCCACAAAGTCTGGAGGCAGGGCCCCAGCGATTGCACACAGGCATGACTTGGCCATTTTGAAAAGTTCAGCATCATATTTCTACAAAATGTAAGAAGAGAGGGAAAGGGGTGCTTAGAAGTTTCACCATTTCACTTTTATGTTTTCAGAACGTGTCTGCTGAGACAACTACAGTGGAGCAGAGTAGGATCAGCCCCCCTCCCAAAAAGGAATGAAAATGAAAGCTGGAAAAGTCTGCACCATGTAGTGACCTGTCACAGACTGATAAATGATTCATCTGATTTGGCTTTGCCTCAGCTGCACTGCTCACAAGCACTTCATTGAGCTTTCACTTCACTGCCTCTGACTACTGAGAACTTTTCTCTCAGGAGATCCACACTCAAGTGTTGAAAACTCAAGATTTAAATAAATAAATAAATAAATAAGAATATATATATATATTTTAAATATAGGAGAACAGAGTTTTACAAGCACCACTCAGCTACCAAACATTTTGTTCTGCAAAAATGCGGATCAGAAAAATACCACTTCTAGTCCTGGTTCATTCTCGGAGAACAACAAATACGCAAAATACAGAGAATTTTTACAGCTCTATGCACACTGGGCCAGCTCATCTTTAATAATAAATACTTATAAATAAATTCCTGGCTGTACCTTATGAGACAGGGAGTCAAAGATTCCCCAGAAGAGTTTCTTGGTGAGAAGGAGCTCCTCCTCAGAGGCAGTACCAAAGCTGCCCATACCAGATGGCAGGCAGTAGTACTTCCAGTTCTGCTCGTAGTGATTGGTCAGCAGCTAGAAATAAGAAACACAAACACGCACAAAAATTCCTGAATATTTTTACACTCCAATTGCGATTGCTACAATCATGTTGTTTAACTCTGGAAGTTAGGAAGACAACGGGTTCCCAAATTTTACATCCCAGTGATTGCCTGTGTTATTTCTTCAATAACCTTTTTGACTCATACATCAAACACATATTAACAAGAAAGTGTTTTGCGTCTCACCCGGAGAGATATCTTGCAATATTCATTGAGCATTGGAACGTCGAACACCAGACGTCTGAGCAGCTGCTGCATCATAGAGGGACGCAGGTGTCTGTGAAATAAGTGCAGAATTACATCTGTGTAGGCGGAATATGATTTTCTCTTATGTGCATGTGCTCACATCCAAGAATATTTTAAGAACTGTGAGAAGGAAAACTTTTATGTTGTAACCTTACATATGTGGCAGGCATATACTCTACGCATCATGCTGCACGAGTCCAGGTAAGGACATGGATCAAGGTCACGCTAAATGTGTTAAATTTACACCAAAATTAAAGCAGCTTGAGCGGCTATAATTTTCTACCATCACACAAAATTTGAAAATTTTACACACAAACAAAAAAAGATGCAACCATTGAAACATTTGAAAAGTGAAGCCAGTGCCCTAAACCTGCATTATTTTTAATGGCCTGCAGGGGGAAAATCCAGATTTCTTTAATTTAACTCAGCTAAGACTAAATAAAGCTAAAGAAGCCTTACTTGCAGATTGCCAGCAGACACTCTTCAATGGCATCCCTTTGGGCTTTGGTGAGTGAGCGGCCTTTTGACAGCCTGTAGATAGTCTGCAACGTGGAGTCAACCAGCTGTGCGTAGTGCTCTGTGCTGCCAAAGAGAGCGGCACAGCGGGTCAGCAGAGGCAGCAGAGCTGAGCCGATGTACCTGTTCATGGCCAGCGCAGTCTCTGTGGTGCTCAACACCTCCTGTGAGACAGAGAACAATGCATGTAACTGAAAAAGGAAGAGCAGCCCAATCTCTACACGCAGAGATTAACAGAAGGTGGAAGTGATTATAGGTTCCGCCAAATGTAAATATTATGCAGTTCTCTAATAGCAGAAAAGGACAGCAAAGCTGAAGAGCTTCAATTTCCACTGATGTCACAGACGGGGATAACTGTATTCATTAAAACCAAAGTTTGAAAAGTCTTTCTGTAGCTTCTTGTTATTTTTGTGGGAAACAGGTGGTGTTTGTGATGGTGTCATTTACCTTTTGC
Organism: Simochromis diagramma; assembly: GCF_900408965.1. NCBI lineage: Eukaryota > Metazoa > Chordata > Actinopteri > Cichliformes > Cichlidae > Simochromis > Simochromis diagramma. The sequence continues at coordinate 16,312,504 of NW_024387492.1, forward strand.
ATGTAAATTAAGTTCCAAATGTAAAAAGTTCCGGATGGATACTTTTCAAAACTGGAAACGGCTTACTGTGAGCCATTCAACCATAAATAATGGCCAGACAATTTGTTAGTAGAAAATGAATCTGCACTAAGAGCAGTGAAGGTGGGAATTTGTTCACAATTTTCTCCCTTTAAAAAACAAAAGAATAATAACGGAGCAAAGTAAAGGACTAAAGGAAAATAACCATAATTGAACTAGTTGATAATTACTTCGCTGATTTAGACTATATTGCGTTATATTTGAATCATAGACTATACATAAGACATACATAACATATTTTGGGTAAGTAGTAAGTGTGATGAGAGCAAAGGTTCACTTAATCACCTGTCAAGTCATTTTAAATGACTCCAAGTGTGTACCTTCGATGCACAAATTCTCCTTACAAAGAGCAAAAACTCACCAAAGGAAATCCAAACTTTATATCTAGTTTCTTATCATCTATCAAAGCTCCTCGGTCTGCAGCTTGTTTTGCCACTTTCAGGATCCTCTGGCTCATTGATTTGATTGACTGTTAATCTGTGCTAGACTGATAAATGGATAATTCAACCAAAATATTTCTTTCAAAGTGTTCGCAACTTCCCAGATCGTTCTGTGTAGCAAATGACCGGATAAACTGGGTTACGAAAAAATGTAGTCTGAGTGAAGTTTTTATACTGAACTGTTTAAAAGCTAAGGGTGACCTGATCAGTAGGCCGATTATTATGTTAATATTTCTGAAAATTTGCAACAGGCTTAGTAACTGTTCTGAGCAATCGGTGCTCATGTTTGATAAGATTTACTCCCTCTGTGGCACATTTGATGAGCAAACTAGAAACCTTCATTTCATTATCAGTAAATGACAAAAGACTTAAGATCTCAAAAATGTAACAGGAGCAGAGACGACAGAGACGATTACACCTGTCAGGTACAACTAGAGCTTACATCCTTTGCATTTGCAGAGACTAAAATGTACTTTTTCAGGAAGTGGATACAAATTCTTTGGCAGGTAGTCATTGACAAAATGGGACTTTGAAGGTGAAAGTGTGTGTGTGTGTGTGTGTGTCGTGAATGTTCTAGGACTTACCGTATCCAGAGACGCCGAGGCTCGGAGGTCAGGCAGGAAGCCAACCTCCAACATCTGGAGCAGGAAGCTCTGGTCCTCGATGCCATAAACTCTGTCCAGGAAGAGCACCATGGGGGCCTTGTGGTCGGGACAGAAACAAGCTGACATGTCTGGTTCGGTCACTGTGCCATCTGAAGGTTGGTGGAGCAAAACAAAAACCAATGAAAGGGATTCACTGAAGAAAGTTTCAAATGTAACATGATTTCGGAATAAAATTAGGCTTTAGAGTTTAAGGGAAATGTAATCCCAGACACAATAAGCTGAGGAAACCAAGCATAAATGTGAAATGTATTTATTTTCTGGTGTTCTTGCTGTTGAGCATCGTTGTAACCCATAATTTTATAAGCAAGGCACAAAGTAGAAAGGTACTAAAAACACAATGTAGGCATATTTGTTTTCCACAAAGATGTAGAGGGAAGCAAAGGCTCTCTCCTAAGTGATGTCTCCTGCCATTGCAAAGGCACTTACAATAATATACGTCTAGTTAGCAGAGCTGTGATGATACTCTGCAGAGTTATGAAATTATTTCAGCTTCCTTAATCTGGCAGTATGACACACATGCTGTACCAGGCAGAGTTTTTATTATTTGCCGTAGGCAGTAAGGTAATGCGGCATGTTTGTTCAGCAGGATGTGGCAAAAACTGTTTGTGATCTACAGCAGCCCGGGTTTGCCTGTAGAGTATAAATTAGATTTTTTAATCAGACTACCGTGCACCTTCAGCCGTGAATCTAAACCAAACAACATTTTCCTTTCCCAGGTAGACATCCCGTCTCACCTTAATTCACTTCTGTTTATGAGTTTCCTTTTAACAATCAGAAACTGCCTAAAGCAAACTTAGACCGGCATACCTTTATTAACGACAGGCATTTTGAGGGGGATGCTGATGACGCCCACCAGGTCCGAAGTGGGAACCAGAGAGCGCAGGATGGCTCTGATACGCAGCGCCTCACCTTTACCTGCATTGATAAGCTGTAAGAGATGCACAGGCACAAAACAAAAACAATCTCTTTCTCATAAGAGTCCCTGTGACAGTATACAGAATCTCATTCTTCAGCTCAGGCTGTTGTCGAAGGCCTTACATGCATCTCAGGAGCACAGCGTCCCAGCAGGTCAATGAGGGCAGAGTAGAAGGACATGATGGCGTTGCCCATGTGAATCACTTCCCCTTCCTCCTCACCAGACCTGAAACAGACAAACACACTATATAAAAATTATACGCACAGTATAATAAATATTATCCTGAACACGAGAAACATTTCTTGGAAGTTGCAGACGAGCTCTGCAGGGTGGTTTCAGGATACGGCGGGCAACAGAGGCGCAGTAAATTGGGCAATTTTGTGAGCATTTATAATAATGTTTTGGCACAATACATGATCTCCTTGCAGGCTATTCTGTTATACATATTGATTTTGAGCAGCTTTCCAATCTCTCTCCCCACTTCAGGCCATACAAACTTTCAACATTAAAATTCAGTCAGTGTTACAGGCTTTGTATACTTATGTAGAAAGGCAGGGACAAACAGCCAATGCCAGGGATAATGTATTCCTTTCTTTTACATATTCTTCCAGAAAAGTACCTTTTTTTTTATACTGTCCTTAGGCTCCAATTATGATTTAAAATCTCTGATATTTTTTTATTCAAGACTTGCTTTAATAACACCTGGGTTGCAGTTGCATTATAAGACTTATATGTTTCCAGTAGTTGAAAAAGTTTTTCATTTTTTCCCCTCTTTTTTAAAAATGTCAAAGTCATCCGAGATAAATGATCGCTTAAAAAAAAAAATCTGTGGTTCTTAAATGTGTCTTCAAACACATCATGAATGTGAATTTAGCTGCTGAAGTAAATTATATTTTGCTAAATAAAGAGTAATTAAGAAGATTTTCTTGTTTTGGTAGGAGTTTTTTTTTTTTTTTTAAAGAGAGAGAACAAAAGACAATTATTTGATAAAACTCCACTTTCAAACAGCAATTACCTCTCTCTTTCTCTTCACTGTTCTCTTGCTGGGCAAAGGCAATGAAATAAACTTAGATCTCTTTTCCCGTAATGTGATATGGCTCTATTTGAGGGTCTAGCAACAAAGAATAATGCTGGTTTAGCTAAGCACACAGGGAAATCTAACTAAAAGTAACATTTCACACAGAGACCCAGATAATGAGAGCCTTAATCACAAGAGACTGGCTTTAGAGTTTCTGAATGGGTTTCTTAGTGTCTCGTGGTGATAAAAATGCTGATTCAGTATATTTTAAACACTGTGGAAAAAGAAAACAAAGAACTGGTGTCGTTTTTACCCAGTAGTGACTCCAGCAGGAGTCTTGGGCAGGTCCAGGGCAGGATCTTCAGAGATCTTGATGGCCTCTTCCATGGCAGCCAGCAGACCCTGACCTCCCTCGCCCCTCAAGGCTGGGCCGAAACACTCTGGACGTCTGATGAGCAGCTTCACCACCACGTTGGCATTTTCCTCCACGCTCTCACCTGGTGTGAGGAAGAGAAAAAAAAAAAAAGGAGGAAAAAAAAGCAGACCAATGGAAAGGAAAATTGTTATTATCCCCAAAAGGAAAGGTGAGAGTCAGCTAGAGCGTAAAACCCCTGAAAGTGGTATTCAGCAGCTTCTAAAGCAACGCTACATTTTTTATCCAGGAAAAGCCGACTCACATTTCCACGTGAGTCCTCAGCAGGACCCTGGCATCCTTCCCCAGTGGATTTTTTAAATTTCTGTGCAGTTTTTCATTTCTATTCCAAAAACAGCATCACTGTTAAATCCCCTGCTGCTTTAATACACAATACTCACAATTATACAGATGCAGTAAAATCACCCTAGACTGTTTCTTTGTTGTGATGCCATTTTTTTTGTTTTATCTCAATACTTATTTATTGCTCAGTTACACATATTCAGCGACTTAATTAGATTATATTTTCTTTAAAAAGCATCTCGGGAGTGTCCTCGGGAGGTTGAAGCTATGGGAAAGTTTTCCTAGTTTGTAATAATACTTTTTATGTAACACACTGCACGGTAACTAGTTTTTGCACATTCAATTAAAATCCAGATATTAAACAAGACTCGAATAAAAAACAAAAATCAATAAATCATAAATCACACACATAACACAACAGCGCCACATAAATATGTATCCACCAAATATCCTTACCACATACGAATATATGAAAACACTCAATATAAAATATAGTTTTTGTTTTGTTTGCTTTGCTTACCCCTTGCCAAATTCCCCTCCCCCTGTCTGTCTCCTTTCTCATTCCCATGTTGTCTTTATACCACGTGTTCAGCTTTTAAGTATTCTTTGCACCATGTAGGTTTAGCCTGGTGTCTGACCTCGTCTGTTCTCCTGACAAAGTCGAACTGACCACGTGTATACTCAACTGTATGCCACAATTAAAGCCTCTTTGAACTTTAAGATAGCCTCTGGTGTCATGTATATCAGGCTTGGGTACAAGCGGAGGCTTCACACAATGGTACACTCAGATATTGACAAAAAACCTCTGTGTTTACAGGATAACTCCACAAGCAATGTTTTCCTGCTTTATTTAACATTTTCCAGTCTGTTGCACTTCTAATCAGCATGCTGATGGGTGCAGTCGGCATGCTTTGTTGTGAAACAAACCAAGGGCCAAGTATATCACTGCACCAAAACGAGCAGAGGAACAGAATTGCCAGGGATGAAAAGTCATCTTAGTGCTCAGTATAAAACATACCGTTGCAGAAAACGGCGAACCTCAGGAATGAGAGGTAGCGCTCTCCCTCTATGGGGTTCCAGCCGAGGTCTGGGTATCCCTTAGCCACCAGCATGGCGCAGCTCTGAAGACCACAGCCTGCTAGGTATGTCACCACCTACGGTCAAGCAATTCTGCTTCACTCCTGGGTATTATAATGGCACACTGTCTTTCTGACTCAGTGTCAGCAACAGTGACAGCTTGAAAGCCTCTGCTGAGCTAAGCTTTTCCAGCTGTCACAAAATCATTCAGCACTTTTTCATAGAAAACTTTGGTGGCCTGAGCTTTCTATTCTTATCCGACTTGCTTCCTCTATAATTGTATGTGTCATCTGAGTAGCGCTGCGTTCTAGCATTGACAGATGATTAGCGCGTATTCTTCCTCTTCTGTGGCCTCCTCGAACTTTATGAACACTGAGCTGCACATAATTGGAAGAACATGTCTTGTGGGTTGGCGAAAGCCAGATTTTAAACCAAAACCAACATGGTGGCCTGAAATGTGTTGGCAAAAACTTTCGAGATGAAGAATAAACCTAGCAGCAGAATGCAATGCAAGGTTTAGACAGTGAATAAGATCCTGTATCCACATAATTCCCTAATTCTTAATGTTTGACTTTATAAATAACTAAATGGATCCTGCATATGTTTTATAGTACAATCTGTTTTGGTATTTGATGATAATATGAACATGTGATCAGTATACTGGTTGTACATTTAGCTAGTTGTACAGTTCAGTTTCATTCACAACTTTCCAAACTAATTTTAAACACTACATCTGCTAAAACAACAAGTTATGGTCAGAATAGAAACTGGCTACAATCTAATGAGCCTGCAAACATAAAGTGCTGTGTGATTTTTAGCTGTGCTGTTGAGTATTTCTTTGAGTAAGGCTGCGATTTCATTCGTCATCAAACCTTCTCCAGATCAGGCTCCTCCAGGGCCAGCGCCAGACCGTTGTTGTCCATCACTGAAGACGCTGCGACATCCAGCGGAGTGGAGCCCCGCATAGCTTCAGAGGCTAAACACACACAGAAACAGGCCGTCAGCAACAGAGCAAACTTTGCATTAGTTCTGCATTAAACAACAGGGGGCAGTGTACCGACACAGCACATCAATCTTGATATTCTCCAGTCTGCATCTTTGAAGCTCAGAATACCAGGTCCCATTAATCAGTTTGTCAACACCTGCCCTTTTTGCAATATTACTCCATTTTTAAAGCGTCATTGCAGTCGAGCAGATACTACAAAACCACTTAATATTGCAGCACAATGCAGACTATGTTACATATTATTAATTTATAGGAAAACGTGGCTTGTAATATAAAAAGGGCAACAACTAGTGTGTTTTCATTCAACTGTCCTCTTCAGATCATGTGACCCTGTCCTCTTCCAGAGCCAGGTGCTTTAGTTTACGTGTTACACAGGCACGCAGATCTCTGTGACTCATGTCCTGCTCTGGACGCCTAAATAACCCTCATTTACTGCTCGCCATTCTTCTCTCTATCAGCTGCCTCCCTCTGTGCCCCTTACACTTTCAACTTGATATACTGGCATTTTGAAATCGAGCCTGTTACTCTTCGTCACCAGCTGCTTCCCACAATATCAGCAATAAGTCTGCAGTGAAAAAACTGTTGTAGCCCGTAGCAACTATTGGTTTCTGCACACATTATGTAGCAGCAAAAAAGTTTAATTGACGCAGTATGGAGAATACTCAGGAACATATTCAAATGCGAAGGCATCCTCATAACCAGTGTGCTCTCCACTGTCTGTTTTTGCCCCAGCTTGTTCCTTTCCTTCATATTAAAAAAAAATCTATTCAATTTCAGATTTTTCATGTATCAGGACATAATAAATAAAACCATCTAATCCTCATCAGGTTCTCAAATTAGGTAAATACTTCCTAACCTGTACCATACGTGACAACATAGCAGTATATATTTAACAAAAATTGAGTCACAATGTCAAAGAAGTGTATGAAAAACATTAGTACACCCTTACAGATTTCATAGAATTAAGAAGTTGGAGCCACGTGTTGCTCATCGAATACACCTATTCGTCAGCAAGTGTGAGCACCTCCATAAATGCAGAGGTTTTGCTGGTCTGAAACATTCAGGAGTGTGTTAACGCAATGCCAGGAAGAGCAAAGACAATAGAATTGGCCTAAAGGCACAACTGTTGTTGCCCGTCAATCTGGGAAGGGTTCTAAGACCATTTCTAGTTTGAAGTTCATCATTCTACAGCGAAGAAGATTATTCAGAAGCATACAAAACAACTCCCACTTTTCTCAGGAGTGGACATCCCTGCAAACGAATCCCAAGGTCAGACTGTGCAATGCTTAGAAAAAATGCTAAAAGCCCAAGAGAAACAGGATTTGGGCATGTTGTAGTCATTGAGGCAACCATGAACTCCTTTGTTTACCAAAGCATGTTAGAGTCAAATAGGAAGCCATCTGTCCAACAGCTACAGCTCAGCTAATGTTGGGTCATGCGGCAGAGCAATGGTCCAAAATGCAGCAACAATTCTACAACATAATGGCTAAAAATGAAAAATCAATGTGTTGCAATGGCCCAGTCAATGTCTTAAGACAGCTGTGCATAAATTAAGTTGAGTTTTTTTTTTCTCAAATAAATAATGAAAAGGCAAAATATACTTACCCAATCCGACGCTGCTGTTCTCCAGCAGGTAGCTCAGGTGGTCAAACATGGCTTTCTGGTTTTGCCGGCTAATACGGCAGAAATAGCACAAGAAGCGACAACAGCTAGCTACCATCTTGGGGAAAGCAATCTCCTGTGGAAGAAAAAAGTAGACTGTATGGATCAATCTGCAGCCAAATAGCCCCAAATAAGCTGCAGTAGGAGCTCAGGAATATTAGAATTCTTTTTAATGTCACTACAGGATGCAGAGTACTAGATGCTTGGGTCTGATAAAGGTATCTAAACTATCATAAAGAGTATCATGGAATCAATAAATAAAATCTATTTCCTGTTTTGAACACAGAAACTGAAAAATTGTTTGACCTTCAAGCCCTTTTGCATTTAATGCTTTTAGATCTGTGCCATCCTCATTTTTCTAAGTCCTCACATGGGCTCAGTCCAAGCCTCAGGCTGAGCATAAATCACTCGAGTCATTTGCTCTGTAGCAGAAATGCAGAAAAAAGTAATTGACAGCAGAGGAGGAGAGAAACCCCCATTTTACTTTAGGCAGATTACAATCTGCAAAAATGCACAGCACAGAAAGTCACACTTATCAGACAACTGACAAATATTGAACTTTCAATCATGCCAAAGCTTCCACCTCTAAAGGCAGATTTGACAGAAACTTTGAAAGCAAAAACAATTTTACTTTGAGAATATACAGCTTAACAAGTTTCTTTGTTGATTCCCCATATGCGGTCCTGCTGTGCGTGACCGGGAGCAAACTTTCTGTCAGTGTCCGAGTTCAGAGATTTATTCCTTCATAATATTCTATAAACCATCCGTCTTGATTGCGTGATAAAACCTACGACTCGCACAATCTCATAATATACAGCACCATGCCACGACTGAAACAACATCAGCGGTAATCAAACAGCAAATATTAAAAACCTGATCTATATTCACGACTGTCACTGTATATGGCCACAGCGAGCGAGGTACACGTATCAAGTGGCATGAAACCAGTCAGGAATTTATGCTATGAGCCTGTGCGATCACAGTGCCAGAGACAGACACGAAGGTCTGAATGTCTCCCTGAGGTCCGTCTGTCTGAGGTTCACTTCAAGCTTGGCACTGGCTGCAGCATTAAATCGCAACCAGCTCTTCCAGCTTCTGTCAGCACCACCCAAAAAGGACAGGTCTGAGTGGCCTCCTGTCACCCCTCTGATACCTTTACTCCTCGGTCCTCTCTATTACGCTGCGGTTTTTTCTGGGTATTAAGCAGTTTCTCTTGGCTCACTTCAGCCTCTTTTGTTTTCCTGAGATCGGTATACAACTTATTAAGCATTAAAAGTTCTGTCAGTCACAAACTCAAACTCTTCCCCTAAAACTAAGCTTTGTAACAGAAAATTAACCTGCAAATGTTTTGCTAACAGATTTACTGTACGAGTCATTTTGCAAGCAAAAATACCCAAAACAAAAACACGCTTGTTTGGGTTCTTTAAAATTGATGATTTGCTCCTCCTTTTGCTACATTTAATTCATAACGGAATATTTTTGGCTTGAAGGCTAATTATTGACCAAAATAAGGAACGTGAGGAAAGTGCGCGGGGCTCTGAATAACTATGGAAACTTCTTTTTTTTTTGTATTTTGTATAGACAACAGCTTTCATTAACACTTTTCCTTTTATAACCACTTTTTATTAACACAATCTACACATTAATCATGATGAATTGTACCCCTAATTATGGTGAAAGAGGCCACATAACAAATAAGAATCCGTCAAAAACATGTACAAACTTCTTTAAAAAGTTATGAACAGGATAAGGAGTTTTAAAGAACTTCTCCAAGAGTTAAGATTGGGAGCTACTATTTCCATACATGACTAAAAAGTTAACAGTTTCAATGAATACGATCCATTAAAAAAGGACTGACTCGATAGCTTGTAGCGGTCAAGGAAAACCAAAAACATGAGCAATGTTAAGCTCACCTGTGACTTGTCCCCCCCAAGCACGTTCACCATGACCTCCATGACTGTCTCATGCATGCCCAGCACTCTCATCAGATTAGGATGCTGGTAGAAAACCTTGTTGTTCATGATGTCGCTAAGAACACAAGAAAGCGATTTATATAGCCCACAGTACTGTAACCGCGGGAGAGTACACTGTTCACAATGATATATTTCTAGAATCGGGCATCGTTTTTATCGTTTATAACAGTGTGCGCATCATAATATATTTTCTTACCCGAGCCCATCAATCATGAGTTTCTCCTCTTCCTTGCCCATTCGCACTGATAGCAGAGATCTGATTTGACCCAGAGATGCCAGCAGGTTAATAGCATCTTGCACTGATGCAGCACTGATGGTGTACGACTTCTTCATGGCCCGAAGCAGTTCCCCGATGCCGTCATACTGTCTCCTCAGCAGGCTGAACATCACTCTCACCAGCTCTGAGTCCTGAATGTGAGACTCCTGAGCCCAACTGGTTATGGTCTGGGAGATAAGCTCCTTCAGGTTGGCTGGAGAAGAGACAGTTCAGTATTCTTAAATTGAGAAATAGAAGCAGTAAATAAAGGTTGCTCTACAATCATGTATCTGTCAAAGCTTCAGTTGATTTTTGTTGTCTCTCAAACCTTTGAATGAGCAAATTAGAGAAAAAATAAAAATCTATGGACCGGGCACTTCAAAAGCATTGTTCATTAGGAAAGATGGATGATACGCTCTTTATTTTTTCTCTTTTTGTTCCAGAGATCTACAAAGACAAGCTAATTAAACTGTAGTATAGGTTTTAAAACTGTATATTTTAAACTTTATCTTAAAGTCTCATAAAACTTCCCTCTTAAAGATGCCAAGCACCAATAAAACAAGGACCAGTGGAGAAAAACTTGAAGTCATATGAAGTTGTAGCTAAATGCTGCACCTCTCAAAACACTGCAATTCCAAAGCCATCGCTGAACCTTGAGCGTTTAAGCCAAATAGCGCAACATCTGCTTAAAACAAAGGGCCGGATTCAAGCAGAATCATAATGAGACACGAGACGGTGTAGATGCCCTGAAGGTGAAAGTGTTGCAAATTCACATCTGCTCTGAATCATCTCAAACCATGGCTCACAAGGGAGTCACTGAAATCTTACGCAGTCTGCGTGCTAATCTGCAAATGACAGGCAAAAATATAGAGACATGAGCACTGGCACAGTGCTGTACTCCAAAGTCAGCATAAACCATGAACTGAATTGGCTTAATTAAAGCTCTTAGAAAATGTAAATTAGTCTATTAGTCGGAACTAATTGGGAGCTTTAACATTTTGTCAATATATTGGATGTAACCCCACAATCATCTCCTGATGAGTCTATGAGGATGCTGACAGCATATCTGAAGCACGCTAGAGTGATGCAGGAATATAAAGAGAGGAACAAACAAACAAATTTAATCACAAGTTCAAGACAAGGCGGCTGATATTAAAGCTGGCATTTAAATCTTGGAAATAAGCTCCTTAGCTGTTGGCAAACTAAAAAAAACAAAAAACCTTATGGATGATTCCTAGTTTTTATAACTTCTGAGTAATCTGACTAATTAAACAATGCTGTGAAATCAACAATAGGCGCTTCGATGCTTTTCATCAAAAGAATAAGGAAGCAAAAGTTTTAGAGACAAATTACTGGCTTTAAAGTTTTATAACAGTGAATGAGCGTTACCGTCAGTTAATGAAAGTAATCATCCCCATCCCAAAAGGACTGACTAGGCATTAATTATATATAATCTGACATATAAAGATCCGACAATAAAATTACACGTTGAAAAAAATTAGCAGCTCTAACTTTGTTAGGCAAGAGAAGCAGCTTATTTCGCCCGTCCATCCTTTTGTCAGACTGCTTCATCAATTTATTTGATGAACAAAACAGACTCTGACAATGCTGCAACGCTGAGTCAAGTGAAAAAGCAGAATTCAACCCATATTTCACTCACAATAGAACACAGCAAACGTGGTAAAAGTTTAAAATGTGAAAATGTACATTTTGAAGAAAGAAATAAGGTTATTTTTTTAATATTTCATGGCAGCCAAACCTCTCAAAAAAAGTTGAACCTGGGCCATGTTTACCACTGTCAGGTGACAGTCTGTTAATGTCTGGGAGCTGAGGAGACTAGTAATCATGTCCAATGGTCTGATAAGGGATTCTCTTAATTTTATGATGTGTCCAAAGTTTCAGCTGGTAAAAGATCTGGACTGCAGGCAGGCAAGTTCAGTATCTGGACTCTCCAACTATGAGAGCATACTGTTGTAATAGATAGAGTTTGCAGTTTAGCAGCATCTTCCTTAAATATGCAAGGACTTCTCTGAAAAAGATGGCATCTGGATGGGTGAATATGTCCCTCTAAAACCTGCATATATGTTTTAGCACTCATGGTGCCTTTCCAGATGTGCAAACTGCCAGTTCCAGAGGCAGTAATTCACCTCCATACAATCAGAGATGCAGTTTTCCACTTTTCTTTAGCACATTTTTAATGAGCTTTGGCCCAAAGATGGTGGTGTTTATGGATTAATTTTACATGTGGATTCTTCTTTGCATTAACCTGCATTTGTGGAAGTGTATTCACAGACAAAGATTTCTCCATCCAATACTGACACCGTTAATTGTGGATTGGTGAAACTTTGTCTCTCTCAGACATTTTTTAATTTTTTTTTATATCCAATCATGTTACTGATCTATTGCATGTTAATGTAATTAGTTGCAAAATGTTCCTCCAACTGTTTTTTTTGTACCACTCACTTTTCCAGCTTTTTGTTCCTCTGTCCCAACGTTTGTCAGGCACATTACTACCAAACATTTCAACATAAGCTTATTCTTTTCATGATATAATAAAATTACTCAAATCAAATATTTAAACTATTTTCTATGTTCTATTGTGAATAAAATACAGTTCATGACATTTGCAAATCATTGCATGCCGTTTTTATTTAAACTTTACTTAGCATCGCAACATTTTTGGAATTGGGTTTGTAGACATGCTAAAGCAGATCTATCAGGATAATCTTGAATCAGAACATCTGTCCATTTATAATGCTTCTGAATAATGCAGGCTAGGTGTGGGAGGCTGGAGCAAGATATTAAAATGTATGGCAGAGAGTCTTGCAGGAACTGTCCATTAGTCTTATTCTATTATTTGAAACAGAACAAAAACATACTTTGAGCAAAGGGCAGCAAAAAAGAAAAAGCTTGAAGCAAAGAACTAGTGATTGGAAAGTGTTTTGTGGTCTGCAATATTTATTATGGATAAATCGGTACCGCTTTATGATTTTGAATGTCAATATAATATTTAATGCTGAACATATTTATGTGGTATATGTTTAGAAACTGATAGCAACCACAATAAAGTCCTGCTTACGTGTTGCAGCACCAAGATAAAAAATTGAAATAATAAACCTTAGCCTTGCACTGCCGTATGCATTGCTGAGTTATTGTTAAACTTCAGTACAGTTACTGGTCGCTAGCTTGTTTTCTTCTTTGGTGTTAAAGGCTACTTACTGGGGGCAGCCTGTTCAGTCTCTGTGGGTTCCTGCTCTGTCTTCTGTGGTGGGCCCTTGATTTTATACAGTAAAGCCAGAAGACGGCCTTTAATTGAAGTGTCCTGTTCTTCTTCTTCTTCCTCCACTGGAATTCCTGCCAGGAGAAATGGAGGCGCTCAGAGATTTATCCTGGTATACCGACTGCTTCCATGTGCATTGTGTAAAGGAAACAAAAACCCATTTTAAAGATCATTCTCATAACATAAACATATTTATGTTGCCAGATAATATTAACTTAATTTGCAGAGCACTTTTTACAACACACAGTTACAAAGTGCTTCACATTTTAATAAAAGAAGTGTTCCCAGCATGCAAGCAGACAATCATAGAATAGTATAGGTTCTTCTTACATTCATTCACACACACATTCATTGCATACAAGCAGTCGGTGCGAAGAAGATTGGGGAATATAATAACATACTGTATAAAAATGATTTTTCAGCAGTCATTTAAAACAAACAAGTCCTGAAAGGCTGAGGATGGCTGTTCCAAAATTAGGTGCTACAAGCTCTGGATTTAAATTAAGAGTGTGAACCAACCAGAAGTCTCTGATCAGATGATCAGAGAGACAGGCTGCTGGAATAAGGTCTTTGCTGGTCTGTAACGTAAGAAGAACCCTGGCAACTTACAGCTTAGAACCTTTTTAAATATTAATTCAGAGTTTCACTTGAATCCAAACGAGTGAAGCTACAATGTGTATGTATCCTTTGTGTATTGTCATCACAAGAACTGCTCAGAGAATCTTATTAATATGAATTCTGAGCACCACAAAGAATAAAATCTCAAAGAAGTTGGGTGGAGGTGGGATGCAAAGTAGCTTGCAGATGTGCAGCAACTGTTGGCAGAGATTTTCTAGCAGAGTCCTCAACTTATTTTTGAGGACAGTGTTTTAGCTCGACTTCATGGCCTGTCTGAATAATGCTATGGTTAGTTTTGCGTGACAAGATGTCCTTATCAGAAGATCTACAGTGACACTTTTAGACATTTATGAACAGAAATGCATAACATCTTTATACAAGTTGTATCAACAACATTAACTGTCAGCAGTTGGACTTTACCACAATGCAGCCGCAGTTCTTCATGGAACGAGTTGAGCTCATCCTGGATCTCCACGGGACAGGGGCAGTCCTCACCTGCACTGAAATTCAACAGGATGTTTATCTGCAGAAAACAAAAGAGTGTTTACATTATAAGACCAGAAAGCACTTGAGAACAGCAACACGGAAAATAATTTTAGATAGGAAGTGAGATCAAAAGAAGGAAGGAGAGTGGTAAAGAATGAATAAAAGAAGGATTGCACAGTAGAGAGCAGTGGAAAGTCACAGAGGCAAGCACATTACCATTTTAGAGTCACAGCATAATTACTCATGTAGTCTCCTGCGGTAAGTGCTCACATGGGCTTGTCAGATAGTGGCCATCTGATGAACTCAGACAGAAATAGTCTGAGCATTTTTATATCACACCCAGTCAAATGTGAAACTAAAAACATTAAACAGGTATTTACATAATATAATGCAGAAAATACTTAATGTATCATGTAGAACCACAGATCTGCTGTGCTTGCTACAGGTCACAAGTTAACTATAAAACACTAAATATAAATGAGATGCATCCATCGCAGAGTCCAGGTTAGCCTATTCCCATGTCTATTTTAGGCAGAGCTTTTTAATAAACCACGGGAGGTTTCTTATTGTGGAGAATCTCGCTTCCAGTATGCACCTGCTGCTGACCACCACAACTTAGTTTCAGGGATCAGAGTATATCTTGGAAGTGCTTATCCTCAAGGTTTCACAGTTCAGAGGATGCACAATTAAATATTTCAAACATGAATGCTTTGCAGTCATGCAGAAACCTTGTCTAGTCACTACCAGGTTGTTTTCAACAATACTACAGGACAGGGCAAGCGATGTGAACACAGAACACATCAGAGACTTTATTCCTTATTTTCTTTCCTTATTTACTCAATGTTTCCTATTCTCTAGTCTGGCTCCGAGACATGCTACAGTTTACATAAAAATATACTATCTAGCAGAACACTGGATATTGGATTTTCACAGCAGCGTAACCTCGTTTTGTTTTCTTCTGGCTTCAACAGACAATGACCTCCAGATCGTACTGAAGAGATTTTCAGTGAAGTGGCAAGAATGGTTCTCTAAGGCCATGGTCCTCAGCCAGAAAAGGGTGCAGTCCCTCCTCTGGGTTGGAGATGAGTTTCTGCCCCAAGTGGTGGAGTTTAAATATCTTAGGGTCTTGTTTACAAGTGACGGGCGAATGATTGACTGAGATTGACAGATGGATCAGTCCTGCAGTGATGTGGACTCTGCACTGATATCTTCTTGTGAAGTAAGAACCAATTGAAATAGTTTGGGCATCTGAACAGGATGCATCCAAGAGCTCTCCTAGTTGAAGTGTTGCAGGCAAGTCCCAACCAGAACATGCTTTAGAGATATCGGTTATATCTCTCAGCTGGCTTAGGAACACTTTTGGTGTCCCATTAGATGAACCGTATGTCTGTTTAAAGTGCTCCCCTGAATAGACTCTGCAACCCAGAAAAGCAGTGATGGATGGATGGATGGCATTTTTACTTTGATAAACTTAAGATTTTGCAAACATTTTTCACAATGGTCTATAGAAAAGTTCATTAATCATGTGCCAGTTGTTTAAGTTCATCTTCTGCTTAAACATATTTGACTTATTAAAAATGAACCCACTGTAACATAAAGTGCTCCTGTGGGACTAATATTAATTTTACCCTGTAAGAGGCCAAAGGTTTAACTATCACTGCAGGGCCAATTCACTCCTAAGTTAATTTTAGCTGCACATATGGCCCAGTTTATCCTTCGGGAATTCCAGCAGAAAATAAAGTTAAGAAACTGAAAACTAAAAGGCAATTAGAGAACTGCAGCACCTTGTGTTCTAGTGTCTGCCTCTGACTCTGTTCTATTCAAGGTCATTGATTTTGTTTTTACCCCAAGGTCTAGGCGATACGTCCAGGGTCTTATGACAGTATGCAAACGGAAACCACCTTGAACATAAATTACATCTCAGAGAGGATGGAAACACTTTCTCATACACTGGCCCCTCTGCGGTGTTGTACCTGCTCCTGAGGAGGTGAACGAAACTCTTTGGTCTTTTTGGCAGTGACAGCGGCAGACATGTTGAGAGCCAGCATTAGCTCATTGTAGCGGAACTTCTGATTGTACTGCAGCTTGGACACGAAGCTGTCGGAGAAGGAAACAATGGATTCGATGCGGTGCTTCAGCTCGCAGTCACAGAAGTAGTGGAGCAGCTCACACATCTGAAAAGGACAGAAATCTGTGAACAACTCAAAGGTTTTCTGTTTCTTTATGTCTCTATTGGTTTTGATTTTGTTTGTTTCACTGTATGAATGACATTTTTTTGATTTAACTTCATAGCTCCATCTCCATTATGCATGATTATTATTAGCAAGTTTTAGTCATTTATAGAACATTAGTATTCAGCCACTGCCTTACTTTCTACTCATGAATTCATCTCTCAGCAAGCGATAAATCATAAAAAATCAAAACTGCTGACAAATGGGGAATTAGTGTACCTAATCTCATGAAGGCAAAATTAAATTTTAATTAAAACCTTGGCAGATAAATTGATGGAGTTAGTTTAATTCAGCTATTTCCTATCTTCAGTTTATCACTGAGCTTAATCATCTGTGCATGATTATTGTCATCACCTGGCGTTTGACAGACTCTGGCAGAGACTTCTCCAGCAGGCCTTTAACTTGCGGTTTGCTCTCCTTGGTCTCTTCCTCCCCTGCTTCTACAGCCTTCTCCTCATTCTTGCTCACCTCCTCCTTCTCCCCTGACACGGCCACCTCACCCCCCTTAACTTCCTCACCCTCTTTGGTCTCTCCGAACACATTGGGGTCGATCAGGAGGAGAATCAGCCTCACCTCATCACTGGTCAGGACTCCCATTATTAACAGCGTTCCAATCAGTTTCAAAATGGGAACAAACTGGTACTCAAGACTCCCGCCTACTGGGTCTCGGATGTGTGTCCCTCCACCTTGCACTGCCTCGGTTAGCATGCTGATGGCTTTTTCCTTTAGGATGCCCAATGGGATCTGGGGGCTGTAGAGGAACTGTTGGCGTTTGGTGTTGATGATTCCCACAGGGGAGAAATTGACCCGAGGTTTAAGGGAGGTGCTTAGGTCCACCCCAGGAAGTGAATGTCGCTTGGACTCATCTGGGAACAGCTTGATGGAGCGCGTTTCATCCGTCACAGGGATAATGAACTCGTTGTTCATCATTAGACGGGCTTCCTTTGCTGTCTCAAGATGAATGCTGACAATAAGTAGAATTAGTTCAATCATAGCATGAGTAAAGACACTGGCTATTACAAAAACACGCAGAAAAATGATTCATGATCTCTCCTAAGAACTATGAATTATGCTGTATTAGTATGATTTCCACAAACCAACAGTACCCAATAACCACAATACATCTGTATGAGATAATAGTTGTGGTGATGAGTGCCTGACAAGCAAATAAGGTGCTGATTGCTCAAACTCTGTTACTCATAATCAAATTTCTTAAACCAAACCCTCGCGTTACAAAGGCTTTAACAATCACTGCTTAAAAGTGAATTTTCAGCAATATAGAAGGTACACATGAGTTTGCTATTTGACATCATGTGAAGAAAAGACAGTTTAAACAACAACACTGAGATGTGAGGTGGAAAAACAAACACGGCAGAGGGATTATTAAGATTTATAGCACAAATTTGCTCAGTGATCTCACATAATGCTGCATCACTTTAACAGTTAATGTTGTTGCAGATGACACTGTCAAATCATAATTCTATCATGTATCATCATTAAATGATCCGATGAGTAAAAACACGGCAGCTTTCTTCTTGTTTTGATGCACGGCGGGTCATTGACTGAGGTCATTTTTTAGTAAGATAAATTAAAAATCAAAATTCACACCAGCTGAGCAATCCATAGCAACTAAGTATATAAAATATATCGAAACAGACCAACACACCTGATAAGGACATTGTAGAAGCCCTCTCTCAGCATGCCAGAGAGGTACTGATTGTCGATTGTGTAGAGGAGCTGTGATTGGTCCAAATGGCTGCAGAGGGCGTGAGCTACACGAGTGTTTCCCAGTGCACAAAGGGCACAATACAGCTTTAGTGTGTGGTAGTGGAACTTCCTTAAGTCTTCGTGCTCAGATAACTCCATTATGTCCAAACATCTGCGAACAAAGACACCACAACAACAAAGTAAGCTCGAGTAAGTCATTTACTCTGCTGATCACAGCAGAAAGACTTTGCATTAACTTAATGAAAATCATCAATATTCTAATTAAAACTGTTTGTTTTATGTAAACAGCAAACAAATGTATTACTAAAGGCCTGTTTACTCATCATTAAAACTTATTTTCCAGTATGTATTCTGATATCAGAACACACAAATACACATGCTACGAAACAAGAGTTCATCTATGGGGCCGCAAAACACATTAGAAACCTCTTAGCATCTCAATCCATCACAGTCTGCAGTTAACATGAAAATTGTAGCACTGTGCATAGAATTGACTGAGATTACTTTATATGATGTCACATTATGTGTGGTTTGTAGTTTGTCGCCTTAATGTTGTTATGTCCGCTTACAGGAGTCTTTCCGTGTTAAAATGCACATTTGAATTGTATGAAATAGGAACCATTGAAGTTACTAGACCATTTTTAAAGTCAATGGTCCATGTCAATTATTTGGTCAGACACATGGATGCAGCAACAGCAATTAAAAGTGTGAACATTTGTGAAACATTAGTAGTGTAGCCCTAAATCTATCTAAAAATGGAATGACAGGCTTGATTAAGTGTATACGCAAAAGGAGAATATTCATTGCGATTATGATTCATCTGGGCAAAACTTTAAAGTCTTTGTTAGCAGCTACCTTCAATTTAATTACAGTGACCCTCACCAGTGAGTGCCAAGACGTGTTTGTTCTGCAAGCAGCTAATCTGTCTTAAATGTGTTTCATCAGCCCAATTCACAGTAAAGAATGAATGACAAGAAGTATCCATTGTTACTTAATCATTTGTCTATGGAAGCTAATTTAAGTGCTATAAATGTGAAAAGACACTGAACGCACTACATCCTCCCTAACAACTAAAGGGAACACAAAGTAACACGTTGTAAGTGAAACAGTCACTTGTCACTGTTTATACGGTTTATAGAGTATTATAATCACACCTGTTTTCTTCAGGTATGTGTACAGCCATCATCTGCATAGGCTCCAGACACTGGACCACCCAGCCATGTCTTTCACTAACGCGAGCCGTCTCCACATTGAGAAAGGTATTGGGCATCCGGCTCCAAAGCACCGCCACAATTGTCTGCACATCCAACCGTGGCGGACACTGTGGCACCGGATTCCTGTGCTCGCTCTTGAATATGGCTGATGAGAGTGGCATGGCATCCTGGGATTACAATGAGGACAAGAAGGAAAAATCACATTAAGTAGAAAATTTGATTAAATGAAAACTATATTAATATCTGGTTATATCACATCCTTTCAGTCAATAGTGATGCAATCAGTTATTTTTATATATGTAGTGCTTTCTGTGACATCCTTTCTTCACTCTATCAAATAGTGTCCTGTGTAAATATGTATATTGATTACTAGTTTTCCAAACACACACAAAATTAATCAGTGCAAGAGCATCCTAAATGGGTCACCAAGTCAAAATATAGGCCAGCTGGGCAGTCCATGACTATGAATGAATGGCATTAAAAATTCAAGACCTCTTAATTAGTGTGAGGAAGATAAAGTACATAGCTGTTTCATAACTCGATGAAAAGTGCTTAAAACTGTGTACAGTGTTGTTTGGTTAGGACAGAAACAAACCTTTATCTTAACAAATTCAAACTGGAAGAGGTTTGCACTGGTGGGGAGGACAAATACAGCAGGGAAGAGCTTGGTATTTGGTTCCACCTGAAAGTAAACAAAGCCATACTTATCCACATCAGCCTATCCCATGTTTACAGCAGCACCAAAATGAGACAAAAGTGCAGCAACACATGCAGAACAGAGCTCTTCCTTGAACCCAGCCCATGGTGGAATCTGAAAATTTATATATTTAATGCAACGAGCACTGCGCTTGCCTCGTGTTTGCTCTGGTGGCAAATTCAACTAATGTCAGAAGGCTTTTAACCCCTAAGCTTGTGGATTAGGTGAAGTTTGAAATCAAAGTTCAATGAGTATTAGCTGGTATATCGATGATAACCATCACAGACTTTACAAAGAAAGAGAACAAACAACCAAAGCTTTGATGCAATAACAGGACAAGAAGCTTTTCATCAGGTTAAAAGCCTCCTGGTTCCCTCAGAGGGCTTTCCCCTTCTTAAAAAGCCAATTCATGACTAAATAAAGCAGCGAGAAGAAAGGAGAGAAACAGGAGATTATGCAAGATAAAAAAAAAGGAGAACACAGGCGGTAGAAGATTCTCAGTGCACCATTTCAGTGTCTAGTCAGGCATTCAATGTGATGCTTTAAAAACCAGAGATGAGGACAGCAAGCAAGGCAAGGATTACTGAGCCGATGTCTGTCTTTGAATGATTAGTTCACAAAACAGATGAGAATTCAGCGGTTTAATTTCCCAACTCTATCTCTCTGCAGGTTTAATTTGCTGTGGCACAAATGAATTAATGACACCTGAAAGGATTAAAGGAGGGAAGATCGTTCTGAGAGTGTGTGGGCAGTACAAATATGTGATGAGTGAAATCGTTTGAGAGAGATATTCATTTAAGGCAGTGACTCAAACTGCTTAGAGTTTCTTTTCTTTTTGCGTTCAGGATATTAAAAAACAAACAAACATGTGTGCCAAAGCAGGGGAAGAATACTAAACCACAAGAGAAAGTCGTAATAGCTTACGTCTATTGAAGTTTACGAGCCAAACCTTGTGCTTCACTCCTCTGCCAACTGATATCTATTATACTTACTTACCTGATATGATGTGGGGAGCTCTTTGCCATTGGCATTGAAGGAGACAAGGCCAGTGGCCAGGTCAGCCAAACAGCCAATCTCCAGGTCGGAGCTAGAGCGGCTGGACGAAGACGGGGTAACTGCGTCTGCTACACACACCATGTAGCAGTTACTCCTCTGAACACTGCGGCAAAGCAACCACAACAAGAACTCAGCATCAATAAATACAAGTAAATGCAAATCTGCAGAGGACAACATAGGCAACTTGGGGTGGGGGGTGGGGTGGGGGGGGGGGGGTGTCAAATAGGAGGCACAATAAATTTTCATTTGGTCAACACTCATTGATCTTTTGCCTCATTCATATTTGTTACACACAGAGGCCATCTTCATTTACCTCCCCGGATTCTAAATAAGGATGAAAACCAGCTATGAAAAGATGACTGAAATGTTTTTGTTTGGTCTGTCTAAAATAATTGTGAGCATGTTCGCCATACTGATCAACACATAGCGATGACACAGGTATTAGTGGTATAAACTTTGAAATGCATGCTTTTTTAAATTACGAACATACATTTGCAAGGATGGGTTATCCCCGGATGGCAGTCATTTAAAAAAAATGAATGGCCATATTATTTGCTTTGCTTTTAACTAGCTTTCAAGAGAGCTTGGAGCATGCTAAGGGATTTTTTTGTTGTAATATTATTTGATGTTTGTGCAGCTCAAATTGGATTCCTTCATATTTGGTCACAAATGCAGCTACATTTAGAATAACTAGTAAAAAGCTAAAATTTCAATGCCTATAAGACATAACACACAAAAAATAATCTGATCCTTAGGATCCTTATCTAAAATTGTTTAAATACAACCTCACGTGAACAACAATAGTTAATGGCATATTAAACTGTATCATTATTTATTTCAAAAATACTAAGAAATAAGCCAAAATGTAGAAGCAGTGTGTGGAGCGGGTAGAAGCACATTTAGCAGCAATAACTATATTAAAACTACAGGAAAAATGCTGTCATGAGAAATCAAAAAAAATTATTAAAGAAGGTATCACCACAGAATGCACTTCTGAAAGCACATGTCCCACTGGAATATTAAAGCCTCTTCAAATAAAAGGATCAAACATTTCATATGAACTCCAGATATTAAAAATGCAGGGAGCATACCTCTCATGGACCCTGCCCCTCTCATCTCCCAGCGTCACTGTGACCGTGCGTGTTTTGCTGAGGCTGAAGTTCTTGCTATAATAATGATAGTCGGGTGTGACCCAGCCCACCCACACAGAAGCAGGGTCCTGTCCAGCAAACACTCGCACTGAGTAGTAATACTGCCAATTAAAAGAAAAAGGGCAAACAGTGCTATCGGTTAATCTGAATATACAGAGAGTAATACTATAGTTTTTTTGTTTTTTTTTAATTTATTTGAGAATCTATGTGGATTTACAGTTGTGATGCTTCCAAAGTCAATACTTCCATCTTCTTTTGGAGGATGGCTGCAGAAACAAAAAAACATGACAGTAGATTTAAGTTATCTTAAACACTATGGGCTTTATTTTTTAACTTTAAGTATAAATTGAGATGTCTGACCTGAGCTTCAGTGATTCATCCAGGAGCTTGTCTGCAGAATAAAACTCCACAGGCATGCTCAGTCTACAGTAGACCATGTCATTGTTGCTGTTTTGAGTGCCATACGTCTTGTGAGTGACCTTAAGGCAAGGAGGACTGTCGACTGTTCCGTCAATCCTCGTCACCTGAGGAGTTAATGAAACCCAAAGCGAGGGATCAATAATATCAATGTGCCCATTAACACCAGCTCTAGTGTTTATTATAAAAAGCTCTCTAGGATAATAAAAAAAGCAAATCTCAACTCTAGCAGCAAACTTAAAAGGCAATAAAAACACTAATGATATTGAGAATGTGTGTACCTCAATATCAGGGTGGTCCTCAGGTACATTGAAAAAAGTGGGCAGGCGCTTGCTGAACCACATGGTGACCTCTCTGTTCATGTTAACAGCAAAGGGCTCAAAACCCTCCTGTAGACCACACATGGTGTAGTACTTGAAAGTACTGGCGTCCTTGCCCAAGTTCATACGGCCGATCTGAGACATGCGGAGACTGCACACGGGGATGAAACCTGGTGTATTTAGACAAATGTATTATTTTAACATGTGCATTTTACATGGTCGTTTTACAAATCAGAAACATGTTAAAAAAATATTTAAAAAAAAAAAAAAAAAAAAAAAAAAAAAAAAAAGAACGCCAATGGTTTACATGCATGCACGCAACAGTGAGTCAGCTTTCTTGAATTCTGTACTTCTAAAAAAAAATTTAACTTCCTTTTTTCTTTATCCACCAAAACTCAAATGTCATATGTTTAAGAATCTATCACTTATGAAATCTAAAAACAAACTAACAACTTTACTTTATTCCTGTGTGACCATCTTCTTCTAAAGTCAATGGTTCATTTACAGAGTTATAAGCCAGTGTCACAAAGGACTTAATTAAAATGAAACACTCTTATCATTTTAAGCTTTTCTTAAAATCTTATGCAAACAAACCCAGTCAAACTCCCAGCGACACTTTGAAGGAAACAGGCAGAATAAATGAAGTTGGCTTGAAATACAAAGCCCTCACCATCCTCTGTCTCAAAGTCAGTGAAGCAAAGCTCGGATCCTTTACTGGTGATCAGGAGTTCTCCGTTGAGGGTGAAAATCATGGATTTGTCCTCCATGTTGATCATGCAACCAACCACGTCGCCCTTTTTCCAAGGCTGTCCAAAGTAGCGGCTGCCTGCATGCATACGTCGTCCCTTGAAAAAAAAAAACATAACAAGAATCACATGTTTTTGTCTTTGCTAATAAATGGAACAACAATGTTGCTTAGGTTTCTGTGACTGTGACTGTAGGTATTGTTAAAATGTAAAAGATATAATATACGGTGAAATCCTGAATTTAGAAAGTTTATGGCTGAACTACATATATTTTGTTACTCTTATAACCATTCCGTAGTCTCATTTTTATATTCTAATTAGTGTAGCAATGTCCATGACGATACATCTAAAGTATCTAGATCTTTCAAAAAGTTGCCTTCAGACAACTTCCCATGACTAGTTTAAAAGAAAGGATGCATGCAGTTTACCCGATATCCATCAAAGACGAAGGCTTGGTCGTCTACTCCGAGCTCCACATCAGGTCTGCAGCCTGGTCTGGCCCAGCCAACCCTCATGTCTCCTCCACTCAGAGCCTCAAACTCAAAGTACCACTTCCCCGTCTTCACCGCGTAGGTCTGCTCCACACGGAAGAAGCGTATCGTCTCGACGCTCTGATCATCAAGCATGTGCACAACTTTAGGCAAAGATACGAAAACCAGAGGATTTAACACCATGGATACACGTGCTCGTATTTTCAGTACTACTATTAGACTTTACAATCAATCCATAGCTATAATGAGGATTCGTCAGTGCCGGCTTTCAGATTGAAGAAATGTGTAAAAATATTGTATGCATAACTATGAGTTGTACCACATATATTTGTAGTATATTAGCAAAATCTGTGCGCTTCTAAACGTTTACAAAACCTTAGGTGAAAGCAGTGCTGTTGCTGTAGCCTTTGAACATACAGGAGATATGTTCAAACTGTATCAGTTTTAAGAGCTTTAAATGACTGCGGTGTCAGCACCAGGGTCTCACCCTCTTGATCTGGGGGGTCGATCTCATATCCATATCCAACCATAGTCCTGATAGCTTCTCTCAGACTGTCCCTGTTAGATTTTTTGGTGCGTTCATCCAGTAAAGCATATGGCACCAGGCGAGGATTACGCCTGCTCTTCAAATCCTACCACAAACAGTGACAAGAAACTGTACTAGTGGACTAAAGTCATTTAAAATTAACGGTAAAAACAATACATGAGTTTCATTTTCTCCATTTCAAATGCTGCATGAACTTTACCTGCTGGATGCCATAGGTCCATCCTTGTTTAATTCTATCTTTGGCCCACACATTGTGCGCATTTTCGGCCAGTTTATCAACTAGAACCTCTTGACCAGCATTCAGTCTCACATCAGAGAGTTCCAGTGGCGCAGGCTTATATCCATTGGACATCATGTAGCTACAAATGATATTGATAAGATAAGATACGGGTATCTTACAACCCAAATTTTCTCAAAAAGTTGGGACTCTCTATAAAATGTAAATTAAACAAAGGGCAATGATTTGCTGATATATATATATTTTTTAAAAACATATTTTAATCGCAACGGAGCACAGAAAACATTAAATTTAACTGGGAAAATCTAAGATTTTAAGAAATTATTAGTTTGTTTTAAATTTAATGACAGCAACACATCCTCAAAAAGCTGGGATAGGGTCAGAATCATCCTTTCTTCTTTTAACGAGAGTCTGAGGAGACTGCTGTACCTCTGAGAGGAATGTAGTTTCATTCTCGTCTGATATAAGATTCTAGCTGCTCAACAGTCCCGCGGATTCTGTCATGGTTTTTTCACATAATGATGCTTTCAAGCTGGTGAAATGTATGTCTTGCTGAAACATGGAAAGGCTTCCCTGAAAAAACCCAAACTAAAACAATTTGTTTTCCTTGCTGTAAGTAAATTATGGATTTTCAGATCATTGCATTTTGTTTTTATTTACATTTTACACAGCATCCTAAATTTTTTAGAACTGGGTTTGTACATAAAAAAGGACACTGATTATATAAATGCCTCTAAAATTCATCTTTTTTTTGTTGTATCCGATAAAAAGATACATAGAACTATAATATAACTTAAATTTATAGGAAGTCTTACTTTTTGGGTAATTTGATTTTCTTCAGATCCTCTTCAGCGTGAATATTAACCTGGGCAACATGGCATCCCAGGGCTAAAAGGGTCCTGAGGATAAAAGGAAATGTGAATAGGAAGAGTGAGAAAGTCTATAACCAGCATCGATATTCAAGCTTCATTACATTATGTTAGATGAAAATGATTCTTCTGAGTGAGTTCTAAAATTTTAACCCTGTTCATTAGACACTGATAAATCTCCTCCGATCAATATAATAACACAGAACAGCACTCAGGTTGGGCTGCGTGGAAAAATGTCATTTGGGTCTCAAACTAGATGTAATTGACAAACTGCATACCCAGTTAAACTTTCCTCTAAGAGGAGGATGTTTTACTGAGCCAAGCCAAATGTTTTTACAGTGAGATGACTCAGTAGTTGGCTCAAATAAGCTTTGGATCCAATATTTGTTAAAAAAAATCAATAATGGAATTCACTCAGGAGATGCAAGTCATTACAAGCACCGCTTTAATCTTAGCCTTAATCTGCTTTTGCTCAGCATTCAGGAGGGAGCTGCAGCAAGAAATGAATAGGTAACTGGATTATCCAGAGGACAGCCCAGGCCTTACTTTAGGGTTTCACTGGACATCTGCAAGTTGTAGTTCCTTTCAGTTTCAGGCAGCTTGGCGAAATCCACAAGGCAAGGGTGCTGCCTCTTGTTGTCATCACGAACCTGAAAAAAAATGAAAAAGGTAGCAGTCAGGTGTTACTACTGCATGTGTCATCTCACCACACCCACTGTTTGCTCTATGAACCTTCTTGTCTTATAGATTTATAAGCAAAAATGGCTCAGAATTCAGAAAATAAAAAGTGGGCCGCAACTGAATTTATCTGCAGTTGTTGCTCAGAGATGCAAATTTTGTTTGTTTTTCTCTGCCTAATTCGGGCCTCAGGTGTTGATTTTTTTCTTTCCTTTTTTAAATAAAGTGAGATAAGCCCAGTTTAGAGAATAGACTCGCAGTAGCTCGGCTATCTGTGAGAGTGGATGGGAGGAAATTTACAGCTGCACGCAGACTCTCAATAAGACGCTGCCAGTGACTCCTCCTGATAATGCACTCTGCTGCTGACAGCAGTAAATAGAAGTGAAGTGCACACGGGGTATGAAAAATACACAGTAAACCAATACACAAAGATACAAAGCAATGATGCTGCATTCAACTTTATTATTGTCTTGATCCGAATACTGAATCTTCTGTTTGTCCAGAGAGTCTTGGGTTATGTGCAATGTCACTCTGAGCTCCCTGAGCTTGTTACAGCAAAATGAAAACATTAAGCAGCTGCTTGGACCTAAAGATTGTCCCTAATAAACTATAGGACCTGGGCTAACCCCAAATGAAGCTTTCTCCCAGTCTTAATTAATCTGAATGTCATACTCTTGGAAGGTGAGACGCTCATTAAGTTTGTTAAATGGCCGCTGTTGCGATGACAGTCTCGGTGGGAAATGATTCTGTGATAACCACACTACAGTACAAAAGAGGCAGCATGTGTGATCAGACTTCTAACAAGCTGTTCCACAGTAAACAGGAGTGACTGACAGGAAAATGATGAGAGAATGATAGAGGAAAGCAGTGCAGACAGGAATGATTAAAATGTCTTTAGATACAGAGGACTTCAACTATAGTTACACTGAGCAATTTAGAGATTGATAAACAAGCTCAGTAACATAAAATTAGACACTCTGCATGAGTTGATTTGGCACAGTGTCAAAGAAAGGATTTTTTTTTATTGCTTGTTGGAGTTTTTCTAACATTGATGAACTTTATTACAGATTTGCTTTTTTGAGGTTAAGCTTGAATCTTGCATCGCTCTATTTTAAGTTTTTGTTGGTTGCTTTTTGTTAAGTTTTGGATAAAACATTGTTTATATATGTTATTTTCAACCTTTCATTTAAAACAGTGAATAAATTTAGCTCCCAGTTTAATCAATTAATGGCACATTTAATTAATTATTTAATGATGTATTTCATAATTTTGGCACTTCTGGCCCTCCATAGTTTTCATTATTCACAAGCATATTATGTGTAATACTTTCTTGGGAGAGATCAAGTGTTGCCATACAGCTGAAACCCTCCTCCTTTCTATGAAAATAAGCACCTCTATGTTACAGGCAAATTAGAGAAATTTGAATGCAAACACTAACATGCAAATATTGCATGGATCCAATCCACTTTATCTATGTTCTTATGTCTTACAAACACTCATACTTTCTGAAGCAGTGAGATCTTCAGACGCCATCGCTGACATCACTTGCCTATAAAGGAACAAGCCCTGAAACGTTCTTCATAAAAAAAACACTTTCTGGATTTCTCGACACACTCTGAAGCTCGACACATTACGTCCCATCACTAGTGAGTAAGGTTTACTCAGTTGTAAGCTTAACAATTTCTCGTGAGTGTCGTTTTTTCCCCTCTAGCTATATATGTTAACAGGCCATTATACCTGTAGTCAGGGACTGAAATCTTCAAATTAATGAGCCATTAACAAGCATTTCAATTTTGACCACTTGAGTTGACCTTTATCAGTGTTTCCAGACATAGCAGATAAATATATTCCAGATGAATCACAGGTTTACCTTGCCATAGGTCCAGCCCAGTTCAATCTTGTTCATCCCCCACAGTTCGTGAATGTTTTCTGCCAGCTTGTCCCGGATGTTCTCCAAGTGAGGGGGAAGAACAATCTGCAGAGAGAAGGGGAACAGATGGTACAGTTTGATTCAAAAAGATGCTGGACAAAAAAAAAAGGCTGACAAATGAAAATCGTTCTTCCTCATGTCTATGCAATTGTTAGATCCCTAGGGGTTATGCCAAGTTTCCTACCCTTTTGTTACACTGAGGTAGAAAGTCAGCACCTATTTTCCATTTGTACTTCAGAGCCACTTCTGCAGCACTGAATGTTAAATTACAGGTGCGTAACACAAAATGAATTCCCTGAAACCGCTGCAGGGCTAGTAAACAGCTTTGTCTTCTTTTTAAACAGCACTCAAACAAGAAGGAGCAGAAGAGAAACAGCAGCAATCATGTACCCATCATGGACATTTTATAGCACACTTTTTAGAACCAGAGCAAACCAACCAAAAGAACTAGAATATAATTTTACTGTATATTCAACACAAGCGTTCACACCGCTGCTTTTAATTTCCTTGGGTGTAACATCACTTTAACATCTCACCTGACTGGTGTCAACAGGGGTGGGAATAAAGGAGGCCTGAGAGAGGAACTGGGTGGTTCCCAGCAGATCACGGACCCCATCGTGGTCCCTCTTGTACTCCTTCACAGGCTCTACATGCATCTTCTCTTTGGGCAACAGTGCTTCATAACACGGAGAGTAACCGGCAGGTGGCAAGAACTTGAAATCTCCATGGCGACCGCCCAGCAGGAACCGGACCCTGTGATGATGACAGTAAAAGGCAGTAAATAACTTCAGCTAACATCCGTCTACATCTCTGGCATTACATAATATCAGGCTTGCAGTAGAGACTTAAATGTTCTTCTTTGGTTATTTTTATTTTTTTTATTTCATTGTTTCCTGGTATGCTTTTGGGATAAAATGTAAGATAAAGCATAACACATCACATAAATTTAAACCAAATATAACTTCATTTGATAGGAAAACATTTTAAGAAATGGTTTCAGGTTTATTTTTCCCCTTTTGGTATGACCTGTTCTGTCTCATTAAGATAAAAATTAAGATACCAGGAAGCTGCAGCACAGTAACAAAATTACTTTAATTTGGTGCTATGCCATTGGTTTTTGTGTGAACCTACAAAAGTTCATAAGGTGCAAATTCATCAAGAGCCTCAGCAAAAACACAATTATAAATGCAGAGCCTTACTTTACACCTGCAGAGAAGCTGACTACAGGGAAGAAGAACCCGTCTGTGTTGAAGTCCTCGAACATGCCCTGGACAGGCTGCCCGTTGATCCTGAAGGACATACTGGGAGCTCCCAAATCCAGACAGCAGCTGACCACATCGTCTGAGTTCAGCAGGTGCTGGTTAATGGAGGCCACGGCCCTTGGGATTCGGCCTAGACAACAGCGTGCAGAGACAGATAGGGAGGATGGATGGCTGTTACAGCTGCAAAGTCATTGCAAATGTAGGGCAGGATGATGGGCAAGGAGAAGAGAAGTGAGCAGAGAGGTTGGGAGTTGGGTGGTGAGTGCTTTAACAAGAATGTCATGAAATGGATGAGGGGAGGTGATGGGTCTTTTAGCAGATTTAGAAGGGAAGTGAGGTGAAATAGTTTTTATGCTGTTAGGCTGAGATTGGAAAAGAGAGGGACTAAGAGACTTATACCCCTGAAGCACCAAGAGGACAAAGATATGGACTCAAACTACTGACTGGTTCCTTCTTCTTATGCAGAAAAAAAAAAAACAAAAAACCAAAACTGCAATCAGCTGGCGCTTTCCGTTTGAATGCAAACTGAATATGTACGGCATGCATATCAAAATCATTCGAGACGTTGCAAGGCTTTTCAGAAGATGTAAAAGAGAAGTCTAACAGGTAGAGGTTGGAAAGTGGAATTTTATATCAGTGTCCCAAAGATGAAAAAGCAAAGTAAAGAGGGGACAGCAGGCTCCTGCATTATTCACAAAAGGTTCTGTCAGGGCAAAGTCCTTCAATAACCCTTTTTTAATTCCACAAACTTGGAGTTACCTAACTGCAGTAGTGCAGAGTAACATGGAACAAATTTAAAAGTTTATATTATATAAAGACGAGATAACAGAGCAAGTTAAAAGCTAGACTGTGCTTTTTCCAGCTTTCCAGGGCCATCAAATTTGCCTTTTTGCAGTAAGACTGTCTGTCATGCCTTCAGAAATGTGTTCTCATGTGTTCTTTTTATCTCGTTATCACAGCTTAGAGCGACTCGTGTATCTTCGTAGCGACTCGTGTATCTTCGTAACCATGACAGCACGAGAGCAGTGCATGCTGGGAGTCAGGAAGTGAATCTACCGTGTGACTCGGGATATTAGCGTGTGGGCTCATGCAGCCGCCAGCTCCGCCGTTACAGGTTTAATCCTTTTCCCCTCGCTAAGGCATAGTCTGTGAGTATAATTCATTTTTGTACTATTAAGCGGCGAAGCGTTTGAACCGTTGTCTGTTATTCGGTTAGCTTTATTGTGTCTCATATAAGCTATGCGGCTAGGTTGTTAGGCTGTAATAATTAGCCAGATGTTTTGAGCTTATTGTATCTATAATACATCTCATATATTTCATTGTATCGTGTTTACAGTTTCACAAAAAAGTACCCAGTAAAGCTCCTGGACTTCAACCCCCTGTGTCTCGGAGATTTATTTGGGAGTGTTTAAGCTGGATGGAAACTTAGCCCATTACAGTGAAAAGACTGCAACGCAGCTAACGGGGCATACAGGATCGCCGCCGTACGCAGCCACTCATTATCAAGAGATAAACGGCTCCCACTACAGCCTTCGGAGAGCTTCGCCTTCAGCCTTCCTCTCCCGATACCGGAGACCCAGCGACACGCAATGTCACAACGTAGCAATGCTAACAAAGGAAATGGAGACAACCAGTCAGAGTGTGTGCGCTCAAGGAGCAGTCGCTCATCTGGTACATCGTCTGGCTCGAAAATCAGCATAGCCATCGCCGTGGCAAAAGCAAAGGCTGAAGCCGCGCAAGCTAGAGCGGCACATTCAAAAAGGGAAATCGAGCTTAAAGTGGAGCAAGCACGTATTCAAGCGAGCCTCGACGCATTAATGGACGAAAAGGAAAGGGATGCTGCCGTTGCAGAGGCGAACTCCCTAGTAGCCGGTCTACAAGATATGGGTCTCGAAGTACGCAGCGAAGTTAACAGCCCGGTCTCCCAGTCTGTCAAAGACCAGCGCGTAGCCGCCTTTGTCACCGAACAGGCCAGCCTGAGCGCCAAGGGTCTATCGGCTACAGAAAACAACCTTCCCCCTTCTCAGCCAGTCACTCACCCGCATAACGCGGCTCAGACCCAAGATGCCGCTCCCGCTGCTATTACGCCACGCCAAGCTCTTCAGGGCCCTTGGAAAAGCGAGGCACCGTTAAGACAGAGCTCCAAGTCACCCTTCTACCTCCCTCCAACTCCACTCCTACAGCAGAACCCCAAACGAGATTCTACGTTTCCCACGCATCAGCCCGTCCACGGGACACTCTACGGAGGTGATTACGACCATTCTACAACCACTGACCTTATCAAATATCTCACTCGTAACCACTTGGTGACTTCAGGTCTCACCGCATATGACGACCAGCCAATAAACTACTGGGCCTGGAAAACATCGTTTCAGAACGCCACTGCCAATCTAGACCTGTCTGCCGCAGAAGAACTCGACCTCCTAACCAAACACCTGGGAAAAGAGTCAGCAGAACAAGTAAGAAGAATAAAGGCGGTCAACATCAGGAACCCAACTACTGGGCTGTGCTCAGCATGGGAGCGCCTCGACGAAGTATACGGCTCACCAGAAGCAGTCGAACAAGCTCTGTTCAGCAAACTAGAAAGCTTTCCGAAGCTCACATCAAAGGACCCACGGAGACTCCGGGACCTAGCCGACCTGCTGTCAGAGCTACAAGCCGCCAAGGAAGACGGCTACCTCGCGGGCATGTCGTACTTGGACACCTCCAGAGGGATTAAGCCCATCATCGAGAAACTTCCATATAGTTTACAAGAAAAATGGTTATACCACGGGGCGAGATACAAACAAGAACATTTTGTCAGCTTCCCACCTTTCCCCGTGTTGGTGGACTTCATCCGCACCGAGGCGAAAGCACGTACGGACCCAAGTTTCAGCCTCTTCATGCCAAACCCTCCAGCCGAAGGAAGGAATAAATGGGAGAGGCCCACAAAGACGTCCGTCCACGCCCACAAGACACAGGTCTCAGGCACTACCAAGTCCGGGTCCAAAGAAAGCAGGGAACGCATTGACCCGAATAAGTATTGCCCCCTGCACAAAAAGCCCCATCCTCTGAGGAAATGCAGAGGCTTCCGCGAGAAGAGCTTAGACGACCGTAAACAGCTTCTGAAAGAACACTACGTCTGTTTTCGCTGCTGCTCGTCAACAGAACACCTAGCAAAGAACTGCACAGCCGAGATAACATGTACCGAGTGTGGGAGCGCTGCCCACCCGACAGCTCTCCACCCCCACACACCTGCCTGGAGGCCCAAGTCGTTCCCCTCCACCTCAGAGGATAGCGGGGAGGAGGACAAAGCGGACAACCAGGAGGTCAAGGCAACGTGCACACAGGTATGTGGAGAAGGTCTGAGCGCTAGAGCATGTGCTAAGATCTGTCTCGTCAGGGTGTTCCCAAACGGACGAAGAGAGGAAGCCAAGAGAATGTACGCTATATTGGATGAGCAGAGTAATCGCTCCCTCGCGCGGTCAGAGTTCTTCGAAGCCTTCAAGATCTCCGGGCGCCCGTACCCATACACCCTAAAGACCTGCGCGGGACGTACGGAGACAGCGGGGAGGAGAGCCAGCGGCTACACCGTAGAGCCATTGGATAAGAAATCGAGTATTTCTTTGCCTACACTCCTCGAGTGTAACCAAATCCCTAACGTTCGTGCGGAGATTCCCACCCCCGGTGCGGCCTACCATCATGCTCATCTAAAATGCATCGCCGACAAGATACCACCTCCGGACCCAGACGCTAACATCCTTCTCCTACTGGGCAGAGATATCTTACGGGTCCACAAGGTCCGAGAGCAGATAAGTGGCCCAGGAGACGCTCCCTTCGCCCAAAGGCTTGACCTGGGGTGGGTCATCGTCGGGGACGTGTGCCTCGGAGGTGCTCACAGGCCACCGGAGGTGAGAAGCTACAAAACAGCCGTTCTAGGAAACGGTCGTACAAGTCATCTCCAGCCATGTGACAACCAGATCAAAGTGACAGAGGCGTTCGAACAAGCACGCGACTACCACCACCATTCAGCACTAGTGTCGACGATGCTAACTGGAGACCATTTGGGGCAAACCGTCTTCGCTCGCACTCCCAACGACCACAGACTCGCTCCATCCTTGGAAGATCTAGAGTTTCTGAGAATAATGGAAGCCGAGTGCTGCCAGAACAACTCCAACAGCTGGGTCGCACCTCTGCCGTTTAGGTCACCGAGACGGCGACTCCCCAACAACAGGAAACAGGCCCTCGAACGCCTCGTCTCACTTCGGCGCTCACTGGAAAAACGACCACGGATGAAGGCCGACTTCCTAGAGTTTATGGAGAAGATGCTCAAGAAGGCACATGCTGAAGTTGCCCCTCCCATGCAACCTGGTCAGGAGCGTTGGTACTTGCCCCCGTTCGGCGTGTATCACCCTCGGAAGCCGGACAAGATCCGCGTGGTTTTCGACAGCAGCGCATCCTATGAGGGAGTATCGCTCAATGACGTTTTACTCACCGGTCCCGACCTCAATAACAGCCTACTAGGTGTTCTCATGAGGTTTAGGAAGGAACAGGTTGCAATCACTGCCGACATCGAGCACATGTTCCACTGTTTCATCGTGAAAGAGGACCACCGGGATTTTCTCCGTTTCCTGTGGTACAAAAACAACGACCCTACCTCCGACATTGTGGACTACAGGATGCGGGTTCATCTCTTTGGTAACAGCCCCTCGCCCGCTGTCGCAGTGTACTGCTTGCGGCGGGCGGCTAAGGCAGCAGAGGCCGACTACGGCAGCGATGCCAGGAGATTCATCGACCGCGACTTCTATGTCGACGATGCCTTGAAGTCCTTCAACACAGAGGAAGAAGGCATCGCAGTTCTCCAACGAGCGCAGAAGATGCTCGCGGCTTCTAACCTCAGGCTGCACAAGGTTGCGTCAAATCGCTCTGCAGTCATCAGAGCGTTCCCCCCTCAAGATCGCTCTCAGGACTTCAATGGCCTAGATCTCTTCATCGACGATCTGCCCATTCAGCGTAGCCTGGGACTGTTTTGGAACATGCGCACGGACACCTTCGCGTTCCAGATCGAGATTGACCAGAAGCCGTTCACCCGCAGAGGGGTACTCTCGACCGTGAACAGCCTATACGACCCCCTAGGGTTTCTTGCACCCATCACAGTCGACGGAAGACGGATTCTCAGAGAGCTCACCTTGCAAGCGGAGGATTGGGACGCACCCCTTCCCAGAGACATGGAGATCGAGTGGACTAGATGGAAACAGTCTCTCCAAGACCTGGAGGGGCTCGAGATACCACGCCCTTATACGTCCCTCTCCACCATAGGCGCTCTGAGGAGAGAACTCTGTGTCTTCGCCGACGCGTCGGTCAAAGCAATAGCAGCCGTAGCCTACATCAAGGTAACTAGCAAACAGGGACAGACTGAGATTGGCTTCGTCTTTGGGAAGGCGAAGTTGGCTCCTCAACCCGGATCAACTATCCCCAGACTTGAACTCTGCGCTGCCGTGCTTGCTGTCGAGATCGCTGAGATGATAGTTGCAGAGATGGACACAACGTTCGACAGCATCACCTACTATACAGATAGCAAAGTCGTGCTGGGGTACATCCACAACCGGTCAAGGAGGTTTTATGTCTACGTACACAACAGGGTCCAACGAATCCTTCAGTCACCTAATCCTGGCAAGTGGAAGTACGTCCCAACGCACCTCAACCCAGCCGATGTTGGGTCAAGAACCATAGCATCAGCCCTGCTCAGTAGCACACCATGGCTCAAAGGACCAGCCTTTCTCTGCGACGCATCAGGGCATCTATCCGAGCTCCAAGAGACATACAATCTCGTCGACCCTGACATCGATGCCGAAGTGCGTCCGCAGGTGACGGCGAAACTCACCCATGTCACCAAAGGTGTGATACGCCCTCAACGTTTTGAACGTTTCTCCAAGTTCAGCACACTCCGTGCAGCCATCGCACACCTGATACACATAGCTAGGTCCTTCGCTCGCTCGACGCAGAGCGAATGTCGAGGCTGGCACATTTGTCGTCCTACAGAGGAGGAGTTACTGAGAGCCGAGGTGTGCATTGTAAGGAGCGTCCAGGGCGACTGCTACGCAGAAGAGCTCAAGTGCATCAACTCGGAAACCAACATACCATCCTCTAGCAGTTTGTGGAGACTGCATCCCATTATGGACCAGGATCGACTACTCAGGGTAGGAGGTCGGATCGAGCAGTCAGACTTAGGCATGAACGAGACTCATCCCATCATCATTCCTGGCCGGCATCACCTCGCAACTCTGCTTGTGTCCCACTATCACGAAGCAATAAAGCACCAAGGGAGACATCTTACCGAGGGTGCTATTCGGGCTGCAGGGTTTTGGATCGTGGGAGCCAAACGCTGTATCAGCAGTCTGCTTCACAGATGCATCACTTGTAGGAAACTGAGAGGGAAGGCCGAACATCAACAGATGGCAGCCCTGCCAGCAGAACGGCTACGAGTGGCACCTCCCTTCACTTACGTGGGCGTTGATGTTTTTGGACCATGGGACGTCGTTTCACGCCACACAAGAGGAGGAGTCTCGAACTCCAAGCGATGGGCGGTGATATTCTCGTGTATGTGTTCCAGGGCGGTACACATTGAGGTCATCGAAGCCATGAGTGCTAGCAGCTTTATTAACGCCTTGAGGAGATTCTTTGCGGTCAGGGGCCCCGCGAAGCAGATACGCTCGGACTGCGGAACTAACTTCGTCGGCGCTTCCCGTGAGTTGGGG
Organism: Simochromis diagramma; assembly: GCF_900408965.1. NCBI lineage: Eukaryota > Metazoa > Chordata > Actinopteri > Cichliformes > Cichlidae > Simochromis > Simochromis diagramma. Next base: position 16,349,006 of record NW_024387492.1, read on the forward strand.
ATGGACAAGGAAAGCTCAGAGTTCGACAGGGTAGAGAAGTACCTCAGTAAACAGAGCTGCACCTGGGTGTTTAACCCACCCCATGCATCCCATATGGGTGGCGCATGGGAGAGGATGATCGGCATCGCCCGCCGTATCTTGGACTGCATGCTGCTTGAACAAAGAAAGTCTCGCCTGACACATGAGGTTCTGACCACGCTTATGGCCGAGGTAGCTGCAATTATGAACGCAAGGCCGATCATCCCAGTGTCATCCAACCCGGAGTCGCCCTGCATCCTCACGCCGGCGATGCTCCTGACTCTTAAAACAGGTTCCACACCTCCTTTGCCGTCAGGCAATTTCGAGGAAGCAGATCTTTTCAGAGAGGAGTGGAAACAAGTTCAGGGCTTAGCGGACATGTTTTGGAACAGATGGAGGCGTGAATACCTCAAAACACTGCAACTTCGGCACAAGTGGCAAGGGAAACAACCGAATCTTCAAGAAGGGGACGTAGTTCTCCTAAAAGATAAGCAGGCAGAGAGGAACGAGTGGCCTATGGGCATCATTACGAAAGCCTTTCCTGGAAAGGACGGATTGGTTCGGAGAGTCGAAGTGGAGGTCGTCAAGGATGGAAAGAGGAGAGGATTCTCTCGTCCCATTACAGAAGTAGTTCTGCTTCTTTCTCCAAAGTCTGATTCTGCTGATTGATGTGGGCTCTTTAAAGATCCCAAGCGGGGAGTGTCATGCCTTCAGAAATGTGTTCTCATGTGTTCTTTTTATCTCGTTATCACAGCTTAGAGCGACTCGTGTATCTTCGTAGCGACTCGTGTATCTTCGTAACCATGACAGCACGAGAGCAGTGCATGCTGGGAGTCAGGAAGTGAATCTACCGTGTGACTCGGGATATTAGCGTGTGGGCTCATGCAGCCGCCAGCTCCGCCGTTACAGGTTTAATCCTTTTCCCCTCGCTAAGGCATAGTCTGTGAGTATAATTCATTTTTGTACTATTAAGCGGCGAAGCGTTTGAACCGTTGTCTGTTATTCGGTTAGCTTTATTGTGTCTCATATAAGCTATGCGGCTAGGTTGTTAGGCTGTAATAATTAGCCAGATGTTTTGAGCTTATTGTATCTATAATACATCTCATATATTTCATTGTATCGTGTTTACAGTTTCACAAAAAAGTACCCAGTAAAGCTCCTGGACTTCAACCCCCTGTGTCTCGGAGATTTATTTGGGAGTGTTTAAGCTGGATGGAAACTTAGCCCATTACACTGTCTTTGACTGCGCATGGTTCCTAGTAATTACACGACACATGGACAGAATAAGGCCAATGGGCCAGAACCAGACCGCTAATCATCTCAGTCCGAACCACAAGATCTTAAAAGAAAAATGAAATAAACAAAATAACATGATTCAGAGACAGATCTCTGAAGTTTCTCAATGTGATTGACTTCACTGAGTCTGTAGCATTACTTCATTGAATTCTAGTGCTGTTAGTTTCATTAGTGACTCTAGTGACAGGGAGTAGTGCAGGGGTAGGCAACTCCAGACCTCGAGTGCCGGTAATGAACTAATCATTTGATTCAGGTGTGTTGACCCAGAGTGATATCTAAAACTAGCAGGACACTGGCCCTCGAAGCGTGGAGTTGCCCACCCTGGTGTAGTGCCTACCAAAAAAAACTGCTTAAATGTAGACTCGTTAAAATGTTAATTTAAGTGGTTTTTTTTTTTATGTTTTCATGTAATACTTTCATTGTTGGCGACAAGCTGTAAAAACATTACCTTGTAATTACTGTATCATTTTCTCTTAGTTTGATGTTTAGGGGAAAGGGGTTGGGGGGAAATATGTTGGGTAAATATAGAGTTTACAAGTTATAAACTCTGTATTCAACACACCTTGTTTTGAACTGAGGACACAAGAGTCAGTCATGTGATATCTCTTTTATGGCATGTGTGATGTCTGAAAGAAGACACTGCCTAGCAGTTTCCAGGAAAAGAATAGAACCAGACAATGGAAACCCAATCAGTGATAATGGCTATCTGGTTACTCAATTTCACAGTTCCACAGACCTACACAACAACATCATTCTTGTTTTGTATTTATAGTTAACCACTGCACAGATTCAGCCTCTCTTCAGCTTCAGTATGATAGCTTTTCTGTCAGGAGGTCATCAGTTATCCAAGATGCACTGTTGGTTTTTGTCCATTATGACACACTACGTGAGATAAAAACCTTTTTTGTGCATACTGCCTATTTTCATTCTCAAACTGATGTGATACCTTGACTCACTATGAATCATCCAGATCAGTGCATAAACTGTTTGTTGTCAGGTAGATTAAACGTAGGATAAAAACAGCATTGAACCTTAAGATTGTATGCATCTAGACTAAATATACATTATCTCTATATTTTCTTACATACATGGGTTTTGAATTTCAACCACATATGAGATCTACCAGCAGTGAAATATTAAATTAAGATGCTCACCTGACCAGAGATGCAGTCCATCAAAGCTGTAAGAGTACAGGTCATCTCCAACACCATTGCCTCCCCACCCTTCTCCTCCACCAGGGTATGGAGCATATCCTTTAGTGTTGGCCCAGCCTACCCTCAGGTGGGTCGGCTCATTGGTTACAAAGTGGTCCACTTGGTCAATGACCAGCTCATAATACCACTTCTTATACTGAGCTGAACCTTCAGCTATGCCCAGGAAGATATTTGGTCTCATACTGGAAATGAAAACAGGGAAAGTCAACACTGGATTGAAATTGTCACTCCAAATTTCCACTCTTTAATCAGCTGTGTATACTGGGGCTACTGCATCCAGCAGTGGTGCAATACTCTAAATTCTCTACCTCTGAACATCATTGACCAATCGAGTCTGAAGCAGCAGGTCCCTATTGGGAAGGAGGTTGTCACAGATCAGATTCTGATTGGTTCTCACTGCCACTCCATTGCATACACAGAGGGAACAAAGGACATCCAGGATCTGACAGAGAAAAAGACACTTGTGTCAGACACTTTTTCCTTTTTGTGTGAAAATATGTCACACATCCACAGTGTGTCAGCGTTTCACATGCTCCGAGAGGAAATGATTAGTTATTCAGACAGATTCTCTGCAAGCTGCGATGCTTGGAGCACATTCACAGTGCGCAAGAGGGCCTTCAAGCAGAACTATCATCCTCCACCTGCCATTCATGATCAGCAACTGCTGTTTACAAGAAAGCTTTTTGATGTCTTCTAACAAATGACAGTGTAAATATTAGGAAACTGACATTTAAACACTGTATACACATCACTCGGCTGGAACAAATGAAACCATGATGAAGATTTAAGTACAGTTTTTAAAACCCAGTTTGACAGCTTGATTTTTTTTTAACAGTTGTTGAGGCTTTATAATCCAATTAAATGTCTTTAGTGTTTAGTGTTTGTGTTTAAAAAAAACAGAGCAACTGGCACCAAAGTTGATCCCAATTTGGACTAGACCACAACGAGGAAAGATGTCTCCCACCTCTGTCCGCAAAGGACCAACCAACAGCCAAAATGTGACAACGACTGAGCCAGTTGTGTTTTTGCACTGACACAGTGGAGTATTTTTCTTAGCCAAGTGTTTTCATGATGCAAATTCAAACAGCATTTGTTGATTGCTCTGAGAAAAACCAGAGACAATGATTGTGTTGGCACTTCCGGATTGACCCATTAAAGAAGCGGTAGCTGTAGAAATATAAACTTGTCATGTAAAAACCTTATATAGGGGAAATCAAACCACACTTCTGCATTTTTAGTGGTGATTGATGATTCTATGTATGCATTGGCAATCCTAACTCAACTCTGACTTCAAGAAATCCTCTGCCAAGGCATAAAACCAAAGCAGTCTGTCTACCAGCAAGGGCATTGTGAAAACTGCCAAGGTGAATTGTCTATACTCCACGAGAAGCATGGACAAAGGAAGAACCTGTGAAATGTTTGGTGTGAAGCCAGGTTGTTTTCTCTAAAATTAGAAGATATGGCACTAGACTGGCATTGGCACAAAAAGCTCCTTTCTTGTACCTTTTCTGGCCTAATATTTCTGCTTACCTTGTGGTTGCGTCCATGCTTGTAGAGCAGAGAGACGATGGATTTAATGTGACCTTTCTGGATGATGTTCAGAGCTTCTGGGCTTTCTACCAAGATACAGTGGAGGACTTCCAGAATACCTATAGAGTTACACAAAATGTTTGTCATTTAACAAAAGAAACATTTCGACCACATCCCAACATTGATAGCTAGGGATGGGTACTGGTATCCGGTGCCATGATGGCACCGGTTCTGACACAAACGGTAGTAACCAGACCAAAAAGCAGTGCACATTTCGGTGCTTTATTTCGGTGCTTTATTTCCCTGAGATGTCATACACTTTGGATTCTAGCCAATCATTTTACCTTTCCGAGGATAGTAGGCGGGTCCAGGTACGTACGTTCTTTTAGAGCAGAGCTACAGATTAAAAATGCCCAAGGCGAAGCGGTCAAAAGTCTGGCTGTACTTCACAGCAAAAGATGCAAACCCAGCAGCCTGCAACAAGTGCTTTAAGCTGATACTGTGCAAAGGAGGTAACACCTTGAATCTGATGAAACACCTGGCGATGCATAGCGTTTTTTTAAAAGCCTAGAAATGCGCCGTATTTGATAGCTTGCTGCAAGACCTCACACCCTGCACATCTACTGCGGGTGTGGTGCCTGTTATTGGACCAGGAGTTAGCAACATGAACCCGAATAGTAGAGTCCTGGCCCCTAGCCCTGCCAGTGTAGCAGAAATGATGACGGATGATGATGGCAGCAGCAGCCGTTCTTCTCTGCGTGAGTAGCTTAATGTTGTTCGTGTGTAATTTACGTTGAGTAGGCTAACCACGTTATTATATTAATGCATGTAAGGTGAACTAGCAAACACTGTCGTAGTCACATGCGGCTGTCTTCTTGTTTGACGGCAGATACTCCCTTCACCCTGGCCAAAAAGGCTAAAATGACCAAAGAAAAAGTGGAAAACAGCTGAGAGGTTTTAGGACAAAGTTTGTGTTTTTCCATTGTTTAAGCACTGCTTCCAGCCAAGAGTGATACCATATATGCCCTATAGCTGCAGAGAAGACTAACATTGTTATCTTTTTACAAAAAAAAAAAAAAAACAGCTAAACATGAGAGGTTTTTGGACAAAGTTTGTGTTCTTCATTCTTTAAGCACCGGTTCGAGCACCGGCACCGTTTCAGAAGTATCGGTTTGGCACCGGCATCGGATAAAACCTAAACGATACCCATCCCTATTGAAAGCACATTTTTGTCCTCTGCGCCTATCAAAAATCTTTAATTGTTTTAGTTTTTTTTCTCTCCTCAATTTTTCCACTGAAAGTTTCTCATCATACCTGATGAAGACTCCAGTCTTTCGAGTTTGCTGACCAACCAGTCCAATTTTCGGGAAAACTGGGTACAGTTGTTCCGGTTTCCACGAATCAGTGCAGCTTAACAAACAACAAAGATTTCACAAATAAAATATTAATATTATAAAAGTGCATTCAAGCAGCAGAATATCAGGTGAGTGGATACTGCAAACAATTTGACTTTGACTAATGAATAAGCGTCAGGTTTTCCTGATATGACATATGTGCATATGAAAACTCATTAAATCTGAATAGAAAATACATGAGAAAAATTGTAAAGGCACTATTAAACCAAGACCTCTATCCCCCATAAAAGGTTGAGGTGTATTCTCTTGTACCATCCTCTACACCTGTGGGTGACATTAAGAAGCCTCTTTATCAATATACTGTCTCATTTCTCACCATTTAGATTCAGGGACAGCAGACGGATAATGTCTGTGAAACACTTTAACAGCCCTCTGTGCCAAAGGAATACTGATGGGTGTCTAATCTCCTTTAATTCTGCGCTCTCAGCCAAGCTATAGTTCAAAATGAACACATGGCTAGATCCACAGTTTGAGTCAAGGGCAAGGATATTCACTGTGACTGATGTGAATGTGAAATTCAAAAGGTCAAAGACAGGCAGGAGAACCTGGGGCTGCACAGACTACAGGCTTTAAACCATGGTTACATAATCATACAGTGTATTAAGATATATTGTAATATTGCTAAGGCTTTAATGAAGACATCAATTTAAAGTGAAACGATTTGTCCCACTGAGTCCAAGAACAATTTTATCTCATTAAAGAAATAAATAACAAACAAGGAAAAAAGTAGATTGTTCAGTCAGAAAATAAATGTGACAAAGCAGCCATATTTATTTTATTAATGTGTTTATCCATTTTAATATTACTCAGTTTTTGCACACAGGACATTAGAATGTGTGCCTCCTTCAAGACGTCTGGAGAGCTAATCACGAAGACTGCTTCAAAAGTAGAAGGCTGTGTTAAAGAATAACAGCGGTCATACCAAATATTGCATTTCAAGCTCATTAGAATTGCACAAACTCTGTTTTTGCCCTAAATAATGTATTTCCACATATTTTTAGACATGTTTCAATAAGCTGCTATACCCATTTCCCATTTCCTAGCAAAATATAAAAAAGAGGAGTGAATCAAGAAATGTGCATAATTACTGTACATCTTGCATCTTGTGTATTATAAATACCGACTAAAGTCTAGAATAATGCAAACCAGCCAATTAGAACATCGTTATTTCAGATGTTAGATTTACATCTGCATTTTGGAATGTAGCTTGGTGTAGACACACAGTAGAGGAGGTTGCACATCTATAACTCTAGGAAAACTTTACCTGCTTGAGTTGAGTAATGTCTCCACACTAGTAAAAATCTCTACAACAGGTGGCCATTGTAAATAGTGGTGGGATGTTTTTATGTTTATCTTTAATACACAGCCTGACTTAACTTCTGGGGATCATGACTTTTTAGGGCTTCCAGCCAGGATATCTGGGTAGCAGAAATGCATGCTAATTTAGCCTCAAATAAGCTAATTAAATTGATATTTTCATCAGATTAAAGCTGATGATATGTAGATTTCATTTTTGCAAATGAAATCCCTCTCTTCATACGAGTTTGTAAAGACCATCAATTGTATAATACAGTGAGGCTCATGGAAAATTCCTGCTTGGGGTGATATTGATGTCCATAATCTCATCATTTAACAAGCACACTGCTTACTTGGACAGATAACAGACCAATAAGAGAGAGAAGGTCAGAGCAAACAAGGCCTCGACACAATTCATCATGCAAAATCTGCTACACCATCCTGCCTTCTGCATCCTTGAGGGTGACCTCTCTGTGGGGATGGCTAGAGTGTACTCAGAGGAGTGTATTTGTGGGTTTTGAGCACGTGTGTTTGTGTGTAATGTGTGGAAGTACATGTAGGGGAGGTGGTGATGATTACAAAGGCAGTCAAGGTGAGCCAAGTGGAAGCGGTTGATGGGAAAACTCCAATGACAGGAAAACAAAGTACCCAAGAGAAAGCGGTCTGAAATAAAACTTTTCAGGGTCAGAGCTTTAGTATTCATGGCTCAGTGTGAGGCCCCCGAGAGAATCAGATAATGCCAACACCTGCGATGGCTGGCATTTTGTTAACGATGCCATTTTGCCTTCAAATATTCAGCTCGATGCTCTATGATTATATCTACACTGCTTTCAAAACACACGTGACTTAGATGAACGCGAAGGCAGACTGTAAGACTGCAGGAGGCACTGCGTTTACATTTAAATGTCATGTAAGTGCTGTGACCAGCTGTGAACTGCAGATGCGGAAGGAAGGAAGGAAGGAAGGAAGGAAGGAAAAGAATGGCATTAAGTGTCAATTAAATTATGCGACCAGCTGCTAACTCCAGATGTGGAGTGAGAATGGGAACAACAAAAAAAGTGAGGAAGTGAAGACAGAAGGGAGTAAAAAAAAAAAAAAGAAGAAAAAAGATAAAATAAAGAAGGTGGGAAGCGAAGGAAAGGAAGGAAAGAAATGAGGCATTAAGGATGATCTAAAAGCAACAATATGGAATACAGGAAATAAGGGGTGGGGGGTTAGTGAGATGAGAAACATAGAAGAGAAGGCAAATTCAGTGAAGACACTGAAGGAAGATAAATACTACACGTCTACCCTGAACCAACAGCTGACAGTGTTTTAAAAAAAAGAAAAAAGAAAAACAAACGATGTGGATATTTCATGTGATCCATCACTCAACTGTTTACCTAAGAGTTCATAAAGCAGGTTGAGAATGTCCTTCCACGCTGCGCCAGCTTCCTCCCCAGCCACCTCCCCGAAGTGGGCTGCACTGTCGTACAGGTTCATTCGATCAATGCATTTGGACAGAAGACTCAGCATACCCTGAGAAGAATAAAAGATATATGCATAATTATTGTGTATTCTTTTACAAGAATTGATAATAACTGAATAGCAAGGAGCTAAACAAATACAGATGATGAAAGATTAATAGGGACTCATTAAAATACATTAAATTTATGTAACCAAAGTCGAAACATACATTCATTTAAGAACCAAAGGTTTTAACCACTTTTTCCCCCCCCACGCACACACACACAAAAAAAAAACAAACACATCCTGCATAGCATCATCTAAATGAGAAACATCATCAGTGTATGAGAGGTTTTCTTTTTGCATAGAAATTAATCACACCACCCACTCTCACCTCCTCTTTGAAGAGGTCCTGACGTTTGATGAGTGAACGGAGAAGACACTGCTTCTCTTCATGCTCCAGCTCAGAATCGGGCTGCTTAAAGTACTCAATCAAATCATTCAGTGTCTGTAGCACCTCTTCAACGTACCCGGCCACCGCTGTAGACTCTCCTGCTGCAATGCTGTCCAAAGCTCTGGGAGGAAAAAAGGCAGAAAAGACAGAGAGGGTGGATCAATGTGTAACATTTTACAAAAATTTAGTGTGGAGTTTTTGCTAGAAGCAAAGAGGACCCTCCTATAATTACTTGATGAAGTTGGTAAAGAGGAACGTGGTGTTACGGATGATGCGTGCAGCCCGAGACTCCTCATGTTGACAGCGCTGGAGGATGAGCCCGTCATCCATGTGGCCCTCAGAATGTAGGCAGGCCTAGCAGGACAAACACACATGTGAATATTAATTTTTTTAAACTAGGATGCAACAAGATGCCAGTAACCTGCTGGAAACTTCTGTCCTGTCAGACTTTTGAAAACTAATCTGTGTAATATCTCAAATATTCTAAAATAAAACCTAAAATGAGCAGGTGTAAGAACGAAAAGCATATATGTAATCACTTTTTGTGATGTGCCAGTCTTCTATGGCTAGTGAGTTTACAACACCAATGCTCAGTGAAATCTGACTTACTGTAATCAAGCAGCCTAATTAAAAAAGACAGGGGGGGTGGGGGGAGGATTTAAGTGTAAACCCACCACCCGTCACCTCCAACACGTCTGGTGCTTTGGCATGCGGCCAAGGCTGCAAGGTCTGCCTGGCGCCAGCACGACGTGGTATTTGATGTCCCTGGACAAACGCCCGGCGATGAGCAGCGTTTATATGCCACCCTAATCCTTCTGTCTCACCCAAAGCTAACTGTCACCCTCCACGTGGTCAATTATCACATTTAAATGGGTTTCAGCCTCATGTGCACTCTCTGTGTGTCTGCAGAAGAAATGGGAGTGGAGTGTGGGTGACCACATCTGATGTATCCAAGGCTAACATTTTTAATGCGTGCTCAATCATCCAGGTAAGGAAATCCCAAAAAAGATGATTCTGTTCATCTGGATGTCGTGTTTTCTATTTTGTCACTCATTCATATGACTTTTTCAGTCTCAGCTGACTGCAGGTTTCCCCAACCTTATAAACAGTACATTTGCATAATGACTGACACTAGCACCATTGACTAACAATGGCCTGTGGGGTCAGTTTCATGATCATAAATATGCATATTGTCATGACCAGTCACAGAGAGTTGGGGAATGGCTCCAATCACAACACTGTAAGATGGTGAAAGATGTGTCCTCCTCGATGGCCTCCTGGACTCACCGCTCAAACCAGCGTTCCTCTCTGTCCAGGATATGTACCTGCTCATCATTGAAAGAGTCCACTGGCCTATAGGTGTAAATAGACTGCGGATTCCTAGCCTGATCAGTTAGCTCTTCTGGGTTGTGTCATCCGCAAACATTGTTTTCAGTTCCAAAAGAAAAACATTAGACCTGAGTTGGTTGGGTGTTTGGAAGGCCAGCCATATAGCCCACTGCTCTGACTGTGTGTTATTTGCGTATGCACTCATTGGCTTCGAGGAATGGCAGGCATTTATGGTCATGTTGTAAACAGATGGCAGCTATATATGTTGCATATTTGTATCACTACAGTATCTGCTGTGCAATAAATTATTCGTAATTATTCCTGGAGCAGTTGTTTACTCATGCTAACCATAAAAAAAGAAAAAAAAACAACCCCAAAACAGGTGCTTATCCAACCATGCAAAGTGGACAACTGCAACAAACCCAGAGTTTTACTGTCTGTGAGTTACTTCCTAATTTCTCTGTGTAGGTTCTCAGTCATCCACATCATGGTAGTCTGAGGAGCTTGAAAAGAAGTTGTTGTACTTTGTGAAGTCCAGTTCCCTTCTTTTCTGCTTAATTTGCACCATTGAAGTAAAGTATCGACTGGCTTATATATTATAAGTTGGAGCAGATGAAGGGGTCAGTAGCAGAAGTGCTCTGCTCAAGAACTTCATCATACCACCTTGATTACTTTAGTGTACAATATACTGAGATGGAGTATTTTTTCCAATAAAGTCATTTTAGCATAAACACACAGGAAACCTGGGGCTGGTCAGCAGTACTTCTTTTGTTTATTGGTCATGTAAAATATAATCAAGTGACTAACGACAGTACAGTGCGCTGTGCATATGGAGGTTGAAGAGAATTTGGTGCAAACTTATTAAAAGTTTGTCCTTGACCAATAAAAAACAGATTACCTGGCTATTTTCATAGCAGTTATTTTGACATTCAGCATGAAGAGAGATGTAATAATTAATATTTGTTATGGTCATGTTCAATTCAGGTGGGCATGGCTGCTGGTATTGCACTTAATGGAATGGGACCGTAATTACCTTTATCTGAAATATACACTGTAATTATACCCTATGAAGGGTCTGAATAAGTGTGAAGAAGATCTATTCAGCTTCTAATTTGATTCATCTAAATAAACATAAACAACGTGTATTTTATGTATTGTTTTGCTGTGACAGTCCTGCAGGGACAGAGCCCTGGTCAATTTATTTTCATCAAACAGGCAAAATTAAACTGTTCATTAAATGGTCCCATCTACATCCCAGCTACATTAGTAAAAGTTACTGCAAAGTCTATTGATGCATACTCAATCATCTAGGTAAGAAAATCCCAGAAGGCTGATTTTATTCAAGTCCAAATCCAAGTTTTAAAAGAAAAAAAAAAATGCATTTACCCTTCTTTTTAGGGGACCAAGACGAGATGATTTGGCATCTGGCGCCTGGTAGGACAGCCACAGTCCTGTTGCCACATGCATGATGAAGCACACAGAGTCTCCGTACTTGATCTCTGGCACGCCCATGCCATCAATGTCCCTCTTTGGGCCAGTATCTCCCTTTTCCTGTAGCAGGAACATACACAGATTAGCAAAGAGACTCAGACGGAAATAAAATCACTCACACTCACATATATATACACACACACACGGGCATGCATATATATAAGCCTGGAAATGTGACAAATGAAGATGTATTGTGATTAGATGGTAATCAGAGATGCCGGTTGCGGAGAATGCATTCATTGGCCTGCCAGGAGGTTGCTGCCGGCCTCATTAGCTCTGCTACATTTCTGGCACAGCAGAGATGGAGCGATGCCACTGATTGCAGTCGACAGCAAGTAGCGAGAAACATATTAAAGCCAATGTTCAACATGGCGAAGCTTTGACCTTTCCAGATACAGGAAATAGCAGGCGCAGGGGGTGTGGATAAGGGATGGAGAATAAGAAAGTTATTAAACAATCTATATTCTTCTAAAGAAACATGAGTTCTAAGTAAGAGCAATGTTTTGCTGCATTGCCAGGAGTACGATAGGAAAAGACTTTGAAGTGATGTGAGTCAGAGGGATTTTTACACTGCATCCACTGGGGATAAAGGGATATCCATGGGAACAAATGGAGCTCTGTGAAGGTGACTCAGTGTGCACTTTATGTGGTTGTAGCGATTTTAACAAAGGATAATAATTATGGATTGTTCACATATAAAAACAGTAAATCCCCCCCCCCCCCCCTCAAAAAAAGGCTGGATCTCTTCAGGTAAGGGAGGTTCAGCACAAAAATACATCTAAATTTAGTCTTTTCTCCTATTGGGTGTGGGTTTTTTGTTTTGTTTTTAAAAAAAAAAAAAAAAAAAAAAAAAAAAAAAAAAAAAATCACAGATCAACAGAAAGAAAAAATACACAACCTGTAGTTTTATCACACTCCTGTGCTACCTTCTACTGCACAACTTACACAACAGTGTGTACCATATTCATGGGAATAAATAAAAGACTTTTTCCATTACTGTTTCAAGTAAACCGTGTGCTCCTCTCTCATGGTTATATCCAGCGTCAAGTCATTATTTTTGGACTACATGCTATCAAATGAGAGCCGCACAAACCCTCAGAGTTCAACAGAGTGAGAGTGGGAGAAAAATGGATGTGCAACTGCAGGAAAGAAATGACTAAAAGGCAAATAAGAGATTACAAAGTATGTATCTAAAAAAAAAAAAAAAAACACTATCAGTGGTGAGGGTGAATTTCTTTTTTCTCCCTAATTGAAAACAGCTACAGTATATGCAAACCAGCTGCAATTGCACATGGACAACATGACTGCCTGCTCCAACGTTTACAGTGTTGTCAACTCAGCAGCTATGAAAAGGTTATTTTATAGTGGAATGGCATGAGCTCATTAAGGGCTTAGAGACTCGCTTTGGGAGTTGTTGATGAAGTAGTCAGGGTGAGATATTTTGAGTCCTCTTTTAATGAGGTTAGTTAACTAACAACATTTATTTACATCAACCAACCCCCCAGAACGGCTTCCAGATCTTGTAACTGCCTTGCTCAAAGCACACATAAGAGTTAGCTTTAAAACAGACAGTATACAGTGTTGTGAAAAAGTATTTGCCCCCTTCCTGATTTTGCATATTTGTGATACTTTAAAGTTTCCGATCATCAAGGAAATTTTAATATTAGACAAAGATAACCAGAGTAAATACAAACGGGAGTTTTTAAATTATGATTTTATTACTTAAGGTAGTTATTCAAACCTACGTGGCCCTATGTAAAAAAAAAAAAAAAAAAAAAAATTGTTCCCTAAACCTTTTGCACATCAAGATGTTTTTGTACAGTCGCTTTCTTATTTCTGAATCATAAGAATCACCTTAATAGAGGCAAGTGAGGCCTGCAGTTCATTAGATGTTATTTTGGGCTCTTGTGTAACCTCCTGGATGAGTCGTTGATGAGCTCTTGGATTAATTTTGGTAGGCGGGCCACTCCTGGCAAGGTTGTTCTAAGTTTTATCCATTTGTGGATAATGCCTCTCTAGCCATGGTTCGCTGGAGTCCCAAAGCCTTAGAAATGGCTTTGAAACCCCTTCTAGACTGATAGATGTCAGTGACTTTGTTTCTTAGTTTCTTTAGATTGTGACAGGATGTGTTGCATTTTCAGATGTTTAACTCTACTTCACTTTGTGAGTCTGTTTAAGTGATTTCTTGAATCAACAGGTCTGATAGGGAAATTAAACTTTGCTTTCTACAAAACAAAACCAAAAAAAGTAGTTAATCACATTTAATTTGAGATTTAACAAAGGGTGCAATTACTATTTCGTATAGAGCCAGATATATTTTGATAGCTTTTTTTCACATTTAAGCGTGACAATGACACAAAAAAATACTAAATCAGGAAGGGAGAAAATAATTTACAGTGTTGTGAAAAAGTATGTTTATACAGGCAAACAGAGCACTGACCTTGGAGGCCCTAAAGCAGAAAGCAGTGGCCGTGGTGTCAGACTTCACTCTGTCCTGCAGAACCAGTCCACGGTCTTCAGTCAGAGCAAGATAATGGCCAGTAGAGAGATGGCGTAGTCGGAAGGGCTGGCCCCACCGGATGTGGCTACCACTCCAGCTAAACACAGAGAACTGGTGTCACAAGCTTTGAGTGCAACATTGCCCTGAAATTTCTAGACTTGGTCATCTGTGATTGTTTTCACAGCATAAGGAGAGTCAGGCTTGGAAAATGCTTTTTCTCACATGCATCACACGTCAGGAGATGGACTGTTTGCATTAGGTGAAGCTTGCTGAATATAGCCTCCAGGCTAGTAGTGAATTCACCCACCCACATGTGTTCATTCTCACATCCACCTCCATTGAGTAATCTCTAGAAAAAAAAAAACTTTCTCAGCATTTTCTATTTTTTCCCCACCATGGAACCAACGGGGGGTTGATTTGATTCTTTTGTTGCAATAACAGGTAACAGGTACTCTAAATTGAGACTGTCGACATCATTTAATATTTGAAAAGAAGTTTTTAAATTATTTTTGCCAGGTTTTCTTTACAGAAAAAAACAAAAAAACAAAAAAAAAAAAAACCACGCTATATTAACACAGACTCTGCAGGCACAATATTTAGATCAAAGTGCTCTAGACAACTGAGTTATTTGCGTAAATTGCCCAAACTATTCTGCAAATACAAAGCTGACTTCATTCTAGGAAATGAATATCGCAGTAATGTAGGATTTACCATATTTCCCTTCTTCCTATTTAAAAGAATGTTCAAATGCATGTAAAAAACAACCTTGAATGGCACTACCAACTAAAATGATTTCACATATCAACTTCAGAGCAGCTCCAGTTTCTCTCTACAGATGATGCAATTTGGGAAACATTGTTCACAATTCTCCCTTAAGTCAAAAGTAGAGACATGAGCCTTAATAGTCGCACCTGTGGCACTTTGAAAGTGTACTGAGTCTGACAGGAATTCCCAGTGAGAGCTGGCAGCCGATGTAACTGGTGAGAAATTGCGTGGGTGGCCAGTTAAAGGAAAATGTGAGAGAAAGGGGGACGGTGATAGAAGAGAGGTAGTTCAAAGCGGGTGGTAAACAGAGCCTCGAATTCTGGAAACTCTGCCAGTTAATTGGTACTGACAGCTCGGAGAAGAGATAGATGAAGTTTATATATAACCTGGGAACCTATAGCCTCCCACAATTTCTTTGTATTTTGTTAAATAAAGGGAAATATTTGCAGTCATTTATTGAAACCTATGGAAACCTAAATAGGAATATAGTATATAATGGAGAAACAGAGTTTGCACTACACTGATGTCCTCCCCCCTGCTCAAGATGATCCCACACTGCTTCAAAAATGTTAAGATCTAGGCTCAGGGGAGGCCAATCCATGTGTGTTTGTGCGTCTTTAATCCAGGTATGCTTTTCCTACACTGAAAGTGTGTTTGGCATTACAGTCATGCTGAAAAGCTGCCAATCCAATGCTTTCCAGATGGTACTGTACATTTCTGCATTCATAATTCCATTAATTTTGACAAGATCCCCAAAACAACTGGCTGAAATGCAAACTCTAAACCATGACCAAACCTCCACTATACACATGGCTGTAGATACACACTTTGTACCTCTCTCCTGACCATAACTGATGACAAATTGAACTAAAAATGCAAAATTTGGAATAATCACCCCTTAAGACATTCTGTTACTGATTGTTATTCTAATTATTGTGTAATTTGGCAAAGTAATTTCTCCCCATTTCCATCATTAGGAATGGCTTTGTGACAGCTGCCTTTCCACTGAGACCATTTGTGAAGAACCGTTAGTGAACAGTAGAAGGATTAACTGAACGGCCGTATTGATTTTAAGTCCTGTGTCCCCTGTTTGTGTCCAGTTACTTAAGGACATAACTTTCAGATACTGTTTATTTACTGTAGGTAATTTTTTTAGGCCGACCACTTCTCACCTCATCCAGTTTAGATAATAATATGTAATTTTTTCATGTTCTTTTATATCCCACTCAAATAAAAACAATCCCTTTGTGTAATTTCTGAGAAAAACATATCATATTATTTATTTTATTTGTGTTTTTGAGTCAGATGTTACCTGATCCTCAGTGGCTCCACTCTCCACAGTGAACGGGCCCTTGATGCTCCCTTGCCAGCCTCATAGTTAACTATCCTAAAAGCAGAAGACACAAATGTGGGCCTCAGTTAAGTAATTTAAGTGACAGAAACAACATGAACAGTCCAACATGGTATGCCTCTGTTAAAGCTAAAAACACCCTCTGTGAACTGGATCCTGAGGGAAATCTGGCTCCAGATTAATTTGTTTTTGGAGACATTTTGATGTTCTCAAGAAAAATATCACAGTGTCTCCATATATATGATTATTCCTGCTTAAACCTCACTGTGCAGGTCAGAAAACAAGAGATTCTTATATTTTATGATAGTGACTCAGGAGGGAGAAAAAAAAAACTGTTGGGTTGAAGGCTATTTCAGTGCTTCTCAATAAATAACAGCCTTGTACCCTTCACACAGGATTACAACAGAAAGAGTTTGGATTGAAAAAAAAAAAAAAAAAAAAGAGGCCTCAGGTGAATTTTCTTCAAAAGAACAAAAACAAAAAAGTGGATTGAAAAGTAAATTTTGAACTCCTCCTATAACTTTAACATATGTGGTAAGTGTAAACGTTTGCAGTATTTCCTCACAGTTTAAGACAGAAAACAAAAAACTTTTTTTCAGTTTTAAAGTGACAACATTTTTTTAGTTTATTATTAATCACCCTCAAAACTATTTTCCCCAATGGTTAGTTTGAAAGATTTTATTAATTTAATTAATTAATTTAATTACTAACCTCTGCTCCCCTTCACTCTTGTCTGCTCCAGGGATGGTCAGGCTCTCATCATGCCCATGACAGAGACGCATCACATGTCCACCAATTAAAAAACCTAAAAGGCAAAAAAAAAAAAGTTCCATTTATTCATGAAAAAGAAATCATTTATTCTAATATATGGCTGCTTTGTTTTTCAAACACCATCAGTACATTAAAATGATGACAGGAAATAATACATTTTTAAATTATAAAAAGGTGGACTTTCTTTGAAACATTAACTTAAAATTGTGAGTTTAAATTAAACAGATTTTTTTATTTAGACACACACACACGCACACACACACACACACACACACACACACACACACACACGCACACGCACAGATGTGTTTTCACATCCTTGTGGGGACATCTAATTGACATAATGCTTTCCTTAGCTGCTTACCCTAACATTAAGCATCAAAAATGAATGCCTAAACCTAACCCTAACCTAATTGTAACCCTGACACTAAAAATCACATTTTGAGTCTCAGAAATGTCTTCAAACTTGTGGAGACGGGGATTTTGTCCCCATAAGGGCCTGTTGGTCCCTACAAGTATAGTAAACTTCCAATTTTTGGTCCCCACAAAGATATGTTAACATGGTTGTTGGGGTTTTTAAGCTTACCTACTGCCATGTTACTTGATGAGCAGGTAGGCTGGACATTCCACAGGGTCTGCATGAAGGAGGCATCCACGTGAAAGTTGCCATTGGAAATAGAGAGATGCTGGAAAAGAGAAGCACAGTTACGCGGGGAACAGTTGACCTTGAGTTAACCAGCTGTGTTAGCAGCAGGAAAACAGGGACATACAACACAATTTAGCAACAGTGCACAGACGAGGAAGATGTCCAAGCGCCTGGAGTTGAAAAGAGATTAAAACATGTCGTCCTTCTCATGAGGAGGACATGTTTTAATCTCTTTTATCACTGCAGGCCAAAGGCACTGCTCCATGTAACATGCCCAGATAATGCAATAATTCCTTTGAGATTAAAAATTAAGAAAGAAAGAAAAAATAAATACATTTGAAAAACACCTACTCCTGCTAGGTTGCATTCAGATGAAAGTGAAAAGTCGATATGAGTTTAGCTTTAGGCTATACCCAAGTAAGCATTGATGCAAGGATTTCTAACACATACAATACAGGCAAAAGGGTTTAGCAGCTGCCAATGCTCACACCCTAGAACACCATTAGGAAGTCCTTTAATTGTTCCAAAATATATTCTACAACATGAAAACAAGTCTTTACGAAATTCCCCTGAAAACATCATACTATCATACGATAATATGAGCACCAATTAAGTTTTTTTCCCCATTTGCCTGTATTTGTCCTAGCATGTCATTTAAAAATGTCTTAATCTGTAACAGTAGACATGCCAAGTCAAAACATCTATGCACTGTCTCTCTCAAAAACAATTTCTTATCATCCTCACATTTATCCAACAAAATCACCCTGACTTGATAAAAAGACATAAATGCCCCTGTCCTAAATGACAGCAATACATTCACTGTGATGTAATGAATGACAGTAATAATGCAGTGATTGCTTTTGCATTTCTGAGGTGTCCCATTCTTCAATACCTGAATTTCCGACAAGCTACTGCAGGTACAGGCTTTACAGTATCTTTGGCAGATTTGCTTTAATTGCATATTTTCCTCCCCGAAGGACTGGTATGGCCACTAGAAGAGAGTGCAAGTCACTTTCCCATGCCAGGCACGTCAATGTCCCTCACTTTTGCCATTTTTCGCTCTGCCTCTTCCTCTGTTTCTCCTCAAATCCCCCTCTCCTCTCTTTTCCATGTAAGTTAATTGAGGTCAGGTGTATAGCTCTGCATAGTGGAGACAGCATTAACTCAAAGCTCATCAGTCAGGCGGATGAGTTTCATAAAAAACATTATTAAAAAGGACCTGCATGGGGGTGGAGGGGACATGGGAGGGGATTCACAAGTAATCGGATTTCTAGTTCAGATAGCAAACGAAGGTTTTTTGAGTTTCCCTCCTGAATTGCCTTGTCACTCCAAAGTTGGTGAGAGTGAGACCGATATCAGGGTTATCCGAGTGCTACAAAACTTTCCAAAGTACCTTTTCAGGCAGACGGTGAACCAAAGCAGATAACTCCAGCTATGTGGGGCAAATAATCTTCAAAACAGAACCACTCTTCTTTGCATACGGCGCATTTGGTCTTTCGAGTTTAGAGGAAGACAAATCACCTCAGATATAAAAAAAATAAATAAATACCTGGCAGTAAAATAAGAAAGCTTCCAAAACAACAGCAGAAAATATCTGAATTAAGTGAGATTTGACAAGCGAACCAGACAAAAGAAAGTGAGAGATTATACAGAGTATCTGTACTCTGATGTAATCTGATTGTTTGAAGAACAGTACACATTCACGAGGGAAATCTGGAGTAAAGATGAAGGAAGAGCATCTGATTTAATGAAAACTGCTACAATTAATCTGTCATCATGTTTAAAAGCTGCATCCTCATTTTTAGTGGGTGGATAAATGATGTCCTTAAGTACTTTGGTGAACTACAGTGTTTTTATACTAAAAGTTACCAGAAGAGTAAATTATGTTTTCTTTTCTGCAAGCTGGTAAATGTTGCTTTGATTTAGCAAGCTGCAAATAAAATATACGCCATGTGCTTGTATATTAATGCATCGTATTTATGGCTTCCTGTGATGCTAAATAACTTCCATATCATCACAAGAAGAGGTAGTTTTGCCTAAATTATTGATAAGGTTCAGTCAAGCTACTCCTACAGTTTTACAGGTGGATAAAGTTTAACTGGATTGCAATGTCAGAATTCAATTTAAAAAAAAAAAAAATTCATCTCTTATCCAAAACAATGAAACAGAGTCTTGGAGATAAAACTACACAGCTTGTTTGCTTGTGACACTAGGACAAAACTAAGGAAATTTACATTTGGTGGATTATTTCTTTGTTGTAATAATGCTTCTTGGTAATGAATCCTATATGACTGGAAAGACTGTTTATTTCCCCTCAAATGGTCATCATTTGTGGCAGAGGGGTCATTTGGTTTATCATGCAAACATTTATCTCAGTCACAGGTGCGCTTCTAATGCCTTCTGCTCTTGTGAAGCTCTTTTAGATGTGACTTACTAGATATCTCTCCGTCGACACACTGACAAGAATCAGGTCGTCTCCAATGCGGACTTTCTCTCCCTCAGATCTCTGCTTGGATGCAGGGTGAATGGTCCACCAGCAGGACTCTCCTATTGACATAAATACACATAAAAATAATATTCAAATAAGTGGCAACAAGTGGAATATAAAGCTTGGGAAAATCTAGTGAGCAGTGCAGACACATACATGCCCTTTAAAAATCCCTCCTCTCTTTGGTTAGATCCTGTAGAAGCAGTGGAACTGTTTCCATATGATAAATGACCTTATGCTTTAGTTCAAATGTCGAATATAGCTGTACTGTGCACACACACACACACACACGTGGAGTTTGAGTATTTCTCCCAATAATTCAATCTCAAAGTTAAATCAACCTGAAATGATCAGTCCCAAAAGCTGAATTCACCTGAAAGCAGTAAAATCTCTGAAGTGCCTAATAGTCATACCATACCTATTGAATCTTCTTGCAGTCCGACATCAAATGACAGCTTGTCTGTCAGAGACCTTGATGTCTTCAAACAGGTCAAGTACTGGTGAGTGAAAAATGAACTAATGTTAGGTCAAATGAAACACTAAGACTAGCCATAAGAGGAATTCAGCTCATGTTAAAGTGTCTCATTAGAATACAGGGGTGAATTTAGTGCTAAATAATTAGTATATTAATCAATTAGTAAGGAATTCATTCATTGATTTTCTGTTTGAAGTTATGATTAAATGCTACTGTGCAAAAGTCTCGAGCCAGGTCTTATTTCTTTCTCTTTTTTTTTAATATAAAAATGAGAAAATGGGTGCAAACATACTTGGAGATAAATGATATAAAACCAAAACAGAATTTGTCCAATTCTAATAAGCTTGAAAGTCACCTTTATACTTCAACTTATCCTAAACTCTCTTAGGCAAGCTTTCATGCCTTTTCTTCAAGTAGTCTTCAGAAATTCTTCTAGAAGACTGTTGAAGGACATTCAAAGCTTCTCTTTCGATGTTGGCTACCTTTTGTTCTGTTCTCCATTAAGATCCCACACTGCTTCAATTATGTTGAGGTCTGAGCTCTGGGGAAGCCAGTCCATGACTGATAGTGTTCATTTTGCATTAGCAGTTAATGCATGCTTTTCCTCCGCTGGCAATGTGTTTGGGATGTTTGTCATGTTGAAAAATGAAGCAGTTGCTAGTAAAGTGTTTTCCAGATGGCACTGGATGGTCGAGCAAAATCTGATGGTGCTTTCTTTGTTCTTAATTTGATCAAATTTGACAAGAACACCCCACTGGATGAAATGTAACCCCAAACTATGGTAGAGACTCCATCATGTTCTACAAATGGTTGTAGACACTCACTACTGTACTTCTTTTCTGACCTCTTCTAATACATATTAAAACAATACTGTAAAATCCAGAATCGTTGCTCCAAGTGTCGGTGAACAGTATGTGGATTAACTGACAGGTCAGAGCCATATATCAGGTCTCTTGTCAGCTCTTTGTTGATTTTTTAAAAGGACAGATACATGCAGATCCTGTTCATCTGCTGTAGATTTGTGTTTTGTTTACTCCTGATAAGTTCATCTTCCACTTATCCATATTCCTTAAACTTTTTAAGGACTACACACCATGCAAAGGTACTCCTAAGGCAACACCTCTCTTGGTGACCTTAGTGCAAAAAATACCATTTAATTTCTGCCAAACTGTGTTACTGTTGTTTTTTTATTTTTTATTTTTTATTTTTGTAGATTTAGCCAAAAAAAAGAAAAAAAAAAGTGTATTTTTTCCAACAGGCCATTAGTAACAACGTATGTAAAGATACAATTTAAAATTGGTTCTTTACCAAGTTGTGTTATGTGCAGATGCAAAACTGGTTCATCACTTGAGTTAGGTGGCTTCTTATGTTGAAATCATACTGTAGGTCATTCTTCTGAAAGTATAAGGTTCAAGGACTGGACTGAAAATGGGTGACAAAGCAGCCAAAGTCCAAAGAAAATATTTGAAAGATCTCCAGAAAGCTTTAAGAACTATTGTTCAAGACCACTATAGAAAAAAGACAGTCTTTCTTTTTGGAAATGAAATAAAAAGAAACAAGTGGTGGCTCAAGACTTTTACAAAGAATCGTGTGAATTGCAGATTATGTTTTTCCAAACTTCAGTTCAATCAAAAGCAACTGAAGACTTCACAATCACGTCATGGTTCTAATATTTTTAAACACCAGGGCTTTTTCATTAAAGATTTTCTTTTTAGGTAGATCTACCTAAAGAAAATCTCCAACATAATAATACATTTACTTTACATATTAATTGGAGTCTTATATACTCATTTTTTGGTTTCTTTCTCATCAAATGGGAACAAATAATATAAAAAAAAGCAACTGTCATCAATAATGTAACAGACTTTGCTTTTCCCACATGAAGACCAATTATGTTAACTCGTGCATACTTGATAAACAGACCCCATGGTGAGCTAGGAAAATCCTTGTCCCTTTTAACTTTCTGTCATTCTTGCACATTAATACTCACCATGCCACTGAAGGAGTGGCGTAGGAGGATGGCGTGACCGTAGAGCAGGGTCCGGTGTCCACCCCCCTGACCCGCCTGCCAGGAAATAAACAGGTAATAGATTATTATCATACCCTAACACTCCTGACCTCTGAACCCTGACAGGTTAGTATCTCCCACTTTACTTCTGCATCAGTTATTAAAGTGCGAGTGGCTTTATGCTCTGTGCGAGCAAAGCATGGGACGTCCTGGATCAAATATCCTTTACTGAAGATCACCATTCCAAGTGCAAGCGGCAAAGAGAAAAAGAGGAACACAAAAAACTCCATTCACAGTCAAACAAACACATAGATAGTATCACACTCAGTAGACAACTTGCTCATTCTTGTGACAAACAAGAATAACTGTGAGGTTTGGTAGCAAAACACCTGAGGAAATGTGAGGAAACAGATGAGCAAAATAAAAAAAAAAGTAAAAAAAAAGAGTGGATCCTTTATCATCATGGTGAATAAAGAAATTGCTTCTTACCTTTTTAATCAACCTCTAGCAGCAGAATAAAAACAAAAAAGAAGATGACCATAAGCAGCAATAACTAAACCAGGTCTGCACAAGCAAGGTTCTGGCATTCATGGAGTCAGCTCACATTTAAATGAATTAATTAAATCAAACTCAAAGATTCATACGTACACGCACGAGAAGGTTCTTGTTAATTTCTAAAGGTCCTGCTTTAATGTAATTAGCAAATTTGGCCTTAAACTGCAAAATGTTAAAACAGTTTAGCTCACACGTGTATTGAAAGTCGTATTATCAGAGCTGTAAACAGACACTTTCTTCTCACCTACAGTACATTTAGAGTATCCACTCGGATTTAACATTTCTTTAAAGTTTAAACAATGATTAGGCCCTGCATCCACTCAAGCAATGCATAGAGGTTCTCCTCTAGTCTAGTTCTCAACATTAATTTGTATTTAATGGTAGGTTTACATTCAAATTAACTTAAAGGGAACTCCCAATGGTCCCCTGAATACGACCCTTAGCTAATTCTCATTTGGCTTCAAAGTCTCACCCAGATGGCTTGAATAAGTGAGACGAAAAAGGAAATGGAAAGGTTCGATCAAAAGAAAAAAAAAAAAAAAAAAAGGGGGGGGGGGGGGGGGGGGAGAGAGTATCCAGCAACAGCTGGGAGGGGGGTACTGAGAGAGAGCCAGCCTGTATTTCAGGCCTGCTGTCATGCTGACACATCACTGCCAGGAACTGTGACCTTTGGTGTGGTGCCCCTCCTGTGTATAAGCACTGTATCATGAATAGCTAGTACTGTTTTATGAAATTTGCTAGACAGTATTTTGTCTCGCTTACTTTGTCTCGTATTTTGTTGCAAAAGGATAAAGGGTGTGTGTGCTGTATACTTATGGATAATTGTGGTGATTTTAAGTATTTTTCTTCTAGTCAGAGATGGAAATAAAGAGGTAAAAACTGACAATGAATTGTTCATACTACCATTTATTGTCTCTGAATCTAAAGACTGCCATGCTGTTGCAGTGAGCAACAAATTTCATGATTTTGAACTAATGTGGACTCCATGAATTTTTTTGAAATAACTCTATGGAGTAACGCCAACAGTTACTTTCACATCTGCAGAAATCACTTCCTGGAAAGTAAAGGTAGCGTAATTTAATGATTTTGATGTTTTATAGAATTGATGACTAAAACAAGTTTAATAAATCTTCGGTAAACATTTTTCTTCTCACTCCAATCTAATTTCTGAAAATGGTACAGAATAAAAGTCTAATTCATTCACACAAAATCGCCCGTACTTCTTATAACTATATATAATATAAAAGAAAAGCAGGCCCCCTTAATTCTAACGTTTTACTCATCAGGGCATTAAAAAAACAAAACAAAATAAACAAACAAATCTGAGCCAAACCGGTTTCGGGTATGAAGCCAAAATGCTAAAGTAATAGGTGAAAAGCATATCCCATGTTTCAGTATCTTGTAGTAATCAATTTATGTATGAGTTTCAGTGTCCTACGTTGTTGTGGACGGACTTTGGCCCCACTTTTCTTTACGATGTTGCTTCAGGTCATTGAGGTTTGTGGGAATGTGTTTATTTGTAGTTTTCTTAGCATCAGCATTTCAGTGGGTTTGAAGTCTGGATTTTGCTGCCGTCTTCCTGTGTCATGACCCAATTATAGCCAACCTTTAGCTCTCAAACAGATATTCTCATATTTTACTCTACCAAACCTTTGGTAAACAGAGGACTTCATGGTTGACTTTCTTACTGCAAGGTGCCCAGGTCCCGTGACTGCAAAACAAGCCGAGATCATCACCTCTCCACCGCCATGCCTGACAGTTTGTATGAGGTGTTTTTGCTGTGCATTATGACCGAAAGGACAAGCCAAAGGACAATGTCCCAGACGCCTAGTGTTTTGTTCAGATTCAACTTTGCAAACCTAAAGGGTGCTGCCATGTTTTCATTTCTCCTGGCAACCCCTCTAAACACGGCATACTTGTTCAGTCTTGTTCTAATTGCCACATCATCAACTTTAACATGCTAACTGAGACCTGTAGAGTTTGCACAGTTTGACCTCGGGTTGACTTTGCTGAAATGTCCTTTCCTGGTTATGAGCATATGTTAAAATCCAGACCAGCAAACTATCAGAACTTCTTCTTTTACAGAGCTGGTCAAACTTGCTGAAGATCAGTTAATATGCTGTATTTGATTAGCAGTACCTGGCTGTTACTGCTTCCATAGGAATTAAAAGGGTAAGTAAGCAGGAACTAAGTTCTTTTTGTTTTGTGTTTTTTTAAGAACAGGCTTGCATTAAATCCTGTAAAATCTGCCTTTCTGACCAATGACCAGCTTCTGCAACACATACTACAAGGATTTCATTTTCTACCATGCTTACTTTTTTGCTGGACGCTCATCAATTATTGACCAACTATACCTAACCTAATACCTAGAGTAACTAAGATAATCCCCACAAATATATCCTTGCTTGCATTTAAAAATGTGGTGTGTATGTACAATTGCCAATACTCATTTACAATTACAAGAATTAATCACTGTCCATTTTTTCCCAAGGCTTGCTGTAAAGCTTCTGAAGGTTTTATAGCAAACTGTGACTAATGGATCTTCCTAAATGTACAGTTAATATCTGATCTCATATGGACTGGCCTGAGGATGGGAAAAAGCAAAGTAATCAATTTTCCAAGGAGGAGGGAAAAAAAGATTCAGCCCAGTCTAATTTGCTAAGTATCACCTGATACATTGACTTTCATGCACATATTTAATGTGCTGTCCTTCGAATCACTGGATAACATACAGCTT
Source organism: Simochromis diagramma (assembly GCF_900408965.1). NCBI lineage: Eukaryota > Metazoa > Chordata > Actinopteri > Cichliformes > Cichlidae > Simochromis > Simochromis diagramma. The sequence continues at coordinate 16,374,791 of NW_024387492.1, forward strand.
CATTTGCTTTGCATTAACTTAATAAAAATCACATTAAAATATCATATGCATTGTGATGTACAATGTTTGACATGTAGTTAATAATAATAATAATAATAACAAAAAATAATAATGAAAGCATTCATCCAGTAATCTGATCCCAAACATTAAAAGTGCACTGAATAATCCTCAACAGCTGTGCATGTGAAGACTCTGAAATCAAAACTGATTTCAGGACATTTCCTCTTGTCAGTACTCTTGAAATCAATTGATGTTAGAGACCAAACCCAGAGAAAACAGAGAAGCACACCGAGACCACAAAGCGAGTTTCCTGCCAAAATGTGGGTTTTCTAAATTAAACAAATTAATGACCAAGGATACCACTTGTAAGCTAAATTTATGATATGTAGCAGAGATATTTCAAGTTGTAAATCAAGGCTTGAATTTAGTCCATGAAAAAACAAACGGGGATAATAAACGCTTGAGCAAATGATTAGCAGACTTTTAAGCGCTTACACACAAGGTATACAGGCAAAGACATTTTAATCATGAGCACAGTTTGACAGTACCAATGGATGTCTATTTCTAGACTACCATAAGAGCTCTGAGACAAGTTAATCAATTGTCTCTACACTAGTCTGACCACTGATGAGGAAAAAGCCTAATTTACTATCTTGAGGATGTCAATCCCCCCCCAAAAAAGTGTCCTTTTAATTCTATTAATTGAAAATTCATTTAAATGTACCACCAGTGGTATAATAATGGTGGTATAAAATATACTACCTGTCTTCTAGCTACATACATGACAAATAAAGCTTTCAAGACAGTCAAGAAATAGACGTTGCTTTAAGTGAAAGCACTTAAAGTTTCAACCATTTAACTGCCAGTAAGTACGTCTGTCATGCACGCTGACAACATGATGGATGAACAAACTGATGGACCTACCCATTTTTCATGGTCAGCGCTCTAGTAACACACAAATACAAATAAAAAGAATGTGTTATCGGGATGTATGGCAGTCAATTATACAAAGTTGAGAGCAAAAATTGGGAGAATTATAGTGGTGTGAGGAGGTACAGCGATTTATTAGCCTTGCTACCAGAGAGTTTGTATTCTAGCCAACATCATGTTGTCTTGCCAAACAAGGCCAGCCAACAATGCTGCACTGTTGAGCACAAAACAAATCTGCTACCCAGGCTAATAACAATGCAGTGCTGATTTTCCAGTGAGGGGAACCAAGTGGTTTACAAACTAAGACACTTAGGGAAGCATCTGTGTCAGAGGCCTATGCTGTGCAGAGCAACTGAGCACTTGGGCTATTTTGCATTAGTATTGTAAGCTTTTGTACTCAGCTTGTCTTACAAATAACTGTGATGCCCTGTAGTGGTCGGGTTCCTGTAATTGCCACAGTTGTACTGCACAATGATTCATGCTACCATCGCTTTGTCATCTCTATTCCTACAGTACCAGTGGTCTATCCAAAGTTTTAACTCATAATAATAACTGAATGCGTCACCTGAGGAATGCTTTCTAACTAAGAACAGACCATGTGTACTGAGTAGGAACAGTGACTAAAAAAATACAAACAATTACACAAGCACAACATTTTTTTGTATGTGGGTGTTTGTCCAAATTTAAATACCAGAGCACTGTTTTCTCTTTGTTTTTCCCAGAAGAAATTTAGAGTAAACAAGGGTGTATCAAGCGCTACCCATCGCCTGACCTCGCTTTATTAAATCTATAATGTGTGCTAGAAGTGCTGGGTGATGAGAATAAATGAAACATGAAATGGCTCTCTTAGAGCACAGCAGCATGAGTGAATATGGACATCTGACTGGTTTACAAACCACATCCAGCCCGCTGGAGGGCTTCTGTGCGATCGATGACACCCCCACGGCACTACAGAGAATCTGCCATATCCAATATTACTTACCTGCTCTAATAAACATGTCATGTAAGCTGGTGCAGTGACGGGAGGGAGAGGCTCACACTGTCGTGTAAATCAAGAGAGGATGTGGTGGATGCAGCAGTGCACTCACAGATAATTTCCCCCCTTTCTTTCACCCTCAGTGACCTTTATTTATCTCTTATCAGGAATGTATTACAGAGAATGAAGGGAGACAGGTTCTGCTTAGAATTCAATTACAGTTCTCAGTGTTAAAATAGTTCAGAGCATTGCTAGGTCTGGTCTGGTCTGGTCTAAATGCGACTGGGATTTGATTGAAGCTACTTATTGATTTTTACCATTGTAACTTTAAAAAGTTAAAGATCTGCTCAAGTTTCAAATATAGACACAGTTACTCAGGAGTTGTCATTAACAAATAAACCTTTTTCAGTTTGGACTGACATTTCAGGCAGCTGTGTTTGATGTCATGGTTAAAGCAAGCTTATTTCCCCCCATTCATACCACTCTGTTCTAAATTATGTTCTCAAAGTTTTACACTTTAAACCTTTCCCATAAGGAACTAAAAGCTGACCAGCTGAAAGAAAAAAAAAAAAAAGCTTCAATCAAAGCAAGCAAAAAAATATATAAACATACACATTTTAATTCGAACCCCTCAGACACAACCAGACAACAAAAAAGATGTAATGACCCAAATGGGACAGTTACTTGTGTCATGTTCCTTTGTGTGCTGATGTTAATTATCACAGCTACTGTGACTATAATGACTATAGCTAAATACTAACTGCATAAAGCATACGCAGCCATAAAACAAATATCCAGGTAGCTTTCACAAACATGGAGTTCTGTTAGTTTAGTTGGTCAGATCAGGTTCTGTTATGCCTATTAATGTCTGTCATTGACCAGCTGGATTTTCATTTGATGTTCAAAATCAGACTTTAAATAGGTGTAAAGGTTGGAATTAGCCTTGACTGGGAGGCCTGCAAAAAATTCCAGTGTTTGAAGTGAGAAGCCCCTTGAAGTAGATTTCATGTATTTATATTTCCAGTACTTTGACTGCTCTGACTGTGAGGGCCAGCTTTTAAAGTTGATTAACTATAAATAACAATAAGGTAAATTGTGTTAGCTTGAAAAGGGAATGAAGAATATTGTTAATTTACACTGATATTACGCCTTATTAAATACCAAGACGTTTACTGTTAAGAAAAGAAAAAAAAAAGCTCAAGCCCATCTTACAACAGACTATTAATGATAGATTACAGACTGATTAATTTAGGTTTGTGTGCATGAATGTGTTTGTCTTGCAAGCATTTGAGTGTGTTTGTATGCATTAGATAGAGAACAAGGGGGCATCAGTGGGGAGGAGGAATGTACTCACCCCTTCGCTGCTCTGCCCAGTGTTAGCCAGCATCTCCTGCAGGGCTCGCACTGACAGTGACTGCTCCAGCACAAAGTTACAGACACAAAGGTCCGGAGGAACATACTGCATGACAGAGTAAAAGAAAAATAAAAAATTAGCGTGCAGGGAATGAGGAAAGGACAAAAGCTCAGGAGGAACAAAATCAAAGTTGGAGAATGTAGGTATTTTGAGCAAAATCAGACTCTTGTCAGTACAAAAATAAAATAAATAAATAAAAATGTGAACAAAGTTTACCGTCCTAGAATTTCCTTTCATGTCATCTGCAGGGCCTCTGCACCCAGCTTCCCTAATCTGGAGTACTTTTTTCCAGAGATGAAAATAGGTTGATATAAAAAGAACTTGAGACTCAAAAGTTCAGAGACACAACCTTTGAAGAAACCTCGTACTGACTGTGAAACTTATTCTATAAATGTATTTAATGATTCGGATGATGTGCACCATCCAAACAAACCGCTGGCCTACATAAATGTCACAGTGAGACGTAGCTTTAATCCAAAACCAGCAACTAAATATGAGGATAAATATGATACACATGATACTGGTTAAATAGCATAGCATAGGGGCATTGAAATTATATTTGTGTATTCGATTTTAGATACAAATTTTTAACATGCGGTGTTAATATGTATGTTAACCTTACTTTGAGCTGAAATATACTGATTTATTTAAGCACATGTGATCGACATTGCAGAATTGTTTACAGAAGTAAATGGTTACTGAATTAGTTGCGAGCCCTTATCTTAGACCAAATCAAGTGAAATATATAAACTCCTGGCACTCATAAATAATTCTAATAACTCACATCTTCTTTGCCATCCTGGGATTATGAGGAACTGTGCAGCCTGGAGCTACAATGACCAGTTATTAGTCTGGCTAGACCTTATTCCTCAGGGCTGTTTGACTCTGTTGTAATAGGCATCAGATTTGGCTTTTAGAGTGAAGAGCACATTTGCTATGCTTCAGTTAATTTAGTAATAACTGCCTTCTATAAATTATTCAGTGATGAAAGTTTTTCAACAACAGGGCGTTATGTGGTCCTGGGATGATTGTGAAAAAAAATACAAAGTTTATTCAAAAATTTCATAGCGATGGTCTTCAAGAACAAAATAAGACATTTAAAGATATATAATCTGTACTGCAAATTACTTGTAGCTCAAAGGCAGTACTAAAGCTGGCCCGTTCATTAGCATCTGTTTGTCAAAGTAAAAAAAAAATATATATATACACTTTGTGATTTGCTAGATGGCACTGTTGATTAACATTACACTGGCCACAAGACATATTAAACAGTAAGTACAAAAACAAAATAGCTCTAAGTCCGTGTCTCCCAGATTTATTTCCATTTCATAACAGTCACCTTCACCTAACATGACTATCATATATCATATCCATCTCTTTCCAGCAAAGAAGATTACAAGCAGTGATTTAAGGTACTGGGTGAGTAACACAACCGCCTGACCCTCGACCGCTGCAGTGAGGTGAGAAATGTGAGCAGAGGGGAGGGCTGCTGGGTGATAATGAGGATGGGGCTGCCGTGCAACTTAACACAAACATGCACAAGAACCTCTAAAGCCACAGGGTGTCTGTGTATGCAACCGTCTCACTGCGTCCCAAAACCAACAACCTGCACACAACTGCTGTCCACTCATATTTATGGTTTTCTTTACCTTCATGTACATTAGGATAAGATGTCCACATTTGCTATGTTATGAAAAAACATTTTATTAAAGGCTAGAAACCCCAAAGAACATAAAACTGAGAAAGGCTCACTTTAAAATTGAGTTTTGTCTTGGCACGATGCAGCTACACCTGTGGTGTCATGCGACCTTCTACAGTGCTAACTCGCAACCTGCTGCAAACCTTGCACCTCTTATGAATTATTCACCACCAATTTTCCAATTATCATACTTCTTCCAGGCTTGGGAAGACACTCTGATCACGCCGACTGGTCTGGGCAGAGCAGACACTGTGTCTCACTGTGGTCACATTCACCTTTAGAAAGTTTCATGTCTTTCGTGCCCTCCAGAGCGAGCTTCGCTCAATAAAAATGGGTAAAATAATCCTTTAAGAACAGGATTTTCCATAAGAATACCATTTCTTATGAAAACTATTCAGAAGAGATCCAACTACAATAGTTATTCTATTGTCATGTCACTTCATTTTATTTGATAAATCTGGTCATATTTCAAAATGTAGCTTACTAATAGTCATGGTCTTTGTAAGTCTGACTATAGTATCTCATACAACAACAACCTTAAGAACCAGATTTTGTTTCTTTGTTTATAAGAATGGTGGCTAAAAAAATAAATAAAAAAAAAATAACACAAGCTTTCAATGTATCTGAAGTATTGCTTATAATATCACATATTAATGCAAACATATTTAAAACATTGTCTCAAAAGCCCTTGTTTCACTTTGGCCTTTTCTCTGGCACTGGCAAGCAGCCAGGCTTCGTTAGAGTCTTGGAAATGGAGGTGTCAACACCTGAGATAAGCTAGCAGACTTCGTGCAAAATCACAGCTATCGGCCTTAATTCTCGACCACATTTCACACTCAAGGAGACCAGAAGCATTGTCACTGATCCCAAGGTGAAAGGTGCTCATGACAGTCTGTCTAGAGCTCTGCAGGTGTTGCCCTCCAGCTCAACAGTTTCAGGTGAGTGAGCAAAAACATACCCACAGGTCCAGAAAATTTATTCAAAGTCATAATGCTCAGTGGCCCAATTAAAACCTCCAATATGCACATCTCATAAAAAACACAGCAGAACCAGGTTTGTGTGGCCATCGGATATAACTAATGGCCACTTCATTAGTTAAAGCTGTTCAACTGCTTGTTAACACAATAACATAACAACTTATTCAGCATTTAGCCAGGCGGACAGGGTCAAGGTGATCTGCTAAAGTTCCAAGTGAGTATCAGAATGTAGAGGAAACTTGATTTAAGTTATTTTGAATGTATGTGGAATAGTTTTTGGCATTTCAGAATTTGGATTTTCCCATACAACGACTCCTAGGATTTTCAGAGAATGGTCAGAAAACCAGAAAATGTCCAGTGAGTAACAGTTCTCGGCTTAATTGCTCGATGATAATGTAAGACAAGAAAACTGAGATGCCAACAGAGCGCTATTGGTGTTGAACAACTGCCTGTATGATTAATCCCATTAGATGAGTTTTCTTAAACAATAAAAGAGAGGATATGTGTAATTGTGTCAGAATATTCTTATCTGAAGCAATTTCAAGAAAGCAAGCTGCTCAGATGAATATATTTGAAGACTACTGAACATTAGATATGAGGTTTTCCAAAACCTTAATATGCCGCTAAATCAAGAAAACAGCTTCTTACAGCCTCTTAAAACTTCTGGCTGTTCACTAATAACAAATTTTACTTGAATCTAGAAGCTAAACTAATCTGAAAAAATATTTAGCTTTTTTATGTTTTGATCATTCAGCTGTAATACTTGTCCCATGTTAAGTCAGAAAGTGCGAAGCAGTAATTATTTGTATGAAACTAAATTATACAAATTTATTGAAATAGTCTGTTAAATTAATGATAAAGAACACACCTTTCAAAGAATGGATGAAAACCTCTGTTGTTTGAAAAATAAGGGGAAAAAAATTATGCAGACAACAACAGCACAACCCCCTGGCAACGATCTACTGCTAAGGTAGAAAATGTACTTCCCAAGTAGTTGGCAAGTGTTGCCAGAGGTTGCCTGCTGTTACAAAGTTAAATTGGTCACAGCACGATGCTAGAGAAACCGGACTACCACTTGGCAAGTAGTTAGCAAGTGTTTGAAGACAAGCCAGTGTTTTCCATGTAAACTATAGATAATCATGCAGTTCACTAGCAATTAAAGCAATCAGAAAGAGGTTTTTGGGAGGGCGACAACTTTCACATATCGATAACCAGGAACCTCCAGCCACCGCATTGAAACTGGCTAGGGAATACACATTAGCAACTGCAGTTTTCCAGGGGGTTGCTGCTTGGTTTCCAGCCCTGCGTGATGGCTCAGTCAAAATGAGACCTCAACTGCCTCGTTTCAGTGGAAAGCAAAATCCAGTAACTACACTGAAATTTTTTTTTCCTGTTGGAGACCAGTTTGAAGTAGGCGAACACTTTCAATCACAAGGCAATTGCACAGGTCAACTACTGGGAGGCAACTCTGAATATAAGTAGCTATGAATTTTAGTTTAATATGCAATCAACATATGTAAACAACATCAGATTTGCTATGCTCTTCAGTAGCACAGTAAACAAAGCTTTTGGGCATCCTCACCTTAGCTTCAGATGTTGATTCCAGGTAACATAGACGGTTTCCAAGTCCCTCGACGGCCAGGCAGAACTTACGATGCTCCTTCTGGATGGTGGCCACACTCTGGAGCACCACCTCATCATCCTGCCAGAAGAAAAGGAGGGTTAAAGCCAAGCATGTACTTAAATTAATCCACCCAAAATAAAAACCAGATATCTTGCAGACAGTTAAGCAGGGGCAGGAGGTAGTATTTTGAACAGTATACCTACATATTTTATAACAAACAATAGCCAAAAGAATCAAGAGGGTTCTAGATGGATTTAGAAGCATATTCCAGCATAATCAAGCACAGCCAAAACTGTGGATTGTAGATAAATGTACAATGATCTTGAGACTCGTGAATAAAAAGAAAAAGAATTGTTTTTTTATATAAGAATACAATCTTTGTCTTTAATTTTCCTGATAGGTGTTCCACATGAGTTTTAAAAGAGAGTCTAACATCTAGCCTCTACAGGCTGGATACTTTCAGGGGTCCTTATAAATGGCAAGCACTTAGTTTTCCCAGAGTTTAAAACAAGTTCATGTGTGATAAAAGATTTCTGAAAAGCTTCAAAAGGAGATTGTATATTTTCAATGGCCAGATCAACAGACGAGCCAGTGGCAAATAAAACAGTGTCATCTGCATAGAAATATACATTACAGTTTTGGGTGGCAGAGATAATATTGTTTTTGTAGAGGGTGAATAAGAAAGGTCCCAGAATGGGTCCCTGTGGAACACCTGTATAAAGAGTAAATGGACTTGACCTGAAATCCTTGGAAGAAATTTCCTGAATTCTATCATAAAGTTATTCATTGGCAATAATAAGTAATGAGTTTTTTTCTTTGTTTTTGGCTTGGCAAGACAGTTTTGAGATTGGGGGTATTGGGGGTAATTATTCAAATCACTATTACCACATTTATGGAGTAGGAGCACCTGTGCAGGATTCAACACTTCTGGATTTTTGCCTGTACCAAGTCTTAAGTGGCTCCACAGTGCAGTGTCTTAAACATTTGCTTAACAAATGAAATATCCCTGGTCCATCTTAGGAGGAGAAACGGGTCCCTTGGGGAAGGTCAAAAAGTAGCTTGTAGCGGCTGTTAAATTAAGAATATGATTTATAGGCATTAAGGTAAAGAAAGATGGTCTTAGATTTCTTTGGGTTTAAGGTAGCCAGTTTACTGCAGACCTCCCTATGGCTTATCAAAGTAAAAGAAAAAAAAATCTAATATTATAGCTACACTTGTTATCTAACGCAACCTCTATAGCGTTAGATAACAAGTGTATATAAAATAGTCCAGCTAAAATTAAGTGCAAATTAAAAGTCTTGCAAATATCTGAATTCTTAGTGATTTTCAAAAACAGAACTTTGAGAAACTTTTTCAAGGAAGTGATGAAGACGAAGTTTTAAAGTATTTCCAGAGGAATCTGGAGAACTGACCAACACCATCAACCAACACTGGAACAAAACAGGAATTTTAGAAAGATTTTCACAACAATATTCACGTAAGTTAAAGAGACGTGTAAAAGTCTGTTTCAGTAGCTCTGATTGCTGATGTTAGAACACACCATGTAGCCGTGGGATGTTCATCCAACAAACTTGGGATCTTGTTAATTATGTTGGTGACTGTTGCTCCTGCAAAACAGTAGGTTTTTACTGACTTTGAATGGATATTCCTTGTTATTAAGTCTGGTAGTACCAGCCCGATGTCCAGTATCCAGTGTCCAGTTGTTTTGGGGGTTTGGGAGCTTGCCGATGACTACTACATTAGAGCATCCCTTTTGTTCAATTCAACAGCAGAAAAGGAGATAAAGTACATTAATCAAAGTACTGAGGGCAACCAGTTTGAAGTGATATAATTTCTAAACCATTTACACAGATTCTGGTATCGCTGTGAAATAAAGACAGACCTCAACTCAATCAGTACAACAAATGAACATCTGTATCTGTTAGAGTGGAGAGCGGGCAGGCTCTATTTGGCAAGGCATGCACGGATATTGATTTGTTTGCGTATGCAAGTGTATAGTATGTGTGGTGTGTGCACGTCTCCTGCCAGCTCACATCCCACACTAATCTGAGCTGATGGTTGCCATGGTTCTGGCTCCCACCTCCTTCACAGCAGTATTAATTCAATAGATTTAGATACAGGCTGTACAGCAGCCACAGACTCAGGAGGCAAGATAACAGACCCTAACAATATTTCAAATAACGGCACATTGGAGCCTAAATCATAGGGAATTTGGTGTGACTGCAAAATAAAAGCCCTAGCATGGAAAATCATTTAAGTGGGGTTTTTATTTGCCGAATAATCTTGATGCATAAAGCATTCAATTTCAGCTCATACAAATCCTACAATGTAGGAGAAAATTGTCTCCAGTCTGTAATTTCACACTGCTTTATGAATAAAAATGAATTGGAAACAACTGAAAGCATGCGTCTTTCAGGAGCTATTTTCTCTAATGACAAATCTGTCAATTGTTTTAAGCAGACGTAAAATGTTAAAACAAGGTTGTAAAGGTTCAAAGTCAAGCTGTGTTTCATATTAGTCTTACTCTTTCTGGCATCTACATGTAACGTGAGGGTTCACTAGATGGTTTGGAATCTCTTTACATACATATAGGAGGTATTCATATATCAAAGATGGACCCAATGGAGTAATAGGCCTGGATTTGCACGAATCAATAGTCTTTAATGTCTGCATACTAAATACATGGCCAGAGCCAGTTCACTTACCTTTTTTAAAAAATTAAAAAAAACCATACATAAATAAAATGAACAGGAGAACGGTTCACCTGGCTGTTTCTTAAAAGTTTTCCAGTTCAATTAAACCGGTTGTTGCATACCAGGAGTCTTTACTTCCAAACTTCCACCATGAAAAAAGTGTGTCAAATGCTAGAACAGGCTCTTCAGGTGGTCTACAGCAATCAGCAGCAAATACAGTATATAAGGCAATAACAATTCCAATAAGCTTGAACATAAATATCTGGTCCTTAAACCTCAACACAGTCTGAACTCCCTTAGACAATATTTTTTGTAATTTATTTAAGTAGTCTTTTTATTTGTTCCCTGTCATGAGAACGTGATCCCACACTGCTTCAATAATGCTGAAGTCTGTGCTCTGAGGAGGCCAATCCATGACTGAGACTCTTCCGCTGTGTATTTGTTTATCCACATAAGCTGTTATTGCATAGGAAATATGGGATCTTTGTCATGCTTAAAAAACAAAACTGTTCCCACTAATGTGCTTTTCTTATGGTGGATTACAACCTGGAATTTATTTTCTGTAGTCATACTTCAATTAATATTGAGAAAATTTCCAGCACCACTGGCTGAAATGTAACCAAATAGCTTCTTTGAAGATTTTTTTGAAGATTCAAGGGGAAAAAAAAAAATTGTATTTTTGTGATAAAGTGCCTAAGGACACGGTTTAAAATTTGTTCTTTGCCAAGTTGTCTGTTATGTGTAAACAACACTGGTCCATCCCTTGAGTTAGGTGCATTTTTGTGCATGAATGATTCATAGGTTAGGGTTAAACAGCTTAAGAAAAACAAAAGAACAACAACAAAATAACTCCTCTGAAAATGGTCAGCTACAAAAACAAACAAAAAAAAAACCCCACCCAAAATCCCCCCCCCAAAAAAAACAAACAAACAACTTTTTAACCCTTTCACTTATAGTGGTCACTACAGTGGATAGCTATTCAAAGGCTGTTTTCTTGTATTTGTGTCAGTGTTGATGGTATACTTGGAAATACCAAATTCATAAGTCAAAACATATGTTGTCCACCTAAATGGATGTAAAAGAAACTCTCTGAAAAGTACATGTTAAAAAATGAAGTTCAAAAATAGTTTTGTCATGCCTAAAGATGAATAAAAAAAATACTTAAGAAAAAAATCCTGCTTGAGGTTGTCATAATTCATGCATGAAAGGGTTAAAGACCTTCAAAAAGCTCAAGACTAGTTTGAAGAATGAAAATATACAATAAACTATCTCCTTGGAAGCAAAACATAAAGAAATGAGGGGTTGTTCAAGACTGTTGCACAGTGCATTATATATTGATGTGGGCAAACATTGCTCTTCTGGCTGCTGGTCCTGTGAAAGACTGACCAGTGACTTTAATCCTAATGAAGGCTTTGATCCACATGAGCAGCAACTGGATTAGTTGACCTTAAGTGGCAGCAAGTACATTTCACCAACTTTAAGTTTAAACACAAGAAAAGCAAATTTCTAATGTCTCACCACTACTGAAATACAGCTAAAACAATGTCAGAAATTAATGGATAAAGAAACTAACAATTGGATTTTTAAGAAGCATTTAAAAAAAACAAAGTTGTGGTTTTAAAAATATATTTTGGTCGTTCTATATGATCCAAGTGAAACAATCCAGTGAAATGTCATGGTGAAATAAGTAGGTGGTCAAACTGGCACAGTACCGCATATGGGCATCATTTTAAAAACCCACAATCCAAGTGTGGGCTTCAGGGAGGTGATTACTGATAGCAGAAAGCATCAGTATTGCCTCAGAATCAATGCTGCAGCTTTCTTTGTAGTAGTGTGATGGAGGAAACACAGTTTGCTCTTACAGGCTACAGATAGAGAAACTCAATACGGCCACAGGATGACCCAAGACTTGTCACCTCTTTAAAATCAAGTAAATACGGCTCTTTCTTTTCAGCTGTTTGGAATTCTGGTGGCCTTGTGAAAGTAATGGGGCCTGGCACCATTACCAGCATACTATATTTACCCTAGGGTGACTTGACTATGACCAAATCACAGATGGCTTTTTAGTGAAATTTTCTGTTTGTTAGTAGGAAAAGAAGACTGGACAACTATTACGGATTTGTGCATATTTGAAATCAATAAAATCAGACAACCACAGTGTCTTCCAGAGCCAGCTTCACTTTGATAGTGTTGCTTTAGAACCAGAAGTGGTCAGAGTTGCACTGAGATCAGGAATCTGCATAAACTGGATGACAAACTGTCATCTGAGCAGTGTGAAGCAACAGGAGGAAGAGCAGAATGGACGATGGTTCTAAATAAAAACAACCACAGGGGACACTGTAAGGAGTGAATTTCTCCCATAAAAATCCCATCTCTATGATCAGTTTCCCAAAAGTAATGAAATGGCCATGTGTGGCCACAGCCAAGACACTTTAAGACACTTTCTGTCTGTCTCTGCACTCTTGACTTGATTCCAAGCCAGAGAATCTGGTGAATCTAAGGCAAAGTGATCCCTGTAGAAGCAGCGTGACCATCTGCTAGACAGCTAAAGACCAGCATCATTACTATGTATAGGGCCCTGTCCTGTAGCAGGAGGAGGTAAATGAGGGTTGGGTGGCTGATTCCTCAGCTTTCAAGTGTAGAGCGGGAACTTGACCCTGCCCACACCTAAACCAACCCCACCCGTCCTCTGAATCCTGTGAGTTTGACACATCTCCAATCTAAAGAATACAAAATCGTTTCTTACACTGGTTAGAGATTTCCTTGTATGACCACTGGAACTGTGTTGACTCTCTATCAGACTTGCAGCATTTCCTACACTCTTTTTCTTCTTCAATAACTGAACAGCCAGCCTGGCTCAACAGACAGCAACAGGTGGGCGTGTGTGCGCTGCCTGATGCATCCACCAACTGACACCCGAGAACTCCCCATGCTCCAGCATGCCAAATAAACTCCCACAACTCGCCCGGCGCTGCCACCAATGTGAACTTGAGAAAAGGTGAATCTGTTCAATCCCTCAGTGTTTCTATTTTGATATGCAGGCTTTGCACACGTTCAGTGGAGATCAACACAGACAGGCTTTGGTGGTTAGAAATGTAAGGAAATCAAGGAAATCCCAGCACATTCGTCTCCTTGTTCACACTGCCTCAGTGGGTAGTCTGTCAAAATTGCCCTGTCTGCTCGGGAGTCATGTTTCTCATAAATGTCAGGCAGGGTGCTAAGTACAGATTGAGCTACGAGTTTTCAGTGAAGCTTAGCTAACAACATGGAGAGCAAAGCAGAAACAGTGTAGATGTGTGAGAACTACAACCTGATAAGCTTGATATACATTGATGTTGATGCCCATCTGATATGGATCTGATATCTAAGTTTCTGATATGGAAAAACAAGATTTTTTCATAAACAACTGCTTTTCGGATCTAAAAATTTCATTCATTCATGACTGATCAGTCAACTCCAAGAACTTCACTATAAGTGAGGATATTTTTCACAATCTCACAACCTTATGTTAATTTTTTTATAACCTTGAAGAGCCTTGGGTAAAAAGAAAATGATAAGAGAAAAGCCTGACAGACTGTAGTAGCAGTGAGAAATAGTACTTGAAGAAGACAGGAGCACTGAAAACCTGATAAATTAGTAATCTGACATTTTACTGTAGCTTTATGAGCATTTTTCAAAAGCCAAGATGCCCCTGAAGGTAGAAATAATCTTCTGCACTGAATGAGAGCTAATGACCCAAGTCAAAGACTCAGTGTTTCTGGTTAATGGGCGAGGTACGTCAGATTAGGCCACAGCCTGTTTTCTGCTCTGCCTCAATTTTTGTTTGAGACAAACTGAACTTTAGCAGAACAGTCAGCTGCAATGTTATATCTGTAGCTTCTCAGTCTTTAGTTGGTCTATCTTAAGGAATAAATGATGAATTGAAGCCCAATTCATTCTTGACTGTCTTGATACTTAAGGTAAAAAAAAAAATCTTTAAAATTATATAAATGCTCAAATTACAGTACGCCCAACTCAAACAAAGCAAAAAAAACAACAACAAACAAACAAAAACATGATGGTATAACACCATTCACACCTGAAAAGCTATTTGGCTATAAGATTCATGAAATCGCTCCATCCTTGAATCTCACACAAGTATAAAACCTGGAATCCAGTTATTGATTTGATCTTACATTTATTTAATCTTTATTCTTGTCATGCAAAACATACTCATTACAATTAAGGTGTTTTGTTAAAAAAACAAAACAAAAGACGAATAAATGACAGCATTGTCCAAGAAGGAGAAAGATGTCCTTTCATTTCAGATGTTTAATCTTCCACAGAAGTCCACAGCACTCCCTCCTGGAATAACAATTCATCATCTATACAAGTCTGTGTGTGAGCAGCAGTAGCTGTTACACTCCGTCAGTCAATGTTTTGAGTCATTAACAACAAAAGCTAGCCTCCCTTCTCCCTATACTTATAAATCTCTTAACAAAACACACATTCAGCCTCAGAGCACAAACAAAAATCATTCAGCATAAAAAAAAAAGTACAGAATAATTTATAGTCGCTGAGCAGTAAATTATTAGCTATGTAAATTATTAACATTTCATATTGACAGAAAGCATAATGTGTTTTTTCTAAATATAAGGGAGAAACATTGACCTTTGCAGTCATGCTTCCTGTGTAGTCACTTATTGCTCCAGCCCTCCTGTCAATTCTCAGTCATCTTGTAGTTCGACAGGCAAGTCCTGCTGTACCTCGTCTAATTTCACTTCTCTTGACAATGTGTAGTGGGGCCCTGAACTCAGTCGGTTTTGATTTAACTCCAAGTTTCACCTTTTTCTCCTCTACCATCTACTGGTCTATAAAAAAATAAAATAAAAAAACCCTGAAATTCTCACACTCGACAAATGTGTTGTTTTTCATTTATATTTAACCTTTGTTACAGGTAGCAGCCATTTTTAAGAAAAGCTGGTCAAGATGGGGTTTCACTTTTACAGCCCGACACAACATTAGGAAAGAGTTATACTGCACAATAACGAGTCCCAAAGTACAGAAACAAAAATCAGCAAAAACCAATCAGCATTCAACTTATTCAAGATAGTTTCCAATTCAATTATACCAGTTTTTAAATAAAATAAAATACATTTAAATTCTCTTCATAGAAAGCCCAGGTCATTTTTTTAATTCTTGAATGTATAAGTGCCATATTGGATGTAATTATATAGTTACTTTCAGCTGCTCCCTTATCACAAGGGGTCCACAGCAGGCAGCTCCGCATTTTTGACTCGACAGATGTTTTAGACCAGAGGCCCTTCCTGATGCAAACAAAAACAAAAAGATTTGTTCCCCCACCACGGGAACCTTTTGTTTGCCAATCAAATGTGTAAACCACTATGAGTATGAGTCATATACAAGATATGAATCAATCTGTCTGTAATAATCTGCTTTAGATCCTCTACCTTTAACGCAACCCTCTCATTAAGCCAACTTTCTTCTGATTGGCTGTCTCTCACAAACCGAGGGTTTAAACAGCAGCTGGGTGGAGCAGCTGTTTACACAGCCAAAGCTGTGTGCCTGAGGTGATGATACGATAGCCACTTTCACTAACATGATATAGTAACAGGAGTATAAAAAACAAAGTCTGAAGCTTGAGTGCTCTATCCATTTTTGGTGTTTTTACGTATAATGCTGAGCTTATTGTTTTAAATCTATAATAGTATTCATAGCCATGAAAAAGAGAAGAAAAGCATTATAGTTTATCTGTCAAACACTTCAAGTGGCTGAAGGTGAAAACTTTCCCCCATCTCTCTCTTTCCACTAGAGAAACAACGGATCTGTCTGGATTTAAGACATGACTGGAAGATTAATTTTAATCGCTTCTATAATATCGCTTTTACACTCAGTAAACTACAGAGGAAACTGAAACACTTTTTTTAAAATAATACTCAATTAAACTCATTTAAGCTTCTGTCATTTGTAGAAAACAATGAAACGCTGATGTCATGTATAATCAATACATCATTTATTTTGTTCTTGTTGTCATCTATAACTACTGCCATGGGGATTTTCATAAAAAACTAACCCTTAAGAAAATATCACAAAATATAGTTCGAACTTATCTGACAGTCTTGGAGAATCCTTGAGGAAAGTCTTTTTTTTTTTTTTTTTAAATGAAACATGTCTTCAGCACATGTTTAAAAACAAAAAAACAAAACAGGAATCTCACAGGCCTCAGGAGCTACACACCGATTTGTCACTGAAGATGCATTTTATATTGTACAGTCACTGTCACGCTTAACTTGGATACATATTAAAGTCTTTTATATGTGTAGGTGTTCATATTCAAGTTTGTGTGAATACCTGAGATAAAATCATGGCTCAAAATGAATAATGCACCACACATCTAAGCTCTATATTTAAAAAAAAAAAAAAGAAAGAAAAAGAAATAAAATTCTGCATTCAGGTAGGTTTTGCCCGGCGGTACACTGCCATGGATCACAGACCCCAAGATTTATATGGTGTCCTCATAACAAATTGGATTTTCTTGGCTTAGTTTGTATGCATATTGCTTTAGAGCAGCTTCAAATAATAGAGGCCACCATGCGTGCAAGGCCGAGACGTCCACCTCAGCAGAAGCGCTGAAAAATCGCGGGGGGGGGGGGGGGAGGCTTGAGATGGAACTGGGAAGTCTCTCGGTCTATCATCCTGTCTCATGAGATATAGTGTGGACACAGGCAAAGTGTAGTGGGTTGTGAGAAGATTGTGTATGTGTGTGATCGTGAACTGAGAATCAGACAGGAAGAGAATTGCAGATATCAGGTAAAGAGAAGACTTTCACCTGAGACTGACTTCAGCCTTCTTTTATCCCTCTAAGCACTCAGCTCCTAGCCTATAGCATCAGGTGTATTAGTCCACATGCTGTCAGCACTGAGTGTGTCAAATTTGATGCAAATTTTAGCTCTGATGCTACTGTAGCCTCACACATGTTAGGGCAAATACAGCTTCTTCAGAACACATTTCACAAAGGTCAAATTTTAATTCCTCTGACAGACTGGACAGCTGTGGCTCAATAGAAGACGTGACAGGATAAAATCATTGAGCATTTAAGCGTTTTGCCATAGATCAGTAGCAGTCTGAGACAAGGTAAACCTCCCTCTGCACAAAGGCTAGACATGAATTCCAAATCCATCCTGCTGCAAGATGTCATTTCTACACTGCACCCGCCATGGCTGGATGCACACAACAAATAGAAGTTCACTGAAAAACCGATGACGAGAGAATTACTAGTGACATGACAAACATAATAATTATTTCTAAAACAGTGGAACATCTAAAAATGCTATTAAATGGTGGGATCAGTAATGTAAACAATACTTCTATTTCTGTCATGTTCATTTAAAATGATGTGGAAATGAGTCCTTGAACTTTATTATTACTGTAAAATGCACTTGGCACCCAACTGACTGTATGCCAAGGTGTCCCTGTAAAAATGCTTATATGCTCAGCACACTTAAAGCTCCTATAAAAAGAACTTGTGTCAAATGGCAAAGAGAAAATAATTAACTGCCATCTGAATCTGCAGCTCTGCTCATCTCAAAGGAGTTTTATCTTGACGTACAGTTTATTGTTTGGTAGATTGGCTTGTTTTAGTTCACTCTTACTACCTTGAGTGCTGCTTCCACTCCAGGCCCGGGGGGGGGATGGGATATAAATCTATCATGCAAAACAACTAAGACAGTCACTGTATGAAGTGTTCTTGTAGGTTCTTGTAGTTTGGAGAAAAAAAAAAGAAAAAAAAGAAAGAAAAGAAAATACACTCCTGAAGCCTTAATTAATCCTCTTTTACCTTTTGAAAGGTAAAAAAAAAATGCTAACTGGCTCCTGTAGGAAACACCATTGTGGCCAAAGATGTAACAAAAAGCTAAACTGTGCTGCGCTTAACTGAAAATGAACTACGTGACCTAAGAGACACTTAAACTTTAAGAGGCTCGGTGCCTGCACCTTTTGCTGTCCTCTGTTGATTAATGAAGGCAATTATTTAGGTTGAGAGTCCGCTCACGCTGCTGCGCCTACTGGGATTCGCATGCTGACTCTACCTGGACCCCCACAGCAACTTGCTGCACAACGTCTGAAGCTGAAACTGAACAGTCTATCCAAGACACAGACTACATTTGCTTGGATTCCTGGTTGGGATATGAAACTCAAGGCATGTAGGTTGAAATTATGTTGCTCTATAAAGTGACTTTAGAGATAATTATTGATTATGACTGCATAATGTTTGCTCATTTAACTGGTTACATCTTATGGGGACAGCATTTTTGTGGGATAGCAAAACAAGGCATAGCTGTGTTAAAAGTAAAAACAAAATATGAAACTTTTATATGCAGCTTTTTGGGAATGAACACTTACATAAGGTCTCCAGGTGAAGGCATACCCAAAAGCCTCACACTGGGTTAAGAGACAAGAGCCTTTCCCTCCCTCCTTCATGTTTTATGGGCATTACATAAGCTGTTCAACACTAGTTAAAATGGCTGGAAACTGAATAATGAGAAGATTAGGTATCACTAGCTTTAGCAAACAGAAGAACAATGAAAGACAGACATTTTCCTGCTAATGCAACTCCACGTGAGCTTATATCTATATCATCTTGTGTGACCAATTCATTTATTGTTCAGTTAAACAGCCCTAGTTTTGCATGTAGAAATCTAAAGCATGGAGAAGAGTTAGTGCACGACCATTACATCAAGGTTGTGTAAATGACGAGGATGGCAGCAGCCTCGCTGTCCTTCAGTTCTGATGACTGTAAAGAACTGGACCTGCCAGAGAACACGCCGTTGCTTTGCCATCACAGCGTGTTCAATCAATACAGAGGAAATCCTTCTTATTCAATTTAGATCAAGCTCAGGGAGGTTCACCTGAGGCCACAGGACAACACTCCATATCTTATTAGAGAGACAAACTTTGCAAGGGCGCCAACTAGTGCAACATGGAACATGCTCCATCCTTCAATCAGGCTGCAGTGCCACTTATTCTGTTGTGTATGAGTAGACAGACCTGTTATATTTCTTTGAAGCCCGCTTGAAGTGGATAGTTCATGCATTGTAGTGCTTTGTCTCTATGGACACATCCTGAGCGGTCACAAAAAATTGGCAGGCACACAGATGTCTGCATGAAGTCTTGCTCTCACACGCTCAGTGGATCCTTGCAGAATCATGATATGGAAATTTTAACATGCCCATTACTTTTCAGTATTGCTGGCTATGCTAGATTTAGTCGTCTGCTATAAATGCAAAGCTGCCTCTGTGAAATTATTCATTATTAGTTATGGGGACAAGCAAGACAGAATATGTGGTCTCATTTTTCTCCAGTTTAGTTTGTGAGTAGCTCGAAATCAGCGTTGAACGGCATTACACTTCATTTACTCTCAGATATGGAAGCCATGCAGGACCATAATAAACAAAAAAAGAAAATGAAATGCCACACCTGTATTTCCACATTAACGTGTGTTATTTAAAAAAAAGAAAATGCAATAATCGCCATTATTCTGTATCCATATTACATGAAACAGGAGAAGCTGTTTACACTTTATTTTCAAATAGAGTTTTAGAAACGATATTCAAATATTAAAATGGAAAGTTAAATGGTATACATACACACAATGCAATTTATTAAACATTCAGCAAGCATTTCCATAGTGAAATAGTTAGAAACTGCATCTGCTTGCAAAAAAGGTGAATGAAATTGCACCATTTTTTTTAAGTTTCTTTTTAAATTGACAAAACATCTGAATATTTCCCAAAGTATGGCAGCTTATAACTTCAAAGATTATACCTTTTTAACTTTAAGATACATAAAATATTCATAAAGAGGTGTGAAAATTAAACACACAAATTATATTGTTGCACTTTCATCTTTGCTGAGCACTAAAATGACATTTTCAAGAATACAGGATTTAATTTTAACGTTGCCTGAAACAGATTTTCATATTCAAATACCTAACCTTAAAGAGTCGATGCAAAACCACTCTAGAAAAAAAAAAAAAAAAAAAGAATAAATGTTATGTGCACTCTACCCCACTCATTAAGCACCACAAACAGTTACCCTTACTGTACATGAAGAGATCCTCCAAGATGTAATCTGGTAATTATTTACTCACTTTAAGTTGGATTAAACCTAGTTTTAGACTATTTTTCTCCTTTGAGGAATTTAGCTTTAAGTCTTGGACTAAGATCAGTGCATATTTTCTGCAAACCTACTCAAAATGTTTCAACCAGCACCTACCAACACGTTTGATTTGAAACCGGAAAGAACAGTGACACTGTCCATTACTTTGACACACTAAGCTTCAGAAAATGCTGTATATTACTATTTGGTTTAAGCATTTGATTTCTAAATGCTACATTATCCCCATAAAAAAGGTGTTAAAGTGCCATTGGTGTTGTGCGTCCCCGGCTGAAGCACTGCCCCTGGTGTGGTTTAGTTTAGTGCCAGGCGAGCAAAGCTATATGTGCTGTGGAAGCATCATCTTTAAAAAGGCTAAATTTAAACCCCTCGAGTCCTCGCCTTGGTATGCAGAAGGCTGCCAGAACAACATAAACTCCAAATAAGCCCAGAGGAGCTACTGGTGGACTGCAAGCCTCGAACACCTGGCTTAAAAAGTGCAACAGCAGCTCACCTGGACAACACAGGTTTTATTATTTATTTATTTTTAAAGTGTGTATAGTGCAAACATACCAATAATACTTCTACAAAGAAAGCCGCAGCTGAACAGGTTAAACCCAACCCAACTGATACTGTAGCTATTCCTGTCAAGCTTTCTCATGTGACACTGCTGCATTTTACAGAGATAATGTTGGAAATTTTAATCAGATTGGAAGCAAAACAAACCAGGCTTCTTGTTTTCAGCCACTGGCTGAACAAATAATGTTCTCTGGCAGATTTTGTTGTTTAATTATTCCAACTTATTTATTTTTCAGGCAAAAACTCCACCAAATGTTCTTAGTATGAATTTGAAGACTATAAACATGATTGTGGTAAAAGATCCAGGAAAAAAAGGAACCTACTTTTATTAGACCTGGGTCATTATTCTTTCATCCTAAAATACATCCTTAATTTATCAAGCTTGCATGCTTACTATTTTTTTTAAAACTATGGCTTTTAGGAGAATGATTAGCTTATAATGTGTCTGGTCATTTACTACAAACACTGCTTGTAACTCTCTCTGCTCTCAGGAGAAACGAAATGCATAAATCAGTGCCTAAATACTCCTTTTTTGTATTTCCAGTGGCCAGAGTTTAATAATGATTAACTGACATATGTTAACAGAGGAGTGTCAATGAACAAACCTTAATCCGATCAAAGTCATGAACTCAATGACTTTTATTCTAAATGAAAGGCTCAAAGAAAGCCTGGTCTTAATCAATGAATGCATCATTTCATTGTATCATAAGGTGGAGTATTAATCATCTCCCTGAATCAAAGCAGAGAGTAAGCTTCGGTGGTACAATATTAAGTTTCAGAAGCAACTGCTGTCTTCACCTTTGACAGAGAAGCTCTCATGACTGCCAGCTTTCTCAAAGTTACACATCAGCAGCGTTGATGCTTAAAGCAAATCACAATGTCTGGGCCTCTGTTACCATCTGACAAGATGAATCCAAAGCTGGACACTTTGCACATTTGGCCATTTAATTACATTGTTTTTTTATGTTTTGTTTTTCCTTAAAATAGCAACTGCAATTACCAAATATTTGGTCGGGTAATTATTTTCCTTCCATATCCATAACAAAAGCCATACTACAATGTCACTTGTTGGCAACAATCATTTAAAAACTTTTGACCGCTACCTTCACAAAAGACACACCACTTGTGCAAAGGCTTATCCCTAAATGTTCAACAGTTTGTAATGGGGTGTATTTCAATTAGCGCTCTTATTTTAAGGCTTCCTGTGGGGGCACGTTTCTCTCACCACAGAGGTTTGATAACAAGGCCCCCCCCCTCACAAATCGCTGTTGTCATCAAATAACTGGAATGCCATTGTGACAGTAGAATCTGAGAGGCATGTGTCAGCATATCACAGGCCTCACAAATAGTGGGAGCTGTTAAGAACAAGGTCCCGCCTACTGCTCACAATCAGACAGACCTCTGACATATAGATCAGAGGTAATTTATATATCACCATCTCTGGGGCATCGAACTTAAACACTTAAACTCAATGTGACTTAAAAGATCTTACTAGCTATGAAAGCTGCATAATCCAAATATTTGTGGCTCTGGATGAAGTCTCAAAACAAGCCCTCAGTTTCAGCACGATCCTTGACTGTCTAGATTCTAAAAGATCCAAAGAGGGTCTAATGAAAATGACTACAAGTTCCTTCTTTGAAAATAAGAGTCTAGAGGTGTGAGTGATTATTATAGCGGCTAAACTTCCTGGATAGATGCAGTTATAACCAATTTGTCTCCAACAACACATCTAACATTATGGAAGAATTACATTACAATGGCTGGAGGGGCATTTCTACAGAGGCTTCACTTTCTCTGACATCCTGTTGCTTTCCTTTAATTTGTGTATAAAATTAAAATCTATCAGCAGACGTCTGAAACTTGCCTGACTTATGAAATACGTCACAGCTAACAAGCATTAACTTGCTAAATATAGCAGCTCATTCTGCAATTCACTGCAACTTTGATGTCAATCTACGAATTATTAACAGTGACGAATTACAGAAGAATGGAAATCAGTGGCTGCTTGAGCAAAAATATGTACTGTAAATCATTTTGGTACCACTTCAAAAACAATTCATTTTTATGTCAAGTAAGAGTATTTCTGATCTTTATAATCTCATTAAATTTCTCATTTAGACAACAGATTAACAATAACTAGAAATTTGGCCAATTACAATATATCCAACAACTGAAAAACTCTTTCCAATGTGCAAATCAGAAAAAAGTCATCTAAATGCCTCCTGAGATTCAAACATAAATAAAAAATAAAGCTTCATAAAGAAGTATAAAAAAAAAAATTGTAGCCATCGCTTCTGTCCATGTTGTGGGAGTCATATTATTGCTCACGCAACACCAGGGTCACAAAGCTTCAACAGATAATAAGAATACGAGCGCGGTCAAACCGCTACGATAGCTTTTCCCACCACACCAACATACAAGCTGTCATATCATTTACAAGGATATCTGCTGTGCATAACCACGCAGAGCAGCTACACCGTAAGCAATCTGCGTCAAACAACTAAAATAGTAATCGCAGAGGGTGGATTGCGTGTGAGCACAACTTATTGAAACTCTTCTCCCCCAGGCAAAAGAATATAACCATACAAAGTCAAAACAGCAACGACTGATTGTGTGCGTTGGGAGAGGGGGGTGGGTGGGCAATGTTTCTCGAGAAATCCAAAAAGGGATGATGGATGGATGAAAATGAGCAGGGAATGCGTTATTAAACGACATGATGGTGTTCACCTTTTTTTTTTTGCCCTTGCACCTGCAGACGGGTCTCATTGAGATTCGCCTCATAAAGAGTCACGTCGACAGGTGCGCCGTGGCCGCGGGGTGCAGCGTGCAACCTGCGGCAACTTCCACAATCATTAATCATGCATATGCGAAAGCAAAGTTAACCACCGGCAATGCGTTAACAAAAACTTCCCTGATAATTCCCCTCGGATAAGAGATTTCATTAATTCACGAGCCGTCTGCTGCCTCTGAATGCGTTAATTGGCGACAGGAGACTGTGAAGTGTATGATGTGAATTGGTTCTATCTGTCCGCACCGAGGAAATTTTCTTTACTTACAGTTCTCAAGAACTGGATCTCATCTTCCCCTTCTCCGCCCTCAGCCATGGCTGTGAAGGAGCCTGCTTAGACTCTGGAAGCCACCACTGACTGCTGGCAGAAACGCGATGCTGTGCCTCTCAAGCCGATATTAGCCGAGAGCACATCCACAGCCATATAGGGCAGCCCGGCCGAGCCCCCCTCCACTCCTCTCCTTCCTACTCCTCATCCACTCTTCCTCCTCCTTTCCCTCCCCTCTCCGCGCCCCGACGCCTAGCAGCAGCAGTGCGGATCAGCGGACGGACGGGGCATCAGGGGACGAGCTCCCGGTGGTGCTAGTGGTGATGATGATGATGGCAGCTGATGCTCTGGTGCGTACGAGGATGGGTCCTTGTGCTAAAATAGTATTACTTTTAAAATGTTTGCGGTTTGGTCTCACTCCCTGTCTGATAATGACGCATGTTGGTCTTGACTGGCAGCAGTGGAGCTGAATGCAAAGTTATGAACGTCCCCGTCTCTCTGTCTGCACCCCCATCCTCCCCCCGTCTCCGACACTTAGCAGTTTTTTCAAAAATCTGGAGACTGGTGTAAATTTAGTTTCGAGAAATGCTCTGCAATGTATAACTTAAAAGTGTAAAAAAGTATAAAGAAAATATAAAGTTATGTTTTCACAACGTGGAATCAGTGTAGAGACTTTTAAAATAAACTTTTTTTTACTTGTTTCATGTTGAACATACCTAAAGTGTTGCTTCATTACGTGCTTAAATGCCTGATTTTATGTGAGGAATATTGAAAATATATATATATATATTGTGCTTAAATGTAGTCAGGTTTTCAGAAAGAAATATCAAATTCGATTATAACATATTTATTGCATAAAAGTTGTCTGGGTGTGAAATATTTCACTCACAGTATAACTTGATGCAGTGCAGATTAAATGCAAAAAAAAAATAATCAAATAACTTGATATAAAAATTAAGGATTACTGCTCGTGATTCAAAATATTGTGCATGACCAAACTGGTATCTAACTGGGATTTGACTTCGAAGCATTTAACATCCGTCTCTATGCTAAGTAAAGCATTTACAGCATTAGTCAGGTGTCAGTCATGTGGGTTTGAAAAAAAAAAACTGATCATGAGAAAACGCACTCCACATCATGTCAAGACATGACTGACATCTAGTGGTCATCTTGTGAGGTCCCGGTACATTTTATCACGCATGATCTGTTTAGTTGTTTTCACATTATGGCCACAACAAAAGAATAAATGTCAGTATCATCCAGGAAATTCTGCTCTTTCTTCATACAGTTTAACTAAGCTCTCAGTCACTTTTACTGCCTCTTTGTACAAGTTGCAACACTATTTACACATTTTCCCATTTTTTTCCAATTATACAATCCTTCTAACGTCTGGTAATTTCGTTGCCTGTTTGACTGTCTTTGACTTGCTTATCTGCTCCAGTGTCTTTATAAAAGGGATACGAGCACTTTCTTTACCATTAGAGTATTCTTTTTTTTTTTCCTGTTTTGGGAAGTGTACAGTGGCCAGGTCTGAAGAGATAGCAACACTGGCTTGCATGTGCATACATTAATATCACATAATAGGAGATTAAAATCACTTCACAACAACTGTTGTTCCACATTAAATTTGACACCCTGTTATGCCATTTTTGCATAATCAAATTCATAAGCATCCATCTTCTTTGTCACAGGTATTATTTTTTGTAAAGTTAGTAGCAGTATGAATAGCAGTTTGTTTTCTGTAAATGTTTCTGTGATCCATCAAAGACAGCTGGCCAGTAGTCAGATTAGCCTGACCAGTGTCCAGCTTGGCATGGAAAACAGTTGGCCTAAATACAGTCTCTGATCACTGGACTTCTGCAAGGGCAGATGTGAGTTAAATAATGCAAGTTAAAACTGAGATAAATCAGAACATTTGACAGCAGAATTTCTCTGAGTTTATTCTGAGGTGATGAAATGTAAATAAATACTGAACAATGGGATGTTAGGACTGGAGTAAAAATGGTGTAAAACAGCATGAACCAATATTGAACAACTATGCAATTCGTGGTTTGTTTGTTTAATTTATAATATCAAACACCTTTTTGTTTTTACACAACATTATTATTAATTTTACTTCAATTTAAATCATATCATATATTGTCCTGTGGAGCATAGCTGTCTGTTTCACAAGGTTTAGTCAATACACCAATTTTTAACCCTAAAGTGATAGCCTAGTACAGAGATAAAGAATAAATATACTCCTGCAAAACTCTGTGATAACTATTTGTCTTTCTTTCAGTATAGTTTGAATTCAAGAAGATTACAATAAGTCTAAATCCCCACCGGGCCTGCCGTCTGTTAGTTTTTCTGCTTCTGTCAGTACCTGTCAGGCATCAGGGAATTAGTGGTAGTGCTCTTTAGGTGATCAGCCAATAGAATTTGTCAGAATTTTCAGCTTGCACCAGTGATTGGCTGATCCTGTTTTATCAGTGGGCGTGGAGCTGTCAGTTACCTGAATGTCACAGTAAGTACAGCTGAGTGCAACAGAGGGGTGACCTGGTGCTTCAAGGAGAGACACTACTGTTCGCTACGAGTAAGTGGACATTTATCCATTTATTTTCATCCTTTTATCCTTTTTTTTTAGGTTTGCAATCATTAATTAGTCATTTAAAAAATATATTTAAAAGATGAGCAAAACATAATTAACTTATTGTTAGAGTGTGTAACTGTAAGTCTACACAAGTTCAAGTACTTATTTAAATGGTCTGAAATAAATGTTTCTCTGTTTCTTTTTGTAGCAGGCCCAGTGGTTGGTCACTGATCGCCTGTGATAATTAAATAAAACCATGCAGAGGACTTATAGTAACTTACACCTCTATAGACCCATCAAAGAGAGGAGCTGCGTGAGTCCATCCCTCTCCCCTTGCAGGAGTCTATCGTCCCCCTCCAAAACCCCCGCCAGCTTCCAACAAAAACTGTTTTCTAAGCGCTGGGAGGAGGGTCCAGCTGAAACAGCAATGCTTGGCCATGCAGACAAATCTGGCCTCACAGACTTTAAAGAAACCCTCAGAGCATTGGATGACTCATCTGAGAGCTGCTGGCTTACAGAATTGTTACCGTTGTGTTCAGATTGCCAGGCTTTCATGAGCATGGGCAACCAACTGGGAACCAAACCTAAGCCAAATTGTCACAGTTACACAGAAACTTGGGATGCTTTATCAAACTCCCCCAGAATCCAGATATCTTGGAAGAGAAGAAGAAGAGCCGAAGGGCATGTTTACACCAGTGACCTTCAGGATAACCTCAAGATGGTGTCCGGGACTCCACGGGCACCTCTGAAGGCAAGGAGACTGAGGAAGCTCCAGAGGTTGAGGTCTTCTTCCTTTGAGGAGTGGGATTTTGAAGAAGAGAGACCTATCATTTGCACTCCCACAGTAAGAAGGAAGAAAATTATTAGGAGAGAAAGAGATGATATAAATACTTTAACGCACGAGTTAAAGCCACTCTGGAGAGTAAAGTTGCCTAATACTTCTTCTGCAAGCTTATCTAGATCAAAGAGCGAAACAGTCCATCTCTCTCCCAGACAGAATATGTCTGAAGAGGAAAAATATACTCCTACTGACTCTGACACTGACCTTTCTGAATATGACAATGAGATGTACTCAATGTTTTTCTCCAACACTAGTATGGAGGCAAAGAGTAACAAGACTGCAAGCCAAAAACAAGATGAAGAGAAGGCAGACATAAAGTCCTCTCAGCAGAGGCTTGAGGTGATGGGGCAGAGAGCTGCAGCTCGGCGAGTAATGGGAAAGATTGAGGAGGTGGAAGGAATAATACGCCGGGTGAGTCTCACCAGTTTGGACTGGATCAAGGAATGTCATAAAGGAGAAGAAGAACCTCACTTTCTCTCAGATGGATGGAAGACAGAGGTGTCACTGCAGAAAAGTCGCAGAGCTGAAATCAGTACTCAGTCCCCACTGGAGGACCAGAACAGGGAGTCCAGTGGGGACAAGCCTCTGTTTGTTGAGGAGCTTTGTGCTCTGGGTGACGCTCTGAGACGGAGTCTGCAGCAGGCCCTGAGGATGGAGGGATCAAAAGCAGAGAGTGAAGGCTTTAAAGAGCCCGAGGAGACTTTTTGTGAGCAGAGCCACACAACAGAAGGGTCTCTGAATCCACAATCACCTCCTTACCTCATCAACTCTGTTGTGCCAAACAATGCCTCATCACATCCTCTTTTAGCAGGTGGAAAAATCTCTCCTACGCCCTCTCTGTCTGAAAACCTGGAGGTTTCTCCAATTAAATCAAGCAGCTTAGAAAGACTGTCCCCCATGCTGCCGCCTATGCTCATATCCAGACTGAGCACAGATGATCAGCAAGCAGAAACATCACACAGAGTTTGGACTGAACCACTTGAAGACACCGCAATTATTTGTGGGGCTCGAGACTGTGAACGTGCCAGAGAAAGTGATCACAGGGACACTCAAGAGCAGTTTACAGAGAAGGATTATCTGCTCTCTTCAGGTAAAAATGTTAACAAAAAACAACAATTTAGATGGATGGAGGCTGTCAAGTGGTAGGTCATTGTAGTGATATGATAGTCTTACCCAAAACTCTAATTTCCAGAATAACTGGTGGAAGCACATTAGAATTAAAACAATGGTAGACGGTGGAATTATGACTATTTCGTGGTATTTATATCTTGACTCTGATAAAAAAACAAAACAAAAAAAAAACATAAACTCTGTGCCATAGAATACACTGTTTTATTAGTAGTACAACATATTTTATGTGGCATAGAAACTCCTTATAAAACAACTGAAATGTATTGAAAGAGCTATATGAAGCTATGCTGTTGGATGCCAACTTGCTGTGCACAAATCAGACTCATTTCTCATGTTACCCATTCCTTTGGAAGTGTTGTTATGAATTGAATGAATAACGGGAACAGTTGTTATATGTAGCTGAGTGCTGGCTGGAGCTGATAGGTAAACAGGACCATAGCTGGGCTTTATCCAGGAAAATTAAATGGCGGAAAGCTGGGTGAGGAAACTGTTACGCTGACAAAGATGTTATGGAGATATTCGTGAGACATAAAAATAAAGAATTACTTAGATATCAAAAGATAAAGCAAGCAGCGTAGTCTATAACTTGAGGCTGTTAATAGATATTATCCATAGTGTTAGTGCAGTGTATAATATGAAGAGACGAGCCAGGTTTTTAATACTTTGGCACAGTAATATTCAATCACAGTCCCAACTATTTTACTGCTAACTGCAGAGGTGGGTGTGGGGCAGAGGAGTTAAAGCTTTGATGTATCGCAGTTTATCCTCAAAAGCATATTTTCTGTAGTTTCCATGAATCCTGTCAAGTAGAAAGTAAAAGGTGTAATGAACTATTTTAAAAAGGTCATACCATAGACGTCACACTGGGCTCTCTCTCAGATAATCTTTCATGGTCATTAAACATAAAGTGGACTAAGCTGAATAAAATACCTTCAGAAGGTTCTCAGCAGGAGTAAAGTGTGTGTGTGTGTGTGTGTGTGTGTGTGTCTGTGTGTGTGCAAGAGCTCAGTTTAACTATTAGTAGTTGATTAGTGAAGTGAACATCAGAGGAAGAGCAGATGGTGTTAGAAGTGTTACATGGTGAGGCCTGACTGTCAGATTTAAACATTGATTAAAACACTCTGATACAAATGCTCTAAACGAAGTCTTTGTGCAATCTCATCCTCTGCTGTAGTCTTCTCTGGGTTGTTAAACACACACGCACATCAGATCTAACGGATGTGTGGCAGTCCGTGAATAATGACCCCTTGCTGCTCTGACATACCATCATAACTGAGTAAGCGTGTGTTCATTCAGGCACAAAGTACCGGAGAGCACCTGATTTGGACACACTTGTAATCACAGATCTGTTCTGACTGAAATGTGCCATAAAACAGCTCGTGAACACCAGTTCGGAGTCAGTATCAAACCTTTGCCATCCTTCTAGTCCACCGGGTTTAAAATAAGTATTCAGTGATAAAAAATGTGAATTTAAAAAAAAAATTATGTAGCCTCGTTTAAAACAGAAAGAAAACAAGGAGGGGAAATATTAAAATCAAAACACAAGGTAGCCTAGTCAGGAAGGAAATATATAAAGTCAAGTGAAAAAGAACGTGTAGTTTCTTGGAGCATGACTCTAATCTTAGGGTGATTTTGCTGTCCTCTCCTGGGAAGCTTGAAGCGGTCATTAAAATTTTTCAACTGTTAATAATCTTCTTCATCATGGAACGATTGATGTCAAACTGTTTGAAAATGGTCTCATAACTCTTCCGAGTATAGCAGCAATTGCTGGTATGTTTCCTGTGTGGCATTGTGTTAACACACCTAAATGCTCGAGAGGAACCTGCCAAATCTGCTGTGACACAGGTGGACACACTTGCTGATGATTAGTAAACCAAGTGCATGTTAATGCATCAGCAGTACCTGCAAAATAAAACAATTAATAAATAAACATCAGCTAACAATCCATCTATTCATCCATCTGTCTGTCTGTTTATTCATACTTTTTTTTTTTATCTGCTTAAGCAATTTATAAGCTAGAGCAGGGGTGAGGAACTCCAGGCCTCAAGGGCCGGTGTTCTTGTGTCCTTGATCCAGCAAAGCTGATTCAAATGGCCAGATTACCTCCTCAACATGTCTTGAAGTTCTCCAGAGGCCTGGTAATGAACTAATCATTCAGGTGTGTTGACTCAGGGTGACATCTAAAACCTGCAGGACACCGGCTCTTGAGGCCTGAAGTTGGACACCCCTGAGCTAGAGCCTCTCCAAACCGACAATGAGTGAAATGTTGGCTACACACTCAACAGGTCTCTAGTCTCTCACAGATCATAATTCTGTATGACATTTTATAAGCTACAAATTATTTGGCCACAAAATCAAAATTTGAATGTTGTGAAAAAAAAAAACATTTTTAAATACCGAAACATTATCAACAATAGTTTTATAACTTTTAATCCGAGTGTGCACTCAAACCCATCAAACGTCTTTGATGTTTATAGGGAGAGAGATGAAGATGGTATGATGATGGAGTATTTTCAGAATTTGGGATCAGTTCAACTGATTCCAAAATCTTTAATCCTTTTTCAGTAAATGATTAATAGCAGGAAACTGCTGGTCTTTTCACTTTGAAGTCAAACTGTGCAGCCAAATGGGCTTCAAGCCTGTTTTTAAAAACTAACAACTCTTTTACTGTGCAGTGTCCATATACAGACGGTGTAGATTTAAATTATTTTATTTAAATATAAAATAATTTAAATGAATTCTTTAGGGAAATACAAAGGGAACGCTTGAACCCATTTGTACATGGAAATACTTGTTAATAAATGCATGTTTAGCAGAGTCGAGCATTCCCTCAGATCAGCACAGACTCTGTTGTCTCGCTTCATTTTTGTAGCAATAAAACTCTGTTCAGACCAGGCAGCAGGGCTGCTAGCTGAACAAATAGGATTAATTCTCTAAGCTTTGTGAAATACAACCAATGTGTGGAGGACGGCGATTAGTGAGAGGAGAAGAAAGACATTCAGAGCCTTCTGGGGGTTATCTTCATAAATCCAGTTTTCTGTTCAGTGTGGTCAAACTCGGGGCGATAGCACATTTCTATAAGCGGTTTAATGTTCTGGAACGGTTATGTGTCCTCTGAAAGTGACACAAGTGTTTCTGATAGCATTTTTATCTGAAAGTATACTCACACATTTACTACAGTCAAGCTATCATTAATGCATTTACTTAAGATCTGTGTTTAAATACACTGTTGAGATATTTGCCCTGTGCATTACTGTTTTGCTTTGTTTTCTACATAATGTTTTACTTTCATTTCCACTAAATTGTATGTTTTATCACTTTACAGGTTGAGATTTTTGCAAACAGAACATATAAAAAATTATAAAACTATAATAACAGCAATACATTTTATAATAATAATTAGAGTTATATATAATAATTGATATAAAAATCAGCCCCACCTAAACTAAGTACAAACTGTAAAATTATATTTTCCATTAATACATCAGACAATGTATGTCTGTGTTTTTCGGCACTGAGCACTCCCACTTTTTAACTTTAGGTACATTTGATTGATTATTTTCTAATAAAATTTTAAATGTTGGTTTTTATTTGTAATTTTTCACTGTCGTGGCTCAGTATTTGAATACTTCCTTAATCATTGGCTTAATCGCCACCCTTGATGGAGGAAATTAATGTAAACACACACACAGCTGCCTTTTACTGAATCTGGTATTTTTCCTTTCCTGACCTTTCCTGAAGTCTGTGAGAACCATTATTATATGGACCAATGTGGGATTAAAACAGTTCAGAGTGGCAGTCTTGGTTATATACTGATAAGCATTCATCATGTTGTGGAAACTCTGGAACATCTTTAAATTTAAATTCAAATTATGAAGCTGCATAAAACCTTCTCTTCCTCTCTAGACTACTTTTAATGGTTGTTGAATTTGCTCATTTGCATAAAGAATCAATCAGCGCTTAATTCCTCATAGAGCAGGAGTGAAATTTTGTCTTGTTTATGAAATGCTAAAGGTTAATGTAAGATTTCTTAGCTGAAGTTCTTTGTTACATCCTCATGGTGACACTAAAGCTTAACATGCAGCATTTGCCAGTGGTGTGCAAAATTAGTTGGGCTTCAAAGTTTAAAATGAGCTCTCTACCTGTGATATTAAAAGACCTACAATAAACTAAGACAGCCTAATTTGCTTCCAAAACTAATACAAGGTATCTTTTCTCCAGATGAAGCTCTGCAGAGGCAGGAGGAGATCTGGCAGCAGGAGATCGAGGAGTCTCTCTCTATCTGCAGGTCACTTTCCGATCCATCCAGACCCAAACACATTGATTTCCTGCGCATCACTGCCCCCGATGATGACATCACTGACACACCCACACCCACACCTGTGCCCCAGGATTTGAGGGTGAGTAGAATGAAAAGTATGTGCTCTGAGCTCATCTCAACACAGCACAGAGTCTTAGAGTCTAAAGGTGGATGATGATGATGATGGAGCAGTTGAAAACAGCAGCCACTTTTGCAAAGTATTAATGGCACTGGTATGTCAGTTGTAGGATCAAGAGGCTGTGTTCTGTATATGGCATTAGGAGAGTGAGGCATGTAAGCATGGAGCTCTACTAGCTCAGAATCAGACTCAGAATACTTTATTACTTGCAGTCTGTGCTCTATATTTAAGAGCAAAAATAAATCAGTGGGAAAATATTTTTACCTCAGTTGCATTGAGAGTGCGGTTAACTGCTGCGATTAACGGCTCACTGTGCAAGAATACGAAAGCTGTTTTTCCCAGAACGTAATTTAATTTCAACATACTGCACACACTCTTCATTCTGCATGTGCGAAAAGTTACAAAGAGTCTAAGTGCCGTTATTGTGATGCCTTAATCTAATTTCAGTGCCGTTGTTCTCTGTAAACCTTCCTGAAATAAATCCCCGTCTGCATCAGTCAGTGCTGCATCACTATGGCAATGAACTTGTCCTTGCTTCACAACTGTGTAAATCCCAGCCTCATGAGCCAGTCCAGGGCTACAAAGAGCTCTGTGTTCCCTGTAGTTGCATAATAGAAGGGATTTAACGCAACTCTGTAAGTGCATTGTAGGAGAGACGATAAGCACTAATAAATTGAATACTTCCTTCCTTCTGTGTGCGTGCATGACTAACTTTGCTGAAAATATTTGAAGTTTTATTTAATTGTTTTGGCATTTTGAATCTTTATTTGACAGTATGAAGAGAAAAGAGTAAAGCAGAGAGAAACAGGCAGGAAATCATCTGGGACAGACAGGTGTTCTGTTTAAGATTAAAAGAAAAGTTTACCGAACAGAATATGAAGAATTGAAAGAATCACTGAAATTAGCATGTGGTTACTTCTGTAATGGGGTATTGTACATATTACACATGTTGTTCCCACCACATGTGTCACAAAGAACTTTCCATCTATTCCCCCCAATGCCCCCAAACTGTTCACACTGAAGGTGCTATAATACTTTGAAGATGTAATTTACATGGGATGAAAAACAAATGCATATGTTCAGCAACAATATGCAGTAATATATAGCTGTCACTGCCACTTGCAAGCAGGCCAATAGTCTGTTTATTGATGTGCTCTTCTTATACCCTTTATCTGGGACTCATCCAACTGCAGAGTCACTAATGTCACTGTGTGTGTAACCCAAGTGGCTGATTTTAAGTGGCTCACCATTTTCAGTGAGTTTTGTGCATCCACTTGAAAGCGGAAACTGATTCTATTTTATACATTTAGAGGACTACAATGCAATCATTTAATTTAAGCTTTAAATATTTTGTTTAGTTGTGTGATTGAAGCTAATTTTCCCTTGTGGGACTAATAAAGGTATCTTATCTTATCTTATCTTATCTATTCCTTCTGTTGTGGACGCAGTGAACTGTAGCAGTCAGTACAGTCCTAATTTATATTACAGCCTGGAGATTTATAATCCAGCACACACTGTAGTTGTTCAGCATGAAGCTAGATGATTTTTAATCTCACAGGATTTTATGGATGCATTCCTGTTTCATAAACATACAAACTCACATAAAGGCCACAGTGTCCCTCACCAAATTAATGCAAAAAACCACCTTATTAGTATTCATAAGCTTTAGTATAGCCCTATTAAGAACTCATTGCAGGGTGTGTAGGCACGCATCAAACATATGGAGTACGATATCTATTAGAGAAATGTACACAGTGTAATTTGATACAGTAAAGATGTTATCACAGATGAGGTTTGTCACTAACCTGTTGCCTCTGATAACATTCAAAGTAAATAAGGGTGGATCCCAAGAGCTAACAATAACTCAAACACAAAGGAGGAAGTTTGGACTCTTATTTTGATATTTTGTGTTAAGCAATCTACCCAGTACTAATAGTAGTGAAGATATTAGTATGAAGATAGTGGTCATTAACTCTACTACCTAATTTTTAATTTTATTTAAGATAATTAGTTGTTTTTGCTTTTTTTAGACATATATTTTAACAGCATATTTGTTTGCTGATTTAATTATGGCCATTTGGTGACTTTCCCTGCTTATTACCTTGTTTTGTTTGGATCTGTGTCACCAACTTGAATGTTATTTCAAACCTACTTACTATTCTCTGCTTATTTATTCAATTTATGCAACTATTTTATTTATAGATCAAGTTTCAGAATACTCTAACTAAAACATTCAAGTGAAAACTGTCACTATTTTCACTTTTCGTTTCCCGAAACTTTAAACAAACCTTCTCTGTCGATTGATCCTGTATGCAAGTTTCAATATGAGCTGATTAACAGTGCCGTGTAGGTGGGGTTAGACCCGCTGGGATGCCCAGATTAGCCAAGCATTGCTGTGTACCTGCAGGGGAATTGAGAGACCTCCCTGTAACTGTGGATTTACAGGCCAAGCATTTAGCAAGTGATCCCTGGCAGTCCTATTTACCCTCCTTCAGCTCTGGGTGTGGTGCTCCTCCATCTGTTCTGCGTGGCTTCCTTTGCCATACGGCTCACGGATGTCAGGGTGTTGTCGGAAACAACGGCTGGACACACCATCTGTTTCCAATTACTCTGTGACAATCCACAGGATGATGTCCAAGGTGCTGCTCTGTAAACTACTATAGCAGGTACAGAAGAGCCGGAGTGAAAAAGGAGCTGGAACTTAACTTCAAATGTGGCTGAGCTGAGTCACTCCACCACAGAGCCATGGAGCTGAGCTTGGAAACCTTTTTTTTCCATGACTGGATTTCTCTCTTGCCATTGGCCAGTCTGAGTGACTAACAACTACTTCCAATTTTAGGTTTGGAAAATTAGCACTTTGGAAAGGCAAAAAGGCACTGTTAAAACACAGCGTGGATATGCTTGTTTCTTTTCGACAAACAGGGGCACAAAAACAGGTTGGATTTTCAGGAATAAGACTTTAATTAACTCAAACATTGCTAGCATTTGTTTATTGATTATAATCTGACACTGCATGATACCGGAACCACGTAAAGAAGTGCTGCATGCTAAACTGAAGTCTAACTATTAGCAGTCGAGTTTCTCTAGCACTTCCTACTCACTATATTCTGGATAACTTCACCTGTGACTTGCAGTAAATGGAGCAGCCCGAAGCCACCCTGGAAATTTTTAGGAACCTCTCTGGGGGAGAAACTGAAGACATGGTGCAGGAAGATATCAGTGGTGATCTGAAGAAAAATGGGGATGTGGACTTTACAGATGC
This sequence comes from Simochromis diagramma, assembly GCF_900408965.1. Classification (NCBI taxonomy): domain Eukaryota; kingdom Metazoa; phylum Chordata; class Actinopteri; order Cichliformes; family Cichlidae; genus Simochromis; species Simochromis diagramma. The sequence goes on from NW_024387492.1 coordinate 16,411,136, forward strand.
TCTCGAGCATTCTAGTGATTTTTTGTCATATGTTATATTGCGTCATGCAGAGGAAAAGACCTCTAACTCACTGGGAAATTCAAGCTTGAGGGAAAAAGGAAATGACTCAGACATAACAGAGGGGGAGAGGAGTCATTATAAAGTAACCGAGCAGCAAAGCGTGGCTGTAAATACTGAAAAAGGCCTCGAGAAACAGAGCTTTGCAACAAATCATGACCAGAATAACCTGTCAGATGAACACAAAGTTAATGGCTGCAGCAAAGAGGGTTGTCACATATCACAGAATCCACTGGATGAAAGGGCCTTAAATGAATCTCTGCAGACAAATTGTCAACACATTTCAATTGACTGCATGGATACTGATGGTGATTGTGTTGTATCCATCAGTGCCACGGAGGATACTGAAAACAGCAATGAAAATGCTCAAAGGGAACACTGCCAGGAAGATTCTGACACAATTACTTCCACTTCAGACATGGATTTTGATCCACAGATATGTGGAAACACTGGGCCATTGAAAAGTAAACATGTAGTGATAACTGTGACTCGAACAGGACCCGCGCTTGAAGAGCTGGAACAGATCTTGGATGAAACTGAAGAGGAGGAGACAAGAGATGCAAATTCAGAGACTCCCAACTCACCCCCCCATCTTCCCAGCCTAAAGGATAATTTGCCAGAGATGACAATAAAATCTGCAACTAATAATCCTCCACCTGACTCCACCTTCAGCAGAGCCACCTTCTCCCCGAGCTCCCCCGCAGACAAGCAGATCCAGGTCCCAGCTCTCTTCAGCGGCCTTAGGGTCCTAAGGAAGGGGGTCACTGGACCAGAGCATGACACCATGGCCCACATTAAGCCATCTCCTGTGGGAGGACGAGGGGCAGATTTCACAGAGAAGCAGAAGGACACCAAAGTTCCAGGGAGCATCTTAGACCAGATCTCTCAGTTTCTGAGTCGGGAAAAGAGAGGAGATGAGAAGGAGGTGTTGGAGGCTGAGGGAGACCGGAATGAAACAAGGGTGAATGGAAGTGAAGATAGCCAAGAGGAGGAGAAGAAAGAACCAGAAACAAATAAAAATACAGAGGTTTCAGAATCATGTGAACTTACAAAACCTTCCATGTCCAGTGCAGAGGCAGCTTTTGATGCCTTCAAGGCCTTCTTCACACCAAAGCCTTTAAAAAAGGACCCAGGAGATAAAGTTGTCCTGGAGGCATTGAGGAAGAAGATAAGAAATGATAAAGATGTACTTAAAACACTTTTTGAGAGAACCTCAAGTAAGACTCCTGAGAAGGACCCACCTGATGACAAAGTACGAATTAGTCTTCTCTGTGATTTTTGTTACTTTTTAAGATTAAATCAGGCTAAAAATAAAAAAACAAAGCAATTCTGAGCGTTGTGTGTGTTTTTAATCACAATTCATCAGTCATTTTTACAATGTAGCTGCAACTTCTGTTATTAATTCTGTCATTAATAATATCTACTGTCAATTTTCTCACTCATAGTCAGAGACATCGAGCCCAGGTGAAGGAGAGGAACGAACTCCTGGTCGCCTACAAGCTGTGTGGCCACCTCTTAAGGAAGAAAAAGTTGGGCTGAAGTACACAGAAGCAGGTACAGACTAATATATGCATGTCATAACTTGGCATGAAAACATTACTCCACATAAATCAACCCAGGACATTAACATTACACCTCTCCAAGTTCTACTTTCTAAGTTTATTCTTCAGTTTATCAGTGTCATACGGTTTGCTAATGCTGCTGAAGAAAGTAACTCCATCAATATGTACTATGAATAACTTCATATTAATCGGGCTGCCAATAAGTTATTCAGAAGTATGTGTCAAACAAAATTAAACAGAAGGAACAAAAATAAAACTCGATTCCTCACATTTTTTTTTTTACAATTTGTGTATACAGGTCACATTTTGACAGCATTTAAAATTTGCTTGAATTCAAATATGTACAAAAACACATCTTAAGGGAATTCTGGAAATGTGGTAACAGTTTAAAGGCTTTTAAAAAAAATAGAAGTATGATTAATTCTTTTTTCATGTTGAATGATGTGAACTTTAGTGTCAAAAGAAGAAGCAGCAGTTAAAGGTAATGGCTCTGAAATGGATTTAATGAAGTGAATATTATGGATTGGTTTATAGTGCTACTCCTGTTCGGCTGGGGCCTTTCCATGTGCAGTTTGCATGTTCTCCTCTGCCTGTGTGGGTTTTCTTCAAGGACTCTACTTTCCTCCCACAGAAACAATGCATGTTGGAATAACTGGTGTTTCTCAGTGGGCTTTGTAAAAGTTTGTGGTTGTCAGGGTGAGCGTACCCCCTCTTTGCTATGGAATAGACAGGCTTTAGCCTCCTGTGACCGTACGCTGGTTAGACTGTTAAGGAAAGGTATTCACCTCACAGTAAAAAGAGAATAAAATCTAAATAGAAATACTATTATTATGTGAAATTCTACACATTGAATATGCATGACAGAGAAGCAGTGTCTAGCTACTTTACAGTGTGGTGGATGTAATATCAAGCTCGATTGCAAAGGTAAACTGAACTCCACCCGCAAATGTGTAAACATCTACAGTCTGACTCCATCTGTAAAAGCAGTTCTTTAATTACACACTGTACTCTCACCGTAGTCTTTTTGGGGGTGGGGAGGGGGCTAAAATTGCTGAATAGTTTGTGATTATAAATCACAGTTTACTTGCATTTTTAAAGGCATAATCTACTCCTGCTTGCTTTTGTATTTTAATGGATGAGTTGATAAAATTTCTTTGTTAATTGTTATCCACTTCACAGTAATCAGTAAGATTATCGAACACTGTTTGAACAGGGACAAAACCATGTGTACACGCCCATATCCCTTGACATACACTCCCTGTAGACACAGTGAGGAAGCCTACAGTAAATATACTTTCTAACTGCCCTTTTACTATCTCAGTCATCTAACAGCAGATGCTGTAAATGTTTGCTTAGACAGATGCCAGCCTCTATAATCTGCGAGCCTGTACTAGTTTACAGTTGGGACTCTGCTGCCATCATGTGGTAACACGTTGCATTGTTTTCATCTTTCGTGGGTTGTAAGCAGCCACTAGTCTGACTTACGTTCACAGGAATAAAAATACTCTTACAAACTAAGTTTGTGATGATTAACAACTTTTTTTTCTTTTACTAGAAAAAGCATTAAAATCATAAAGCTTTCTAAAAAAGACAGACTTTTTGATGATGTTTGGATCTGTTTTTCTCAGAGCACCAGGCTGCTCTCCTGCAGCTGAAGAGAGAATGCAAAGAGGAGCTGGAGAAGTTAAAGGTCAGTAAGGATGAGGGATTGTACGGTAATTTCCATGACTGCATGAAGAAAAACAGAAAAAGTCTTTCATTGCAGTATTACCACCACACTCATTGCCTGGTTCAGTCCCAGTTTGGGCTGAGTCATAGATACACACTTGTTTTTCAACATTTTAAAAGATACTTCAGTTTTCACATCTTGGAAAAATATGTATAAATAATGTTTTCTTTTATTCTGTTAAAAGTGAGAGAGTATATATATCATAGACTCAAATGCACATTTGTTTTTAATTAAATGATGGTAGCTACAAAATCCTTTCAATGTTTGTCAGCAACCCTGTAAATGTGTGAACTATCACAAAAACATATTGCGATCTGAGGCCATATGACTGATAAGATTTTTGTATTTTGCGACATTTTCAGTGGAATATGTAAACAAATTTTAGTTGGAGTCTCATAAATCTTGGTGATGATGGTAAATGACCTAAACAGGTTTCTCTGAATTTTGCTTCAGAGACTGATGATCCCTCATGTATGTTATGGAACGGCTGTGTGCAGGCAGGAAAAGGACCCAAAGTGCAGACTCCGGAGACAGACGTGAACTCAAAAAAACAGCTTTAATGCTGAACTCAAAGTAACAAACTTCCAAAGTACAAACATTAACGCAGGCAGGAAAAACACACCGCATAAGTGAGGGTAGATAAGAGTAGATCACGACACTGACAAACTGAAACACAGGGCTTAAATACACAGAGGGAGTAATCAGGGAATGGGCAACAGGAGGGAGACACAGCTGGGGCAAATCAGGCCTAACGAGACAAGGGGAAGCAAAACCAGACACATTAACATGAGACATGGACTTTCAAAGTAAAACAGGAAACATAACACAGACTCACAAGCAAGCACTATAACAAAGGGAACAGAGACGTGGGACCAGGGCAGACACAGACACTGACTGGACGTGGGGGTACTGCAGACAGGGGAGACAGCAACTATGGAACACAGACAGAAAACCAGAACACTAAAACTCAAACTCCACCCAGAGAACCTAAACTAAGAATAATCCTAAAACCCATAAAGCAAAGCCAAAAACACAAAACACTGGGTCGACGACCCAGGGACCCTAACAATGTATGCTGAAGTTCAGCCTTGCAGAGCTGGCTTTAGATTTATCAGTGTGAATGATATCATTATGATCATCACTAAGGTTTATTAATTAATAATTGGACAACATTATTTATTTCAGGAGGACTATGATCAGGAACTCTCCAGACTGAGGTTGGAAAAGGATGAAAATGTTGCACGTCTGGAGTTCAGTCTTGCTGAGCTGCAGAACAAACTCTCCCAGGTTGGGACCCACTGTCAAGGGGAACTTAAAGATGTGGCTGTGTCTACAGCAGATGACTTTTTGCACAAATCATTTCGCACCGTCTGCATTCAAACCGACCGGGAGACATTTGTCAAAACTGCTCAGGATGAAGAAGGTTCCGGGAGAACCTGTACATGCTCTCAGCAGCAGAAGGTGGCCCCCAAAAAGTTGGACCTTGCTTCCATCAGCTTTGCCGGCAAGATCGAAGGCACACTGTCCTCCTCCTCTTCACTTGTAACTCCTTGTAGCTCAAAACAAGCACCAGCTCCTTCTCAGACAGCATCACCAGCTAAATCAGATGTTTTTCCTTCTCCTCCTCCTCCTCCTCCTCCACCTCCACTACCTCCACCATGTTCGTCTCCACCTATTAACTACATGCAGCCATCAAATGACCCTCCACTACCCCCACCTCCACCTCCTCCACCCACGCCAGGGTTATCGCTCCCTCCACCTCCTCCAGCATTGGGTCTTGGAGTTGATAAACCTCCCAGGAAACCGGCAGTGGAGCCTTCCCGACCCATGAAGCCTCTTTACTGGAACAGAATTCAGATCCAGGACAACAAGTAGGTCCACTCAAGAAGTGTGTAAGAGCATATTGAAAGTCTGTACTCCTTAAACATTTACGACAGGCTGCCTGCCACCTGAAATGTGTGGCACCAATTTCACCCACAATAGTTCTGGCACAAAAATCCCTCTATATACAGAATATGGCAGAACTGCAAATCTTATGGCAGCCCAAGTTCCCAGGACAACTCGCCCCACATCTAACTGGTCCACCCCTGGCAACTTTACAAGCAGGTAGCTCAGTGAGCTTACGCAGTAAGCAAAACACTGTAGGAAGACTATTCAGGAGAAACCCCCATACACAAAACTCCGTGGCCAACTTTTATAGACAAGACCATCCAGGCAAAACAGCAGATCTGAGAACAGGCCATGAGTTTTATGTCATAATCAGCCCACAGAGCTGATCTGCACAGTCCCTGAGCAGTCTGAAACTGATACGTTTTACTGCCGTTTCCTCCTCACGGCTGGAAATTATTGGCCGGCCACGTTATAAACGGAATTGTGGGTGAGGTACGATCAAGGGGAGCGGACATCCAGCCTGTCTGTAGCTGCTGTAAAACACGATCAAATTACCTGGGTTGACTCCACAAGTTGCAAACAGCCAGAATCATCATGCTCTGGAGATTACATCATTTTATCGTCTAACTGCAGTTTTCGAGAGAAAGAGCCGTCCTAAAACTCATCACCCTTCGATAGCTCAGTTGGTAGAGCGGAGGACTGTAGGTGTATCTAGTGGAGATCCTTAGGTCGCTGGTTCGAATCCGGCTCGAAGGAGTGTTGTGTTTTCACCAAATAAAAGGAAGCGCGCAAACAGCTATTCCACTACACCTCTTAATAGGACCTCATAAATACTGACTGGATTTTTATATTGAATCATAATAAATTAATGAATCCTGCTTTATTGCTTAGATGGCCTCATATCAGCAACTTGATGTTTTTGTTTTTTTTTTTCTTCGTTTTTTAAACAGACTGTTTTGCTCTCTCCCGCAGTAACAACACATTATGGAATATTCTGGAAGAGCCAAACTTAATTGATGCCAGTGAGTTTGAAGATCTCTTTGCTAAAACCACCACACAGACAAAGAGGAAACCGCTGTCAGAGACTTATGAGAAAAAAGCTAAGCCTAAGAAGGTAAGAAATTAACTTCTGTCATCATGTTATCATTTATTCATCTTGTGAATCCCTTAGCTATTGCTAAAGAAAATGTAGGCTGCAATATTAATGGCATGTGTCCACTAGAGGGGGGTAATGCATCATGGTTTACAGACTCCTCCACATCATGGCTCTTAATACTATGATTTTAAAGCAAGAGGAAAATACAAACCAAGTCACATTAGTAAAATATAAGAAGGAAGTGAAGCATTTAAACAAGAGAAAATGGAAACGCTGGTATGAAATGCTAGGCTCTCTATCCAGGACTCACTAATGGTTTCTACTGGTAAGGTGGTCATGGTAACCATGTTTGTGTGTGTTTTAGATCATTAAACTGTTGGATGGTAAACGCTCTCAGGCTGTGGGCATCCTCATATCAAGCCTCCACCTTGAGATGAAAGATATTCAGCAAGGTGAGGTCATTTCACTCCTTCATTGTACTGCAAGAAAACAGCGTTTTGTTTCTACACTGATAACAGGCAAAACTGGACTCTATCATGATCCAATTTTAAAAAAAAAAGGTGAATTGAATTTCATTGTTTTTAACAGAATCGTCGTGCTCATGAACTTGCAATGCCAACTGGAAAGCATCTGATTGGTAATGGTTTCATGTTCAGCATGACAATGATCCCAAGCAAACTGCCAGTGCAGTAAAAGTATAACTGAATAGAAGCACACAATACAGCACTATCAGTCATGGATTGGCCTCCTCAGAGCCCGGACTGGCCATCCACGCATTGTCCCACCAGTGACATTGCCTGCCAGCTATCAATGGGAATTCTTGTCAGAGAATCGCTGCACCTATTTTTCACATTTTCTGAGCCAAATATAAAGAAATGAAGGGTCAAGACTTTTACGCAGAACTGTAAAATAACAATAAAATCAAAACAGTTTTCTAGTAAAATATAAAAGATGGCAAAATGCAATAACCAGTCAAAATGTAAAACATGTAACAGGCATATTATTTAAAGTATATTTTGCTTATAAAGGATAGGTGCTTACACACATTGGTGCTGCTGCCTGTCTTGAACAATCTTGCATAAGGGATTTTAAATTTCACAAGTCCTTTCTCTGAGATAAATAAAGGTTAACAAAATAAATAAATATATCTTCAAATTTTTACCGTCTTGTGGTGGAAAGCCTCTGGAACAGCGTTTAGATTCTCATCTCTGTTAAATCCTCAAAGTGCATGTAATCATCTTTTCCATCACATGAGAGATAGATTACAGTAGGTCACTAAACTAGCTGGGTTTCCCAGCCAGTCTGAGAATTTGAACCTGCAGTAAACATTCAGGTAACCACAGCTCCCTGAACATAAACCTTGGTTGGACTTTAATCGCGGCGTCACAGAGAATGTACCCTGTATTTCACTCTGAATATGAGCTGGGGGTGAATTTGAAGTAGGATTAGTGGCCCAAACGCTCACCACAATGTCAGCAAGATGGGCAATATGCATTTCTAACCCAAAACTGAAAAATCTTTGGAGCAAACAGTAGACTGTCTTTCAGGAAGAGGAGCATGAAAGCCAATTTTTTGTCAATGCATTTTATTTATTTATTTTTTTGTATTTCCATGGATACGTTTATGATATCATATGTATTGATTATCCATCATTGATACAGAAGAGCAACTTTAGAAAAGCGTTGTCACTTCCCTTCGCAATCTTTAGAATTTGTCTGGTTGAGTGTGTTAGAATGTGAGTACTATGATAAATTTCTCTACTCTTGTCCGCTGAACTTTGACATGAGTCAAAATGCACGATCACTATTGTTTCAGCAATAAATGATCAATACTAGGAGGAATATTGTGAATGAAGCCTAGTAAGCATTTCTTCCTTTGCAGTATACTGCCTTCTGATCAGTTTCTAACCATATAGACATGTTATTTCTATTTTCCTGCTAGTGGAAGGTTTTATTTATATATATATATATATATATATGTGTGTGTGTTCTGAGTTGGATCTGACAATATATGAATCACAGCTTTTTTTTAATCTCTCTCCCTTCTCTGTGTATTTTTACTTCTAGCTGTACTGACAGTGGATCACTCTGTGGTGGACCTGGAGACCATTGAAGCGCTGTATGAAAATGTACGCATTTAGGCACGTAATTGTGTGAGACAATTGTGTACAACGATGAACCTTTAATTTAGAAGTTGCTATCAATTTGGCAGAGAGCACTGCCGGAGGAGCTGGAGAGGATCAGGAAACACTACGAGACGTCAGAAGAAGAGGATGTTAAGCTGCTGGACAAACCTGAGCAGTGAGTGCCTCAGCAGATGTTTAGAGAGCACAGCAGTAATTGATTGTATTTGTGGACTAAATAGACAAATACCAGACCTTCTGATTTGACAGTTCTAACAGGGATGGGTAATGTCATTGCATTGTGGACTCTCAGTGTTTATGTGATTGTGCTCCAGGTTCCTGTATGAACTATCTCAGATTCCAGACTTCGCAGGCAGAGCTCGCTGTGTCATCTTCCAGTCAGCCTTCATCGATGGGATCGCCTCGATTCAACGCAAGCTCAACACTGTCTTCCATGTCTGTAAGGTGAGCTAAGCACGTGACATTCATCGAAGGTGGCCAGTAAATAATGTGACATGGACTGGCGTGAACCCCAGTCTTGAAAAAAAACTGTTGATTATCTAGGCTCTGCTGGAGAGCGACAATGTCAGCAAGGTGATGGGACTGGTGTTGGCTCTTGGGAACCACATGAATGGAGGAAGCAGGATTAGAGGCCAGGCTGACGGCTTTGGCCTGGAAATCCTTCCAAAACTCAAAGATGTAAAGAGCAGGGTAAGGCCTTGATACCTACGGAGTCACTGTGGCTCTTTTGCCTGCCTTTCAGAACAGAGCACAAGAAGTGTGCAAAGTGTTTGGCCTGAGATTGTAATCTAACACGAGGATGAGGGAAAGTAGGTGTGAAATACATCATAATAAAGAACCTGCAGTGGTATAGGTGGAGGGGAAAGTAGAATAGTCAGACTTGATTCGATAAAGTGCCGTTATTATCGTCTATCACAGTGATAAGTGTGGGCAGAAGGGCAAGGATTTGGCTTCAAAAGCCAGTGAAATCAGGGTGTGTGAAAAACAATACTTATTACTGAAAGAAATTTAAATTAAGAGTAATAGAAATTTGTTTGTTGCATTTACTGAAACCCCAACTCCTGATACCTTTTAAAAAGGAGTGCTCTGTTGCCATATTTGTGTATGTGTTCAGATAAAGCATCTGTTCCTGGGAGAATGTTTGGTCTTGTATTTAAAAGAAAAGAACAAAGAAGAAGATTTGAACTCATAAGCTTAACCTCAGCAGCATCTGCCAATGACAAAACTAGAATGTGTAGCTTGAGACCAAACTCTAGGTAAAAGAGTCCATTACATTCATCATTCATCCAGCTTTCATGTTGTCCTTCCATTTCTTCTCAGGACAATCGCGTCAGCCTGGTGGATTACGTGGTGTCATATTACTTGCACAATGTGGACAAGGTACTTTAAAAAAAATATGCAATTGAAAAAATAAATGTAGTAGCCTAAATGAGCACTCAAAGCACACCACACACACATTCATACAGTGCTAAGGGTTCAGTATCTTGCCCATGGGTGCTTCAGCATGCATGACCTTCCAGCTGGTGGATGACCTCCTCTATCTCCTGAGCCACAGCTGCCCTTATTGTAGATTAGCATGCTTAAAATGGAACTACCTTCATAGAAATTGATGTGTTTGTGTTGTATTCTTATGAAAATTGGCTATATTAGACAATAAAACACAGGTTTGGACTCGTCCTTCAGCTGGGAATCACCTAACTCAGCATCACACACACTGCATCCACAGATGTAATGCATTTCTAAAATGTTTTCACCTTCCAGAATGCAGGCACAGAGAAGAGTATGTTCCCTCTTCCTGAACCGCAGGACATCTTCCTGGCAGCGCAGGTCAAGTTTGTTGACCTCGACAGAGATCTGAGACATCTTGGACGAGATCTGACAAGTACGTGACGTTACCATACCATCTCCTGTTCTCTGAGTTTTTGAAAAGAAGAATAACAAACAGACTCAGTCCCCTTTTCTCGGTTAATATTATTAGATGGTTGCACACATTCCAGACAGATGGCAAGCTTCCATGTGACTGGGGTGACCAGGAGTATTCTCAACTTGTGGTCATTTTGTTGTGTGCTTTTGTTTGAAAAAATCAGCCAGTGTAACTCTGTCAGTGTGATTTTTCTGATACTTTCCAGAGGTTCCCACAGACCAAACTTTGGCTCAGTCTGGCATCGTTTTTCCACAGACATCCCCCACCCACCTTCACTACCCTGGTTTCCCATCACTGGCCCCAGCCATTGAGTAGCTGTTTATACTTAAGGCCAACGGCTTTCCTCTGTGAGCAAACTCATGTTAGTGAAAGCTCAAGAACAAAAGACTTCCTCTTGTCTTTCTAATCCTTTTTTGCGTGTTCTTTTCACTGCCTAAGTGTGCGCATATGACGCCATTCAGCATGCCGCTCAGTTAAAAGTCATTCTGAGGACAATGCTTACTGTGCATGAGTATGATTATGAGTGAGTTCATTGTTGTGTCCCTACGTATGCATGTGATTTTGCATGCATTTTGTTGAATGCGTGTTTATGTGCATGTATTCTGAGACTAGCAGGAGTCTTGCTGCTGATACTGGCCTGGCGCCTTTCAGATCCAGCTTCTAATCCTTAGCCCATCAGATCTCCCATCGTTGTTGCTTTGTGCCCCTGTCGCCAGTGCAGGGAGACCGTAGCTTCCCACTTATGTAATCTCCAGACCCCTAGTATCTCTGGTATCTTTGCAGAAATGCACGGATCCTTAACCTGTATCACCTGGGCTCCAGTGTGGCCCCCAGATGTGTGCCACAGATAGCTTTCTTTACCTCTCAACACAGCTTTGTCTTATCGCACTGTCTACCCAAACCACCGTGCAATCTGGTTTGCCTGTCGCAGGTTCCTTTTGTTCTGCCTGTTTGAACTGCCCTCATGCCTGGTTTGAGGCTTTGCTTTTGTCATTCGTCACTCTCCCTCTGTTTTCTGTTTGGCTGGTATGAAATCTTTCTGTTTGTTGTGGTTAAACTTCTCTTAAGTCATCCATGTTGAGACTATATTGCATTTACATGGGTTATTCACTGGGAAGTTCATTCAAATTATTAATAAAGCTAACTAGCTATGCAGATTTGGATTTATATCTGTAGTTGGGTTTTTAAAACTACACATTGTGTACCCTTCTTGGGCCTTAAATTTTCTTGTGTCTGTTACAGTGGCAATAAAAGTAGTTTATTGAGCCACAGAGTTGCAAAAGGGTTTGTTTTTTTTTGTTTAGTTGTTTTTTATTGTATATCAGTCATGGTTTCAGCCATGCTAGCAGTCTGTGTCTGTGCTGGTCCATGCTATTTCACCTACAGGTAGATGCATATATTTTTGCACAAGCATTCATGGTCCTAAGTGATTTCTCGACTCTGGTGATTTCTTGGTTTTCCTTAATAACAACTCAACAACTGTCCGATTGGTTATTGCTGTATTTGGTACACCTTTTTATATTCTCCACACAGTTTATTATATCAAATTACATTTTTTTTATTTTTTATTTTTGGCTTAGTGCTTATATACTTGTATATGCCATGCACACAGTGATCAAGAGCTATCCATGATGTTTCACATGATACAACCACTGCCTGCGAGGGGGAAAAGAATATTCCCGGACTGGTTGCTGTAGGTTGCTGGCAGTTGTTTTGTGAAATCTGTCATAAAGAGGCTGCTGCACCAACAAATGCATGTGCCACTTTTATTTTGAAAGTAAATGTTCTCGGTTTCCAGTTTTCACAGTTTCACTGCTGCTTGGAGAGCTGGTGAGTGTTTGAAGGTAAATTGCAAACTCTGGGCAACCAATCACGGCAGATGTCTGCTCGGGTTTTCTTCCTGTGAAATAGGAGTTTTTCCTTCCCACTGTTGCCAATTGCCTGCTCCTAGAGGGTCATTTGATTGTAGGCATTTTTTTCTATATTACTGTAGGGTCTTTACTTTACAATATAAAAGCTGATGTTCTAATGTGGTGTGATACTTTTTAAAATCCCTATAAACCTTGAGTGGACAAACAATAGAAATTAAACTCTTTAAATAATAAATACTTTTTTTTTTTAAAGACGGAGACTCTACAGTATGCAGCGGTAGCATCTCTTCCACAATGTAGCCTGCAATAATGTTTTTAAGCTCACCTTCAGATGCTTTCTGTGCTGCTGAAGTAAAATCACGTTTTGCCTGCTTAGCAGGAACGGCCGCGGAGTTATCCATGGATGATGAACAAGAATCACTCAGAAGTGTTCGTCTATACTCTTGTGTCAGGCGCTTCAGTAGATTACTCCTGCTATTAACAGCGGCCGATAGTTTTTTCTCCCCAGGACATAGCTTACATATTACTGTAATATTCTTGTCTGCTTGTTTCAGAAAACTGAAGAGACGGGAATATTTCCATTTCATAAAGCAGCCACTCGCTTCAGCCGAGTCCGACATCTTCCGCTTTAGAATACAACTATGCAGCAAACTGGTGGGAAATGACGTACAGCTGCACTACAGCGATGTTAAAGCGGCAGAGTTTACTTTTACGTTTAGAAGATAAATTATTGAAATTAAATAATGATATTCAGCGAGTTTAATTATTTTACAATGTAATGCAAGTACATTGTAAGTAACTGTAATTAAAATACCTAAAAATGAACAGTATTTAGTTACTCTACTTTTTCAGTGGAAAAGTAATTTAATTACAGTAACGCGTTACTTAGTAACGCATTACACCCAACACTGCTAGCAACCAAAACTATCTAAAGAAGGTTTTTGCCTCGGACAGGAAATACACACTCAGTGAAACGTGTTGCCAGGTCACTGACTGGTCTGTGGGTCTTTTTTACTGGGTCTTTAGCAAACAATTTCCAGGCTAGTGCCATCAGCCTCCAGCAACCACTTGCCAACTGGTCAAGGATTTTCCGCTCATTGCCAGTAGCCTGTGTGACTGTGGCTATATTCACCAGTGACTTGTCCAGAATTGTGGAGAAAAGATAAAATCATTTGGTTAGTAGTCATGTGTTTGCAAAACTTCAATACATCTAGCACAAAGTACTCACAAAGCTGTAGGCGTAGCTACTACCCATACGGAAAAAAAATAGTAAAAACTTATATGTGATTACTCATGAAAGTGGCCACTTTCATGAGTAAATCAAATAAGGCTTACATGATTTACTCATGAAAGTGGCCACTTTCACATTACTTTCATACATTGTTTTAGTAAGTATCCAAAACATACAAGTTTCATTATATAATTTTTCAAGGGATCTTATATCTGTTTTCACACTTATATGCTTTTCATACAAGTTTCACACAAGACAGATACAAACTTTATAAGATTTATATATATCTTTTCCATATGGGTAGTGTTGTCTTGTTTTGTGAGCAATGGCAGTGGAACCATCACTTTAAGACCTTAGCTCAAATAAATAAGAAAAAAGGAAGGATAAAACAAGGACAATGTTCAAATTTCATATTTGCTTGTCTTGTTCCAAAGTAAAGAACACTGTTAAAAATGTCACTTGAACCAGTCCTATATAAACTACCCCCCTACAGAAGTAATGGTGTAATTTGAGAGATGAATAATTCTAGCATATCATCACAAAATACTGTCAACCTCCTTAAGAAAGCATTTATCCCTCACTATGAATCAAAATCATTGTTTCAGTGCAGTTTGCGTAATTGCAGTCTCACATCTGAAGTCAGCTATATTTACATGAAGGTCCATAACTCTCTTCAGTCTGAAATAAGCAAACGTCTGTCAGGCCCAAAAGGCAGACAGAAGAAAGAAAGGCTCCCCACACAATGCAAAGAGAGGGAGATACGCGCCTCTACAGTTTACACAAACCCGAATGAAAACAGTATTCTTTTGTAATCTTATCTGAAAGATGTTGATCGAGCATGGGGGTGGGGGGGGGGTTGGTTCAGCCTATATTATGACTGGCTCCACAGACTGGCTCCTGTGATCCACTGATTGGACACAGCAACGTGGAGCCGCAGACTGGAAGGGGAAAAGGGAGAGAGAGAGGAGCAGTCGCCATCTCTGGACGAATCTCAACTAGTGATATCTGAAGAGGAAGCGGCGTAGATAACCTCACGCTGGGGTACAGGTGGACCTAGTTCAACCCAGAGCTCGTCCTTCTTTATGTGAATCTGCACGTCTGACAGAGACCTTATAAAGAAAAGACATGACACTTGAAGAATCCTTCATTTAAATCTGTGGGAGAATTGAGCAATAGCCGAGGTTGTTGTAGATGTTGGGGTAAAAAAGGCATTTTATCAGATTTAACTGCTGGTTCTATAAATCCATTTTATGTCTTTGTAAAGTATTCTGTTATTGATTATTGACCATGTCAAATAATTGTAGCACTGAGAATTTTCTTACATACAGCTAAAACAGTAGTGACACAAAATGAGGTGGAAAAGTCAATGAAGTCATATAATTATACATAAATGAAGAACCCCGGAGAACCCTATTGAAAGGTCTTAATTACTTATTTTGTAGTATTAAAAACATCATTAAAACTGACAAAACCCAATACTAGCTTTACAATACTGCCAATTCAGACGAGTGTGTCCAATATTTAAACTTGGAAACAAATAAACAAATATAGGATAGTTTTTTAAGGCAGAAATTACAAATCTGGAATGCATCTGAGCATCTTCTGGTTTCAGACAAAAGATGGTGGCATAAAGGTCACCTTTAAACATGTTTGTTGTCTTATTCTCTTCTTATGGTTATTTTAAACAAGCCGTAAATTGTTACAAAGAGAAGAAGAAAGAAATGTTCTTCATAGCTTCAGTCTTCTCCAGGCTCTTATCTGAAATTTTGTCTAAATATTGAAAGTGTAATGCTTCCTGAATTTTGTAATCATTGTGTTCTTTTCAGGGTGCGAGAAAGACGTACAGAAGGTTTGCTCTGACTCTCCTGAAGAATACCTGCAGCCATTTAAAGACAAGATGGAGGCTTTTGTGCTCAGTGGTGAGGAGTTACCATTCATTTAATGTGTTATGTAAAAACATCAATGAGCTACAGTCATATTAAAAAAAAGAGTGCGCCCACAGTGCTTCCACAGGAACTAAGAGGGTATTTAGCAGCCAGATACAGCGAATAAAATGTGCTTGATTAATTGATCCCTATAAAAGTAGAGGTTCTGGTAGTTTCCTCGACTGGGTCATTCAGGCGTGTTGACACAATGCTATAATCTTCCCAGGGTTGGACAAAACCCAAGACCTCTGGAACAATGTCCTTTGGACAGACGAGACCAAAGTGGAGATGTTTGGTCACAATGCACAGTGCAGCATGTGGCAGAAAGCAAAGACAGCACAAACAGCAGTCACATCAGCTGTAAGAGAAAACGAGACACATTCATATAAACAAATGCCCACAAGGCTCAATCAACAGAAACAGTGTTGTAAAGAAGTGTGGGCTAGAATTCCTCTATATGACTTTATCATTAAGAGAATGAGACCTCTAGTTACTGTTGCTAAAGGTGGTGCTACAAGCTATTGAATTATGGAGTCTACTTAGTTTTTGTTTCCCATGACATTTTTTGTAATGATTATTCCAGCAAGGAAATTAAATGTTGCGCACATCTTTTGAAATATGATTGAGAAGTACGGTCACATACACGCTGAATATTTGACATTATGAGCTCAGTTTTAAAAGCGTTAAAATCTTTTGAAAGACAGATTTTTGTTGTTTTGAATATCCTCCAAGCTCCGTGCAGCTTCTACTGCAATTAACATGTAATTGCCTGCTTGCACTTAAAAAACTGACTGCTCTTCTTCACATTCTTAATTATCCTCAATTATTTCCCCATAACCCCTACTCATGAGCAGATTATTAGATAGCCATACTGTCGACAGACATGTAAAAGTCCCCCCAGCCCTCATAGAAAAGCAAGAGTCATTGCTTCAAAGAGATATCTTTGTACCTGTTTTCTGTTTGCTGTTGATTCTTTTTTTTTTTTTTAAGTAATTTGTCATTCAATCAAGACATGTCTTTCCTTGCCTCTTATAAATGTAGTCTTTGTGTCTTTAGTAGCCTGAAAATTACCAATGGAGTGTCTTTGGTATTTGTATGTGAGGGAGACAGAATGAATTCAGAGTACAGCCTAGACACTCAGATAGGGATCAGACAGATTTGGCAATGGCTGAGACACACAGGCACTGGGCCTTCTATGGAGCTCTTTCACTGCAAAAAAAGTTAACTCTTATGAGCTGAGGAATTCCATGTTGTGTAAAATGTTTATAGTGACCCATTTCACGTTTGAGTATTCAGTGAATACTTAATAATTCTTCTTGTGAGCGTCATCTTTTTTCCTCTCCACCCAGTAACAAAGGTATCACAATCAAGCTTCAAAATCAGTGTCTTTAAGAGAGCCGCCTATTCAGATCATCATCTTTTGTCTATTGTCTCCCATTTGTTTTATTTGTTCTAACACTACACCAGACAATTGGACTGCATGCAGGATCTTTTTCCAAGACTTTATCTTTTGTTCTAAGATTTGAAGTTTATCCTCCTGCATTCTCTTCCTCTTAGATAAATATAGATGTGAATTAAACCACAAGACTTTAAAAAAGTCTTCAAACAAGAACTGGAATTTGGGTTTTATGAGAGGGTGTGTCTTTATTTACAAATTTCATTAGTGGGTAATTTCTGTAGCTTTTTAAAATTGATTTTTTTTATTGTTCTGGGTCTGAAGGAGACTTCCAAAACATTACAGAGAGACAGACACAGATAACAAGTAGCCTACCTGTTATTTGACATAATGGCATAATAGCAAGAATGGCTCCATTGACTGCATAATTGGTGTTTTAAGACCAAATGGTTGTCTGGCTCCATTAGACAAGGTCATCATCATACAAGAGGATCTTATTGTGTAACTATGAATAATTAGATTCACAGACTTTCCATAAAGTTTAAAGTTAATCTGTTTTTTAAATTTTTTTGGAAAGTCTTGCAAAAACTAAACTTTTTACCGGCACACTTTTTTAACAGCACGAAAAGAGCACGCTGAAGCTTCTTATCAGATGATGACTGTACGAAAAAGGTAGGACAATTAAGTTGTTCATTCATGTGCAGCATGCAGGTCTCTATCTGAATTTGGCTCCTAGAGCTATTTGCAGTTCATCCATTCATAATATTGTGTCTATTTTCATCACTTTCCCATTCCCCCCCCCCCCCTTTTTTTTCTTTTTATTATCTTGCAACTCTTTTTTTTTTTTTTTTGCCTTTTTAGTTATTCCCGTTGTTTTCCATTTCTTTTACCTACATTGTGACTCTTTGTTATCATATCTCTTTTTGTCTTTTTTTTCATGTCTATAAATATTTTCGTAGTAACAGGTCAAACATCATACCAACTAAATGGTAAAAGTCTGTTAAAGTTATAGAAGTGTAATAACAGGTACTACAGTGATCAACTGAAACAAAGTGCTGAGGAGGACAAAGCAGAGGACCTGGGTTATGTTTTTAGATGAGAGGAGACACAAACACTAAGATAAAATTAAATTTTGATCTTGATTTTTTTAAATACTTATTTTCAGTTTCGAGGACTTGATCCTGTACTTTGGGGTAATGCCTAAGACGGGGGAGACGGAGGTGACAGCTGGCTATTTCTTCATGCTCTGGTTTGAGTTTTCTGCCGACTTCAAGACCAGGTGGAAAAGGGAGAACAAGAATATCTCTAAAGAGAGGTAAGTAATAGCTGTGTGTGTGTGTGTGTGTGTGCGTGTGTGTGTGTGTGTGTGTGTGTGTGTGTGTGTGTGTGTGTGTGTCACCCTTTGTAAACAGGTTCACAAAAACCACCTCAAGGGGAATCACTAAATTAAAAACTAAAGAAATATAATCCTCTAATAAAGACCTTACCGATACCCTGTGTGGGAAAACAATGTGTTTGTCTTCACTTAATTATTGCAACATAAGAATGAAACATAACAATTATATCTGATATTAGAAAACTGTTATGAATCCTTTTAGCTCTTTATTAGTCTTTTTTAACATTTAACCAATCCAACATTAATCTGACACAAAAGGCAAATATCTCTCAGTGACATCAGTAAAGGTGATATTGTTTATATATTAGCTGGCATCAGTGTTTATCCAACATATAGGTGCATCTGTAACTGCTGGCTTAAAGAGTATTTTGCACATTTCTATTTCTCTACTTTACTTTTTGCTGCATATTTATAGAATAGCTTGGCCTCATTGTGGTTCTCTGGAGTGTTTTCATTTACTAAATGCTTCACTTTGCAGGTTAAAAGAGGCTCAGCAGTCAGTGAAGAGGATTACCGGAGAGAAGAAGGTGGAGACGAGAAAGACCAACCCCAGCAGCCTGGTAAGACTGGAATCAGTTGATTTACTGAGGAAGCAAAAAGATTTGCCTTAGATGACATTTGTGGAATTAGGCCTTAAATGTGAAAAACAGATCAACTCATACCAACTCAGGAATTCTCTTGCAAAGTTACTTTTTTAGCATTGACTTAATAGAAAATCTTTTTGGAAATGTCTTCTTTTCTCAGTCCAGTCTAAATTTGCTCCCAACAGAAAGAGCGACTGCGTCAGAAAGAAGCCAGCATATCTTCAACTTAAAGAAACCAAAAAATATTGTTCATATCCAAATCATTCTAACCACCGGATTATGTCCTCACAAAGCTGGATCCAACAGGATGTGAGCAAGGGTACCAAACATGCATGGTCCTTGAAAAATGTAGTTTATTTATTTACTTGTATTTACTTGTATTTGTTAAGTGGAAGATTTATATTATAACCATATTATAACTTGTCGTCTAACATATATTTAAGTTTTAAATATTAAAAAAAATCTTCTGTGCAATATTTAGACATAAGTAACAGCTTCAACTGTGTATAGACAGATACATTTTTGCATCAAATCTAAAATGTAAAATCAAATCTTTTACAATATTTTTCCACAAATAAAATCATTGCTCATAGAAAACTGTGATGCAATAGCTTGAATGCAGTTTTATTTACAAGTGCCATTACAATGAATGATACACAAATTATGCACAGCCATGAAATCAAGTGGCTTTTAGCAGTGCATGTATAAAAGTGTATGTCTCTAAAACCTTCAGCTCCATGTCCCACACAGTGGAAACAATGCAACCTCTGAAGTCATCTATATTTTTGCACATCCATTAGCTTGTTGGGTTTTTTGTTTGTTTGGACAAATTTTGTCACTGGACTGCCGCAACCAGCCTGCACCTCAACGGTTCGCATTGGCCTAAAACTTCCTGTCTGCAAATGCATGTGCCAACACATCCAAGTCTGTTTACACTCACAAAACTGCAAGCAGCGACTGATAATTGGCAGATGTTTGGTCATTGTGTGGTAAAGTTGTATTTGCAGGTCAAATTATCACCTTATACACAACGTGACACTTGAATCTCCCACTTAGCATGTGTGTACTGTCTTTTAGCAGATTAGTGGTCAACTGTCTCTCCCCCCAAAAAGGGCTCAAACAGGTTCCTCACTTTCTATTCCAACTTATGCGCCTTTTAAGCAAAATAGACTCTCCCTTCTATATTTTTCACAGAAGACAATATTACTGGCCAGCATGTTTTAGTTTGTGGCTAATCCATATCGATAGTAGTGCAGCGACACAGCTTTACGCGCTGGACTCGTTTCCATCTTAGTGCTGGGCGTCTGTCCCGGACAGAGGAGGGTGTATGTGACGGTGCTGAAGGCTTTGGGTTTGCAGGCCGAACAGGAGCGAAAGGCGTTTCCGTCCTGGTACTTGTTCCGCGGGATGTAAAGGAGTTGCACTGTCCGTAGCAAAACCTGTTAATGATGGTGCGGCGAAGGCAGCCCTCCTCCTCTATGGTCTTGCTTGAGCGGCTGTGTCTTACACCAGTCCAGCCGCAGTATCTACGCTCTGTGACGTGCAGCGCTTCCTGGCTGGACTCCGGCACTTCGTATGTTGAGGTTACTGGCCCCGTTGCGCGAGAAATTAATCCAATAAGAGGGGGCTGTACACACGTCGACGATTCATTCGGGCTGTGTTTGTTTGGCTGTGGAAACGCGCTTTGAAAGCTCTGAGCTTTCGTACTCTTCAGCGGGGTGAGTAGCAGTGCCAAAACGACTGCAAAGCTCTGCACTGAATGTGTCTGCATCGTTGAACCTGAAAGGAAAACGGAACAAAAGTTAAGTCCTCGATGGAAAGGAATTTAAGCACAACTTTTACGCACACATAAAGCACCATAGAAGCAAGCAGTGGATAATTTTATACACAAGGTTATATATAATATTATACACATTTCAGAACCAATATCTGTTAAGTGGAGTTACCTGTTTTTTTTGGTTTTTTTTTTTTAAAACTCCTAGCGTGAAAACAATTATTCCAGTCAGCATGCGTGTCTTCTAGAGGTCCGCCGTCCTCAGTTGTGGTTTTATGGATTACACAGTGAGGAGATATCCAATTTTGAGTTTTCTCCAGAACACGCCCCCAAACCCATATCCTCTCCATCCTGCCTGTCTGTGAATGCAAATCAAAATCCTCTTCCAAACTTTGTTGATGCAGATAAACCGTTTATTTGATTTAACAGAACACAACCATTTAGACAGATGAAGCAACCCAGTGAATAAATACTGAACATGCTATAGTGAAGTATTGCACTATCATCCTTTGAATGGCAAAGTAAGACGTTTACCAGAATACTGGCAAGTATTTGATTGGAAATAGAAATACACTTCTTACACAAGACACCAAAGCAATTCGTCACATACAAAATGAATTTGTATTAATAAACCAATCTCTGTACATCCAAGAAAAACTTTGATATAACATTCGTTCAGATCAATATATATTTATACAAAGTATGGTTATGATAGATATATTGTACACTGTCAGATCAGTATTTACCAGCATATATTCTATTATTTTGGGGTTGATTTAGGGTTAATTCTCTGGCAATGTGGTAGTGTGTTACATCTCTTAAAAATAAGAAAAGAAGCAAACAGTTGGTATAAATGAACTGAGATCTCCTTTCCCCCCTATAAAGAGCCCAGATCTTCAGTGTTTTAATAATACAGTATGACAGATATCATGGCAGGCTGATCTTTTTTCATTCCTATATCTCACTTGTGAGCATTTCTGCTAAGAGACAGAGTTGTTTCAGGGAAAACCTATTTTTGCCAAGGCAAGATTTCAAACTACCGACCAAAAATAGCTTTTCAATCTTTAAAAAAAAGAAAAGAACAAGGTCCATTGTAATTGCTGTTTGTAAAGCTCTGAGAGCAAGTGGAACCATCACTTTAAGACCTTAGCTCAAATAAATAAGAAAAAAGGAAGGATAAAAACAAGGACAGTGTCAATTTCATATTTGCTGTGTCTTGTTCCAAAGTAAAGACACTGTTAAAATGTCACTTGAACCAGTCCTATATAAACTACCCCCCTACAGAAGTATGGTGTAATTTGAGAGATGAATAATTCTAGCTATCATCACAAAATACTGTCAACCTCCTAGAAAGCATTTATCCCTCACTATGAATCAAAATCATTGTTTAGTGCAGTTTGTGCGTAATTGCAGTCTCACATCTGAAGTCAGCTATATTACATGAGGTCCATAACTCTCTTCAGTCTGAAAAGCAAACGTCTGTCAGGCCCAAAAGGCAGACAGAAGAAAGAAAGGCTCCCACACAATGCAAAGAGAGGGAGATACGCGCCTCTACAGTTTACACAAAACCCGAATGAAAAACATTTCTTTTGTAATCTTATCTGAAAGATGTTGATCGAGCATCGGGGTGGGGGTGGGGGTGGTCAGCCTATATTATGACGGGCTCCAAGACTGGCCCTGTGATCCACTGATTGGACACAGCAACCGTGGAAGCCGCAGACTGGAAGGGGAAAAGGGAGAGAGAGAGGAGCAGTCGCCATCTCGGACGAATCTCAACTAGTGATATCTGAAGAGGAAGCGGCGTAAGATAACCTCACGCTGGGGTACAGGTGGACCTGAGTTTTCAACCCAGAGCTCGTCCTTCTTTATGTGAATCTGCACGTCTGACAGAGACCTTATAAAGAAAAGACATGACACCTTGAAGAATCCTTCATTTAAATCTGTGGGAGAATTGAGCAATAGCCGAGGTTGTTTGTAGATGTTGGGGTAAAAAAGGCATTATCAGATTTAACTGCTGGTTCTATAAATCCATTTATGTCTTGTAAAGTATTCTGTTATTGATTGGACCCATGTCAATAATTGTAGCACTGAGAATTTTCTTACATACAGCTAAACAGTAGTGACACAAATGAGGTGGAAAAGTCAATGAAGTCAATAATTATACATAAATGAAGAACCGGAGAACCCTATTGAAAGGTCTAATTACTTATTTTGTAGTATAAAAACATCATTAAACTGACAAAACCCAATACTAGCTTTACAATACTGCCAATTCAGACGAGTGTGTCCAATTTAAACTTGGAAAACAAATAAACAAATATAGGATAGATTTTTTAAGGCGAAATTACAAATCTGGAATGCATCTGAGCATCTCTGGTTTCAGACAAAAGATGGTGGCATAAGGCACCTTTAAACATGTTTGTTGTCTTATTCTCTTCTTATGGTTATTTTAAACAAGCCAAATTGTTACAAAGAGAAGAAGAAAGAATGTTCTTCATAGCTTCAGTCTTCTCCAGGCTCTTATCTGAAATTTTGTCTAAATATTGAAAGTGTAATGCTTCCTGAATTTTTGTATCATGTGTTCTTTTCAGGGTGCGAGAAAGACGTACAGAAGTTGCTCTGACTCCCTGAAGAATACCTGCAGCCATTTAAAGACAAGATGGAGGCTTTTGTGCCAGTGGGAGGAGTTTACCATTCATTTAATGTGTTATGTAAAAACATCAATCAGTACAGTCATATTAAAAAAAGAGTGCGCCCACAGTGCTTCCACAGGACTAAGAGGGTATTAGCAGCCAGATACAGCGAATAAAATGTCTTGATTAATTGATCCCTATAAAGTAGAGGTTCTGGTAGTTTCTCGACTGGGTCATTCAGGCGTGTTTGACACAATGCTATAATCTTCCCAGGGTTGGACAAAACCAAAGACCTCTGGAACAATGTCCTTTGGACAGACGAGACCAAAGTGGAGATGTTTGGTCACAATGCACAGTGCAGCAGTGGCAGAAAGCAAAGACAGCAAAACAGCAGTCACATCAGCTGTAAGAGAAAAGAGACACATCATAAAACAAATGCCCCACAAGGCTCAATCAACAGAAACGGTGTGTAAAGAAGTGTGGCTAGAATTCCTCTATATGACTTTATCATTAAGAGATGAGACCTCTAGTTACTGTTGCTAAAGGTGGTGCTACAAGCTATTGAATTATGGAGTCTACTTAGTTTTTGTTTCCCAGACATTTTTTGTAATGATTATCCAGCAAGGAAATTAAATGTTGCGCATCTTTTGAAATATGATTGAGAAGTACGGTCACACTACACGCTGAATATTTGACATTATGAGCTCAGTTTTAAAAGCGTTAAAACTTTGAAAGACAGATTTTTGTTGTTTTGAATATCCTCCAACTCTCGTGCAGCTTCTACTGCAATAACATGTATTGCCTGCTTGCACTTAAAAAACTGACTGCTCTTCTTCACATTCTTAATTATCCTCAATTATTCCCCATAACCCCTACTCATGAGCAGATTATAATAGCCATATGTCGACAGACATGTAAAAGCCCCCCAGCCCTCATAGAAAAGCAAGAGTCATTGCTTCAAAGAGATATCTTTGTACCTGTTTCTGTTTGCTGTTGATTCTTTTTTTTTTTTTAAGTAATTTGTCATTCAATCAAGACATGTCTTTCCTTGCCCTTATAAATGTAGTCTTGTGTGTTTTAGTAGCACTGAAAATTACCAATGGAGTGTCTTTGTATTTGTATGTGAGGGAGACAGAATGAATTCAGAGTACAGCCGACACTCAGATAGGGATCAGACAGATTTGGCAATGGCTGGAACCACAGGCACTGGGCCTTCAGGAGCTCTTTCACTGCAAAAAAAAGTTAACTCTTATGA
The DNA here is from genome assembly GCF_900408965.1 of Simochromis diagramma. Lineage (NCBI taxonomy): Eukaryota > Metazoa > Chordata > Actinopteri > Cichliformes > Cichlidae > Simochromis > Simochromis diagramma. The sequence goes on from NW_024387492.1 coordinate 16,435,602, forward strand.
GCTGAGGAATTCCATGTTGTGTAAAATGTTTATAGTGACCCATTTCACGTTGAGTATTCAGTTAATAATTCTTCTTGTGAGCGTATCTTTTTCCTCTCCACCACCAGTAACAAAGGTATCACACACTCAAGCTTCAAAATCAGTGTCTTTAAGAGAGCCGCCTATTCAGATCATCATCTTTTGTCTATTGTCTCCACATTTGTTTTTTGTTCTTACACTACACACCACATGACACGTTGGACTGCTGCAGGATTTCAGAGACTTATCTTTTGTCTAAGATTGAAGTTTATCCTCCTGCATTTCTCTTCTCTTAGATAAATATAGAGGTGAATAAACCACAAGACTTTAAAAAGTCTTCAAACAAGAACTGGAATTTGGGTTTTATGAGAGGGTGTGTCTTTATTTACAAATTTCATTAGTGGGTATTTCTGTAGCTTTTTAAAATTGATTTTTTTTATTGTTCTGGGTTGAAGGAGACTTCCAAAACATTACAGAGAGACAGACACAGAAACAGGTAGCCTACTGTTATTTGACATAAGGGCATAATAGCAAGAATGGCTCCATTGACTGCATAATTGGTGTTTTAAGACCAAATGGTGTCTGGCCCATTAGACAAGGTCATCATCAAATACAAGAGGATCTTATTGGTGTAACTATGAATAATTAGATCACAGACTTTCCAAAAGTTAAAGTTATATGTTTTTTAATTTTTTTGGAAAGTCTTGCAAAACTAAATTTTTTACCGGCACACTTTAACAGCACGAAAAAGAGCACGCTGAAGCTTCTTATCAGATGATGACTGTACGAAAAAGGTAGGACAATTAAGTTGTTCATTCATGTGCAGCATGCAGGTCTCATCTGAATTTGGCTCCTAGAGCTATTTGCAGTCATCCATTCATAATATTGTGTCTATTTTCATCACTTTCCCATTCCCCCCCCCCCTTTTTTTCTTTTATTATCTTGAAACCTTTTTTTTTTTTTTGCCTTTTAGTTATTCCCGTTGTTTTCCATTTCTTTTACCTACTTGTGACTCTTGTTATCATATCTCTTTTTGTCTTTTTTTCATGTCTAAAATATTTTCGTAGAACAGTCAAACATCAAACCAACTAAATGGTAAAAGTCTGTTAAAGTTATAGAAGTGTATAACGGTACTACAGTGATCAACGAAACAAAGTGGCTGAGGAGGACAAGCAGAGGACCTGGGTTATGTTTTTTAGATGAGAGGAGAAACAAACACAAATAAAATTAAATTTGATCTTGATTTTTTAAATACTTATTTTCAGTTTCGAGGACGTGATCCGTACTTTGGGTAATGCCTAGACGGGGGAGACGGAGGTGACAGCTGGCTATTTTCTCATGGCTCTGGTTTGAGTTTTCTGCCGACTTCAAGACCAGGTGGAAAAGGGAGAACAAGAATATCTCTAAAGAGAGGAAGTAATAGCTGTGTGTGTGTGTGTGTGTGTGTGTGTGTGTGTGTGTGTGTGTGTGTGTGTGTGTGTGTTGTGTCACCTTGTAAAACAGGTTCACAAAAACCACCTCAAGGGGAACATAAATTAAAAACTAAAGAAATATAATCCTCTAATAAAGACCTTACCGACCCGGTGTGGGAAAACAATGGTTTGTCTTCACTTATTATTGCAACATAAGAATGAAACATAACAATTATATCTGATATTAGAAAACTGTTGAATCCTTTTAGCTCTTTATTAGTCTTTTAAACATTTAACCAATCCAACATAATCTGACACAAAAGGCAAATATCTCTCAGTGAAATCAGTAAAGGTGATATTGTAAATTAGCTGGCATCAGTGTTTATCCAACAATAGGTGCATCTGTAACTGCTGGCTTAAAGATATTTGCACATTTCTATTCTCTACTTTACTTTTTGCTGCAATTTTAGAGAATAGCTTGGCCTCATGTGGGTCTCTGGAGTGTTTTCATTTAAAATGCTCACTTGCAGGTTAAAAGAGGCTCAGCAGTCAGTGAAGAGGATTACCGGAGAGAAGAAGGTGGAAGACGAGAAAGACCAACCCCAGCAGCCGGGTAAGACTGGAATCAGTTGATTTACTGAGGAAGCAAAAAGATTTGCCTTAGATGACATTGTGGAAATTAGGCCTTAAATGTGAAAAACAGATCAACCATACCAACTCAGGAATTCTCTTGCAAAGTTACTTTTTTAGCATGATAATAGAAAATCTTTTGGAAATGTCTTCTTTTCTCAGTCCAGTCTAAATTTGCTCCCAACAAAAGAGCGACTGCGTCAGAAAGAAGCCAGCATATCTTCAACTTAAAGAAACCAAAAAATATTGTTCATATCCAAATCATTCTAACCACCGGTTATGGTCCTACAAAGCGGGATCCAACAGGATGTGAGCAAGGTACCAAACATGCAGGGTCCTTGAAAAAGTAGTTTATTTATGTACTTGTATTTACTTGTATTGTTAAGTGGAAGATTTATATCTCAACACAGCTTTGTCTTATCGCACTGTCTACCCAAACCACCGTGCAATCTGGTTTGCCTGTCGCAGGTTCCTTTTGTTCTGCCTGTTTGAACTGCCCTCATGCCTGGTTTGAGGCTTTGCTTTTGTCATTCGTCACTCTCCCTCTGTTTTCTGTTTGGCTGGTATGAAATCTTTCTGTTTGTTGTGGTTAAACTTCTCTTAAGTCATCCATGTTGAGACTATATTGCATTT